>NC_092086.1:116488724-117153724 GCF_045679555.1 Salvelinus alpinus | reverse complement strand
GTTTATTCTCTATCTGTCTGTCTTTCTCCCCTGTCTGTCTCTCTCTCTCTGTGTCGTCTCGTCCCGTCCCTCTACTCTCCGTCTGTCTGCTCTCCTCTCCGTCTCCTCTCCTCTCTGTCCGTCTGTCTCCTCTCCGTCTGTCTGTCTGTCAGTACACCTGTTTGATGCGCTCTAGGAAGGATACTACAGAGGTATCTACCTGTCCAACGCTCTGCTTTCTGCTTACAGGCTTGCTCTCCTGTTATGTGTGCGTATCACAGGGCTCTGGTCAAAAGTAGTGCACTAAATAGGGAGTCATGCTGTGTTGGTGGCCTTGCATGTTGCTTGTCCTGTTGTCCATTGGGCTTCGCATGACCTCAACCATAGAAATATAGAATAACTAAAATGGCTATATTGACTTGAAATGGGATGACCGTTCTAGGGATTCAACTTCTATGACTCTATGACCAAGGTGTTGGTGATGCCTAGAGATGCATCAGGACATTAGTACATTATGATGCATCAGGACATTACTACATTATGACGCATCAGGACATTACTACATTATGACGCATCAGGACATTACTACATTATGACGCATCAGGACATTACTACATTATGATGCATCAGGACATTACTACATTATGACTCATCAGGACATTACTACATTATGACGCATCAGGACATTAGTACATTACGATGCATCAGGACATTACTACATTATGACGCATCAGGACATTACTACATTATGGTGCATCAGGACATTACTACATTATGACGCATCAGGACATTAGTACATTATGATGCATCAGGACATTACTACATTATGATGCATCAGGACATTAGTACATTACGATGCATCAGGACATTACTACATTATGACGCATCAGGACATTACTACATTATGATGCATCAGGACATTAGTACATTATGACGCATCAGGACATTAGTACATTATGATGCATCAGGACATTACTACATTATGACGCATCAGGACATTACTACATTATGACGCATCAGGACATTAGTACATTATGATGCATCAGGACATTACTACATTATGATGCATCAGGACATTACTACATTATGATGCATCAGGACATTACTACATTATGATGCATCAGGACATTACTACATTATGACGCATCAGGACATTAGTACATTATGATGCATCAGGACATTACTACATTATGGTGCATCAGGACATTACTACATTACGATGCATCAGGACATTACTACATTATGATGCATCAGGACATTACTACATTACGATGCATCAGGACATTACTACATTATGACGCATCAGGACATTACTACATTATGACGCATCAGGACATTACTACATTATGGTGCATCAGGACATTACTACATTATGATGCATCAGGACATTACTACATTATGACGCATCAGGACATTACTACATTACGATGCATCAGGACATTAGTACATTACGATGCATCAGGACATTACTACATTACGATGCATCAGGACATTACTACATTATGATGCATCAGGACATTACTACATTATGATGCATCAGGACATTACTACATTATGATGCATCAGGACATTACTACATTATGAAGCATCAGGACATTACTACATTACGATGCATCAGGACATTACTACATTATGATGCATCAGGACATTACTACATTATGATGCATCAGGACATTACTACATTATGATGCATCAGGACATTACTACATTATGACGCATCAGGACATTACTACATTATGATGCATCAGGACATTACTACATTATGACGCATCAGGACATTACTACATTATGATGCATCAGGACATTACTACATTATGACGCATCAGGACATTACTACATTATGACGCATCAGGACATTACTACATTATGATGCATCAGGACATTACTACATTATGACGCATCAGGACATTACTACATTATGACGCATCAGGACATTACTACATTATGATGCATCAGGACATTACTACATTATGATGCATCAGGACATTACTACATTACGATGCATCAGGACATTACTACATTATGATGCATCAGGACATTACTACATTATGATGCATCAGGACATTACTACATTATGACGCATCAGGACATTACTACATTATGACGCATCAGGACATTACTACATTATGACGCATCAGGACATTACTACATTATGATGCATCAGGACATTACTACATTATGACGCATCAGGACATTACTACATTATGACGCATCAGGACATTACTACATTATGACGCATCAGGACATTACTACATTATGATGCATCAGGACATTACTACATTATGATGCATCAGGACATTACTACATTACGATGCATCAGGACATTACTACATTATGAAGCAGCAGGGAAGCCAAGCCAGAAAACAAAAAGCTATATTACAATCTATGTGTTGTGATAAGTGTGTTTGCTCTGTAACCTGTTAGTTCATATGCCTTGCCACCGTGATATATAGGCCGAAAGGCCGAGACAACAAGAATGAATTAATAAATTCAACCACACTTTTGTTTCATCACCAAACCGGAGAGCAACATCTGTCTGGTGAAATCCACAAAGCAAATATTGCATGTGACAAACAGTTACATGACCTACTGCAGGGGTCAAGCAAGTTCATGTTTTCAACACTAAACAACTATTGATTTAGAACCACAGAGTTTTACCACAAGACGCAAAGAAAACAGGAGCTGCCTCCACTATTCCAGCACCATTTTAACCACAAATCACCTCTGTTTACTCTCATACAGTGACAACTCAAAGATACTAAAAATATTTTAGTCCAATCAACTAAATAATAGTCAGCTAAATATGATGTGGATGTCCATGGTTCTGATTTGTGTGTGGAAGTAGAAAAACATGTTGACTCACCAATGCCATCCTCCTTTTTCATGGTGCTTATACGGTCTATGACTCTGTCATACAGTAGACGCTTTAATTGTTTGTTGTTCTAGGCTACCCGGCTAAAATACTTACTCGCTAGACTAACTTCCATTCGTGGACAACGTTAGCTAGTTAACATTAGCCTTCTACATCTAGCTACACATTGAACTTCCATCCTCTCAGGCAAGGGGCACAACAATGTATGAATTAATGGTTGGATCAGAATCGCCTTTATAATCATTGGCCAGTACAGAGAATTAACCACAAGTCCAAATCCCTATCTTCATCCCATGGATAACTTAGGAAATCGCAAGCTAGCCACCGGAGGACAACGACACAACAATTAGAGTTTTTCCTGTCAATGATGTTTGGCTTGATGTGATGTGATTGGACTGAAGCCAAATCCAAACTGGCTTCCCTTGACATTTTTTTTGTTTTGTTGGTGTGCCAGGACCATTCACAGTTGAGCTCAACTTAGTTTAGCGCAACGCTGATTGGCCATTATTTTGTATAATATTTTTTTTATCAAGGGAAGCCAAATGCTCGCTGGCTTCGCTTGCATTCAACGTTACAGGCGGCCACAATATCATACTCTATCTGACCAGACAGCATCAGATAAATGGGCTACACTTCATTTACTACACACACTGAAACAGAGGGTTTTTCTCCCTCGGATGCTTTCTCCGGTGAGATACATTCAGACACTTGGGAATTTAAGAGAATTTATGAAACACAGAAAGACGAAAGTTAAATTATTTATATTTTTTATTTTTTTATTGGTACATTTTTGGGGGGAAGCTTGGCATTCATGAATACAAGCCACCTACACTATATACTATATATACAGTTTACACTACGATATAGTGCACTACTTTTGTTGTGCACTAAATAGGGAATAGGGTGCCATTTGGCATTCACACAGTGTGTGTGTGTGTGTGCTTGCTCACTCACTCTGACCTGCACTCAGACATGTTTGCTCAAACGCAATGGCTCCTTGCTGGTACCTCCGACCCGCTGCGGCACCAAGACAACATAATCCCCCTCACTGCCTCTCTCACTCTCCCACCTATAGGACTGCCTATAGTAACCCTGCTAGTTAAATAAAGGTTAAATTAATATAAAATGTAGCCTAGTGGTTAAGAGCATTAGCCCAGTAACCGTAAGGTCGCTGGTTTGAATCCCAGAGCTGGCAAGGTGGAACGTTCTGCCCCTCGAGCAAGGCAGTTAACCCCAATAACAACACCTGCTTCCTGTACCTCTGCACCTCTCTGATTCAGAGGGGTTAGGGTTAGCCCGTTTCCTTTCTCTTACCCTCCTGCAGTGTGTCTTGATGCCCGGGTAACCTGTTGTTGTGTTGGTGTGCATGCATGTCAGCCTGTGTACAGTTCCGTGTGGGGTTTATACGGGGTGTACTGTGGTTATATGGCGGCTGTGAGTAAAGATAGGATAAACAATAAACAATACTCTATATACTGCAATACCAATGGAATCTAGCAACTAGAACAGAAACTTCAATTCAATTGAATACACCTTTTAATCTCATTTCATTGGGTATAAAACTTTACAACAAGATGTGCAATGGATGCCCAGAGGATAACACTTAATTTAAACACTGATCCTTGATTTATCGCCTCAGGAGACTGCATCTCCTGGTTCTCTATAGTGTTAGTAGAACCTGAAGGTTCTCTATAGTGTTAGTAGAACCTGAAGGTGCTCTATAGTGTTAGTAGAACCTGAAGGTTCTCTATAGTGTTAGTAGACCTGAAGGTTCTCTATAGTGTTAGTAGACCTGAAGGTTCTCTGTAGTGTTAGCAGAACCTGAAGGTTCTCTATAGTGTTAGTAGACCTGAAGGTTATCTATAGTGTTAGTAGACCCTGACGGTTCTCTATAGTGTTAGTAGAACCTGAAGGTTCTCTATAGTGTTAGTAGAACCTGAAGGTTCTCTATAGTGTTAGTAGACCTGAAGGTTCTCTATAGTGTTAGTAGAACCTGAAGGTTCTCTATAGTGTTAGTAGAACCTGAATGTTCTCTAAAGTGTTAGTAGAACCTGAAGGTTCTCTGTAGTGTTAGTAGAACCTGAAGGTGCTCTGTAGTGTTAGTAGAACCTGAAGGTTCTCTAAAGTGTTAGTAGAACCTGAAGGTTCTCTGTAGTGTTAGTAGAACCTGAAGGTTCTCTGTAGTGTTAGTAGAACCTGAAGGTTCTCTGTAGTGTTAGTAGAACCTGAAGGTTCTCTGTAGTGTTAGTAGAACCTGAAGGTTCTCTATAGTGTTAGTAGACCTGAAGGTTCTCTATAGTGTTAGTAGACCTGAAGGTTCTATGTAGTGTTAGTAGAACCTGAAGGTTCTCTGTAGTGTTAGCAGAACCTGAAGGTTCTCTATAGTGTTAGTAGACCTGAAGGTTATCTATAGTGTTAGTAGACCCTGATGGTTCTCTATAGTGTTAGTAGAACCTGAAGGTTCTCTATAGTGTTAGTAGAACCTGAAGGTTCTCTATAGTGTTAGTAGAACCTGAAGGTTCTCTATAGTGTTAGTAGAACCTGAAGGTTCTCTAAAGTGTTAGTAGAACCTGAATGTTCTCTAAAGTGTTAGTAGAACCTGAATATTCTCTGTAGTGTTAGTAGAACCTGAAGGTGCTCTGTAGTGTTAGTAGAACCTGAAGGTTCTCTAAAGTGTTAGTAGAACCTGAAGGTTCTCTGTAGTGTTAGTAGAACCTGAAGGTTCTCTGTAGTGTTAGTAGAACCTGAAGGTTCTCTGTAGTGTTAGTAGAACCTGAAGGTTCTCTATAGTGTTAGTAGACCTGAAGGTTCTCTATAGTGTTAGTAGACCTGAAGGTTCTATGTAGTGTTAGTAGAACCTGAAGGTTCTCTGTAGTGTTAGTAGACCTGAAGGTTCTCTATAGTGTTAGTAGAACCTGAAGGTCGTGTTTGTTCTGCCTGTTGACTGACCTTTTGTTTTGTTTTCTGGGTTACCAGGTGCTGGAGGCCACCCGCGTCACACGCAGGAAAAGCAACATGGCGCTGAGGTGGGAGGCGGGGCTTTACGCTAATGAGGATGGAGAGGAAGAAGAAGAGGAAGAAGAAGAGGAGGAGGAGGAGTAGACAGTCCTCCCTTGTGTTCTGTGACTATAAGGAATGTAGGGATAGATGGATAGAGGGATAGAGAGATGAAGGGATGGAGAGAGGAGGAGACAGCAAGACAACCACAAGTATTTATTTTACTAAGTATTTTGATCACATGACCTGTCACGTGACCTACTGGATGGACCAACCAGGAAGTAACATCCAGCCCCACACTGGAATCCAGAGAGACCCATGGGATATGGCTGGATGAGTATTGGTTCAACACAGAGACATTACACTCTCAGAAAATAAAAGATGCTATGTAGAACCTAAAATGGTTCTTCAGCTGTCCCTGTGGGAGAACCCTTTGAAGAACCCTTTTGGTTTCAGGTAGAACCTTTTTCAGTTCCACGTAGAACCTTTTTCAGTTCCAGGTAGAACCTTTTTCAGTTCCATGTAGAACCTTTTTCAGTTCCATGTAGAACCCTTTTCACAGAGGGCTCTACGTGGAACCCAAAAGGGTTCTACACGGAACCCAAAAGAGTTCTACACGGAACCCAAAATTGTTCTTCCAAGGGTTCTTCCACAGGGATAGCCAATGAATCCTTTTGGAACCTTTTTCCCCCCAGAGTGTGTAAGCTTGTCAAGTGATCCTATTCTATTATCTCAGTGGTGTGGGGAAGGACGTCAGACTCTGTGGAATCACTGGAAACCAGACTTCGTCCCAAATGGCACCTTTTTCCTATCGTGCAATATGGGCCCTGTTTAAAGTAGTGCACTATATAGGGAATAGTGGTCATTGTCGACCTCGTGACTATATGTAACCTTCTATATTACCAGTATTCCTCAGTAAGACAGGTGTTTATTAAATATATATTATCAATCTAGATCTGCTTTAAATGAGTTCCATATTTATAAAGTAACACAGTAAGTCCTCTCCTCTTCCATTCCTACCATTTGATGATGGAACTTGAAACACACAGATACAGTATATGTGTTATCTAAACAGCAGACATGAGTTCATTTAACTAAATGAGCTCATTTAAACTGAATGGCGTGTTTAGATTGAAAGCATTGGTTACTCGGAAGGAAGGAAGGAAGGAAGGAAGGAAGGAAGGAAGGAAGGAAGGAAGGAAGGAAGGAAGGAAGGAAGGAAGGAAGGAAGGAAGGAAGGAGAGAAGTGGAGAAAGCTATCTTCAGGTCATTTCTCAATGATTAATAATCACTTAATTGATCAGTTTGATCAATGAAGGAAGCGTTCAGGTGTTTATAGATGGATGTGATTATCAGGGAGTTGATGAGTGAACGGCCTACTAATCAATCAAGGAGATGAATGAGTTGAACATGAACATGCTTGTAGTCATAGAGGTGCCTATTAACAATTATCGTTGTTATTTCAAACAAACTATGCGAGATGTCCCAAATGGCACCCTATTCCCTACATAGAGCCTATGGGCCCTGGTGAAAAGTAGTGCACTATATATAGGGAATAGGGTGCCATTTGGGACGCAAGTCCATTGTAATGCAACGTAAGTGGTGTAGAAATATAACTGTTATGGAGACAAAATGGCCGCCAGTCCACCCATGACGGCATAATTCAAATTCTATGGATGTGAGACGATATACATGTCTGTGAATTTGTGTGTTTTTTTTGGACTGAACAAGACAATATCATCATCCAACTGGTTTCAAAACAGTCTGTATTATTAAGTATTTCAATGTCAGATATTTAAAATAATAATAATAATAATTGTAGCCCACTGATCATTTCTGTTGTACCTATATCAGCATTGCTTGTTAAATATGAGCTCTTCTCTGATGTAAGCAGTCTTTACTTGTGACATAATGACATACGATTGATGTGGATGTGATGTATGGAAAAATCTGTCTCGGGAAAGAAATGTTCTTATGTTTGACTTTTGAACTTGGTAGCAGAGGGTGAGATTTGTTACGTTTTTTGAAGAAGTCCATTGTCCTACAGTTAGATTGGGTCAAGGACCACACATTTCAAAACACCACAGTCTATTGCAGTCAAAGTGATAGTTTGCATGAAAATATAATACTTTTTTTATCCAGTTATTATATCTTAAAAGGGGGCATATTTTTCATTACCAATAGGCAGAACTCTACGGTGTATTCGGAAAGTATTCAGACCCCTTCACTTTTTCCACATTTTGTTACGTTACAGCCTTATTCTAAAATGGATTACAATTGTTGTTTTTTCACCTCAATCTACACACAATATCCCATAACGACAAAGCAAAAACAAGTTTTGAAATTTTTGCTATTTGAAATAATACATTTACATAAGTATTCAGACCCTTTACTCTAGTACTTTGTAGAAGCACCGTTGGCAGCGATTACAGCCTCAAGTCTTCTTGGGTATGACGCTACAAGCTTGGCACACCTGTATTTGGGGAGTTTCTCCCATTCTTCTCTGCAGATCCTCTCAAGCTCTGTCAGGTTGGATGGGGAGCGTCACTGCACAGCTATTTCCAGGTCTCTCCAGAGATGTTTGATCAGGTTCAAGTCCAGGCTCTGGCTGGGCCACGCAAGGACATTCAGAGACTTGTCCCGAAGCCACTCTTGCGTTGTCTTGGCTGTGTGCTTAGGGTCGTTGTCCTGTTGGAAGGTGAACCTTCGTCCCAGTCTGAGGTCCTGAGCGCTATGGAGTAAGTTTTCTTCAAGGATGTCTCTGTACTTTGCTCCGTTCATCTTTCCCTTGACCCTGACTAGTCTACCAGTCCCTGCAGTTGAAGAAAATCCCCACAGCATGATGCTGCCACCACCATGCTTCACTGTAGGGAGGGTGCCAGGTTTCTTCCAGACGTGACACTTGGCATTCAGGCCAAAGAATTCAATATTGGTTTCATCAGACCAGAGAATCTTGTTTCTCATGGTATGAGAGTCTTAAGGTGCAGTTTGGCAAACTTCAAGTGGGCTGTCATGTGCCTTTTACTGAGGAGTGGCTTCCATCTGTCCACTCTACCATAAAGTCCTGCTTGGTGGAGCGCTGCAGAGATGGTTGTCCTTCTGGATGGTTCTCCCATCTCCTCAGAGGAACTCTAGAGCTCTGTCAGAGTGACCATCAGGTTCTTGGTCACCTCCCTGACCAAGGCCCTTCTCCCCTGATTGCTCAGTTTGGCCGGGCGGCCAGCTCTAGGAAGAGTCTTGGTGGTTCCAAACTTCTTCCAATAAAGAATGATGGAGGCCACTGTGTTTTTGGGGACCTTCAATGCTGCAGAAATGTTTTGCTACCCTTCCCCAGATCTGTGCATCGACACAATCCTGTCTTGGAGCTCTTCGGAATATTCCTTCAACCTCATGGCTTGGTTTTTGCCCTGACAGGCACTGTCAAATGTAGACAGATGTGTGCCTATCCAAATCATGTCCAATCAATTGAATTCACCACAGATGGACTCCAATCAAGTTGTAGAAACATCTCAAGGATGATCAATGGAAACAGGATGCAGCTGAGCTCAATTTCAATCTCATAGCAAAGGGTCTGAATACTTACAGTTGAAGTCGGAAGTTTACATACACCTTAGCCAAATACATTTAAACTCAGTTTTTTTTTTACAATTCCTGACATTTAATCCAAGTAAAAATTACTTGTCTTAGGTAAGTTAGGATCACCACTTTATTTTAAGAATGTGAAATGTCAGAAGAATAGTAGAGAGAATTATTTATTTCAGCTTTTATTTCTTTCATCACATTCCCAGTGGGTCAGAAGTTTACATAGACTCAATTAGTATTTGGTAGCATTGTCTTTAAATTGTTTAACTTGGGTCAAACGTTTTGGGTAGCCTTCCACAAGCTTCCCACAATAAGTTGGGTGAATGTTGGCCCATTCCTCCTGACAGAGCTGGTGTAACTGAGTCAGGTTTGTAGGCCTCCTTGCTCGCACACGCTTTTTCAGTTCTGCCCACAAATTTTCTGTAGAATTGAGGTCAGGGCTTTGTGATGGCCACTCCAATACTTTGACTTTGTTGTCCTTAAGCCATTTTGCCACAACTTTGGAAGTATGCTTGAGGTCATTGTCCATTTGGAAGACCCATTTGTGACCAAGCTTTAACTTCCTGACTGATGTCTTGAGATGTTGCTTCAATATATCCACATAATTTTCCTCCCTCATGATGCCATCTATTTTGTGAGGTGAACCAGTCCCTCCTGCAGCAAAGCACCCCCACACCATGATGCTGCCTCCCCCGTGCTTCACGGTTGGGATGGTGTTCTTCAGCTTGCAAGCCTCACCCTTTTTCCTCCAAACATAATGATGGTCATTATGGCCAAACAGTTCTATTTTTGTTTCATCAGACTAGAGGACATTTTGTCCCCATGTGCAGTTGCAAACCGTAGTCTGGCATTTTTATGGCGGTTTTGGAGCAGTGGCTTCTTCCTTGCTGAGCAGCCTTTCAGGTTATGTCGATATAGAACTCGTTTTACTGTGGCTATAGATACTTTTGTACCTGTTTCCTCCAATATCTTCACAAGGTCTTTCGCTGTTGTTCTGGTATTGATTTGCACTTTTCGCACCAAAGTACGTTCATCTCTAGGAGAACGAACGCGTCTCCTTCCTGAGCGGTATGACGGCTGCGTGGTCCCATAGTGTTTATACTTGCGTACTATTGTTTGTACAGATGAACATGGTACCTTCAGGTGTTTGGTAATTGCTCCCAAGAATGAACCAGACTTGTGGAGGTCTACAATTTTTTCTGAGGTCTTGGCTGATTTCTTTTGATTTTCCCATGATGTCAAGTGAAGAGGCACTGAGTTTGAAGGTAGGCCTTGAAATACATCCACAGGTAAACCTCCAATTGACTCAAATGATGTCAATTAGCCTATCAGAAGCTTCTAAAGCCATGACATCATTTTCTGGAATTTTCCAAGCTGTTTAAAGGCACAGTCAACTTAGTGTATGTAAACTTCTGACCCACTGGAATTGTGATATAGTGAATTATAAGTGAAATAATCTGTCTGTAAACAATTGTTGGAAAAATTACTTGTGTACTGAACAAAGTAGATGTCCTAACCGACTTGCCAAAACTACAGTTTGTTAATTAACAAGAAATTTGTGGAGTGGTTGAAAAACGAGATTTAATGACTCCAACCTAAGTGTATGTGAACTTCCTACTTCAACTGTATGTAAATAAGGTATTTCTGTATTTTTATTTTAATACATTAGTAAACATTTCTAAAAACCTGTTTTTGCTTTGTCATTATGGGTTATTGTGATGTCATTATGGGGTATTGTGTGTAGATTGCTGAATATTTTTATTGATTTAAACCATTTTTTAGGATTAAAAACGCTGTGACGTGACAAAATTTGGAAAAAGTCAAGGGGTCTGAATACTTTCCGACGGCACTGCATGTCCAGCTCTATGTCCAGCTCTATGTCCAGCTGCATGTCCAGCTCTATGTCCAGCTCTATGTCCAGCTCTATGTCCAGCTCTATGTCCAGCTCTATGTCCAGCTCTATGTCCAGCTCTATGTCCAGCTCTATGTCCAGCTCTATGTCCAGCTCTATGTCCAGCTCTATGTCCAGCTGTATGTCCAAGCTGCATGTCCAGCTCTATGTCCAGCTCTATGTCCAGCTGTATGTCCAGCTCTATGTCCAGCTGTATGTCCAGCTCTATGTCCAGCTGCATGTCCAGCTGTATGTCCAGCTGCATGTCCAGCTGTATGTCCAGCTGTATGTCCAAGCTGTATGTCCAGCTGTATGTCCAAGCTGTATGTCCAGCTGTATGTCCAGCTCTATGTCCAGCTGTATGTCCAGCTCTATGTCCAGCTCTATGTCCAGCTCTATGTCCAGCTGTATGTCCAGCTGTATGTCCAGCTCTATGTCCAGCTGCATGTCCAGCTGTATGTCCAGCTCTATGTCCAGCTGTATGTCCAGCTCTATGTCCAGCTGTATGTCCAGCTCTATGTCCAGCTGCATGTCCAGCTGTATGTCCAGCTGTATGTCCAGCTGTATGTCCAGCTGTATGTCCCAGCTGTATGTCCAGCTGTATGTCCAGCTGCATGTCCAGCTCTATGTCCAGCTCTATGTCCAGCTGCATGTCCAGCTCTATGTCCAGCTCTATGTCCAGCTCTATGTCCAGCTCTATGTCCAGCTGTATGTCCAGCTCTATGTCCAGCTGTATGTCCAGCTCTATGTCCAGCTGCATGTCCAGCTGTATGTCCAGCTGCATGTCCAGCTGTATGTCCAGCTGTATGTCCAAGCTGTATGTCCAGCTCTATGTCCAGCTGTATGTCCAGTGATGTCAGTCAGAACAAGACCGGAGTATTACCTTCTCTTAATGGACTAAACAACAATAACAGCAACAACAGGAGCAGTTAACTATTCATTTGACACTTAAACCAGAGATGATAAAACACCAGCTGAGAACAACAACACCTTTTAACTACTACGCCAAAAAGAGCCTGTTTTCCAGAATGAGGACTCTACTAACCCACAAACCAGAACCCGAGAACTGTCTAGGGAAG
Organism: Salvelinus alpinus; assembly: GCF_045679555.1. Classification (NCBI taxonomy): domain Eukaryota; kingdom Metazoa; phylum Chordata; class Actinopteri; order Salmoniformes; family Salmonidae; genus Salvelinus; species Salvelinus alpinus. The sequence continues at coordinate 117,141,324 of NC_092086.1, read as the reverse complement.
TAGGTTGTGGGCCGTGCCCTCTGACCCCCAAAAGAACATTCTGGGTATGCTCCGAGTCTGTTCGTTTCCCTGAAAGAAACACCACAGACTGCGACTCAAATGGCACGCTATTCCCTATATATTATATTACGCTTGGACACGGTCATTAACCTCTGGTTAAAAGTAGTGCACTATATAGGGAATAGGGTTCCATAGGGCTCTGGTCTAAAGTAGTGCACTATATAGGGAATAGGGTTCTATAGGGCTCTGGTTAAAAGTATTGCACTATATAGGGAATAGGGTTCCATAGGGCTCTGGTCTAAAGTAGTGCACTATATAGGGAATAGGGTGCCATTTGGGATTCAAGCCACCCTCAAAAACCTTGTTAATGGTTCCTTATAGTGTTTTTTTTTTATATATGATGCATATAATATATCAAAAAGTATTTAATGGACAATTGTGTCCTTTTATATGAGTTCAATAAGTTTTGATTTAGTTTCTGTTTTAGACTGAGGACACAGAGAGCTGAGTTTCTGCTTTAGACTGAGGACACAGAGAGCTGTGTTTCTGTTTTAGACTGAGGACACAGAGTGTTATGCTGGTGAATGAGGACCCAAAAGCGACTTAATAGAAACAGAGTCTTTATTCCAGTCTTAAACAAAAACCGATACTCCTGGATATCATCTTAGGTAAATCCAAAACAGGAAAACTGAAATCCTCTCGTCAGTAGAGAGGAACGACTGGAGACGCGGCCACAGACTGCAGGTCGCTTCGGGAAGGCACAGGCCGTAGCTGACATAGACACCTGCTCACACGCAGCATCTGAAGAAGGCAAAAACACGACAGGGCGGAACAAGGACACAGAACAGCAAACATCAAACAAGGATCCGACAAGGACAGAAGCGGAAAACAGAGGGAGAAATAGGGACTCTAATCAGAGGGCAAAATAGGGGACAGGTGTGAAAGAGTAAATGAGGTAGTTAGGAGAATGAGGAACAGCTGGGAGCAGGAACGGAACGATAGAGAGAGAGAGCGAGAGAGGGAGAGAGGGAGGGAGAGAGAGGGATAGAAAGAGGGAAAGACCTAATAAGACCAGCAGAGGGAAACGAATAGAAGGGAAGCACAGAGACAAGACATGATAATCAATGACAAAACATGACAGTACCCCCCCACTCACCGAGCGCCTCCTGGCGCACTCGAGGAGGAACCCTGGCGGCAACGGAGGAAATCATCAATCAACGAACGGTCCAGCACGTCCCGAGATGGAACCCAACTCCTCTCCTCAGGACCGTAACCCTCCCAATCCACTAAGTACTGGTGACCACGTCCCCGAGAACGCATGTCCATGATCTTCCGTACCTTGTAAATAGGTGCGCCCTCGACAAGGACGGGGGGGGGGGGGGGAAGACGAACGGGGGCGCGAAGAAAAGGTTTGACACAGGAGACATGGAAGACAGGGTGGACGCGACGAAGATGTCGCGGAAGAAGCAGTCGCACAGCGACAGGATTGACGACCTGAGAGACACGGAACGGACCAATGAACCGCGGAGTCAACTTGCGAGAAGCTGTCGTAAGGGGAAGGTTACGAGTGGAAAGCCACACTCTCTGACCGCGACAATACCTAGGACTCTTAATCCTACGTTTATTGGCGGCTCTCACAGTCTGCGCCCTGTAACGGCAAAGTGCAGACCTGACCCTCCTCCAGGTGCGCTCACAACGTTGGACAAAAGCCTGAGCGGAGGGAACGCTGGACTCGGCGAGCTGGGACGAGAACAGAGGAGGCTGGTACCCAAGACTACTCTGAAACGGAGATAGCCCGGTAGCAGACGAAGGAAGCGAGTTGTGAGCGTATTCTGCCCAGGGGAGCTGTTCTGCCCAAGACGCAGGGTTTCGAAAAGAAAGGCTGCGTAATATGCGACCAATCGACTGATTGGCCCTTTCTGCTTGACCGTTAGACTGGGGATGAAACCCGGAAGAGAGACTGACGGAAGCACCAATCAAACGACAGAACTCCCTCCAAAACTGTGACGTGAATTGCGGGCCTCTGTCTGAAACGGCGTCTAACGGGAGGCCATGAATTCTGAACACATTCTCAATGATGATTTGTGCCGTCTCCTTAGCGGAAGGAAGCTTAGCGAGGGGAATGAAATGTGCCGCCTTAGAGAACCTATCGACAACCGTAAGAATCACAGTCTTCCCCGCAGACGAAGGCAGACCGGTAATAAAGTCTAAGGCGATGTGAGACCATGGTCGAGAAGGAATGGGAAGCGGTCTGAGACGACCGGCAGGAGGAGAGTTACCTGACTTAGTCTGCGCGCAGTCCGAACAAGCAGCCACGAAACGGCGCGTGTCACGCTCCTGAGTAGGCCACCAAAACCGCTGGCGAATAGAAGCAAGCGTACCCCGAACGCCGGGGTGGCCAGCTAACTTGGCAGAGTGAGCCCACTGAAGAACAGCCAGACGAGTAGAGACAGGAACGAACAGAAGGTTACTAGGACAAGCGCGCGGCGACGCAGTGTGAGTGAGTGCTTGCTTTACCTGTCTCTCAATTCCCCAGACAGTCAACCCGACAACACGCCCTTCAGGGAGAATCCCCTCGGGGTCGGTAGAAGCCACAGAAGAACTAAAGAGACGGGATAAGGCATCAGGCTTGGTGTTCTTATTTCCCGGGCGATAAGAAATCACGAACTCGAAACGAGCGAAAAACAACGCCCAACGAGCTTGACGTGCATTAAGTCGTTTGGCAGAACGGATGTACTCAAGGTTCTTATGGTCAGTCCAAACGACAAAAGGAACGGTCGCCCCCTCCAACCACTGTCGCCATTCGCCTATGGCTAAGCGGATGGCGAGCAGTTCACGGTTACCCACATCATAGTTGCGTTCCGATGGCGACAGGCGATGAGAAAAATAAGCGCAAGGATGGACCTTATCGTCAGAATGGAAGCGCTGGGACAGAATGGCTCCCACGCCCACCTCTGAAGCGTCAACCTCGACAATGAATTGTTTAGTGACGTCAGGAGTAACAAGGATAGGAGCGGATGTAAAACGCTTCTTGAGGAGATCAAAAGCTCCCTGGGCGGAACCGGACCACTTAAAGCACGTCTTGACAGAAGTCAGAGCTGTGAGAGGGGCAGCCACTTGACCGAAATTACGAATGAAACGCCGATAGAAATTAGCGAAACCGAGAAAGCGCTGCAACTCGACACGTGACTTAGGAACGGGCCAATCGCTGACAGCCTGGACCTTAGCGGGATCCATCTGAATGCCCTCAGCGGAAATAACAGAACCGAGAAATGTGACAGAGGAGACATGAAAGGCGCACTTCTCAGCCTTCACGTAGAGACAATTCTCTAAAAGGCGCTGGAGTACACGTCGAACGTGCTGAACATGAATCTCGAGTGACGGTGAAAAAATCAGGATATCGTCAAGGTAAACGAAAACAAAGATGTTCAGCATGTCTCTCAGTACATCATTAACTAATGCCTGAAAGACAGCTGGAGCATTAGCGAGACCGAACGGCAGAACCCGGTATTCAAAATGCCCTAACGGAGTGTTAAACGCCGTTTTCCACTCGTCCCCCTCTCTGATGCGCACGAGATGGTAAGCGTTACGAAGGTCCAACTTAGTAAAGAACCTGGCTCCCTGCAGAATCTCGAAGGCTGACGACATAAGGGGAAGCGGATAACGATTCTTAACCGTTATGTCATTCAGCCCTCGATAATCCACGCAGGGGCGCAGAGTACCGTCCTTCTTCTTAACAAAAAAAAACCCCGCTCCGGCGGGAGAGGAAGAAGGCACCACGGTACCGGCGTCGAGAGAAACAGACAGATAATCCTCGAGAGCCTTACGTTCGGGAGCCGACAGAGAGTATAGTCTACCCCGAGGGGGAGTGGTCCCCGGAAGGAGATCAATACAACAATCATACGACCGGTGAGGAGGAAGAGAGTTGGCTCTGGACCGACTGAAGACCGTGCGCAGATCATGATATTCCTCCGGCACTCCTGTCAAATCACCAGGTTCCTCCTGAGAAGAGGGGACAGAAGAAACAGGAGGGATAGCAGACATTAAACACTTCACATGACAAGAAACGTTCCAGGATAGGATAGAATTACTAGACCAATTAATAGAAGGATTATGACATACTAGCCAGGGATGACCCAAAACAACAGGTGTAAAAGGTGAACGAAAAATCAAAAAGGAAATGGTCTCACTGTGGTTACCAGATACTGTGAGGGTTAAAGGTAGTGTCTCACATCTGATACTGGGGAGAAGACTACCATCTAAGGCGAACATGGGCGTGGGCTTCCCTAACTGTCTGAGAGGAATGTCATGTTTCCGAGCCCATGCTTCGTCCATAAAACAACCCTCAGCCCCAGAGTCTATCAAGGCACTGCAGGAAGCAGCCGAACCGGTCCAGCGTAGATGGACCGACAAGGTAGTACAGGATCTTGATGGAGAGACCTGAGTAGTAGCGCTCACCAGTAGCCCTCCGCTTACTGATGAGCTCTGGCTTTTACTGGACATGACATGACAAAATGTCCAGCAGAACCGCAATAGAGGCAAAGGCGGTTGGTGATTCTCCGTTCCCTCTCCTTAGTCGAGATGCGAATACCTCCCAGCTGCATGGGCTCAGTCTCTGAGCCGGTGGGAGGAGATGGTTGAGATGCGGAGAGGGGGAACACCGTTAACGCGAGCTCTCTTCCACGAGCTCGGTGACGAAGATCTACCCGTCGTTCTATGCGGATGGCGAGTGCAATCAAAGAGTCCACGCTGGAAGGAACCTCCCGGGAGAGAATCTCATCCTTAACCTCAGCGTGGAGTCCCTCCAGAAAACGAGCGAGCAACGCCGGCTCGTTCCAGTCACTGGAGGCAGCAAGAGTGCGAAACTCTATAGCGTAATCCGTTATGGATCGATCACCTTGACATAGGGAAGCCAGGGCCCTGGAAGCCTCCTTCCCAAAAACTGAACGATCAAAAACCCGTATCATCTCCTCTTTAAAGTTCTGATAATCGTTAGAACACTCAGCCCTTGCCTCCCAGATAGCTGTGCCCCACTCCCGAGCCCGACCAGTAAGGAGTGATATGACGTAAGCGATCCGAGCTCTCTCTCTTGAGTATGTGTTGGGCTGGAGAGAGAACACAATATCACACTGGGTGAGAAAGGAGCGACACTCAGTGGGCTGCCCAGAGTAACATGGTGGGTTATTAACCCTAGGTTCCGGAGACTCGGAAGACCAGGAAGTAGCTGGTGGCACGAGACGAAGACTCTGAAACTGTCCTGAGAGGTCGGAGACCTGAGCGGCCAGGGTCTCAACGGCATGACGAGCAGCAGACAATTCCTGCTCGTGTCTGCCGAGCATTGCTCCCTGGAACTCGACGGCAGTGTTGCGAGAATCCGTAGTCGCTGGGTCCATTCTTGGTCGGATCCTTCTGTTATGCTGGTGAATGAGGACCCAAAAGCGACTTAATAGAAACAGAGTCTTTATTCCAGTCTTAAACAAAAACCGATACTCCTGGATATCATCTTAGGTAAATCCAAAACAGGAAAACTGAAATCCTCTCGTCAGTAGAGAGGAACGACTGGAGACGCGGCCACAGACTGCAGGTCGCTTCGGGAAGGCACAGGCCGTAGCTGACATAGACACCTGCTCACACGCAGCATCTGAAGAAGGCAAAAACACGACAGGGCGGAACAAGGACACAGAACAGCAAACATCAAACAAGGATCCGACAAGGACAGAAGCGGAAAACAGAGGGAGAAATAGGGACTCTAATCAGAGGGCAAAATAGGGGACAGGTGTGAAAGAGTAAATGAGGTAGTTAGGAGAATGAGGAACAGCTGGGAGCAGGAACGGAACGATAGAGAGAGAGAGCGAGAGAGGGAGAGAGGGAGGGAGAGAGAGGGATAGAAAGAGGGAAAGAACCTAATAAGACCAGCAGAGGGAAACGAATAGAAGGGAAGCACAGAGACAAGACATGATAATCAATGACAAAACATGACACAGAGAGGTGTGTTTCTCTGATTAGACTGAGGACACAGAGAGGTGTGTTTCTCTGATTAGACTGAGGACACAGAGAGGTGTGTTTCTGCTTTAGACTGAGGACACAGAGAGGTGTGTTTCTGCTTTAGACTGAGGACACAGAGAGGTGTGTTTCTCTGATTAGACTGAGGACACAGAGAGGTGTGTTTCTCTGATTAGACTGAGGACACAGAGAGGTGTGTTTCTGTTTTAGACTGAGGACACAGAGAGGTGTGTTTCTCTGATTAGACTGAGGACACAGAGAGGTGTGTTTCTCTGATTATACTATGGTCGTGTCCCAAATGGCACCCTATTCCCTACACAGTGACCTGGTCAAAAGTAGTGCACTATTTAAGCAATAAGGTCCAATTCAGGATGCAACCTGTGTGTGTGGGGCGACAGTGTTACCTGGGCAACAGTGTTGATTTGTTGACATTCAGACAGTATTGTATTTGTCTTGAGAGAGCGAGAGAGAGGGAGAGATGGAGAGAGAGAGAGAGAGAGGGAGAGGGAGAGAGGATGAGAAGGGGAAAGAGAGCATTAAGAGATTATCCTGAACTTCTTAACATTGTCCAGGAAGATGAACAGAGATTGACCTGTGACCCAGGAAGTTAAACAAAATAATGCTGATCAGTGATTGGCTGATGATAGGCAGAGGGCAGGTATTACTTAAAGACAGTGTTGGTTAGTTTTAAATTATGAACAGAAACACAAAAGAGGTTTTTGTATCTGAAAAGAGTTAACTCCCAAAAGAAGAAATGTGATGTATTGTCTGGTTGCTTTGATGTGTGTAGGAGACAAATACTATTTTTGAGAGTTTTTTCAAAAGGGCAATGTTATGGTAACAAGAGAGTAATGTAACAAAACGGGTAATGTTAGGGTAACAATATGGTAATGTTAGGGTAACAACACGGTACTGTTGTGTAATAAAAAGGATAATGTAACAAAGGGAAGTGTTAGGGCAACAAGAGGGTAATATAAGAATAAGGTATTGTAGCAAAGGGGTAATGTTAAGGTAACCAGAGGGTAATGTAACAAAGGGTAATGTAACAAAGGGTAATGCAGGGTAACAAGAGGGTAATGTTAGGGTAACAAGGTGGTAATGTAGCAAGATGGTTATGTAACAAAAATGTATTGTCATGGTAATGAGGGTAATGTTAATGTAACAGGAGGGTAATGTAACAAAAGGGTCATGTTAGGATAACAAAATGGCAGTGTTGGTGTAACAAGAGGATAATGTAACAAAGGGTAGTGTTAGGGTAACACTAGGGTAATGTAACAAAAGGGTCATGTTAGGATAACAAAATGGCAGTGTTGGTGTAACAAGAGGATAATATAACAAAGGGTAGTGTTAGGGTAACACTAGGGTAATGTAACAAAAGGGTAATGTTAGGGTAACAAGATGGTAATATAAGAATAGGTTATTGTAGCAAAGGGATAATATAGCAAAGGGGTAATGTTAGGGTAACACGAGGCTAATGTAACAAGAGGGTAATGTTAGTGTAACACGAGGCTAATGTAACAAGAGGGTAATGTAACACGAGGGTAATGTTGGGTAACAAGAGGGTAATGTAACAAGAGGGTAATGTAACACGAGGGTAATGTAACACGAGGGTAATGTTAGGGTAACAAGAGGGTAATGTAAAATGAGGGTAATGTAACACGAGGGTAATGTAACAAGAGGGTAATGTAACAATGTTAGGGTAACAAGAGGGTAATGTAACAAGAGGGTAATGTAACAAGATGGTAATGTAACACGAGGGTAATGTAACAAGAGGGTAATGTTGGGTAACAAGAGGGTAATGTAACACGAGGGTAATGTAACACGAGGGTAATGTAACAAGAGGGCAATGTTAGGGTAACAAGAGGGTAATGTAACAAGAGGGTAATGTAACAAGAGGGTAATGTAACAAGATGGTAATGTAACAAGAGGGTAATGTTAGGGTAACAAGAGGGTAATGTAACAAGAGGGTAATGTAACACGAGGGTAATATAACACGAGGGTAATGTAACACGAGGGTAATGTAACAAGAGGGTAATGTAACACGAGGGTAATGTAACAATAGGGTAATGTTAGGGTAACAAGATGGTAATGTTAGGGTAACAAGAGGGTAATGTAACAAGAGGGTAATGTAACAAGAGGGTAATGTTGGGTAACAAGAGGGTAATGTAACAAGAGGGTAATGTTGGGTAACAAGAGGGTAATGTAACAAGAGGGTAATGTAACACGAGGGTAATGTAACACGAGGGTAATGTTGGGTAACAAGAGGTTAGTGTAACAACAGGGTGTGTTCTCCCAGCTTTACACAACTGTCTGCTATTTCAGTAGCATTAGTCAAAACATATACTGCAGATGGAAACTGTGTGCTGTTGCCATGTATTTACAATGTACAGATGTCTCTTATAGCATATGATACCAAAACAGCACAAATCCTATATTTTAAAAGTAAGACATTCATTCAAGTTGAATTTGGTCTCAGAACTTGAAAAGAAAGTAGATGTTTCTTGAATAACTAAATGAGTAATCGTACTGTATATTTGGTGGGATAATGCAGTTTGCCATGTGTGAATATTAAAACCATTTTCAGGGTCAGAAAACAAATGAGTTAGTAGCAGCACAAAAGAAGTAAACACACTATACGGTAATAATGTAAACACACTATACGGTAATAATGTAAACACACTATACGGTAATAATGTAAACACACTATACGATAATAATGTAAACACACTATACGATAATAATGTAAACACACTATACGGTAATAATGTAAACACACTATACGGTAATAATGTAAACACACTATACGGTAATAATGTAAACACACTATACGATAATAATGTAAACACACTATACGATAATAATGTAAACACACTATACGGTAATAATGTAAACACACTATACATAATAATGTAAACACACTATACGGTAATAATGTAAACACACTATACGAAAGTAATGTAAACACACTATACGATAATAATGTAAACACACTATACGGTAATAATGTAAACACACTATACGATAATAATGTAAACACACTATACGATAATAATGTAAACACACTATACGGTAATAATGTAAACACACTATACGGTAATAATGTAAACACACTATACGATAATAATGTAAACACACTATACGATAACAATGTAAACACACTATACGATAATAATGTAAACACACTATACGTTAATAATGTAAACACACTATACGTTAATAATGTAAACACACTATACGGTAATAATGTAAACACACTATACGGTAATAATGTAAACACACTATACGTTAATAATGTAAACACACTATACGTTAATAATGTAAACACACTATACGATAATAATGTAAACACACTATACGGTAATAATGTAAACACACTATACGATAATAATGTAAACACACTATACGATAATAATGTAAACACACTATACGATAATAATGTAAACACACTATACGATAATAATGTAAACACACTATACATTAATAATGTAAACACACTATACATAATAATGTAAACACACTATACGGTAATAATGTAAACACACTATACGATAATAATGTAAACACACTATACGATAATAATGTAAACACACTATACGGTAATAATGTAAACACACTATACGGTAATAATGTAAACACACTATACGGTAATAATGTAAACACACTATACGGTAATAATAGATCTGCCAAGGGATTTGAACATAAATAGAAGGCTGCCTGTGGGCTCCATTCAGAGTGGAGAGTCCTGTGAACTCTCCAGAGACAGTCCAGAGACACTCCAGAGACATGACTCCAGACATGTCTCCCATGGAGTAGAAATGTGAGTTTCTGAATATAGGCCTACGATATTATTGTATGCTTTTGGAATTTTAACTAATATACACACACAAAAAAATAAAATATGATTTCATGTGTGAGTTGATATGCTTTTGTTGTTTATTTCTGAATTCAAGGTGTTTTTTATGATGACTTTATTTATCATTGTAACAAGAAAGGCTTTGCCTTACTGTCTTTTCTTATGAACCACTATCCAGAGTGGAGAGCCCTGTGGAGAGCCCTGTGAACCACCATTCAGAGTGGAGAGCCCTGTGAACCACCATCCAGAGTGGAGAGCCCTGTGGTTAGAAGGCTGCCTGTGGGCTCCATCTAGAGTGGAGAGCCCTGTGGATAGAAGGCTGCCTGTGGGCTCCATCTAGAGTGGAGAGCCCTGTGGATAGAAGGCTGCCTGTGGGCTCCATCCAGAGTGGAGAGCCCTGTGGTTAGAAGGCTGCCTGTGGGCTCCATTCAGAGTGGAGAGCCCTGTGGATAGAAGGCTGCCTGTGGGCTCCATTCAGAGTGGAGAGCCCTGTGGATAGAAGGCTGCCTGTGGGCTCCATCCAGAGTGGAGAGCCCTGTGGTTAGAAGGCTGCCTGTGGGCTCCATCCAGAGTGGAGAGCCCTGTGGGTAGAAGGCTGCCTGTGGGCTCCATTTAGAGTGGAGAGCCCTGTGGTTAGAAGGCTGCCTGTGGGCTCCATCCAGAGTGGAGAGCCCTGTGGATAGAAGGCTGCCTGTGGGCTCCATTCAGAGTGGAGAGCCCTGTGGATAGAAGGCTGCCTGTGGGCTCCATCCAGAGTGGAGAGCCCTGTGGTTAGAAGGCTGCCTGTGGGCTCCATCCAGAGTGGAGAGCCCTGTGGGTAGAAGGCTGCCTGTGGGCTCCATTTAGAGTGGAGAGCCCTGTGGTTAGAAGGCTGCCTGTGGGCTCCATCCAGAGTGGAGAGCCTTGTGGATAGAAGGCTGCCTGTGGGCTCCATCCAGAGTGGAGAGCCCTGTGGATAGAAGGCTGCCTGTGGGCTCCATCCAGAGTGGAGAGCCCTGTGGTTAGAAGGCTGCCTGTGGGCTCCATCCAGAGTGGAGAGCCCTGTGGTTAGAAGGCTGCCTGTGGGCTCCATCCAGAGTGGAGAGCCCTGTGGGTAGAAGGCTGCCTGTGGGCTCCATCCAGAGTGGAGAGCCCTGTGGTTAGAAGGCTGCCTGTGGGCTCCATCCAGAGTGGAGAGCCCTGTGGGTAGAAGGCTGCCTGTGGGCTCCATTTAGAGTGGAGAGCCCTGTGGTTAGAAGGCTGCCTGTGGGCTCCATCCAGAGTGGAGAGCCCTGTGGATAGAAGGCTGCCTGTGGGCTCCATCCAGAGTGGAGAGCCCTGTGGATAGAAGGCTGCCTGTGGGCTCCATCCAGAGTGGAGAGCCCTGTGGTTAGAAGGCTGCCTGTGGGCTCCATCCAGAGTGGAGAGCCCTGTGGGTAGAAGGCTGCCTGTGGGCTCCATTCAGAGTGGAGAGCCCTGTGGTTAGAAGGCTGCCTGTGGGCCTAGTGGGAGAATCACTGGTGTAATAAAGAAATCATCTTCCTCTGATTTCCTCTGTTAATATGTTAACCACTTCTACGTTCATATTCTGCTTCTATTGGTTTATATAGTAGGCTACTTGTAAAGGCTCACAGTTATACACTATTTTCTCATTAAAAATAAAATCTGTCATTTTGTGACTATTGATTTAGTATTGATTAAGCAGCTGAGTGATTGGTTTCCCTGTGTGAGTTATTGTATTGTCCTTTTATTATACGCGCACGCGCACACGCACACGCACACGCACACACACACACACCTGTTATCTATAGGCCTAAATCTGCCAGACTGCCAGCTACTGTAGGCCTTGGTTACAATAACCGACCTTGGTGCTCTTCAAAAGGTCACGATACGACCTTGGTGCTCTTCAAAAGGTCACGATACGACCTTGGTGCTCTTCAAAAGGTCACGATACGACCTTGGTGCTCTTCAAAAGGTCACGATACGACCTTGGTGCTCTTCAAAAGGTCACGATACGACCTTGGTGCTCTTCAAAAGGTCACGATACGACCTTGGTGCTCCTCAAAAGGTCACGATATGTGGATAATTGACTCACTCATGCAGGGAGATAAATATTTGTTGTCGGGGGTTAACGTTAAAGCAACAGGTGCGTAATTTGATTAGACTACATGTAGGTGTAATATTTGTCATGACACAATAGCCTATATCAGGGGGGGGCTAACTAATGTTCTTACAAAATAGTTGTATAAATATATGATTGAACCCAAAAAGATTGTATAGGCTATTCACTAATGTGGATGTTTGACTCGTGAAGTAGCCGTGTTCATTTTCGTTAACGTAAATAGTGACTAAAATATTCGTCAAACACCTCCTTTTCAGCGGCAATTGATGAGACTATAACGGACTGAATAGACCCAGACAAATCTATAACTGAACCAAAATGATTTTTCATTTCAGTTGACTAAAACGAGAAGAGACTAAATTTCCTCTGTGACTAAAATCAAAACTACTAAATGGACTGGACAAGAGTTTTTTGGGGAGAGATTTAAGAGCTTTTTCAGTGATAAGCACAATGAATATTAGCAGCACAGCTGCGTTAGGCAGTGGGGAAGGATGCACCACACTTTGGACAGAACAGCCCACATCAGCTGGTGAGCTGCGGGGGAGAAAGCGATGCGTCTGGGCAGACAGGTTGCTCCAAGTATACACATTGAGCAGGCGACTCTCTTGCTTCGCCTCAGCTAACCAGTCACCAACATCCTTCTAGTAGCTACCCTTTGCCTGGTTAAGAAACACAAGCTGCCTTACGAAAAGAAAAAACAAAACAATAGCAGCATTGAGTTTAATAGGAATTACAAGAGTCTAGCTGTTTCTCTCTCCCTTGAGTATAGAAAAGTGGGCGGTCTTTGAATTTGTAGTCTCGCTTAACCCCTCCCACTTCATTTCATATAGAGGCCTGTAGTGTCAGAGAAAACGGCTTGATTCTCAGGCTAACTTCAGGCTAACTTCAGGCTAACTTCAGGCTAACTTCAGGCTAACTTCAGGCTAACTTCAGGCTAACTTTCAATATGATTCATAATACCAGCATTACTTTTTGGTTTCTTTCTATTGTGCATTGGCAGGCACCATTTTACATTCATAAAGGATATTGAGGGCCGTTCTAAAACTAGGCTAGTTGCGGGACGGACCGTTAAAGATTTGTTTAGGCTACACCTTGCTCAGTCATGGTAGCCCATTAGCTAGCTAACAACTAGGGGCACGTTCAGCAAGACGCAATGTGTTGGAACGTTCAGATAGAAATATCCTATGTAGAACAAACATACTTCTCTGACATGTTGAAAAAGGAATAGCGTAGGCTCTATTCATGGCCTTTCTATCTGCTACGTTGGAGACTGAACCGGACTCTGCTAACATTACCAGTAGCCAAAACATTGTTTAGAAGCGATTTGACTTTGTCTTCTGTTATGAAAAGTGCTATAGAAGTTTAATAAATCATTATTATTACCATCATATTGGGAGAGTTCAGTGACCAGACGGAGGAGGACGACACGACAGCACCCTCCTCAGGGGATAGGTACTCAGTGTAAAGCCAATTAGTACTCACCTGAGCCCACTAATTGCTTTGTGTCTTCCTCTACATACACTACCGTTTCTAAAGTTTGGTGGTCACTTAGAAATGTCCTTGTTTTTGAAAGAAATGCAAAAAATGTTGTCCATTAAAATAACATCAAATTGATCGGAAATACAGTGTAGACATTGTTAAGGTCGTCTGAAATCAGAGTGGAGTTAGGGGGTGAACTCTGTTAGCTACTTGGGATGTATCCTTGATGGAAGCTTGGGAGGTGTGAGCATGGCCAATAAGGTGCTAGGGAAGGTTAATGCCAGGACTAATTTTTTGTCTAGAAAGTCCAAGCTGCTTGATAAGGACTCTAGCTACTGCCCTCATTCAATGCCATTTGGACTATGCTAGTACTTCCTGGTTTGGGGGCTTATCTAAACTTATGAAGGGGAAGCTCCAGATAGCCCAGAATAAGCTGATCAGGGTAGTATTGAAGGTAAGTCCACATACTCACATAGGCAGGAGCTGCTTTCAGGAACTAAACTGGCTGTCTGTTGAGGCTAGGGTGTCCCAGATTAGACTAGGTTTGGTTTACAGGAGTATTTATGGTCCTGCGCCCAGATATCTAAGTGATTACTCGTGTTACTGGATGCACACAATCACAGCACCAGATCAGGTGTTGCTGATGTGTGCTTATACAGGTTCAGGAGTAATGCTGGGAAAGGTACTGTCTTGTATACTGGAGCCTCAGAATGGAATGAGTTGCCTCTGCCCATAAAAACAACGTCCTCTCTGGACAGCTTTAAAAACAAAGTAAAAATATGTTTGATGTCCTCTGTGCCCATATGAATAACCCCTATGATGTAACTGGAATGATGAGAGAGATGTTCTTCTTCTCTGTTTTTGTTTTATTATTTCACTGCCACACCGTGTTTAACTGTGTTGGATCTTGTCCAGCCATCTTGTCTCAAGAGGACCACAATGGAATAAGTCCCAGACTGTATTGTGTGTTATCCTCTATGATTTAACAATGGAAATAAGTCCCAGACTTGATTGTGGGTTATCCTCCATGATTTTATTCACGTGCATGTATGGCTTTCAAGTTTTATGTGTGCTTGTTTTTTAAAATGGTCAAATTAATAAACTAAACTAAAAAACGAAACTAATGTTGTAAATGACTATTGTAGCTGGAAACGGCAGATTTTTAATGGAATATCTACATAGGCTTACAGAGGCCCATTATCAACAACCATCACTCCTGTGTTCCAATGGCACGTTGTGTTAGCTAATCCAAGTTTATCATTTTAAAAGTCTAATTGATCATTAGAAAACCCTTCTGCAATTATGTTAGTGTCGGTTCCACTTTTCTGGCCTCGGTTATTTACTTAACAAATAAGGAACACTCAAAATGTGCATTTATAAATCAGAACAATTTTTATCAAAATACGCTGTAGACAGAAGTCAAAGATCCCACATCAAACATACAACTGATGTCTCTCCTGAGTTCTGAAAAATAGACACGGTCTAAGTTGTTTTTATATGTTTGCAGTCAACCCCTAGTGATGTAACTGCCTACATCAACACCTTCTACTCATGAGACCAAGGCCATGCATATACCGTTTTACAAACTAGCAGAAAAAAACAATAGTTCCAGTGTTTTCTAAGGGCTCAGCAGTAATTTTCCACTTTTCTACAGTCAGTATGGGAATGATGCTCAAGCTTCCATTTCCTAACAATTCTATCCACGGGTGCCTGCTGGGATAATTACACCTTACAGAGTGAGTAGTTCTTACCGTGAAGACTGACTCACCGCTCCTGAGGTGAGTTCTAGGCCATAGAGGGATTTACCTGCTTCCTTCTACCACATTAGGTAAGCTTGCTCCCTTCTTGTGACCATCCATACATGTGTCCCATAATCCCCGGCTAACCTCTCAGTTCTTCACCCAGAGAACAGTCCTGTGGTCTCCCTTCTCCTAGTAGGTTGTTTCTCATTACCTCTCTGCATAAAGTATAAAAACCCACATTCAAACTCTGTCCTTCTCATAGGCTTAACCCGACTCCCGAACAGCTTAGTGGTTGATGTAGGCTTCCTAAATACTAAAACCTGGGTTCCTGGCCTCTTAGTCTGATTTCCAATTTTTCTCACCATTTGTATCCATTTGTTGTTTTCCTCAGATCCCCCATTAGGTCCTGTGTCTGCACCAACAAGGAGACCCAGGAAAAGGATGATGGGAAAACAAACCACAAGATCTGGTGTAGTCTCTGTTTCCTAGTTATAGAACCTGAGTGTGAAATGATGTCTCCTTCTGCTCGTTGGCTAGAGCCTTCTTTTTCATCTTTCTGTCTGTCCTTTGGTCTGGGCCCTCTGCTTCCGGCCTTTTGGTCTGGGCCCTCTGCTTCCGGCCTTTTGGTCTGGGCCCTCTGCTTCCGGCCTTTTGGTCTGGGCCCTCTGCTTCCGGCCTTTTGGTCTGGGCCCTCTGCTTCCGGCCTTTTGGTCTGGGCCCTCTGCTTCCGGCCTTTTGGTCTGGGCCCTCTGCTTCCGGCCTTTTGGTCTGGGCCCTCTGCTTCCGGCCTTTTGGTCTGGGCCCTCTGCTTCCGGCCTTTTGGTCTGGGCCCTCTGCTTCCGGCCTTTTGGTCTGGGCCCTCTGCTTCCGGCCTTTTGGTCTGGGCCCTCTGCTTCCGGCCTTTTGGTCTGGGCCCTCTGCTCCCGGCCTTTTGGTCTGGGCCCTCTGCTCCCGGCCTTTTGGTCTGGGCCCTCTGCTCCCGGCCGTTTGGTCTGGGCCCTCTGCTTCCGGCCTTTTGGTCTGGGCCCTCTGCTTCCCATCCATCTTGGCTGGTTCCATTTCCTTTTACGGACTCGTCTTTTTCACTCAGTCTCCTACGCAGATGGTCAGAGCATCTGGATCCTCACCTGGGATTAGTTCTGCTGCTTTCCTAGTGTGAGAGTGGAGAAAACTTACAACAGAAGTTAGTTCCTTCATGTACTCAAAATGGTCACACTGTGTCTCAGTTATGTCTATCTGTCGGTCAGTCATAGGTCGAACACCTGGTGTGTTCAGGGGTCGTCTTGTTAACATTTCATAATGGGTTCACCCGTTCACCCGTTCACCCAATACCTTTGTTAAGGCTGCTGCACATTTTCATGAGGACAGGGGGCAAACATTCCACCCAGCTCATTTTCATGAGGACAAAGAGCAAGCATTCCCCACAGTTCATTTTCATGAGGACAAAGAGCCATCTCACTCCATGAGCCAATCGGCAAATAGTAGAGATCATGGTTGATGGTAAACAGGGCATGCCAGACAAAAGATGTAGCCATAATCCAGATCTATTAGTAAACACTCTTGCTCTCCAAACCCCACACCACGCTGAGTCTGAATAGACAGTAAGGGCCTTCCCTTCCCCCAATTCACAAGCTGTGTTCCGAGCTAATAAATCTGCCTGTTGCTGATAAATGGTCTGGTAGGGGCTGTATAACCTCAATATCACCTCCCACATCTACTACAACCTATCCTACATGTTTCTTCCCTGTGCTTTGATCTATATAAGCAGAACCATCAACAAACAGCACCATGTCAGAGTCAAGCAGAGGTTCATCTAATAAGTCTTTGTCCAGTACACATTCCTGGGCTGTCCCGATGTCCCTGTTATTGTTACTGATGATTTGCTCAGGGAAGCCCCAACACCTTGTCCAGGTTTGCCTAAACAGGAACAGCGAAGTGTCTATGAGAAATGGTAGGTCATGTCCATTAACATTAAGAGTAACCATTGGCTCTTCTCTTCCATCATTGAATTCATACTGGGGCAGGGGAGTCGGGCGCCTTCATTTTTGATTCTGACTGGAAAATAAGAACTGTTGGTGTTCTGATTTCCCATTGGCCATGGCTGTCCTCTATCCTTGTCCATAGGGCATAGGTGGCCCCTGGGAGCATGTTCAGCTCCGGGTGAGTGGTACTGTGGCTGAGGAGCATGTTCAGCTCCGGGTGAGTGGTACTGTGGCTGAGGAGCATGTTCAGCTCCGGGTGAGTGGTACTGTGGCTGAGGAGCATGTTCAGCTCCGGGTGAGTGGTACTGTGGCTGAGGAGCATGTTCAGCTCCGGGTGAGTGGTACTGTGGCTGAGGAGCATGTTCAGCTCCGGGTGAGTGGTACTGTGGCTGAGGAGCATGTTCAGCTCCGGGTGAGTGGTACTGTGGCTGAGGAGCATGTTCAGCTCCGGGTGAGTGGTACTGTGGCTGAGGAGCATGTTCAGCTCCGGGTGAGTGGTACTGTGGCTGAGGAGCATGTTCAGCTCCGGGTGAGTGGTACTGTGGCTGAGGAGCATGTTCAGCTCCGGGTGAGTGGTACTGTGGCTGAGGAGCATATTGTTGCCTTGGTGGGTAGTACACTCCAAGATGTGCATTAGCAAAGTTTCCTCTTCCTCTGCCAGGCCCAACGTTTCCTCTGCCCCTGGTTGTAACCTCTTCCTCTTTCATTTCCCCCCACACTGCGAACTCACATGCCCCAACTGCCCACAGGACCAGCGTTGAGTGTTGTTCCAGTCATGCAGGGCTCTGGCACATACCCTGCAGGCACCAGGTTCACAGGTGTGACTGATGTGACTGTGGGGGGAGCGGCAGACTGTGGTTGTGGTGAGCCTGTATGTAGAAGCAACATTGAGCGGCCATCATTTTGTGAGTAAAAATCCCCACTTCCTGTCTCGATCTGTGCGAGCTGGGCCTTCTTCAGTGCAGTGTCTAGTCCTCCTTTTCCTTGCTCTCTGAATAGGTCACCCATGGATGTTGACACATTGTACTTTTCTTTAGCTTCTGTAGTAGTTAGTTGGGATGGCGAGGGGAAAGTCCCTCCAGGAACTGTGCCTCTTTTTCTTCTTCCAATTCTATTGTTCTCATGCCACTTGTTCCTGCTGTTGTGTCATCCACCTCCTTTATCAGAGTCCCCTTGAGGATAAGTGTGGTGGCTTCTCCATTTTCTTCTGTCAGTGGTATGAGAGGGTAGATCTGTGTATAGTCACCCGGGGGTCCTCTGGGTTGAGTCTCATACGAAGGCGGGGGCGGTGGGGAGTACTCCTGTTCTGACTCTGTCCTGACTCATTTCTTTCCTTCCGCACTCTATTGTTCTCTCCAGCTTTAGTTTGGTCACGGTGGCCTTGTTCATGAAGATCTGTCCTTCCGGCATTATCATTCCTATCACAGTTTCTGATACAAGGGTACTTTTCCTCATCCCTTTCTTTTAGTCCATTTCTCTTGTCTGCATTATCTCTTTGACTAAATCCAACCTATTCTTGTACAGGCTTCATTGCTCCTATCTGCTCATTCTGGTTTGACTGTGCCATGGTGCTCCGGCTTTTTATTTAGATAGTCTGCGTGTAATGTGTTTTCCGAATTCTATAGGGTTATCCTAAAGTGGGTGTAATATGTATGAATATGCCTATATAAATTCTTCTCTATCTCCTTTCAGTGTGTGTTAAACAACAGTGGGTAACATTGTAATCCTAATTCTACTCTCACTTAACCCAGGCTATAGTAAATGGTTCTACTAAACTCAAATATATTTCACACACGGGACAACCGCATGATAGACTTCAATTCCTAATATTGTATCTTAAAGGTGCAAAGTAACAGTATTATTATATTCACCAGTGAAAATCTCTACAGAACTTCCTTGTATTAATTTGACTGGTATATTAAGGGTTGTACATCTCCTACGGTAGGAAAGTGTCACTGACAAATATGTTCAACCTTTTATTCAAATAACGTCTGTCCTACTCCTAACTTTTTATTCCACCATTGGGCCATTAAAAATCCCTTTACAGGCCTTTTGCAGACATGGTGAGCGTCGGTGTGGTTTTATTTGACAGTCAGCCGTGTAATGATAAGGGTGTTGGTGCCCTGTGTAACGGATGTGAAACGGCTAGCTAGTTAGCCTTTCAAATCGGTGACGTCACTCGCTTTGAGACCTTGAAGTAGTGGTTCCCCTTGCTCTGCAAGGGCCGCGGCTTTTGTGGAGCGATGGGTAACGATGCTTCGTGGGTGACTGTTGTTGATGTGTGCAGAGGGTCCCTGGTTCGCGCGAGGGGACGGACTAAACTTATACTGTTACATTAGCCTTTCCTATTATCTAACGTGTAATAATATCAATAGTGGATGTGGTATTCGTTTTGACTCTATTTCCTCTACTGTCTCATCTGCCCATAAAACACAACTTCCTCTCCACCTTAACTATCCTCCTACAAGTAATTATAGGTTGTATTTCAACAAAAAATGTTGAGGGTACTACTAGTTCCTCAGGTTGTAGAGTAATATACATGTGGTGGCATATTTCTGCTTTACCAAATGAGGAGAGTTACAAACTACACACCAGTCAGAGTTATACTTAACTGTTCTCTCAGATACAGCTTCTGTCCCTAACTAAACAATCTATCTCAGGTGTCTCGTAGGTTATCGCCTGTTCCAGAACATTCCAGACACTAACAGCTTACAAACGGTAGGCAATTAAGGTCACAGTTATGAAAACTTAGTACATTAAAGAGGCCTTTCTACTGACTGAAAAACACCAAAAGCAAGATGCCCAGGATCCCTGCTCATCTGTGTGAACGTGCCTTAGGCATGCTGCAAGGAGGCGTGAGGACTGCAGATAACAAATTGCAATGTCCGTACTGTGAGACGCCTAAGACAGCGCTACAGGGAAACAGGACGGACAGCTGATCGTCCTCGCAG
Source organism: Salvelinus alpinus (assembly GCF_045679555.1). Taxonomy (NCBI): domain Eukaryota; kingdom Metazoa; phylum Chordata; class Actinopteri; order Salmoniformes; family Salmonidae; genus Salvelinus; species Salvelinus alpinus. Next base: position 117,121,213 of record NC_092086.1, on the reverse strand, counting down.
TGGCAGACCACGTGTAACAACACCTGCACAGGATCGGTACATCCGAACATCACACCTGCAGGACAGGTACAGGATGGCAACAACAACTGCCTGAGTTACACCAGGAATGCACAATCCCTCCATCAGTGCTCAGACTGTCCGCAATAAGCTGAGAGAGGCTAGACTGAGGACTTGTAGGCCTGTTGTAAGGCAGGTCCTCACCAGACATCACCGGCAACAACATCACCTATGGGCACAAACCCACCGTCGCTGGACCAGACAGGACTGGCAAAAAGTGCTCTTCACTGATGAGTCGTTGTTTTGTCTCACCAGGGGTGATGGTCGGATACGAGTTTATCGTCGAAGGAATGAGCGTTACACCAAGGCCTGTACTCTGGAGCGGGATCGATTTGGAGGTGGAGAGTCCGTCATGGTCTGGGGCGGTGTGTCACAGCATCATCGGACTGAGCTTGTCATTGCAGGCAATCTCAACGCTATGCGTTACAGGGAAGACATCCTTCTCCCTCATGTGGTACCCTTCCTGCAGGCTCATCCTGACATGACCCTCCAGCATGACAATGCCACCAGCCATACTGCTCTTTCTGAGCATGATTTCCTGCAAGACAGGAATGTCAGTGTTCTGCCATGGCCAGCGAAGAGCCCGGATCTCAATCCCATTGAGCAGGTCTGGGACCTGTTGGATCGGCGGGTGAGGGCTAGGGCCATTCCTTCCAGAAATGTCCGGGAACTTGCAGGTGCCTTGGTGGAAGAGTGGGGTAACATCTCACAGCATGAACTGACAAATCTGGTGCAGTCCATGAGGAGGAGATGCACTGCAGTACTTAATGCAGCTGGTGGCCACACCAGATACTGACTGTTACTTTTGATTTTGACAGCTCTCTGGTCTTGGCCATTGTGGAGAGGTTGGAGTCTGTTTGATTGAGTGTGTGGACAGGTGTCTTTTATACAGGTAACAAGTTCAAACAGGTGCAGTTAATACAGGTAATGAGTGGAGAACAGGAGGGACTCTTAAAGAAAAACTAACAGGTCTGTGAGAGTCGGAATTCTTACTGGTTGGTAGGTGATCAAATACTTATGTCATGCAATAAAATGCAAATGAATTACTTAAAATCATACAATGTGATTTTCTGGATTCCGTCTCTCACAGTTGAAGTGTACCTATGATATAAATTACAGACCTCTACATGCTTTGTAAGTAGGAAAATCGGCAAAATCGGCAGTGTATCCAATACTTGTTCTCCCCACTGTACATGCACATTTCAGGTTACTTTGTTTTTATAATTACAAGAGGGAGGCGGTGCTTTTACATACCAGTGAAACACTGAACACCCACTTCTTATAAATGACAGACTTCGATATAACAGGTGTTTACCTTATAATTTGGTGATCAGATCAGAGAAGGGGCTTCAGGTTCCGTCCAGTAGCGGTGCGCTCACTCCCTCCTGGCTAGCTCGCCAAATGTTGGTTCCACTTATCTGGGCTCCGTTATTTACTTAACAAATAAGGAACACTCAAAATGTGCATTTATAAATCATAACAATTTTTATAAAAAAATACAGCTGTAGACAGAAGTCAAAGATCAAACATCAAACATACAACTGATGTCTCTCCTGAGTTCTGCAAAATAGACAAGGTCTAAGTTGCTTTTAATATGCATTCAGTCAACCCCTAGTGATGTAACTGCCTACAACAACACCTTCTACTCATGAGACTAGGCCCATGCATATACAGTTTTATAAACTTGCAGAAGAAAACAATATTTCCAGTGTTTTCTAAGGGCTCAGCAGTAATTTTCCCCAAGTTGCTTTATAGTGGTTCATCTGACTAGTCTCTTATCTCTTTCACTCCCCTGCAGGGTTCTGTGTCTATGAATCTCTTTTAGCCTTGAGGCGCTTTCTCACAGACACCCTGTTTAAGACTGCAAATAACTCACACATCTCTCAGACCGTTTCTTATAAGAAGCAGAGACTAGAAAAGAACTGTGGAACAATATTAAACCTTATAATGCATATATATATATATTGCTAATCTGTAGTCCAGGACCCTATAAATGTAGTGGGGGAGGGGTCTTATAGCCCTTCCCCTTCTATTAATACAACATAAGCATAATCAATTATTATAATACATCAATCATTTGGTGCAGCCCCTATCATGACCCCAAGTTGACCCCATCATTAGCACAGCTTAAAACTGTTGTTCTGATTAAAGAAGCAATAACACTGGCCTTCTTCAGACTTGTTGAGTATTTGGAGCATCAGCATTTGTGGGTAGAAGGCCAGCATCCCGGAGTCGCCTCTTCACTGTTGACGTTGAGACTGGTGTTTTGTGGGTACTGTTTAACTTCTTATGGCTGGGATCCCGTTAACGGGATCGATATGACAACAGCCAGTGAAAGAGCAGTGCGGCAAATTCAAAACAACAGAAATCTCATAATTAAAATTCCTCAGACATACAAGTATTTTACACAATTTCAAAGATAAACTTATTGTTAATCCCACCACAGTGTCCGACTTCAAAAAGGCTTTACGATGAAAGCACAACATATCATTATGTTTGGTCATCACCTATTCACAGAAAAACACAGCCATTTTTCCAACGATCGGTGGTCTGGAACCTCCAGCGACGATCGGTGGTCCGGAGCCTCCAGCGACGGTCTACGGTCCGGAGTCCTCGGCGACGATCTACGGTCCGGAGTCCCCGGCGACGAACTACGGTCCGGAGTCCCCGGCGACGATCTACGGTCCGGAGCCTCTGGTGACGATTCACGGTCCGGTTCGTCCGGCGTCGACCCCCAGTCCAGTTCTTCCCGCAACTTGCCACAGTCTGGTTCCTCCGATGACGTGTCCACGAGCAGAGTGGGTACTTCGCCCCGCACCGGAACCGCCCCCGACGGTAGATGCCCACCCGGACCCTTCCCTATTGAGTCAGGTTTTGCGGCCGGAGTCTGCACTTTTATCGTTTATCGTTGTCTCTGATTGGGGATCATATTTAGGTAGCCATTTTCCTATTGTGATTTGTGGGATCTTGTCTATGGATAGTTGCATGTCAGCACTATTATTAGCTTCACGTTTTGTTTGGTATTTTGTTGTTTTTGTTCGGTGTTCATTTAATAAAGGAAAATGTACGCCTACCACGCTGCACCTTGGTCCATTCATAATGACGAGCGTGACAATTAACAATGTCTACACTGTATTTCTGATCAATTTGATGTTATTTTAAAATGGACAAAAAATGTGCTTGTCTTTCAAAAACCAGGACATTTCTAAGTGACCCCAAACGTTTGAACGGTAGTGTATGTGTAGTATGGGTTAATGAAGCCATACAAATGTTATTGAGACTAAAATGAAAGGGCATTTAGTTGACCCACTGTTTTCGTCATTTTGACAATAACGAGACATTCATTATCAGTGGTGTACAGTACTTAAGTAAAAACACATTAAAGTAGTACGTAACTAGTTTTTGGGGGTATCTGTACTTCACTTTACTATTTATATTTTTGACAACTTTTACTTTTACTACATTGCCTAAGAAAATTATGTACTTTTTCCGCTGACACCCAAAAGTACTCATTATATCTTGAATGCTTAGCAGGACAGTAAAATGGTCAGATTCACACATTGATCAAGAGAACATCCCCGGTCATCTCTACTGCCTCTGATCTGGAGGACTCACTAAACAGAGAACATCCCTGGTCGTCCCTACTGCCTCTGATCTGGAGGACTCACTAAACAGAGAACATCCCTGGTCATCCCTACTGCCTCTGATCTGGTGGACTCACTAAACAGAGAACATCCCTGGTCATCCCTACTTCCTCTAATCTGGCAGACTCACTAAACACAAATGCTACATTTTGTAAATGATGCCTGAGTGTTGGAGTGTGGCCCTGGCTATCTGTAAATAACAAATACAAATACAAATGATGTTGTGTTTGCTTAAATATAAGCAATTTGAAAGTATTTATACTTTGACTTTTGATATTTAAGGATATTTAAAACCAAATACTTTTAGACTTTTACTCAAGTAGTGTTTTACTGAGTGACTTTCACTTTTACTTGAGTTATTTTCTATTAATTACTTTACTTTTACTCAAGTATGACACATGGGTACTATTTCCACCACTGGTCATTATTCAAATGACAAACATGTGATTTAATTATATATTTTTGTCAAAATGACCAAGACTAGACTATATCTAAAAAACGAATGCCAAAATGAACGCCTGTGCAGTTAGGCTTGTTTTAATATTTGTTCTGAGCCAACTTCCCTAAGAGGCTGTCGTACCACTCCCAGTCCCACCCAGTCTTTTGTCATCATGTACGTACAGTAATCTACTCTGTGAGCTCATGGCTCGGTTTGAAACACGGAACTAGACGTGAATGGGTATTGGATAGGTTATGTCGTGATCAGTAAAGCGCAAATGTCTACAGTCACCCAGACTTGGACAGGTGGCAGTCCTTGGTTAGGTTAGGCGTTGGAGTTTACTTGGTAGATATATATTTTTTTTTTAAATATCCTGCCTGTCGATTTCTATCGGGACTAATCATGTGGTCATTAGGGAAAATGCGTAAACGCATCGAGCCGGTGGTTTTATGTGCCCAAATAGCCAGCGCGTTTTTCGACACCGGTTTGCAGATGGTGGTCAAGGAGAGATGCGCCAACATGACCGATGCGCTCTATCCCACCCCCACCGAAGACAGCCGGCAGAAAGCTATGTCCAACTTCTACATGATATATAATATGCTGGCCAAGTTCGTTCCGATTCTACCCGCTATTCTTTTAGCCAAGGTAAGTCGATACTCGGTTTTAATCCTGGATCGTTTTTAATATAGCCTATGGTTGTACTTTTAAATAGCAACTTTGTGTGTTTTAAATACGTCTAATACAATTCATTCATCCGTCCAAGGTAGGGGACCTGGGGTACCGGAAGATCCCCATCGTCATCCCTCTGGTGGGTTACCTGGTCTCCAGAGTAGTCTTACTCCTGGTCATAGTGATGGAGCTCCCGATACAGGCGATGTTCGGCGGGGTGGTGTTCCACGGACTCAGCGGCGGGTTCTGCTCCTACTGGGCCGGGGTCATGGCCCTGGTGTCGCTCACCTCCACCGAGGAGGACCGCTCTCTTCACATGATGCACATCGAGCTGGTCTACGGAGTAGCCGGTCTCATCGGTAGTCTAGCGTCCGGGCACCTCTTCCAGTTGTACAGTGTGGACTTTAAACAGGGGACTCTGTTAGTGAGCCTGAGTGTCTTCCTCTACTTTTTGTGTCTCATCTACACAACGTTCTTCTTTCTAAAACCAAGTGTCTCGACAAGCGCGCAAGAGCGCAACGAGACCAACGGCTTGGTCACTGAGCGATATCCCAGGAATATTTTGAACATTCTGCTTCTCTTCGCTAGCGGTATTTTATATGACGTGGCCGTCGGAGGTGGGATGGAGATACTGGTGACCTTTGAGATGAAGGAGCCTCTGAACTGGAGTGCTACACAGGTGAGTTAAAATGTATTTTATTTGGGGGTAAAAAAAAAAATATATATTACATGATTAGTCCTGATTAAATCAAACAAGATGTGCATTTGTAGCCTGGTTTACGCCATTATGCCACTTCTCGCCCTGTCATGCCAAACATGTTTGACAAGGAGTTGGAACGATGGCACAAACAAAGATCTAGGATAAAACCCTTATTTCAGAGTTGTGACTTGTGAGAATTAACTCTTGCAATAGCGGGCTCTGGTTAAACCAAAACACGTCAACAGGTAGGTTACGGTAACGCCGCAGGGTTCACAGTCTTCCTGACGAGCTTCCTGGGTGTCATGATAATGTCCAGGTGGGTGAGTGACGTCACCCTCATCATCATCGGCATGGTGTCCTTCGCCGCCGGAATCTACTTCATGGCCTTCGTCACGGCAACGTACATGTTCTACCTGGGTAAGATAATCAGATATTTTATTTACAGTGCCCTTATCATTTTGTAAGTACAGAAGCCTATAATTTATGATAGATTTATGAGTACTGTACTAACTGTTTGGGCAAATATTTATATGTGTCAACTCAAAAGAGAATACTTGAGTATCCTGAATAATAAACAGGATATCAGTGGTCAGTGATGCATTGCACTGCAGGGAGAGTTAGTTACTGCAGGGAGAGTTAGTCACTGCAGGGAGAGTTAGTTACTGCAGGGAGAGGTAGTTACTGCAGGGAGAGTTAGTTACTGCAGGGAGAGGTAGTTACTGCAGGGAGAGTTAGTTACTGCAGGGAGAGTTAGTTACTGCAGGGAGAGTTAGTTACTGCAGGGAGAGTTAGTTACTGCAGGGAGAGTTAGTTACTGCAGGGAGAGTTAGTTACTGCAGGGAGAGTTAGTTACTGCAGGGAGAGTTAGTTACTGCAGGGAGAGTTAGTCACTGCAGGGAGAGTTAGTTACTGCACGGAGAGTTAGTTACTGCAGGGAGAGTTAGTTACTGCAGGGAGAGTTAGTTACTGCACGGAGAGTTAGTTACTGCACGGAGAGTTAGTTACTGCAGGGAGAGTTAGTTACTGCAGGGAGAGTTAGTTACTGCAGGGAGAGTTAGTTACTGCACGGAGAGTTAGTTACTGCACGGAGAGTTAGTTACTGCAGGGAGAGTTAGTTACTGCACGGAGAGTTAGTTACTGCAGGGAGAGGTAGTTACTGCAGGGAGAGTTAGTTACTGCAGGGAGAGTTAGTTACTGCAGGGAGAGTTAGTTACTGCAGGGAGAGTTAGTTACTGCAGGGAGAGTTAGTTACTGCAGGGAGAGTTAGTTACTGCAGGGAGAGGTAGTTACTGCAGGGAGAGTTAGTTACTGCAGGGAGAGTTAGTTACTGCAGGGAGAGTTAGTTACTGCACGGAGAGTTAGTCACTGCACGGAGAGTTAGTCACTGCACGGAGAGTTAGTCACTGCACGGAGAGTTAGTCACTGCACGGAGAGTTAGTCACTGCACGGAGAGTTAGTCACTGCAGGGAGAGTTAGTTACTGCAGGGAGAGTTAGTCACTGCACGGAGAGTTAGTCACTGCACGGAGAGTTAGTCACTGCAGGGAGAGTTAGTCACTGCACGGAGAGTTAGTTACTGCACGGAGAGTTAGTTACTGCACGGAGAGTTAGTCACTGCACGGAGAGTTAGTCACTGCACGGAGAGTTAGTCACTGCACGGAGAGTTAGTCACTGCACGGAGAGTTAGTCACTGCACGGAGAGTTAGTCACTGCACGGAGAGTTAGTCACTGCAGGGAGAGGTAGTCACTGCAGGGAGAGTTAGTCACTGCACGGAGAGTTAGTCACTGCACGGAGAGTTAGTCACTGCACGGAGAGTTAGTCACTGCAGGGAGAGGTAGTTACTGCAGGGAGAGGTAGTTACTGCAGGGAGAGTTAGTTACTGCAGGGAGAGGTAGTTACTGCAGGGAGAGTTAGTTACTGCAGGGAGAGTTAGTTACTGCAGGGAAAGGTAGTTACTGCAGGGAGAGTTAGTTACTGCAGGGAGAGTTAGTTACTGCAGGGAGAGGTAGTTACTGCAGGGAGAGGTAGTTACTGCAGGGAGAGGTAGTTACTGCAGGGAGAGGTAGTTACTGCAGGGAGAGTTAGTTACTGCACGGAGAGTTAGTCACTGCACGGAGAGTTAGTCACTGCACGGAGAGTTAGTCACTGCACGGAGAGTTAGTCACTGCACGGAGAGTTAGTCACTGCACGGAGAGTTAGTCACTGCAGGGAGAGGTAGTCACTGCAGGGAGAGTTAGTCACTGCACGGAGAGTTAGTCACTGCACGGAGAGTTAGTCACTGCACGGAGAGTTAGTCACTGCAGGGAGAGGTAGTTACTGCAGGGAGAGTTAGTTACTGCAGGGAGAGGTAGTTACTGCAGGGAGAGTTAGTTACTGCAGGGAGAGTTAGTTACTGCAGGGAAAGGTAGTTACTGCAGGGAGAGTTAGTTACTGCAGGGAGAGTTAGTTACTGCAGGGAGAGTTAGTTACTGCAGGGAGAGGTAGTTACTGCAGGGAGAGGTAGTTACTGCAGGGAGAGGTAGTTACTGCAGGGAGAGGTAGTTACTGCAGGGAGAGTTAGTTACTGCAGGGAGAGTTAGTTACTGCAGGGAGAGGTAGTTACTGCAGGGAGAGTTAGTTACTGCAGGGAGAGGTAGTTACTGCAGGGAGAGGTAGTTACTGCAGGGAGAGGTAGTTACTGCAGGGAGAGGTAGTTACTGCAGGGAGAGGTAGTTACTGCAGGGAGAGGTAGTTACTGCAGGGAGAGTTAGTTACTGCAGGGAGAGGTAGTTACTGCAGGGAGAGATAGTTACTGCAGGGAGAGATAGTTACTGCAGGGAGAGTTAGTTACTGCAGGGAGAGTTAGTTACTGCAGGGAGAGTTAGTTACTGCACGGAGAGGTAGTTACTGCAGGGAGAGGTAGTTACTGCAGGGAGAGTTAGTTACTGCAGGGAGAGGTAGTTACTGCAGGGAGAGGTAGTTACTGCAGGGAGAGGTAGTTACTGCAGGGAGAGGTAGTTACTGCAGGGAGAGGTAGTTACTGCAGGGAGAGGTAGTTACTGCAGGGAGAGGTAGTTACTGCAGGGAGAGTTAGTTACTGCAGGGAGAGGTAGTTACTGCAGGGAGAGGTAGTTACTGCAGGGAGAGTTAGTTACTGCAGGGAGAGTTAGTTACTGCAGGGAGAGTTAGTTACTGCAGGGAGAGGTAGTTACTGCAGGGAGAGTTAGTTACTGCAGGGAGAGATAGTTACTGCAGGGAGAGATAGTTACTGCAGGGAGAGATAGTTACTGCAGGGAGAGATAGTTACTGCAGGGAGAGGTAGTTACTGCAGGGAGAGGTAGTTACTGCAGGGAGAGTTAGTTACTGCAGGGAGAGTTAGTTACTGCAGGGCGAGTTAGTTACTGCAGGGAGAGTTAGTTACTGCACGGAGAGGTAGTTACTGCAGGGAGAGTTAGTTACTGCAGGGAGAGGTAGTTACTGCAGGGAGAGGTAGTTACTGCAGGGAGAGGTAGTTACTGCAGGGAGAGGTAGTTACTGCGGGGAGAGTTAGTTACTGCAGGGAGAGGTAGTTACTGCAGGGAGAGTTAGTTACTGCAGGGAGAGGTAGTTACTGCAGGGAGAGGTAGTTACTGCAGGGAGAGTTAGTTACTGCAGGGAGAGGTAGTTACTGCAGGGAGAGTTAGTTACTGCAGGGAGAGTTAGTTACTGCAGGGAGAGATAGTTACTGCAGGGAGAGGTAGTTACTGCAGGGAGAGGTAGTTACTGCAGGGAGAGTTAGTTACTGCAGGGAGAGTTAGTTACTGCAGGGAGAGTTAGTTACTGCAGGGAGAGGTAGTTACTGCAGGGAGAGTTAGTTACTGCAGGGAGAGGTAGTTACTGCAGGGAGAGTTAGTTACTGCAGGGAGAGGTAGTTACTGCAGGGAGAGGTAGTTACTGCAGGGAGAGGTAGTTACTGCAGGGAGAGTTAGTTACTGCAGGGAGAGTTAGTTACTGCAGGGAGAGGTAGTTACTGCAGGGAGAGGTAGTTACTGCAGGGAGAGGTAGTTACTGCAGGGAGAGGTAGTTACTGCAGGGAGAGGTAGTTACTGCAGGGAGAGGTAGTTACTGCAGGGAGAGTTAGTTACTGCAGGGAGAGTTAGTTACTGCAGGGAGAGTTAGTTACTGCAGGGAGAGTTAGTTACTGCAGGGAGAGTTAGTTACTGCAGGGAGAGTTAGTTACTGCAGGGAGAGTTAGTTACTGCAGGGAGAGATAGTTACTGCAGGGAGAGTTAGTTACTGCAGGGAGAGATAGTTACTGCAGGGAGAGGTAGTTACTGCAGGGAGAGTTAGTTACTGCAGGGAGAGTTAGTTACTGCAGGGAGAGGTAGTTACTGCAGGGAGAGGTAGTTACTGCAGGGAGAGTTAGTTACTGCAGGGAGAGGTAGTTACTGCAGGGAGAGGTAGTTACTGCAGGGAGAGTTAGTGGAAACACTAGATTATAAAGTGTGTTCCCCTCTTGACTAGTTTCAACAGAATTGTGGTTAAACTCACTTCTTTCTTACAAAATCACCCAGGAGGCTGAATCGAATACAGCAGAATAGACTAGAACACAATAGACCATAAACGTATTCTGCTGGAATGGTCACCTGATCTTGTCTGTAATTCTACACCTGAATTGTTTTTGTATTCACACCCTTCCTTACATTTCTGTTTCAGCTCGAGCCCTGACCCTGTTCGCGCTGATCCCCATGCCAACCATCCGGGCTCTACTGTCTAAACAGGTGAACGGCTCATCGTACGGTAAGTCCTAGAGTTCCTGTCTGTCTCTCAAGCGTCTCAAAGTAGGAGTGCTGATTCAGGATCAGTTTTACCTTTTAGATCACAATGAATATGATTACATGGATCTAGACCTGTTTGTGTTTACATTCCAGATCTAGACCTGTTTGTGTTTACATTCCAGATCTAGACCTGTTTGTGTTTACATTCCAGTCCTTGCCACTCCACTCATAATATTCCACACATATTTGGCAAATGACACAGAGGACAATGAGGCGTCACTACAGACCTTGGTTCGATTCCAGGCTGTATCACAACCGGCCGTGATTGGGAGTCACATAGGGCGGCGTACGTCGTCTGGGTTTGGCCCCGGGGTAGATCGTCATTGTAAATAAGATTTTGTTCTTAACTGACTTTCCTAGTTAAATAAAAGGTTAAATAAATAAAGGAGGCTTAGTGACGTTTCCACTGATCACATACTGTATGCACCGATGTGTCATTCACTCACATCTGCTATGACACAACGCAGTTGACTAACCACTGCTACTACTCACTTTCTGGGGCCGGCGACGAAGGCTGACGCAAGTCATGAATGACAACGCATTCCATTACAACACAGAGTGGTAGGGAGAAACCAGTAGGGTAGATTAGTGTCATGTTAATATATTACTGCCATGTTAGGGAGAAACCAGTAGGGTAGATTAGTGTCATGTTAGGGAGAAACCAGTAGGGTAGATTAGTGCCATGTTAATATATTACTGCCATGTTAGGGAGAAACCAGTAGGGTAGATTAGTGTCATGTTAGGGAGAAACCAGTAGGGTAGACTAGTGTCCTGTTAGGGAGAAACCAGTAGGGTAGATTAGTGTCATGTTAGGGAGAAACCAGTAGGGTAGATTAGAGTCCTGTTAGGGAAAAACCAGTAGGGTAGATTAGTGTCATGTTAGGGAGAAACCAGTAGGGTAGATTAGTGTCATGTTAGGGAGAAACCAGTAGGGTAGACTAGTGTCCTGTTAGGGAGAAACCAGTAGAGTAGATTAGTGTCATGTTAGGGAGAAACCAGTAGGGTAGATTAGTGTCATGTTAGGGAGAAACCAGTAGGGTAGACTAGTGTCATAATAGGGAGAAACCAGTAGGGTATATTACTGCCATGTTAGGGAGAAACCAGTAGGGTAAATTAGAGTCATGTTAGGGTGAAACCAGTAGGGTGGATTAGTGTCATGTTAGTATATTAGTGTCATAATAGGGAGAAACTAGTAGGGTATATTACTGCCATGTTAGGGAGAAACCAGTAGGGTAATTAGTGTCATGTTAGGGTGAAACCAGTAGGGTAGATTAGTGTCATGTTAGTATATTATTGTCATAATAGGGAGAAACCAGTAGGGTATATTACTGCCATGTTAGGGTGAAACCAGTAGGGTAGATTAGTGTCATGTTAGTATATTAGTGCCATGTTAGGGAGAAACCAGTAGGGTAGATTAGTGTCATGTTAGGGAGAAACCAGTAGGGTAGATTAGTGTCATGTTAGGGAGAAACCAGTAGGGTAGACTAGTGTCATAATAGGGAGAAACCAGTAGGGTATATTACTGCCATGTTAGGGAGAAACCAGTAGGGTAAATTAGTGTCATATTAGGGTGAAACCAGTAGGGTAGATTAGTGTCATGTTAGTATATTAGTGTCATAATAGGGAGAAACCAGTAGGGTATATCACTGCCATGTTAGGGAGAAACCAGTAGGGTAGATTAGTGTCATGTTAGGGAGAAACCAGTAGGGTAGACTAGTGTCATGCTAGTATATTCGTGTCATAATAGGGTGAAACCAGTAGGGTAGATTAGTGTCATGCTAGTATATTCGTGTCATAATAGGGTGAAACCAGTAGGGTAGATTTTGAAAAAACAGGAATCTAAATTTCTAACACACTTCCCCCCCAGAACCGAATAAAGCATCGGACCAAATTACACTACATTTTAGTTGTGGGTTAACCGAGATTAGGTCCCAACATTGTCCACTACTAACCCTTTCATATATCTGTAGGGGTTAAGGTGCCACTTGGGTCTCACCCCTTGTTTTCTGACGAGGGGAATAACAATAGCAACGCTGTCATTAGTATGTGGTTGAACCAGAACAGACACACTGGTGATTCTCTTCCCTGTTCTACTGTGAGGAGGTAAAAAGGGGGAAGTTACAACTGGCATGCAGACACGTCAAACTATTGAACACCACCGTCACAGGATGAAGAGATGTGTTTTTTTTTTTACTGACGCCATCTTTAGTCACTCGTCTTCAACTGATCTGACTAGCTTGTTCATCCAGTTCTGGTTTAATTATAACACACCGTCCCAAATGGAACCCTATTCCCTATATAGTGCACTACTTTTGACCAGAGCCCTATGGCAACCTATTCCCTATGTAGTGCACTACTTTTGACCAGAGCCCTATGGCAACCTATTCCCTATATAGTGCACTACTTTTGACCAGAGCCCTATGGAACCCTATTCCCTATATAGTGCACTACTTTAGACCTGAGCCCTATGGAACCCTATTCCCTATATAGTGCACTACTTTTGACCAGAGCCCTATGGCAACCTATTCCCTATATAGTGCACTACTTTTGACCAGAGCCCTATGGCAACCTATTCCCTATATAGTGTACTACTTTAGACCAGAGCCCTATGGGTTAAGTGCACTACATAGGGAATAGGGTGCCGTTTGAGATGGAGACTGCCTGTTATTATAACCCTCTCCGTGATATTTATACAGACAGAATGGCTTTCTGTTAATTAAGAAAAAATTAATAGACTTGGAAGCGAGAGAAAATAGGAAATGTCTTTTACCCATTGACATATCTCTTCACCAAGCTGCTCCCTTCTCAGACCAACAGTAGCACCCTCTATATTCTAGTGGATAAGAACCAAATATACCTCCCCAGATCGTTCCACTTTATGATACAAGTACCAAACTTGGTACACTAATACCAGATCCCTTTAAGGAACATTGAAAAGATTGGAGGCAGTCTGGGAAGCATGTCAGTCAACCAGGACATTTGAATAAAAAAAAATGCCATCCGGATTTCCTGTTAGAATAAAATAGGGTGAAGGAAAAAGGAAATCGCACACTGGTCTTGATAGTATCACCGATATTTATTAAGCTTACGTATCGGCCACACGGCCTTCGTCAGAGTTTTTAAAAGCTCTGACGAAGGTACTTAAGTTCATTAAATATCGGTGATACTATCAAGAGCAGTGTGCGGTTTCCTTTTTCCTTCATCTTGTTCAATTGTTGCCATGGCACCTGCAAATAAGATTGCTCAGATGTGCGAGTGCCTTTTGAATTTAGAAGAAAATAGGGTGAAATCCTTCCGAACGACTTTGTAATGTCATCTACCCAACTAAATCAACCCCACCAATAATACAGACAACACTTCTGATCATAAAACACCAAAGACCTCCATGGAGGTCATATTGAGGTCATATTGAGGTCATATTGAGGTCATATTGAGGTCATATTGAGGTCTTTGTGGACTTTGTGATAGCTGTGTGAAATGTGGAGGCACTAAGGGCATGTCTAAAGAAGTATTTTTGGCTCCAGTGCCATTTCAGATTTTGTCCATTACCTCTCTGGTGGCCATTTTCAATATTGGACTAGATTCACTTGACCGTATCTCAATAAATAATTGGTACATACAACCCAATGATGGCTTAAAATGTTTGAGGGGGTTCTGATGAGGGACACCAGTTGAACTAAGTGAACTAATGAGTGAACTCATAAGTTATATCATTGATTTATAAGTCCAAAAATGGATGTAGTAACTACTGATATTAGTGTACCAACTTTGATACTATTATCATAAAATGGAACAATTATTTCACCTATCAGAACTACTATTGATACAGAACTGAACTGCTGTAGGCAGACTACACATTAGGTCAGAGCGGGCAGACTACACTTCCAGGAAGTGTATACACGACAGCAGAAAGTTGCACACTGTTGTGGTTTTCCAACAACAAGGCTCAGATCAACATGACAGTGCTGCCAATAAAGTTTTTCTTTCAAATGTAAAAATGTACATGTTTCAAACCCACATACAACTAACCCCCATAATATCAATATTACATAAGTATTCAGACCCTTTACTCAGTACTTTGTTGAAGCAGCTTTGGCAGTGATTACAGCCTCGAGTCTTCTTGGGTATGACGCGACAAGTTTGGCACACCTGTATTTGGGGAGTTTCTCCCATTCTTCTCTGCAGATCCTCTCAAGCTCTGTCAGGTTGGATGGGGAGCTATTTTCAGGTCCTTCCAGAGATGTTCGATCAGGTTCAAGTTCGGGCTCTGGCTGGGCCACTCAAGGACATTCAGAAGCCACTCCTGCATTGTCTTGGCTGTGTGCTTAGGGTCATTGTCCTGCTGGAAGGTGAACCTTCGCCCCAGTCTGATGTCCTGAGCGCTCTGGAGCAGGTTTTCATCAAGGATTTCTCTGTACTTTGCTCTGTTCATCTCTCCCTCGATCCTGACTAGTCTCCCAGTCCCTGCCACTGAAAAACATCCCCACAGCGTGATGCTGCCACCACCATGCTTCACCGTAGGGATGGTGTCAGGTTTCCTCCAGACGTGACGCTTGGCATTCAGGCCAAAGAGTTCAATCTTAGTTTCATCTGAGCCTCTAATTGCGGCAAAGTTGGTTCCTGTCTTGGTCACGTTCGCACCGTTGAAACGCCCCCCCCCCCCAAAAAAGAAAATAGGGCCTCCCACTAGCCAGGCGACTGCTGCATGGTGCAGCTGGTAAAACGCAGAAGCTTTGTCGACTGCAGTGAAAACTTCATGACCTTTGATCACACGTAGGCAGCAGTCAGATAATTTGTATCCCATAATGCAACACATTTTGACATGTAATTTGTACTTCAACAGGGATCACCCTCATCTCACTGCAGCTGTCCTTTAAGATCGCCAGCCTGGCCTACACTCCTATCTACACCAAGGTTTACCAGGCTACGTTGGACTGGTTCCCTGGGTTCGTCTTCACCCTGTCCAGCATTATCACCGTCCTCGCCACTATACCTGTCAGGTAAGATGTGACACCATCAGTCCTCACCACTATACCTGTCAGGTAAGATGTGACATCATCAGTCCTGGCCACCATACCTGTCAGGTAAGATATGACATCATCAGTCCTAGCCACCATACCTGTCAGGTAAGTCATGACATCATCAGTCCTGGCCACCTTACCTGTCAGGTAAGAGGCATGACATCATCAGTCCTGGCCACCTTACCTGTCAGGTAAGAGGCATGACATCATCAGTCCTAGCCACCATACCTGTCAGGTAAGAGGCATGACATCATCTGTCCTGGCCACCATATGTCAGGTAAGTCATGACATCATCAGTCCTGGACGTTTTTACCCCGAGTTTCCACTTGTCTTGACCTCACTGAAGTCGAAGATTTCCCAGTTCCCAGCTGTTTTGAACATGGCACCAGTACATGGTTACAAAGAATATTTCCAATACTTGTTACACGGTACAGGAATAATGACAGTAACAAGGGCTCTGTAATGTAAAGCTTCACCACATTTCCTTTGTCCGGTCTTTCTCTCCTCCAGCATGGTGGGCTGCAGAGCTGCTCGGGGGGACGGTTACGAGAGGATCCTGGGGGACTGACAGCGGCCATGATGTAATTGTGACGGCTTTTAGATCGAGCCACGTTAGTGTCATCGGTATCGCCATCACAGGCCCCTCCTCCGTCTCTGTGAAACTTGAGCCGACATCAGCAGCACTTACCATGAATGCAATTTCTGCAAAAACGCATTGTTGGTAGTGGTGTGCACAATCAACATGACCAACAAGGCTGATACGGGGCACTATTGAAAACACTGACATTCTCTAGAGCCCTCAAAGTCTGGACCTCCAAGCCAGTTCCCCTCACTGTGAAGGAACTCAGGTTAACCAGAGCTGAATTAACTTGAAATACTTTACTGTCAATTTTTTTTAGACCTTATTATTTTTTGTATTTTAACTATTGTATTCTTTATTGTGTATATCAAAAGCATTTGAGTGAACAGATTAAATAGTTTTTTTTATTTGTATTGGTCCAATATCTAAAAATCATTTGAGGTAAAGATGTTTACATCAAAACAACATACAGGCTATTATTTAAATATGTTTGTCTCAACATCAAAATGTACATATTATGATTCAATAGTAAACAATGCACACTGAAAAGGAGGTCAGTAGAGAGAGAACAACAGGAGGACAGTAGAGAGAGAGAGAGAACAGGAGGACAGTAGAGAGAGAGAGAGAGAGAACAACAGGAGGACAGTAGAGAGAGAGAGAACAGGAGGACAGTAGAGAGAGAGAGAGAGAGAACAACAGGAGGACAGTAGAGAGAGAGAGAACAGGAGGACAGTAGAGAGAGAGAGAGAGAGAGAGAACAGGAGGACAGTAGAGAGAGAGAGAGAGAACAACAGGAGGACAGTAGAGAGAGAGAGAGAGAGAGAGAGAGAGAACAACAGGAGGACAGTAGAGAGAGAGAAAGAGAACAACAGGAGGACAGTAGAGAGAGAGAGAGAGAACAACAGGAGGACAGTAGAGAGAGAGAGAGAGAACAACAGGAGGACAGTAGAGAGAGAGAGAGAGAACAGCAGGACTGGTAGGTTGACTAGTTCAGGGACAGTTTAAATGACTGGTAGGTTAACTAGTTCAGGGACAGTTTAAATGACTGGTAGGTTGACTAGTTCAGGGACAGTTTAAATGACTGGTAGGTTGACTAGTTCGGGGACAGTTTAAATGACTGGTCGGTTAACTAGTTCAGGGACAGTTTAAATGACTGGTAGGTTAACTAGTTCAGGGACAGTTTAAATGACTGGTAGGTTGACTAGTTCAGGGACAGTTTAAATGACTGGTAGGTTGACTAGTTCAGGGACAGGTTGACGGACTGGTCGGTTGACTAGTTCAAGGACAGTTTAAATGACTGGTAGGTTAACTAGTTCAGGGACAGGTTGACGGACTGGTAGGTTGACTAGTTCAGGGACAGTTTAAATGACTGGTCGGTTGACTAGTTCAGGGACAGTTTAAATGACTGGTCGGTTGACTAGTTCAGGGACAGGTTGACGGACTGGTAGGTTGACTAGTTCAGGGACAGGTTGACGGACTGGTCGGTTGACTAGTTCAGGGACAGGTTGACGGACTGGTAGGTTGACTAGTTCAGGGACAGTTTAAATGACTGGTAGGTTGACTAGTTCAGGGACAGGTTGACGGACTGGTAGGTTAACTAGTTCAGGGACAGGTTGACGGACTGGTAGGTTGACTAGTTTAGGGACAGTTTAAATGACTGGTAGGTTGACTAGTTCAGGGACAGTTTAAATGACTGGTAGGTTGACTAGTTCAGGGACAGTTTAAATGACTGGTAGGTTGACTAGTTCAGGGACAGGTTGACGGACTGGTCGGTTGACTAGTTCAGGGACAGGTTGACGGACTGGTCGGTTGACTAGTTCAGGGACAGTTTAAATGACTGGTCGGTTGACTAGTTCAGGGACAGTTTAAATGACTGGTAGGTTGACTAGTTCAGGGACAGGTTGACGGACTGGTCGGTTGACTAGTTCAGGGACAGTTTAAATGACTGGTCGGTTGACTAGTTCAGGGACAGTTTAAATGACTGGTCGGTTGACTAGTTTAGGGACAGTTTAAATGACTGGTCGGTTGACTAGTTCAGGGACAGGTTGACGGACTGGTAGGTTGACTAGTTCAGGGACAGGTTGACGGACTGGTAGGTTGACTAGTTCAGGGACAGTTTAAATGACTGGTCGGTTGACTAGTTCAGGGACAGTTTAAATGACTGGTCGGTTGACTAGTTCAGGGACAGGTTGACGGACTGGTAGGTTGACTAGTTCAGGGACAGTTTAAATGACTGGTAGGTTGACTAGTTTAGGGACAGTTTAAATGACTGGTCGGTTGACTAGTTCAGGGACAGGTTGACGGACTGGTAGGTTGACTAGTTTAGGGACAGGTTGACGGACTGGTAGGTTGACTAGTTTAGGGACAGGTTGACGGACTGGTAGGTTGACTAGTTTAGGGACAGGTTGACGGACTGGTCGGTTGACTAGTTCAGGGACAGGTTGACGGACTGGTAGGTTGACTAGTTCAGGGACAGGTTGACGGACTGGTCGGTTGACTAGTTCAGAATAAACCAACAGGGGTGTATTCATTAGTGCACACCGTAGATAAACGTTTTTCAATAGAAAACTGTTTGCAATGAAAACGAGTGCATCTTACTGGGCAAATTCAGGTATGTCCCTCCTCATTTGGTCTTGTTAGCTTCCTAGAGAATTGTTCCCTCTTTCTGGTAGGGGGTTTCATCAAGCTAGTACAGACCCACCTGTGAACCCTGGTCAAAGGTGGTGCACTATATAGGGAATAGGGTGCCACTTGGGAAACAAGCAGAGAGCAGGTTTATATCTGGTGCCTCCAAAGCAACATGACGAAGGTGAAGACGATGAAACAAATATATATGTTTTAATTCCAACTGGTTTTAGAACATAATGAATTATTCAAACATAAAACACATCAGAATAGCTCCTTCCTGGCTGAAGCTCCTTCCTGGCTGAAGTGTTGTCACGAACACTAAATTAGGGAGACAGTTCCACCATGGTCAGAAAAAACACAACAATTATACAAAGAATCTAAATGTGTAACAGTATGTGTGCATCCCAAATAGAACCCTGTTCCCTATATAGTGCACTACTTTAGACCAGAGCCCTATGGAACCCTGTTCCCTATATAGTGCACTACTTTAGACCAGAGCCCTATAGAACCCTATTCCCTATATAGTGCACTACTTTAGACCAGAGCCCTATGGAACCCTATTCCCTATATAGTGCACTACTTTTGACTTTGCCCACTACTCAGAGATGTCAACCCATGTCAACACTGTGTTACATAAGTAAGTGGAGGAGGGAGGAGGCAGCCCAACACTAGTTGGCACTACATAGGGTGCGTCCTAAATTGGACCCTAATCCCTATATTGTGCTCTACTTTGTTAAACAAAAGTAGTGCACTATATAGGGAATTGGGTTCCATAGGGCTCTGGTCTAAAGTAGTGCACTATATAGGGAATAGGGTTCCATTTGCTCCCGAGTGGCGCAGCGGTCTAAGGCGCTGCATCTCAGTGCAAGAGCCGTCACTACAGTCCCTGGTTCGAATCCAGGGACTGTGATTGGGAGTCCCATTGGGCGGCGCACACGTCCGGGTTTGGCCGGGGTAGGCCGTCATTGTAAATAAGAATTTGTTCTTAACTGACTTGCCTAGTTAAATAAAAAACGAAATACAGATTTGGGACACCCCCATAAATTCCACCATGTTAAACTTCAACCTCATCCCGAGACTATTTGGCACAGGAGGAAGTGTCTGGGCATAAGAGGAAGTGTCTGGGCACAGGAGGAAGTGTCTGGGCATAAGAGGAAGTGTCTGGTCACAGGAGGAAGTGTCTGGTCACAGGAGGAAGTGTCTGGGCACAGGAGGAAGTGTCTGGGCACAGGAGGAAGTGTCTGGGCACAGGAGGAAGTGTCTGGGCACAGGAGGAAGTGTCTGGGCACAGGAGGAAGTGTCTGGGCACAGGAGGAAGTGTCTGGGCACAGGAGGAAGTGTCTGGGCATAGGAGGAAGTGTCTGGGCATAGGAGGAAGTGTCTGGTCACAGGAGGAAGTGTCTGGTCACAGGAGGAAGTGTCTGGGCACAGGAAGAAGTGTCTGGGCACAGGAGGAAGTGTCTGGGCACAGGAGGAAGTGTCTGGGCACAGGAGGAAGTGTCTGGGCACAGGAGGAAGTGTCTGGGCACAGGAGGAAGTGTCTGGTCACAGGAGGAAGTGTCTGGGCACAGGAAGAAGTGTCTGGGCACAGGAAGAAGTGTCTGGGCACAGGAGGAAGTGTCTGGGCACAGGAGGAAGTGTCTGGGCACAGGAGGAAGTGTCTGGGCACAGGAGGAAGTGTCTGGGCACAGGAGGAAGTGTCTGGGCACAGGAGGAAGTGTCTGGGCACAGGAGGAAGTGTCTGGGCACAGGAGGAAGTGTCTGGTCACAGGAGGAAGTGTCTGGGCACAGGAGGAAGTGTCTGGGCACAGGAGGAAGTGTCTGGGCACAGGATGAAGTGTCTGGGCACAGGATGAAGTGTCTGGTCACAGGAGGAAGTGTCTGGGCACAGGAGGAAGTGTCTGGGCACAGGAGGAAGTGTCTGGGCACAGGAGGAAGTGTCTGGGCATAAGAGGAAGTGTCTGGGCATAAGAGGAAGTGTCTGGTCACAGGAGGAAGTGTCTGGTCACAGGAGGAAGTGTCTGGGCACAGGAAGAAGTGTCTTGGCACAGGAGGAAGTGTCTGGGCACAGGAGGAAGTGTCTGGTCACAGGAGGAAGTGTCTGGTCACAGGAGGAAGTGTCTGGTCACAGGAGGAAGTGTCTGGGCACAGGGAGAAGTGTCTTGGCACAGGAGGAAGTGTCTGGGCACAGGAGGAAGTGTCTGGGCACAGGAGGAAGTGTCTGGGCACAGGAAGAAGTGTCTTGGCACAGGAGGAAGTGTCTGGGCACAGGAGGAAGTGTCTTGGCACAGGAGGAAGTGTCTGGGCACAGGATGAAGTGTCTGGTCACAGGAGGAAGTGTCTGGGCACAGGAGGAAGTGTCTGGGCACAGGAGGAAGTGTCTGGGCACAGGAGGAAGTGTCTGGGCACAGGAGGAAGTGTCTGGGCATAAGAGGAAGTGTCTGGTCACAGGAGGAAGTGTCTGGTCACAGGAGGAAGTGTCTGGGCACAGGAGGAAGTGTCTGGGCACAGGAAGAAGTGTCTTGGCACAGGAGGAAGTGTCTGGGCACAGGAGGAAGTGTCTGGGCACAGGAGGAAGTGTCTGGGCACAGGAGGAAGTGTCTGGGCACAGGAGGAAGTGTCTGGGCACAGGATGAAGTGTCTGGGCACAGGATGAAGTGTCTGGTCACAGGAGGAAGTGTCTGGGGAGGAAGTGTCTGGGCACAGGAGGAAGTGTCTGGGCACAGGAGGAAGTGTCTGGGCACAGGAGGAAGTGTCTGGGCACAGGAGGAAGTGTCTGTGGCATAGGAGGAAGTGTCTGGGCATAGGAGGAAGTGTCTGGGCATAGGAGGAAGTGTCTGGGCACAGGAGGAAGCGTCTGGTGTGTGTAATCTTGACAAGCCAGAACCAAATCTTGTGTGATCTCGCGGTTCATGTTTCTTTGTAACGACAGACTAGGTGTGTATTCATTAGTGCACAGAAAACATTTTGCAATGAAAGCAAGCGTTTCTTATTGGATAAGTTAAGGTTTTTCTCTCCCCATTTCAGCCTGCTTGCTATGGTTTGAAAACCAGTGAACACACCCTGGAGAAGTCAGACAGTATGTTTACTGGGTAAAGTAGGTTCCTGTAAATGTTTGGCCAGAGGATCTGGTCAGGAGGAAAGCTGGATCGGGTAGTGCTCTTCAACATTCTGTAAACAGAAACACAATGATGCTTCTCCTTCACTCTTCAAAGGCTTTAGGCTAGATCAGAGACCATCAGAGACCATCAGAGACCATCAGAGACCATCAGAGACCATCAGAGACCATCAGAGACAATCAGAGACCATCAGAGACCATCAGAGAACATCAGAGAACATCAGAGACAATCAGAGACCATCAGAGAACATCAGAGACAATCAGAGACCATTGAAGACCATCAGAGACCATCAGAGACCATCAGAGACCATCAGAGACCATTGAAGACCATTGAAGACCATCAGAGACCATCAGAGACCATCAGAGACCATTGAAGACCATCAGAGACCATTGAAGACCATCAGAGACCATCAGAGACAATCAAAGATCAGCATCGTTTATAAAAAAGGATCATTGGCAACAAACATTTCTCAACAGACTAGAAAATTACAACAGGAAAAACAGTAGATATTAGTTTCTCTTTTCCTTTGGCCTGTCTGTGGTGTCAGAGTCACATTCATCAGTGCACATTGTTCAAGTCGTCCCTCCCGGTTTCTTTCTGTTTTCCCCCCCCGTTTGTTTTGTAGTGAATACGACCAAGGCTAGTTTGGTGTGCAACAAGGAACAAAATGGGCCTTCCAGACAGACATGGTATCATCCATCCACTCTGCTCCATGGATTCCAGCAGGCAAGATGGGACGTCGGACCGACTGGCTTTCACAAATAGAAAACACCAAAACTAAAAAACGATTTCTGTCTGTAGACCCAAAGGCTCATTTCCTTGGCAATTTCCCTTTGAGAGTGTCTGTTGACACTGGTAACTCAGGTAGAGAAGTGTTTGAGATGTAATGTTCAGAGGAAAGGTGGCAGTCTCTCAGTCTTCCTCCGTTTCTGTCTCCTGTGGCTGCTTGTCCCGTAATAGTGGAATGACAGACTCCCACGCTGCAAGGCACTGAAACAGAGAGAGGGAGAGAAGAGGATATGAGTTAGAGGGAGAGAGGAGGATATGAGTTAGAGGGAGAGAGGAGGACATGAGGTAGAGGGAGAGAGGAGGATATGAGTTAGAGGGAGAGAGGAGGATATGAGTTAGTGGGAGAGAGGAGGATATGAGTTAGAGGGAGAGAGGAGGATATGAGTTAGAGGGAGAGAGGAGGACATGAGTTAGAGGGAGAGAGGAGGATATGAGTTAGTGGGAGAGAGGAGGATATGAGTTAGAGGGAGAGAGGAGGACATGAGTTAGAGGGAGAGAGGAGGATATGAGTTAGAGGGAGAGAGGAGGATATGAGTTAGAGGGAGAGAGGAGGACATGAGTTAGAGGGAGAGAGGAGGATATGAGTTAGAGGGAGAGAGGAGGACATGAGGTAGAGGGAGAGAGGAGGATATGAGTTAGAGGGAGAGAGGAGGATATGAGTTAGTGGGAGAGAGGAGGATATGAGTTAGAGGGAGAGAGGAGGATATGAGGTAGAGGGAGAGAGGAGGATATGAGTTAGAGGGAGAGAGGAGGATATGAGTTAGTGGGAGAGAGAAAGAGATTGAGAGGGGGGAGGAGAGAGAAAGAGAGAGATGACAGAGAGAGAGAAGTGACGCTGCTTAGCACTGCAACACAAAGACAGTATAATATGGGTTTGTATGTTACTCGCTCCCTCGTGGTCATCATAAAGATAATGTGTTTTCAAAGACTTACCTGGTTAAATAAAGACAAAATAAAACACATTAAAGACATGTATTAACAGTAGAAGCACTGGGCCTCGTGGGAACCTCCTTCAAGCCAAATCATTCTGACTCACATTCTAACAGCGGAACAGGGGTGTAAAGTACTTAAGGAAAAATACTTTTAAGTACTACTTAAGTAGTTTTTTGGGAGGATCTGTACTTCACTATTTATATATTTTTTTACTCCACTACATTCCTAAAGGAAATATTATACTTTTTAATCCATACATTTTCCCTGAAAACCAAAAGTACATGTTGAATGCTTTGCGGGACAGGAAAATGGTTAAATTCACACTTATGAAGAGAGAACGCTGTCATTCTTACTCACTCTGATCTGGTGGACTCACTAAACAGAGAACATCCCTGGTCATCCCTACTGCCTCTGATCTGGAGGACTCACTAAACAGAGACCATCCCTGGTCATCCCTACTGCCTCTGATCTGGAGGACTCACTAAACAGAGAACATCCCTGGTCATCCCTACTGCCTCTGATCTGGAGGACTCACTAAACAGAGAACATCCCTGGTCATCCCTACTGCCTCTGATCTGGAGGACTCACTAAACAGAGAACATCCCTGGTCATCCCCTGCCTCTGATCTGGAGGACTCACTAAACAGAGAACATCCCTGGTCATCCCTACTGCCTCTGATCTGGAGGACTCACTAAACAGAGACCATCCCTGGTCATCCCTACTGCCCCTGAGGAGGAGGGGAGTAAACCCTACTGTCGGGAGGAAGAGGGGAGTAGGCCCTACTGTCGGGAGGAGGAGGAGGGGAGTAGGCCCTACTGTCGGGAGGAAGAGGGGAGTAGGCCCTACTGTCGGGAGGAGGAGGAGGAGGGGAGTAGGCCCTACTGTCGGGAGGAAGAGGGGAGTAGGCCCTACTGTCGGGAGGAAGAGGGGAGTAGGCCCTACTGTCGGGAGGAGGAGGAGGGGAGTAGGCCCTACTGTCGGGAGGAGGAGGAGGAGAGTAGGCCCTACTGTCGGGAGGAGGAGGAGGAGGGGAGTAGGCCCTACTGTCGGGAGGAGGAGGAGGAGGAGGGGAGTAGGCCCTACTGTCGGGAGGAGGAGGAGGGGAGTAGGCCCTACTGTCGGGAGGAGGAGGAGGAGGAGGGGAGTAGGCCCTACTGTCGGGAGGAGGAGGAGGGGAGTAGGCCGTACTGTCGGGAGGAGGAGGAGGGGAGTAGAACCTACTGTCGGGAGGAGGAGGAGGGGAGTAGAACCTACTGTCGGGAGGAGGAGGAGGGGAGTAGGCCCTACTGTCGGGAGGAGGAGGAGGGGAGTAGGCCCTACTGTCGGGAGGAGGAGGAGAGGAGTAGGCCCTACTGTCGGGAGGAGGAGGAGGGGAGTAGGCCCTACTGTCGGGAGGAGAAGGAGGGGAGTAGGCCCTACTGTCGGGAGGAGGAGGAGGGGAGTAGGCCCTACTGTCGGGAGGAGGAGGAGGGGAGTAGGCCCTACTGTCGGGAGGAGGAGGAGGGGAGTAGGCCCCACTGTCGGGAGGAGGAGGAGGGGAGTAGGCCCTACTGTCGGGAGGAGGAGGAGGAGGGGAGTAGGCCCTACTGTCGGGAGGAGGAGGAGGGGAGTAGGCCCTACTGTCGGGAGGAGGAGGGGAGTAGGCCCTACTGTCGGGAGGAGGAGGAGGGGAGTAGGCCCTACTGTCGGGAGGAGGAGGGGAGTTGGCCCTACTGCCGGGAGGAGGAGGAGGGGAGTAGGCCCTACTGTCGGGAGGAGGAGGGGAGTAGGCCCTACTGTCGGGAGGAGGAGGGGAGTAGGCCCTACTGTCGGGAGGAGGAGGGGAGTAGACCCTACTGTCGGGAGGAGGAGGGGAGTAGGCCCTACTGTCGGGAGGAGGAGGAGGGGAGTAGGCCCTACTGTCGGGAGGAGGAGGGGAGTTGGCCCTACTGCCGGGAGGAGGAGGAGGGGAGTAGGCCCTACTGTCGGGAGGAGGAGGGGAGTAGGCCCTACTGTCGGGAGGAGGAGGGGAGTAGGCCCTACTGTCGGGAGGAGGAGGGGAGTAGACCCTACTGTCGGGAGAAGGAGGGGAGTAGGCCCTACTGTCGGGAGGAGGAGGAGGGGAGTAGGCCCTACTGTCGGGAGGAGGAGGGGAGTAGGCCCTACTGTCGGGAGGAGGAGGGGAGTAGGCCCTACTGTCGGGAGGAGGAGGGGAGTAGGCCCTACTGTCGGGAGGAGGAGGAGGGGAGTAGGCCCTACTGTCGGGAGGAGGAGGAGGAGGGGAGTAGGCCCTACTGTCGGGAGGAGGAGGGGAGTAGGCCCTACTGTCGGGAGGAGGAGGGGAGTAGACCCTACTGTCGGGAGGGGATTTCAAATGGGACAACTCTGTGGATTCTCTGACTTTCTACAGGAGGTACTAGATGTACTACAGGAGGTTCTACAGGAGGATCTAGAGGTACTACAGGTGGTTCTACAGGAGGATCTAGAGGAGGATCTAGAGGTTCTACAGGAGGAACTATAGGTACTACAGAAGGAACTAGAGGTACTACAGGAGGTTCTACAGGAGGATCTAGAGGAGGATCTAGAGGTTCTACAGGAGGAACTATAGGTACTACAGAAGGAACTAGAGGTACTACAGGAGGTTCTACAGGAGGATCTAGAGGTTCTACAGGAGGTTCTACAGGAGGAACTATAGGTACTACAGAAGGATCTAGAAGTTCTACAGGAGGTACTACAGGAGGATCTAGAGGTTCTACAGGAGGTTCTACAGGAGGATCTAGAGGTACTACAGGAGGTTCTACAGGAGGATCTAGAGGTTCTACAGGAGGTACTACAGGTGGATCTAGAGGTACTACAGGAGGTTCTACAGGAGGAACTAGAGGTACTACAGGTGGTTCTACAGGAGGATCTAGAGGTACTACAGGTGGTACTACAGGAGGATCTAGAGGTACTACAGGAGGTTCTACAGGAGGAACTAGAGGTACTACAGGTGGTTCTACAGGAGGATCTAGAGGTACTACAGGTGGTACTACAGGAGGATCTAGAGGTACTACAGGAGGTTCTACAGGAGGAACTAGAGGTACTACAGGTGGTTCTACAGGAGGATCTAGAGGTACTACAGGAGGTTCTACAGGAGGATCTAGAGGTACTACAGGAGGTTCTACAGGAGGAACTAGAGGTACTACAGGTGGTTCTACAGGAGGATCTAGAGGTACTACAGGTGGTTCTACAGGAGGATCTAGAGGTACTACAGGTGGTACTACAGGAGGATCTAGAGGTACTACAGGTGGTACTACAGGAGGATCTAGAGGTACTACAGGTGGTTCTACAGGAGGATCTAGAGGTACTACAGGTGGTTCTACAGGAGGAACTAGAGGTACTACAGGTGGTACTACAGGAGGATCTAGAGGTACTACAGGTGGTTCTACAGGAGGATCTAGAGGTACTACAGGTGGTTCTACAGGAGGATCTAGAGGTACTACAGGTGGTACTACAGGAGGATCTAGAGGTACTACAGGAGGAACTACAGGAGGATCTAGAGGTACTACAGGTGGTTCTACAGGAGGATCTAGAGGTACTACAGGTGGTTCTACAGGAGGATCTAGAGGTACTACAGGAGGAACTAGAGAGACTAGAGGAAAAATCAGAGCTGAGACCATTTTCTTCTAGTTGAACTATGATCACCTGGTTTACACTAAGAAAACCATGACAAACCATTTACCATGTAAGGGTCAAGATAAGGGCTGGGTTAGGATTAAGATTTTGGCAAGGGCCAATTAGATATATTATAACAAAAGGCAGTGATTAGTCTTCCCTCTTACCTTCTCATAGTACTGGATGTTGTGGTCTGCCATGCCAGTGAGTAGTCTTCCCTCTTACCTTCTCATAGTACTGGATGTTGTGGTCTGCCATGCCAGTGAGTAGTCTTCCCTCTTACCTTCTCATAGTACTGGATGTTGTGGTCTGCCATGCCAGTGAGTAGTCTTCCCTCTTACCTTCTCATAGTACTGGATGTTGTGGTCTGCCATGCCAGTGAGTAGTCTTCCCTCTTACCTTCTCATAATACTGGATGTTGTGGTCTGCCATGCCAGTGAGTAGTCTTCCCTCTTACCTTCTCATAGTACTGGATGTTGTGGTCTGCCATGCCAGTGAGTAGTCTTCCCTCTTACCTTCTCATAGTACTGGATGTTGTGGTCTGCCATGCCAGTGAGTAGTCTTCCCTCTTACCTTCTCATAGTACTGGATGTTGTGGTCTGCCATGCCAGTGAGTAGCTGTCTGAAGTCTTGTCTCTTGTTGTTCTGCCAGCGGTCCCAGTCTGACTTCAGGTCAGCATTGCAACACTCCACTCTGTCATGGCACTTCTCCACGTCTGTAGGCACCTGCTGTAGGGAGGGGACAGGGGACAGAACTAAACACCTGCTGTAGGGAGGGGACAGAACTAAACACCTGCTGTAGGGAGGGGACAGAACTAAACACATAATGTAGGGAGGGGACAGGGGACAGAACTAAGCACCTGCTGTAGGGAGGGGACAGGGAACAGAACTAAACACCTGCTGTAGGGAGGGGACAGAACTAAACACCTGCTGTAGGGAGGGGACAGAACTAAACACCTGCTGTAGGGAGGGGACAGAACTAAACACCTGCTGTAGGGAGGGGACAGGGGACAGAACTAAACACCTGCTGTAAGGAGGGGACAGAACTAAACACCTGCTGTAGGGAGGGGACAGAACTAAACACCTGCTGTAGGGAGGGGACAGGGAACAGAACTAAACACCTGCTGTAGGGAGGGGACAGAACTAAACACCTGCTGTAGGGAGGGGACAGAACTAAACACCTGCTGTAGGGAGGGGACAGGGAACAGAACTAAACACCTGCTGTAGGGAGGGGACAGAACTAAACACCTGCTGTAGGGAGGGGACAGGGAACAGAACTAAACACCTGCTGTAGGGAGGGGACAGGGAACAGAACTAAACACCTGCTGTAGGGAGGGGACAGGGAACAGAACTAAACACCTGCTGTAGGGAGGGGACAGAACTAAACACCTGCTGTAGGGAGGGGACAGGGAACAGAACTAAACACCTGCTGTAGGGAGGGGACAGGGAACAGAACTAAACACCTGCTGTAGGGAGGGGACAGGGAACAGAACTAAACACCTGCTGTAGGGAGGGGACAGAACTAAACACCTGCTGTAGGGAGGGGACAGGGAACAGAACTAAACACCTGCTGTAGGGAGGGGACAGGGGACAGAACTAAACACCTGCTGTAGGGAGGGGACAGGGGACAGAACTAAACACCTGCTGTAGGGAGGGGACAGGGGACAGAACTAAACAAGGCACTACGGGGCATACGGCTACGCTCTGAACAAGTTATAATGGGCATAGCATTACGCAAAAATAGTCCAAATGAATAGTTAGGGAAAAACATAGATCGTTAGCATTAGCATTGACAGTATACAGAATTGTAAGTAAATCAAATCAAATTGTAAGTACATTGTTATAGCTAGGTAATGACCATATAGACATCACAAACAGATCGGAGACCAGGCTAGGAAATGACCATAGGAGTTGGTAAAAAAACACACAAAAAACAAACAGATCTGAGACCAGGCTAGGTGATAGTTCAGTAGAGTTAGTAAAACACAAACAGATCTGAGACCAGGCTAGGTGATAGTTCAGTAGAGTTAGTAAAACACAAACAGATCTGAGACCAGGCTAGGTGATAGTTCAGTAGAGTTAGTAAAACACAAACAGATCTGAGACCAGGCTAGGTAATAGTTCAGTAGAGTTAATAAAACACAAACAGATCTGAGACCAGGCTAGGTGATAGTTCAGTAGAGTTAGTAAAACACAAACAGATCTGAGACCAGGCTAGGTGATAGTTCAGTAGAGTTAGTAAAACACAAACAGATCTGAGACCAGGCTAGGTGATAGTTCAGTAGAGTTAGTAAAACACAAACAGATCTGAGACCAGGCTAGGTGATAGTTCAGTAGAGTTAGTAAAACACAAACAGATCTGAGACCAGGCTAGGTGATAGTTCAGTAGAGTTAGTAAAACACAAACAGATCTGAGACCAGGCTAGGTGATAGTTCAGTAGAGTTAGTAAAACACAAACAGATCTGAGACCAGGCTAGGTGATAGTTCAGTAGAGTTAGTAGTAAAACACAAACAGATCTCAGATCAGTTGACTCACTGTGGCTGATGCTCTCTCCTCTTTCCGGAAGGCAGCAGCTTCCAGTTTAGTCTCGTATTCAGCCTGAATGTTGTCCCTCTTCTTCAGAACAATCTGGCAGAGCAGAAACACACCAGACTAAATAACACACACACGCACACACACACACACACACACACACACACACACACACACACACACACACACACACACACACACACACACACACACACACACACACACACACACACACACACACACACACACACACACACACACACACACACACACACACACACACTTCTTCAGAACAGCCTGACAGAGCAGAAACACACCAGACTAAATATAACACACACACACACAGTCCCTCTCCTTTACAACAGCCTGACAGAGCAAACATGCCAGAGATATTCGCAGCCTGCTGCAGAGAGAGGCCAGACTGCTACAGCCACTTGGCAGCCCAGAATGGTTGTGGTTCATGTACCCTCCCGCTGCATCAGATCTCACTTAGACTGACACTACTACTAAAGCACACAGTCTGTCTGGAGCCATTCATTATGCTCATCATTGCAATCTAGACATCTTAATGAAATCATAGTTTAAAATCAAAATGTAATATCTGTTTTCATCTCAAATAAAAAATAACATGTACAGTGCCTTGCAAAATAATGTTGTTGTTTTTTAAAAGACTAATAAAAATGTAAAACATTAAATATTGCTGTTGCGTAAGTATTCATCTCCCTGTTAGAAACCCCTTTGTCAGTAATTACAGCTGTGAGTCTCTTTGGGCAAGTCTCTAAGAGCTTTGAACACCTGGATTGTACAATATTTTATGGTTGGGTGGTATGCAGACGTCCATAACTTCATACCGTGCTTGTGCCATCCTGGGGTATATGGTATCCTGGGGTATATGGTATTAGAATGCTAACAAAATGATAACAAGAAGTAAAGAATTATCATAGAAGATGCTAGGCAAATGCTAACAAAATGATATCAAGAAGTAAGGAATTCTCATAGAAGATGCTAGGCAAATGCTAACAAAATGATATCAAGAAGTAAGGAATTCTCATAGAAGATGCTAGGCAAATGCTAACAAACGCATGCAAAATACTTACTACTAAGACAGACAACCCAGCTCCTAAAGTTATGCAGGTACACTATACAACAATATGTGATCTAGTGTTGTCACGATACCAACATTTTACAAATGATACGATACCAGGCCAAGTATCACGATAACGATTAGTATCCAGGCACGGGGGTAGGCCGTCATTGTAAATAAGAATTTGTTCTTAACTGACTTGCCTCGTTAAATAAAGGTTACACACGAGTATCACGATGGTTTAAAAAAATCAGTGGCCTCGCATTTTGTTACCCTGGCCCCCCTGGAAGCGTCTTCCCGTTTTATAAACGTTCCCCTGAAAACCTGTCACTGAACTGCACACTTCTCTACTCAATACAACACATTGGATTTAACTTCACACAATTCAGTGCATGATAGACTACCGCATATAATGGCTAATTTGCACATATAACACTACATAATGATCTGTATGTCAGTCAGGGGACAACACTACATAATGATCTGTATGTCAGTCAGGGGGACAACACTACATAATGATCTGTATGTCAGTCAGGGGACAACACTACATAATGATCTGTATGTCAGTCAGGGGGACAACACTACATAATGATCTGTATGTCAGTCAGGGGACAACACTACATAATGATCTGTATGTCAGTCAGGGGACAACACTACATAATGATCTGTATGTCATTGTGTCAGTCAGGGGACAACACTACATAATGATCTGTATGTCAGTCAGGGGGACAACACTACATAATGATCTGTATGTCAGTCAGGGGGACAACACTACATAGTGATCTGTATGTCAGTCAGGGGGACAACACCACATAATGATCTGTATGTCAGTCAGGAGGACAACACTACATAATGATCTGTATGTCAGTCAGGGGACAACACTACATAATGATCTGTATGTCATTGTGTCAGTCAGGGGGAACACTACATAATGATCTGCATGTCAGTCAGGAGGACAACACTACATAATGATCTGTATGTCATTGTGTCAGTCAGGGGGACAACACTACATAATGATCTGTATGTCAGTCAGGGGACAACACTACATAATGATCTGTATGTCAGTCAGGGGGACAACACTACATAATGATCTGTATGTCAGTCAGGGGGACAACACTACATAATGATCTGTATGTCAGTCAGGGGGACAACACTACATAATGATCTGTATGTCAGTCAGGGGACAACACTACATAATGATCTGTATGTCAGTCAGTGGACAACACTACATAGTGATCTGTATGTCAGTCAGGAGGACAACACTACATAATGATCTGTATGTCAGTCAGGAGGACAACACTACATAATGATCTGTATGTCAGTCAGGGGGACAACACTACATAATGATCTGTATGTCAGTCAGGGGGACAACACTACATAATGATCTGTATGTCAGTCAGGGGACAACACTACATAATGATCTGTATGTCAGTTAGGGGACAACCCTACATAATGATCTGTAAGTCATTGTGTCATTCAGGGGACAACACTACATAATGATCTGTATGTCAGTCAGGGGACAACACTACATAATGATCTGTATGTCATTGTGTCATTCAGGGGACAACACTACATAATGATCTGTATGTCAGTCAGGGGGACAACACTACATAATGATCTGTATGTCATTGTGTCAGTCAGGGGACAACACTACATAATGATCTGTATGTCAGTCAGGGTGACAACCCTACATAATGATCTGTATGTCAGTCAGGGGACAACACTACATAATGATCTGTATGTCAGTCAAGGGACAACACTACATAATGATCTGTATGTCAGTCAGGGGGACAACACTACATAATGATCTGTATGTCAGTCAGGGGACAACACTACATAATGATCTGTATGTCAGTCAGGGGACAACCCTACATAATGATCTGTAAGTCATTGTGTCATTCAGGGGACAACACTACATAATGATCTGTATGTCAGTCAGGGGACAACACTACATAATGATCTGTATGTCATTGTGTCAGTCAGGGGGACAACACTACATAATGATCTGTACGTCAGTCAGGGGACAACACTACATAATGATCTGTATGTCATATACTTTTTGGCCTAAATGCAAAGCCTTATGTTTGGGGCAAATCCAACACAACACTGAGTACCAATCTTCATATGTTTAAGCATGGTGGTGGCTGCATCATGTTATGGGTATGCTTGACCTTGGGGAAATACTGGGGAGTTTTTCAGGATAAAAAGAAACTGGATAGGGCTAAGCACAGGCAAAATCCTAGAGGACACCTGGTTGTCTATAGAGGAATTCATGTTTCAGCAGGACAATAACCTAAAACACATGGCCAAATTTACACTGGAGTTGCTTACCAAGAAGACAGTTGCTTGAAATACTTATGGCAAGGCTTAAATTGCTGTCTCGCCATAATCAACATTAATAGGCAAATATTGTAGGCTTGTGCGAACTAGCTTATTTAGTAGCTAGTTCGCTATCTAGCTAAGTGGTCTAGCTAAGCTTCTTCCAAAATCAAACATTCGCTTGGTAACAGCAGTGAATCCCCTCCTGGATCATGAACCTTGCTGGCTAATATTCGTTTTGTGCGTGCAGCAAACTGAGTAGCAATTTTGAGTTACTTTTATACTTGTTTAGGTCAGAAACTGTACAAAAAGTTTACAAAGCGCTCATTAGCATTTAGTTAGCATTCTATATGAGGATTCCTTTTTGCTTGTTAGCATTTTGTTAGCATTCTGGTAAGTGACGTTTTTTCTTTAGAGTGGTACTCAGTGTTGTATTGGATTTGCCCCAAAACATAAGGCTTTGCATTTAGGCCAAAAAGAGTCTTCCTTTGCCATGTTTTTTTTTTATTGTTGTGGCAGTATTACTTTAGTGCCTTTGTTGCGTACAAGATGCATGTTTTGGAATATTTTGTATATTTGTGTTCGTTCACTCTCTGTCATTTAGATCATTATTGTGGAGTCACTACAATGTTGTTGATCCATCCTCAGTTCTCTCTCATCACAGCAATTGAACACAGTAGCCATTTTAAAATCACCAATGGCCTGAGCAGTTTCATTCCTGTCCTGCAGCTCAGAAGGACGACTGTATCTTTGAGGTGTCTTGGGTGGTTTAATATATCATGCACAGTATAATTATTAACTTGACCATGCTTCAACAGATATTCAATGTCTGATTTGTTATTGTTAATCATTTACCAAATCACTGCACATCTTTATGAGGCTTTCGAAAAGATCCCTGGGTCTTTGTAGTTGAATCTGTGCTTCTACCCCCCAAACCATAAGACTCTTGAACACATAATTAAATGGCTACCTGGACTATTTGCATTGTCCCCAACCAACCCCCCATTTTTACACTGCTGCTACTCTGTTTATTATCCATGCAAAGTCACTTTCCCTCTACCTACCGGTACATGTATATATTACCTCAATTATCTCAACTAACCACATTGACTCTGTACCGGTACCCCCTGTATATAGCCTCCACAATGACTCTGTACCGGTACACCCTGTATATAGCCTCCACATTGACTCTGTACCGTAATACCCTGTATATAGCCTCCACATTGACTCTGTACCGTAACACCCTGTATATAGCCTCCACATTGACTCTGTACCGTAACACCCTGTATATAGCCTCCACATTGACTCTGTACCGTAACACCCAGTATATAGCCTCCACATTGACTGTGTACCGTAACACCCTGTATATAGCCTCCACATTGACTCTGTACCGTAACACCCTGTATATAGCCTCCACATTGACTCTGTACCGGTACCCCCTGTATATAGCCTCCACATTGACTCTGTACCGTAACACCCTGTATATAGCCTCCACATTGACTCTGTACCGGTACCCCCTGTATATAGCCTCCACACTGACTCTGTACCGGTACCCCCTGTATATAGCCTCCACACTGACTCTGTACCGGTACCCCCTGTATATAGCCTCCACATTGACTCTGTACCGTAACACCCTGTATATAGCCTCCACATTGACTCTGTACCGGTACCCCCTGTATATAGCCTCCACATTGACTCTGTACCAGTACCCCCTGTATATAGCCTCCACATTGACTCTGTACTGGTACCCCCTGTATATAGCCTCCACATTGACTCTGTACCGGTACCTCCTGTATATAGCCTCCACATTGACTCTGTACTGGTACCCCCTGTATATAGCCTCCACATTGACTCTGTACCGGTACCCCCTGTATATAGCCTCCACATTGACTCTGTACTGGTACCCCCTATATATAGCCTCCACATTGACTCTGTACCGGTACCCCCTGTATATAGCCTCCACATTGACTCTGTACCGGTACCCCTGTATATAGTCTCCACAGTACAGAGTCACTGTAACACCCTGTATATAGCCTCCACATTGACTCTGTACCGTAACAAACTGTATATAGCCTCCACATTGACTCTGTACCGTAACACCCTGTATATAGCCTCCACATTGACTCTGTACCGTAACACCCTGTATATAGCCTCCACATTGACTCTGTACCGGTACCCCTGTATATAGCCTCCACATTGACTCTCTACCGGTACCCCCTGTATATAGCCTCCACATTGACTCTGTACCGGTACCCCCTGTATATAGCCTCCACATTGACTCTGTACCGGTACTCCCTGTATATAGCCTCCACATTGACTCTGTACCGGTACCCCCTGTATATATCCTCCACATTGACTCAGTACCGTAACACCCTGTATATATCCTCCACATTGACTCTGTACCAGTACCCCCCTGTATATAGCCTCCACATTGACTCTGTACCGGTACCCCCTGTATATAGCCTCCACATTGACTCTGTACCGTAACACCCTGTATATAGCCTCCACATTGACTCTGTACCGGTACCCCCTGTATATAGCCTCCACACTGACTCTGTACCGGTACCCCCTGTATATAGCCTCCACATTGACTCTGTACCGTAACACCCTGTATATAGCCTCCACATTGACTCTGTACCGGTACCCCCTGTATATAGCCTCCACATTGACTCTGTACCAGTACCCCCTGTATATAGCCTCCACATTGACTCTGTACCGGTACCCCCTGTATATAGCCTCCACATTGACTCTGTACCGGTACCTCCTGTATATAGCCTCCACATTGACTCTGTACCGGTACCCCCTGTATATAGCCTCCACATTGACTCTGTACCGGTACCCCCTGTATATAGCCTCCACATTGACTCTGTACTGGTACCCCCTATATATAGCCTCCACATTGACTCTGTACCGGTACCCCCTGTATATAGCCTCCACATTGACTCTGTACCGGTACCCCTGTATATAGTCTCCACAGTACAGAGTCACTGTAACACCCTGTATATAGCCTCCACATTGACTCTGTACCGTAACAAACTGTATATAGCCTCCACATTGACTCTGTACCGTAACACCCTGTATATAGCCTCCACATTGACTCTGTACCGTAACACCCTGTATATAGCCTCCACATTGACTCTGTACCGGTACCCCTGTATATAGCCTCCACATTGACTCTGTACCGGTACCCCCTGTATATAGCCTCCACATTGACTCTGTACCGGTACTCCCTGTATATAGCCTCCACATTGACTCTGTACCGGTACTCCCTGTATATATCCTCCACATTGACTCAGTACCGTAACACCCTGTATATATCCTCCACATTGACTCTGTACCAGTACCCCCCTGTATATAGCCTCCACATTGACTCTGTACCGGTACCCCCTGTATATAGCCTCCACATTGACTCAGTACCGTAACACCCTGTATATAGCCTCCACATTGACTCAGTACCGTAACACCCTGTATATAGCCTCCACATTGACTCTGTACCGGTACCCCATGTATATAGCCTCCACAGTTAGGATGGGTGATAAACACCAGATTGTAGTGCCTGAAGAAACCCCAAACCCCCAGCTCTCATTGGTCACCCAGCTCTCATTCTGTCTCAACACAAACATGACTGGTCACCCAGCTCTCATTCTGTCTCAACACAAACATGACTGGTCACCCAGCTCTCATTCTGTCGCAACACAAACATGACTTGTCACCCAGCTCTCATTCTGTCTCAACACAAACATGACTGGTCAGCAAAAGTAATTCTAGGGAAAGAGGAAGCGACACATCCTGATGTGGTGAAAGTCTGCTTTCCTCAGCAGTCTGGCAGATGAGAGGACTTGAGAGAGAGAGAGAGAGAGAGAGAGAGAGAGAGAGAGAGAGAGAGAGAGAGAGAGAGAGAGAGAGAGAGAGAGAGAGAGAGAGAGAGAGAGAGAGAGAGAGAGAGAGAAAGAAAGGGAGAGAGAGAGGGGATAGAGAGAGAGGGGGAGAGAGAGAGAGGGGGGAGAGAGAGGGGGGGGGAGAGAGAGAGAGAGTAAACCAGACTTTCCAGACTGAAAAGCAATTTGACTGAAACATGTGCCTTCAGGAAGTATTCCCACCCCTTGGCTGTTTCCACATGTTGTTGTGTTACAGCATGAATTTTAAAATGGATTAAAATGCAAACGATTACTGGCCTCTATTATAACTGGCCTGCATACAGTACAGTACCCCATAATAAATAAATAAAAATGAAAAGCTGAAAAGTGTTTAACATGACTTTAGAAGGACTACCTCATCTCTGTACCCCACACATACAGCAATCTGTGAGGTCCCTCAGCGAATTTACAACTACAAAGATCAGGGAGGTTTTTCAATGTCTCACAAAGAAGGGCACCTATTGGTAGATGGGTAAAAGTTTAAAACATTTTTTTTTTTAAAGCAGATATTGAACATCCCTTTGAGCATGGTGAAGTTATTAATTACACTTTAGATGGTAATTAATGGTGTATCAATAGATCCAGTCACTACAAAGATACAGGCATCCTTCCTAACTCAGTTGCCGGAGAGGAAGGAAATCGCTTTAGGGACTTCACCATTTTTTTATTAATTTTTCCTTTATTTAACTAGGCAAGTCAGTTAAGAAAAAAATTCTTATTTACAATAACGGCCTAGGAACAGTGAGTTAACTGCCTTGTTCAGGGGCAGAACGACAGATTATTACCTTGTCAGCTCGGGGATTCGATCTTGCAACCAACGCTCTAACCACTAGGCTACCTGCCGCCCCGTGAGGTCAATGGTGACTTTAAAACAGTTATAGTACTTAATGGCTGTGATAGGATTAATACGCTCTCTTCCGGCTCAGCGGTTCCTGCTGTAGAATTCAATGTAGCCAGCCAGCAGGTCAAATTAACGACCAAAATGTCACTCAGAAACATGAAATCATGATTCTCCACTCAGTATAAAGAGTAGTTCAAAAATAACTGCAGTTTGGTCAGTGAAGGATATCGGCATATTTTGCGTTAAAAGTTATATCACAAACAAAGTACTAGGGAAGTAAATTGATGTTAGCTTCCGCTGTAAGTTAGCTAGGTAAGTTAGCCTACAAAGATGGAAGCTACCGGTATCTTCTATTATTGTAAAGTGTTTTAGTCTGATATGACCTCGTTTCACAAACAGTAATTAACAGATGCAACATTTATACATGTTGAATAATTCAAATGTGTTCACTTATGTTATACATGAGAGGGGAGCTAACATGATACAGTCCAGACTCCCAGTGGTTCCTCAGGACAGACTCCCAGTGGTTCCTCAGGACAGACTAGAGTCAGTATGAGAGAGGAGATAACATGATACAGTCCAGACTCCCAGTGGTTCCTCAGGACAGACTAGAGTCAGTATGAGAGGGGAGATAACATGATACAGTCCAGACTCCCAGTGGTTCCTCAGGACAGACTAGAGTCAGTATGAGAGAGGAGATAACATGATACAGTCCAGACTCCCAGTGGTTCCTCAGGACAGACTCCCAGTGGTTCCTCAGGACAGACTAGAGTCAGTATGAGAGAGGAGATAACATGATACAGTCCAGACTCCCAGTGGTTCCTCAGGACAGACTAGAGTCAGTATGAGAGGAGAGATAACATGATACAGTCCAGACTCCCAGTGGTTCCTCAGGACAGACTAGAGTCAGTATGAGAGAGGAGATAATATGGACTCATTCTACCGTACCATCATGGACTCATTCTACTGTATTCTACCATACCTTCATGGACTCATTCTACTGTATTCTACCGTACCATCATGGACTCATTCTACTGTATTCTACCATACCATCATGGACTCATTCTACCGTATTCTACCATACCTTCATGGACTCATTCTACTGTATTCTACCGTACCATCATGGACTCATTCTACCGTATTCTACCATAACATCATGGACTCATTCTACCGTATTCTACCGTACCATCATGGACTCATTCTACTGTATTCTACCGTACCATCATGGACTCATTCTACTGTATTCTACCGTACCATCATGGACTCATTCTACTGTACCATCATGGATTCATTCTACCGTATTCTACCATACCATCATGGACTCATTCTACTGTATTCTACCGTACCATCATGGACTCATTCTACCGTACCATCATGGACTCATTCTACTGTATTCTATCGTACCATCATGGACTCATTCTACTGTATTCTACCGTACCTTCATGGACTCATTCTACTGTATTCTACCGTACCATCATGGACTCATTCTACTGTATTCTACAGTACCTTCATGGACTCATTCTACTGTATTCTACCGTACCATCATGGACTCATTCTACCGTACCATCATGGACTCATTCTACTGTATTCTACCGTACCATCATGGACTCATTCTACTGTACCTTCATGGACTCATTCTACTGTATTCTACCGTACCATCATGGACTCATTCTACTGTATTCTACCGTACCATCATGGACTCATTCTACTGTATTCTACCGTACCATCATGGACTCATTCTACTGTATTCTACCGTACCATCATGGACTCATTCTACTGTACCATCATGGACTCATTCTACCGTACCATCATGGACTCATTCTACCGTACCATCATGGACTCATTCTACTGTATTCTACCATACCATCATGGACTCATTCTACTGTATTCTACCGTACCATCATGGACTCATTCTACTGTATTCTACCGTACCATCATGGACTCATTCTACTGTACCTTCATGGACTCATTCTACTGTATTCTACCGTACCATCATGGACTCATTCTACTGTAATCTACCATACCATCATGGACTCATTCTACCATATTCTACCGTACCATCATGGACTCATTCTACTGTATTCTACCGTACCTTCATGGACTCATTCTACTGTATTCTACCGTACCATCATGGACTCATTCTACTGTATTCTACCGTACCATCATGGACTCATTCTACCGTATTCTACCGTACCATCATGGACTCATTCTACCGTACCATCATGGACTCATTCTACCGTATTCTACCGTACCATCATGGACTCATTCTACAGTATTCTACCATACCATCATGGACTCATTCTACAGTATTCTACCGTACCATCATGGACTCATTCTACTGTATTCTACCGTACTATCATGGACTCATTCTACTGTATTCTACCGTACCATCATGGACTCATTCTACTGTATTCTACCGTACCATCATGGACTCATTCTACTGTATTCTACCGTACCATCATGGACTCATTCTACTGTACCTTCATGGACTCATTCTACTGTATTCTACCGTACCATCATGGACTCATTCTACTGTAATCTACCATACCATCATGGACTCATTCTACTGTATTCTACCGTACCATCATGGACTCATTCTACTGTATTCTACCGTACCATCATGGACTCATTCTACCGTACCATCATGGACTCATTCTACCGTACCATCATGGACTCATTCTACTGTATTCTACCGTACCATCATGGACTCATTCTACTGTACCTTCATGGACTCATTCTACTGTATTCTACCGTACCATCATGGACTCATTCTACTGTATTCTACCGTACCATCATGGACTCATTCTACCGTACCATCATGGACTCATTCTACTGTATTCTACCATACCATCATGGACTCATTCTACTGTTTTCTACCGTACCATCATGTACTCATTCTACTGTATTCTACCGTACCATCATGGACTCATTCTACTGTACCTTCATGGACTCATTCTACTGTATTCTACCGTACCATCATGGACTCATTCTACTGTAATCTACCGTACCATCATGGACTCATTCTACCGTATTCTACCGTACCATCATGGACTCATTCTACTGTATTCTACCGTACCATCATGGACTCATTCTACTGTATTCTACCGTACCTTCATGGACTCATTCTACTGTATTCTACCGTACCATCATGGACTCATTCTACCGTATTCTACCGTACCATCATGGACTCATTCTACTGTATTCTACCGTACCATCATGGACTCATTCTACCGTACCATCATGGACTCATTCTACCGTATTCTACCGTACCATCATGGACTCATTCTACAGTATTCTACCATACCATCATGGACTCATTCTACAGTATTCTACCGTACCATCATGGACTCATTCTACTGTATTCTACCGTACCATCATGGACTCATTCTACTGTATTCTACCGTACCATCATGGACTCATTCTACTGTATTCTACCGTACCATCATGGACTCATTCTACTGCATTCTACCGTACCATCATGGACTCAATCTACTGTATTCTACCGTACCATCATGGACTCATTCTACTGTACCTTCATGGACTCATTCTACTGTAATCTACCATACCATCATGGACTCATTCTACTGTATTCTACCGTACCATCATGGACTCATTCTACTGTAATCTACCGTACCATCATGGACTCATTCTACTGTATTCTACCGTACCATCATGGACTCATTCTACTGTATTCTACCGTACCATCATGGACTCATTCTACCGTACCATCATGGACTCATTCTACCGTACCATCATGGACTCATTCTACTGTATTCTACCATACCATCATGGACTCATTCTACTGTATTCTACCGTACCATCATGGACTCATTCTACTGTATTCTACCGTACCATCATGGACTCATTCTACTGTACCTTCATGGACTCATTCTACTGTATTCTACCGTACCATCATGGACTCATTCTACTGTAATCTACCATACCATCATGGACTCATTCTACCGTATTCTACCGTACCATCATGGACTCATTCTACTGTATTCTACCGTACCATCATGGACTCATTCTACTGTATTCTACCGTACCTTCATGGACTCATTCTACTGTATTCTACCGTACCATCATGGACTCATTCTACTGTATTCTACCGTACCATCATGGACTCATTCTACCGTATTCTACCGTACCATCATGGACACATTCTACTGTATTCTACCGTACCATCATGGACTCATTCTACCGTACCATCATGGACTCATTCTACCGTATTCTACCGTACCATCATGGACTCATTCTACAGTATTCTACCATACCATCATGGACTCATTCTACAGTATTCTACCGTACCATCATGGACTCATTCTACTGTATTCTACCGTACTATCATGGACTCATTCTACTGTATTCTACCGTACCATCATGGACTCAATCTACTGTATTCTAACGTACCATCATGGACTCATTCTACTGTATTCTACCGTACCATCATAGACTCATTCTACAGTATTCTATCGTACCATCATGGACTCATTCTACTGTATTCTACCGTACCATCATGGACTCATTCTACCGTACCATCATGGACTCATTCTACTGTATTCTACCGTACCATCATGGACTCATTCTACTGTATTCTACCGTACCATCATGGACTCATTCTACTGTACCATCATGGACTCATTCTACTGTATTCTACCGTACCATCATGGACTCATTCTACCGTATTCTACCGTACCATCATGGACTCATTCTACCGTACCATCATGGACTCATTCTACAGTACCATCATGGACTCATTCTACCGTATTCTACCGTACCATCATGGACTCATTCTACAGTACCTTCATGGACTCATTCTACTGTATTCTACCGTACCATCATGGACTCATTCTACCGTACCATCATGGACTCATTCTACCGTATTCTACCGTACCATCATGGACTCATTCTACAGTATTCTACCATACCATCATGGACTCATTCTACAGTATTCTACCGTACCATCATGGACTCATTCTACTGTATTCTACCGTACCATCATGGACTCATTCTACTGTATTCTACCGTACAATCATGGACTCATTCTACTGTATTCTACCGTACCATCATGGACTCATTCTACCGTACCATCATGGACTCATTCTACTGTATTCTACCGTACCATCATGGACTCATTCTACAGTATTCTACCGTACCATCATGGACTCATTCTACTGTATTCTACCGTACCATCATGGACTCATTCTACTGTATTCTACCGTACCATCATGGACTCATTCTACTGTATTCTACCGTACCATCATGGACTCATTCTACTGTATTCTACCGTACCATCATGGACTCATTCTACTGTATTCTACCGTACCATCATGGACTCATTCTACTGTATTCTACCGTACCATCATGGACTCATTCTACTGTATTCTACCGTACCTTCATGGACTCATTCTACTGTATTCTACCATACCTTCATGGACTCATTCTACTGTATTCTACCGTACCATCATGGACTCATTCTACTGTATTCTACCGTACCTTCATGGACTCATTCTACTGTATTCTACCATACCTTCATGGACTCATTCTACTGTATTCTACCGTACCATCATGGACTCATTCTACTGTATTCTACTGTACCTTCATGGACTCATTCTACTGTATTCTACCGTACCATCATGGACTCATTCTACTGTATTCTACCGTACCATCATGGACTCATTCTACTGTATTTTACCGTACCTTCATGGACTCATTCTACTGTATTCTACCGTACCATCATGGACTCATTCTACTGTATTCTACCATACCATCATGGACTCATTCTACTGTATTCTACCGTACCATCATGGACTCATTCTACCGT
The DNA here is from genome assembly GCF_045679555.1 of Salvelinus alpinus. Classification (NCBI taxonomy): domain Eukaryota; kingdom Metazoa; phylum Chordata; class Actinopteri; order Salmoniformes; family Salmonidae; genus Salvelinus; species Salvelinus alpinus. Next base: position 117,077,687 of record NC_092086.1, on the reverse strand, counting down.
ACCATCATGGACTCATTCTACTGTATTCTACCGTACCATCATGGACTCATTCTACTGTATTCTACCGTACCTTCATGGACTCATTCTACTGTATTCTACCGTACCATCATGGACTCATTCTACTGTATTCTACAGTACCTTCATGGACTCATTCTACTGTATTCTACCGTACCATCGTGGACTCATTCTACCGTACCATCATGGACTCATTCTACTGTATTCTACCGTACCATCATGGACTCATTCTACTGTATTCTACCGTACCATCATGGACTCATTCTACTGTATTCTACCGTACCATCATGGACTCATTCTACTGTATTCTACCGTACCATCATGGACTCATTCTACTGTATTCTACCGTACCATCATGGACTCATTCTACTGTACCTTCATGGACTCATTCTACTGTATTCTACCGTACCATCATGGACTCATTCTACTGTAATCTACCATACCATCATGGACTCATTCTACCGTATTCTACCGTACCATCATGGACTCATTCTACTGTATTCTACCGTACCATCATGGACTCATTCTACTGTATTCTACCGTACCTTCATGGACTCATTCTACTGTATTCTACCGTACCATCATGGACTCATTCTACTGTATTCTACCGTACCATCATGGACTCATTCTACCGTATTCTACCGTACCATCATGGACTCATTCTACTGTATTCTACCGTACCATCATGGACTCATTCTACCGTATTCTACCGTACCTTCATGGACTCATTCTACTGTATTCTACTGTACCTTCATGGACTCATTCTACTGTATTCTGCCGTACCATCATGGACTCATTCTACTGTACCTTCATGGAATCAATGTAGAGGACGTATTCTCGGAGCACGGGCAGGAAGTCTTCGCTCATGTCCTGGGTGAGTTCGTCCAGAGCGTTGGAACAGTTAGCGACGCAGCTGGCCACGCCCTCCAGAGGCTCCTGTAGCTCCGCCTCCGTCACCGCCCAGGTAGTGTAGACAGGACCGTACTCACGCAGCTCTACCTGGTACTCTGAATACACAGGGGAGGAGGGACAACAGTAGTCAGAGACAGGAGAGAGAAGGGGACAGTCACCGCCCAGGTTAGACAGGACCGTACACTCACACGTCTTGTACAGCTAACCTTGTGAGTACACACAATTCGGTCCTATTCCAAATCCTATTTTCCCTAACCCCTAACCTGTACTCTTACCCTAACCCAAAAACCTCACCCTGGCTCCTAACCCTTAATGCAATTCTAACCCTAACAGTAGTTCTAACCTTAACCCTAAACCCCCCAGAAATAGCATTTGACCTTGTGGGGACCAACAAAATGTCCCCAATTGGTCAAATGTTTGTTTGTTTACAATTCTTGTGGGGACTTCTGGTCCCCACAAGAATAGTTAAACACGTTGCGCGCACACACACACACACACACACACACACACACACACACACACACACACACACACACACACACACACACACACACACACACACACACACACACACACACACACACACACACACACACACACACACACACTGACAGAGAGTCAGGCAGAGAGTCGGCCTACAGGGAGGAGGTGAGGGCCCTCGGAGTGTGGTGTCAGGAAAATAACCTCACACTCAATGTCAACAAAACAAAGGAGATGATCGTGGACTTCAGGAAACAGCAGAGGGAGCACCCCCCTAACCACATCAACGGGACAGTAGTGGAGAGGGTAGAAAGTTTTAAGTTCCTCGGTGTACACATCACGGACAAACTGAAATGATCCACGCACACAAACAGCGTGGTGAAGAAGGCGTAACCTCAGGAGGCTGAAGAAATTTGGCTCGTCACCTAAAACCCTCACAAACTTTTAAAGATGCACAATCGAGAGCATCCTGTCGGGCTGTATCACCGCCTGGTACGGCAACTGCTCCGCCCACAACCGTAAGGCTCTCCAGAGGGTAGTGAGGTCTGCACAACGCATCACCGGGGGCAGACTGCCTGCCCTCCAGGACACCTACAGCACCCGATGTCACAGGAAGGCCATAAAGATCATCAAGGACAACAACCACCCGAGCCACTGCCTGTTCACCCCGCTATCATCCAGAAGGCGAGGTCAGTACAGGTGCATCAAAGCGGGGACCGAGAGACTGAAAAACAGCTTCTATCTCAAGGCCATCAGACTGTTAAACAGCCATCACTAACATTGAGTGGCTGCTGCCAACATACTGACTCAACTCCAGCCACTTTAAAAATGGAAAAATGGATGTAAAAAATGTATTACTAGCCACTTTAAACAATGACACTTTATATAATGTTTACATACCCTACATTACTCATCTCATATGTACAGTGGGGAGAACAAGTATTTGATACACTGCCGATTTTGCAGGTTTTCCTACTTACAAAGCATGTAGAGGTCTGTAATTTTTATCATAGGTACACTTCAACTATGAGAGACGGAATCTAAAACAAAAATCCAGAAAATCACATTGTATGATTTTTAAGTAATTAATTTGCATTTTATTGCATGACATAAGTATTTGATACATCAGAAAAGCAGAACTTAATATTTGGTACAGAAACCTTTGTTTGCAATTACAGAGATCATACGTTTCCTGTAGTTCTTGACTAGGTTTGCACACACTGCAGCAGGGATTTTGGCCCACTCCTCCCTACAGATCTTCTCCAGATCCTTCAGGTTTCGGGGCTGTCGCTGGGCAATACGGACTTTCAGCTCCCTCCAAAGATGATCTATTGGGTTCAGGTCTGGAGACTGGCTAGACCACTCCAGGACCTTGAGATGCTTCTTACGGAGCCACTCCTTAGTTGCCCTGGCTGTGTGTTTCGGGTCGTTGTCATGCTGGAAGACCCAGCCACGACCCATCTTCAATGCTCTTACTGAGGGAAGGAGGTTGTTGGCCAAGATCTCGCGATACATGGCCCCATCCATCCTCCCCTCAATACGGTGCAGTCGTGCTGTCCCCTTTGCAGAAAACCATCCCCAAAGAATGATGTTTCCACCTCCATGCTTCATGGTTGGGATGGTGTTCTTGGGGTTGTACTCATCCTTCTTCTCCTCCAAACACGGCGAGTGGAGTTTAGACCAAAAAGCTCTATTTTTGTCTCATCAGACCACATTAACTTCTCCCATTCCTCCTCTGGATCATCCAGATGGTCATTGGTAAACTTCAGACGGGCCTGGACATGCGCTGGCTTGAGCAGGGGGACCTTGCGTGCGCTGCAGGATTTTAATCCATGACGGCGTAGTGTGTTACTAATGGTTTTCTTTGAGACTGTGGTCCCAGCTCTCTTCAGGTCATTGACCAGGTCCTGCCGTGTAGTTCTGGGCTGATCCCTCACCTTCCTCATGATCATTGATGCCCCACGAGGTGAGATCTTGCATGGAGCCCCAGACCGAGGGTGATTGACCGTCATCTTGAACTTCTTCCATTTTCTAATAATTGCGCCAACAGTTGTTGCCTTCTCACCAAGCCGCTTGCCTATTGTCCTGTAGCCCATCCCAGCCTTGTGCAGGTCTACAATTTTATCCCTGATGTCCTTACACAGCTCTCTGGTCTTGGCCATTGTGGAGAGGTTGGAGTCTGTTTGATTGAGTGTGTGGACAGGTGTCTTTTATACAGGTAACAAGTTCAAACAGGTGCAGTTAATACAGGTAATGAGTGGAGAACAGGAGGGCTTCTTAAAGAAAAACTAACAGGCCCGTAAGAGCCGGAATTCTTACTGGTTGGTAGGTGATCAAATACTTATGTCATGCAATAAAATGCTAATTAATTACTTAAAAATCATACAATGTGATTTTCTGGATTTTTGTTTTAGATTCAGTCTCTCACAGTTGAAGTGTACCTATGATAAAAATTACAGACCTCTACATGCTTTGTAAGTAGGAAAACCTGCAAAATCGGCAGTGTATCAAATACTTGTTCTCCCCACTGTATATACTGTACTCTATACCATCTACTGCATCTTGCCTATGCCGTTCTATACCATCACTCATCAGTATATTTATATGTACATATTCATTCCGTTACACTTGTGTGTATAAGGAAGTTGTTGTGAAATTGTTAGATTACTTGTTAGATATTACCGCACGGTCGGAACTAGAAGCACAAGCATTTCGCTACACTCACATTAACATCTGCTAACCATGTGTATGTGATAAATAAAATTGGATTTGGCAACACAGAACAGAAAAGAGTGACCCAGCAATAACCACTGTTACCTACCTGACTGTTCTTTGATGATTCTCTGTGCTATCCTGTCGATAGTACCCAGCTTCTGTGTGAACATATCGAGGTAGTCTCCCATAGCAGAAAACTCCGTGGGTCGGCTCCTCAGCTTGTACCCTCCTGTCACGTACTTCACCGACTCCCCCATCTTAGAGAGCAGGGCTAGGCCTCGTCTCTTATCCAGGTCCTGAGGAGAAACCACAACGATTAGAGCCTCGTCTCTTATTCAGGTCCTGGGGAGAAACCACAACGGTTAGAGCCTCGTCTCTTACTCAGGTCCTGAGGAGAAACCACAACGGCTAGAGCCTCGTCTCTTATTCAGGTCCTGAGGAGAAACCACAACGATTAGAGCCTCGTCTCTTATCCAGGTCCTGAGGAGAAACCACAACGATTAGAGCCTCGTCTCTTATTCAGGTCCTGGGGAGAAACCACAATGATTAGAGCCTCGTCTCTTACTCAGGTCCTGAGGAGAAACCACAACGATTAGAGCCTCGTCTCTTATTCAGGTCCTGGGGAGAAACCACAACGGTTAGAGCCTCGTCTCTTATTCAGGTCCTGGGGAGAAACCACAACGATTAGAGCCTCGTCTCTTATTCAGGTCCTGGGGAGAAACCACAACGATTAGAGCCTCGTCTCTTATCCAGGTCCTGAGGAGAAACCACAACGATTAGAGCCTCGTCTCTTACTCAGGTCCTGGGGAGAAACCACAACGATTAGAGCCTCGTCTCTTATCCAGGTCCTGAGGAGAAACCACAACGATTAGAGCCTCGTCTCTTATCCAGGTCCTGAGGAGAAACCACAACGATTAGAGCCTCGTCTCTTACTCAGGTCCTGGGGAGAAACCACAACGATTAGAGCCTCGCCTCTTACTCAGGTCCTGAGGAGAAACCACAACGATTAGAGCCTCGTCTCTTATCCAGATCCTGAGGAGAAACCACAACGATTAGAGCCTCGTCTCTTATTCAGGTCCTGGGGAGAAACCACAACACTTAGGTTAAACACAACATACAATCACACACAACGGTTAGAGCCTTGTTCAACACTGTTACAACATTACACCAACAGATGTCTCAGAGACTTTGATTGGAGATTCCTTCAAGCTTTATTAATTGGGAGGTATGAGTCAGAAATGCATACAGGACTGTAATGCCTACAGTATTTGCAGTACTGTAATACCTACAGTATTTGCAGTCATTTCTCTCCTATCTAACATACTAGGCGCATCCAGATTGTCATACCTTCATACCGACCTTGTGCCTTAACCGGAATATTCAGTAATACCGGTAATACCAGTAATATTTTCAAACCCCGCCGAGCCTCTTTAATCTGAAGGTTAGCAATGCTAACAAGCACATGTAAGATCCCATAGAGAATGCTAGCTAAATGCTAACGAGTGCATTGCAAACATTTCAGAAGAATATAGCAAAAAAATATATAAACGCAACATGCAACAATTTCACTGATTTTACTGAGTTACATTTCATATAAGGAAGTCAGTGAATTTAAATAAATTTATGATGCCCTAATCTATAGATTTCACATGACTGGGAATACAGCTATGCATCTGTTGGTCACAGATACCTTTATAAAAAAAGGTAGGGTCGTGGATCAGAAAACCAGTCAGTATCAACAACCAGTTTCCCTCATTCAGCGCGACATCTCCTTCGCATAGAGTTGATCAGTTTCTGGATATTGGCGGGAACTGGAACACGCTGACTTACACGTAGATCCAGAGCATCCCAAACATGCTCACATTTCAGCTTACAGGAATTATGTACAGATCCTTGTGACATGAGGTTGTGCATTATCATGCTGAAACATGAGGTGATGGCGGTGGATGAACGGCACGACAATGGGGCCTCAGGATCTCGTCACGGTATCTCTGTGCTTTCAAATTGCCATCGATAAAATGCAATTGTGTTCTTTGTCCATAGCTTATGCTTTCCCATACCATAACCTGTTCACAACGTTGACATCAGCAAACCTCTCGAACCCACAAGACGCCCTATACACTGTCTGCCATCTCCCCGGTACAGTTGAAAACGGGATGAATCCGTGAAGAGCACACTTCTCCAGCGTTCCAGCGGCCATCGAAGATGAGCATTTGCCCACAAATCGATCACGACGCCAAACTGCAGTCAGGTCAAGACGACGAGCACGCAGATGAGCTTCCCTGAGACGGTTTCTAACTGTTTGTGTAGAAATTCATCGGTTGTGCAAACCCACAGTTTCATCAGCTGTCCGGGTGGCTGGTCTCAGACGATCCCGCAGGTGAAGAAGTCGGATGTGGAGATACTGGACTGGCGTGGTTACACGTGGTCTGCGGTTTTGAGGCCGTTTGGACGTACTGCCAAATTCTCAAAAACATTACATTCTCTGGCAACAGCTCTGGTGGACATTCATGCAATCAGCATGCCAATTGTACACTCCCTCAAAACTTTAGACATCTGTGGCATTGTGTTGTGTGACAAAACATTTTATTGTCCCCATTACAAGGTGCACCTGTGTAAGGATCATGCCGTTTAATCAGCTTGTTGATATGCCACACCTGTCAGGTGGATAGATTATCTTGGCAAAGGATACATGTTCACTAACAGGGATGTAAACAAATGTGTTCACACATTTGGATTTGGCTTCACACCCATCAAATCTAGCAAAACACCCCCAAGGGAGGCCAGGTTGGATTTGGCTTCACACCAATCAAATCTAGCAAAACACCCCCAAGGGAGGCCTGGTTGGATTTGGCTTCACACCAATCAAATCTAGCAAAACACCCCCAAGGGAGGCCAGGTTGGATTTGGCTTCACACCAATCAAATCTAGCAAAATTCTCCCCAAGGGAAGCAAGGTTGGATTTGGCTTCACACCAATCAAATCTAGCAAAATTCTCCCCAAGGGAAGCAAGGTTGGATTTGGCTTCACACTAATCAAATCCTAAACATCATTTTATTTTCTGGTCTGCTTGTGTTGATGTCCTGCAGTAGCTAGCTAACTAAATAGGCCCTTTTCTTAAGCCCTGGACGGAGAGATTGGGATTTGAACTTGATATTTGTACAAGGTCTCTTTAAAAAACGTCAGGTTTGTGACGACAACATGCAAGAGATCAGTCATTCATTCATTGCTGTGATCATTGATTTCCTGAAGAAGATATCCCTCTCCCTCTATTGGTTAAGTTACCAGGTTATTAACTAGCTAGTCAATGGGGTAACAGGGCTGAACAAAGTGTCAACAAACGGTTAACAACTTTGACGTGTGAGTAGTTTCAGAACGGCCCACGACGCGGTTAATGAATGTGAAATGAGGTGCAGGCGATCCGCTATAGGAAGATAAAATGCTGTGCCTGTAATGTAATATGGGTCCAAATGTAATACGGGTCAGATGTTTCAACATGGTTTGTTTTAAAAGCAGGCCGTCTTCGCTGTCGCAACCATGACGCTAACGAATCTGCACTCTGCTTGTTTCTCTTTCTCTTCTCTATTCAGAAACAATGGTAATTGTTACAATTACAACAATTATTATCTGGGAGATGTTTTCCATAGTCGCATAGTGCACCCAAATTAAAACATCCCGTCGACGGCAAAATATTTTGTTGAATTTTAGAGCTGACTGCAGGTACCTACTTAAAAAAGTAACTACAAATATTCAAATGAATAAAAAAAAAAAATATATATATATATACAGTGGGGAGAACAAGTATTTGATACACTGCCGATTTTGCAGGTTTTCCTACTTACAAAGCATGTAGAGGTCTGTAATTTTTATCATAGGTACACTTCAACTATGAGAGACGGAATCTAAAACAAAAATCCAGAAAATCACATTGTATGATTTTTAAGTATTTAATTTGCATTTTATTGCATGACATAAGTATTTGATCACCTACCAACCAGTAAGAATTCCGGCTCTCACAGACCTGTTAGTTTTTCTTTAAGAAGCCCTCCTGTTCTCCACTCATTACCTGTATTAACTGCACCTGTTTGAACTCGTTACCTGTATAAAAGACACCTGTCCACACACTCAATCAAACAGACTCCAACCTCTCCACAATGGCCAAGACCAGAGAGCTGTGTAAGGACATCAGGGATAAAATTGTAGACCTGCACAAGGCTGGGATGGGCTACAGGACAATAGGCAAGCAGCTTGGTGAGAAGGCAACAACTGTTGGCGCAATTATTAGAAAATAGAAGAAAATAGAAGAAGTTCAAGATGATGGTCAATCACCCTCGGTCTGGGGCTCCATGCAAGATCTCACCTCGTGGGGCATCAATGATCATGAGGAAGGTGAGGGATCAGCCCAGAACTACACGGCAGGACCTGGTCAATGACCTGAAGAGAGCTGGGACCACAGTCTCAAAGAAAACCATTAGTAACACACTACGCCGTCATGGATTAAAATCCTGCAGCGCACACAAGGTCCCCCTGCTCAAGCAGGCGCATGTCCAGGCCCGTCTGAAGTTTGCCAATGACCATCTGGATGATCCAGAGGAGGAATGGGAGAAGGTCATGTGGTCTGATGATTCAAAAATAGAGCTTTTTGGTCTAAACTCCACTCGCCGTGTTTGGAGGAAGAAGAAGGATGAGTACAACCCCAAGAACACCATCCCAACCGTGAAGCATGGAGGTGGAAACATCATTCTTTGGGGATGCTTTTCTGCAAAGGGGACAGGACGACTGCACCGTATTGAGGGGAGGATGGATGGGGCCATGTATTGCGAGATCTTAGCCAACAACCTCCTTCCCTCAGTAAGAGCATTGATGATGGGTCGTGGCTGGGTCTTCCAGCATGACAACGACCCGAAACACACAGCCAGGGCAACTAAGGAGTGGCTCCGTAAGAAGTATCTCAAGGTCCTGGAGTGGCCTAGCCAGTCTCCAGACCTGAACCCAATAGAAAATCTTTGGAGGGAGCTGAAAGTCCGTATTGCCCAGCGACAGCCCCGAAACCTGAAGGATCTGGAGAAGGTCTGTATGGAGGAGTGGGCCAAAATCCCTGCTGCAGTGTGTGCAAACCTGGTCAAGAACTACAGGAAACGTATGATCTCTGTAATTGCAAACAAAGGATTCTGTACCAAATATTAAGTTCTGCTTTTCTGATGTATCAAATACTTATGTCATGCAATAAAATGCTAATTAATTACTTAAAAATCATACAATGTGATTTTCGGGATTTTTGTTTTAGATTCCGTCTCTCACAGTTGAAGTATACCTATGATAAAAATTACAGACCTCTACATGCTTTGTAAGTAGGAAAATCTGCAAAATCAGCAGTGTATCAAATACTTGTTCTCCCCACTGTATATCACAAAAAATGGCACTATTGACATTATTGAAAAATCGTCCAGTTGCTATTTCCAAATACCCCGGTATAGAGTATATACGGTATACTGCCCAAGCCTATAACACACCTTAGCAGAGAGGAAGGCATTGAAGTGTTCGTTGAACGACAGGACAGGATGGTCAGCCACTCTCTTCATGAACTTATCCAGAGCCTTCCTCCTCGTCTCAACAAACTCCTCAGAGAACCGGTCAACCACACCCTTCATCACAAACTTCTCAGGGAGGGGCTGGAGGGGGCAAAGAGAGAGAGGGGGAAGAGAGAGAGAGAGAGAGAGAGGGGGAAGAGAGAGTCATTCCTCTTGGTTAAGACGTTGGTTTTCCGAGTGGGAAACTGGGGTTCAGATCCTACCAGCTACGCTTGTACATAACTTACTGGTATGAGATGTGTAGTCTAGGGTTAGGGGTCAGGGTCAACCTACTGGTATGAGATGTGTAGTCTAGGGTTATGGGTCAGGGTTACCGACCTGGTATGAGATGTGTAGTCTAGGGTTAGGGGTCAGGGTTAACGAGCTGGTATGAGATGTGTAGTCTAGGGTTAGGGGTCAGGGTCAACCTACTGGTATGAGATGTGTAGTCTAGGGTTAGGGGTCAGGGTTACCTACTGGTATGAGATGTGTAGTCTAGGGTTATGGGTCAGGATTAACTTACTGGTATGAGATGTGTGGGCTGAGTGTCCTCCAGCTTGGTCCTGAGCCAGTCAAAGTCCTGGTAGCGCCTCCTGACAGAGTACTCAGGTAGGTCAAACTCCACCCGCGTTGTCTGGGGGAAAGAGAGAGAGAGACAGAGAGAGAGAGCGAGAGAGAGCGAGAGAGACAGAGAGAGACAGAGAGAGACAGAGAGAGACAGAGAGAGAAAGCAAAAGAGAGCGAGAGAGCGAGAGCGAGAGAGCGCGAGAGAGAGAGTTACACTGTGTTACCTAACCCCTATCCCCTAACCCTGACCCAACAAGACTAAAACCTCACAGAAAACAATGACAATCTCTCTCAACCAGTGGCATATGGGCTTTTTAGGTGATGCCGCCCTGTAATAAGCATAAATATTTATCGTGTCTATTGGATGAGTCGGTCGGTCTATTGGATGAGTCGGTCGGTCTATTGGATGAGTCGGTCGGTCTATTGGATGAGTCGGTCGGCCTATTGGATGAGTCGGTCGGCCTATTGGATGAGTCGGTCGGTCTATTGGATGAGTCGGTCGGTCTATTGGATGAGTCGGTCGGTCTATTGGATGAGTCGGTCGGTCTATTGGATGAGTCGGTCGGCCTATTGGATGAGTCGGTCGGCCTATTGGATGAGTCTGTCGGCCTATTGGATGAGTCGGTCGGTCTATTGGATGAGTCGGTCGGCCTATTGGATGAGTCTGTCGGCCTATTGGATGAGTCGGTCGGTCTATTGGATGAGTCGGTCGGCCTATTGGATGAGTCGGTCGGTCTATTGGATGAGTCGGTCGGTCTATTGGATGAGTCGGTCGGTCTATTGGATGAGTCGGTCGGTCTATTGGATGAGTCGGTCGGCCTATTGGATGAGTCGGTCGGTCTATTGGATGAGTCGGTCGGCCTATTGGATGAGTCTGTCGGTCTATTGGATGAGTCTGTCGGCCTATTGGATGAGTCTGTCGGCCTATTGGATGAGTCTGTCGGCCTATTGGATGAGTCGGTCGGCCTATTGGATGAGTCGGTCGGTCTATTGGATGAGTCTGTCGGTTTATTAGATGAGTCTGTCAGTCTATTGGATGAGTCTGTCGGTCTATTAGATGAGTTGGATGAGTCGGTCTATTGGATGAGTTGCTCGGTCTATAAAAACACAGAATTCTAATTGCAAGAATGCTCATTGAATATAAGGGGCATGTTCTGTACTACACTGAACAAAAATAAACAAAAAAACATGCAACAACTTCAAAGATTTTACTGAGTTACAGTTCACATGGTAGAGAAATTAACACAAATTACACAAGGTGCACCTGTGTAATGATCATGCTGTTTAATCAGCTTCTTGATATGCCACACCTGTCAGGTGGATAGATTATCTTGGCAAAGGAGAAATGCTCACTAACAGGGTTGTCAACAAATTTGTGCACTAAATGTGCGTAATGGAACATTTCGGGGATATTTTAATTTCAGCTCGTGAAACATGGGACCAACGCTTTACATGTTGCGTTTATTTGTGTTCAGTATACCGTGCTTCCATCCACATTACAGGTAGTATTTTCCACATCTCCTGGGTGGACCTACCTTAGTGGCGACCTTGTAGGTGATGTAGGTCTCCATAGTAGAGACGTGTTTCTTCGGATCTTCGACGGTAACGAAGAGGTCACGTGTTTCTCCATCCAGGTCGTCATCCAGCTGCAGCCGGTTCAGGAGGGAAGATGAAGAGGCGGGACTAGATGTCTCCGCCGGCGTCCCATTGGGCAGACTCAGGTCCTAGAAGCAGAAAACAAGTAAATAGCAACGGAACTAGTACGGGTGTGTCCCAAATGGCACCCTACGGGCCCAGGGTCAACAGTAGTGCGCTACCGTTTTACAGGACACAGTTGCTATGGTAATAATCTCTGCTGTAACCTAGCCCATTTGCTTCCGGGGTGAATACACCACAGTTGTCCAGATGTTAGTTAATATGTTTCTATTATTATCCACCTGTGTTTTACAGACCGGTGCTGCCAGCCTGAGGAGAACCTGAGTCCAGCCAGGAGGTCTGCATCCCAAATGGCACCCTTTGTTAAAGCACTCATTTAGGCCAGAGCCTCAAACGTAGAGCAATATATAGGGAATAGGGTGGCATTGGAGCCGCAGACCAATCAGCAGGCAGGCAGGCAGCTAACAGGAAACAATCACCAGTACTGACCACCTGGCTAACGTTTTGGTACTGACCACCTGGCTAACGTTTTGGTACTGACCACCTGGCTAACGTTTTGGTACTGACCACCTGGCTAACGTTTTAGTACTGACCACCTGGCTAACGTTTTAGTACTGACCACCTGGCTAACGTTTTAGTACTGACCACCTGGCTAACGTTTTAGTACTGACCCCTGCTGGTGGTTTGGATTTGGAGCCTGGCTGCTTTCCAGCTCGAACCAAAGTGAAATTCTGACAGTTGGGTCGAGCTCTCTGACTCGTGCCGTTTCCTGTGCAGATTGCTTCTGTGATGGGCTTGAGAACCTGGTCATGGCGCCAGCGATAACAGCCCCCTCCCAGAGCTTTAGGACAGCAGCTTACGATGTGTTCCAGTGTCCCTCTCTTGGAGCATAGCGGGCATGCAGGAGTTTCCACTTTGCCCCCAGGAGAACAGGTTTGATGAGCTGGGTAGGACATGCACCACCTGGATCAAGAACTTAATGCGGTGTGGTTCTGCCCGCCAAAGGTCAGTCTACAAGATTTTCCTGTCCACCGCCTGCTGCCACCTCATCGAGGCACCTTGCTGTCTCATTCCCACTGCTCTGCTGGACCTCTCCTCTTCCACAGCTGTTGACCTTCCTCTCAAAGTTCTCGACAGTGGAAATGGGGACTTCGTAGATGAACAAAGGCCAGAGTATTCTTGGGAGGATGCCATGCTTTTAACTTGCCGGGCATTCCTGACCGGTCAACCTCTCTCAGCTAGCTCTCCAGGTCCTGATAGTTGGCCTGGATTTATGTTGTGTCCTTCAGGCTGCTGATAAACACCTTGCCAAGGCTCATAACTGGCTAAACCGAGTGGGTGGGGATCAGTGTCCCTGCGAAGTGGAATCTCTCTACGACCTTGCCCTTCTTCAACACCATCAACCTTGATTTTGTTGGCTTCAAGCTCATTCACGCCCATCCAGTCAGCTTCTCCAACCCTTGCAGAATTCACCTGCTTCCTGGCACTGACTCTGTGGTGACTGGCAGGTTGTCCATAAAAGGCTCCGATTGGTGGTTGTCGCACCCAAGACTTGGTTCGAGGCCCCTGGCAATCAGCTTCAGCAGACTTCATAATCATGTTAATAGTCAAGGAAAACAGGATCACAGGGATGATGCAGCCTGTGATAATTCCCACCTCCAGGCTGTGCCACTCTGATGCTGGGACATGGTGTTTTGTCATTGTAGTCTGCAACAGCTTGTGAGGGATCGATCCGTAGGTGTTGGTCAAGGTCAAGCCAGAGCACTGGCAGGTTTGGTTCGGGGGCCCCGGCACTCCGCTTCAGAAGACTTGTTACCTCGACTAACCGGTGTCCCCGCACATTGACACTGTACCGGTACCTCCTGTATATAGTCTCCACATTGACTCTGTACCGGTACCCCCTGTATATAGCCTCCACATTGACTCTGTACCGGTACCCCCGGTATATAGCCTCCACATTGACTCTGTACCGGTACCCCCTGTATATAGCCTCCACATTGACTCTGTACCGGTACCCCTGTATATAGCCTCCTCATTGACTCTGTACCGGTACCCCCTGTATATAGCCTCCTCATTGACTCTGTACCGGTACCCCCTGTATATAGCCTCCACATTGACTCTGTACCGGTTCCCCCTGTATATAGCCTCCACATTGACTCTGTACCGGTTCCCCCTGTATATAGCCTCCACATTGACTCTGTACCGGTACCACCTGTATATAGCCTCCACATTGACTCTGTACCGGTACCCCTGTATATAGCCTCCACATTGACTCAGTACCGTAACACCCTGTATATAGCCTCCACATTGACTCTGTACCGGTACCCCCTGTATATAGCCTCCACATTGACTCTGTACCGTAACACCCTGTATATAGCCTCCACATTGACTCTGTACCGTAATACCCTGTATATAGCCTCCACATTGACTCTGTACCGTAACACCCTGAATATAGTCTCCACATTGACTCAGTACCGTAACACCCTGTATATAGCCTCCACATTGACTCTGTACCGGTACCCCCTGTATATAGCCTCCACATTGACTCTGTACCGGTACCCCCTGTATATAGCCTCCACATTGACTCTGTACCGGTACCCCCTGTATATAGCCTCCACATTGACTCTGTACCGGTACCCCCTGTATATAGCCTCACATTGACTCTGTACCGGTACCCCCTGTATATAGCCTCCACATTGACTCTGTACCGTAACACCCTGTATATAGCCTCCCCATTGACTCAGTACCGTAACACCCTGTATATAGCCTCCAAATTGACTCTGTACCGTAACACCCTGTATATAGCCTCACATTTATTATTTTACTGCTGCTGTTTAATAAGTTTTTACTTCACACTTTTTTTTTCTTAAAACTTCTTAACTGCATTGTTGGTTAAGGGCTTGTAAGTAAGCATTTCACTGTAAGTTCTACATCTATTGTATTCGACGCATGTGATTCATAAAATGTGATTTGATTTGTTTATCACCAGGGCAACAGGATCCGTTGTTCTCTCGCACTTCTCTGATGAGCTGGGTCACCACACTGTGTGCTCCAAACACCCAGGTACTTTTGGGAAGCTTCCCTTTTGGACCCATCTGTCGATGTAGCAGTTCTTAGAGAGGAAGTCTGCCAGCTGCCTGGATACAATGCTGAATAAATTCTTCCCTTGGACAATTAGCAAGGAGATAATCCTGAATTGGTCGATTCTCTCAGAATCTTCTTCCTTCGGGATCTAAACTCCTTCGGTGAATCTCCACTGCTTTGCAACCTTGCCTCTCCGCCAGATGACCTTAAATATCTGCCAGAACCGCTTGAGTAACACGGGGCAGTACTTGTAGACCTTATACGGGACTCCGCTTGCTCCAGGAGTTGAGCTAGACCTTGCCTTCTTCACAATATCCTGTACTTCTTTAAGGAGTAGCTTCCTGTTGTCGAACTCTGTGATCGGTACTGGTGGGTTTAATCAAGATGTTACACTGCCCCAACTCCTGTTCCGTGTCGGAGTCACTGTATGTAATGGTCAATCTCCTCTTTTGGAACAAACCAGGTTCCCACTGCGCTCCTGTCCTCGTAGCTGCTTTGTGAAACCAAAGGGATTTGCTATAAAGGTAGTTAGCTTCCTGGCTCTTTCCTTCTGCCGTCTTCTACTGTATGCCATTCAGCCCTACGCTTCTTTCTCAAGATGCTCCGTAGTTCTGCCTGGCAGTACCTTAGTTTTATTTTTATTTTTTAATTACCCCTTTATCATGATATCCAATTGGTAGTTACAGTCTTGTACCTGCTTTAAGTTACAGGTTTACTGTGAACACTGAGGCTGTACCCGCTTTAAGTTACTGTGAACACTGAGGCTGTACCCGCTTTAAGTTACAGTTTTACTGTGAACACTGAGGCTGTACCCGCTTTAAGTTAATGGTTTACTGTGAATACTGAGGCTGTACCCGCTTTAAATTACAGTTTTACTGTGAACACTGAGGCTGTACCCGCTTTAAGTTACAGGTTTACTGTGAACACTGAGGCTGTACCCGCTTTAAGTTACTGTGAACACTGAGGCTGTACCCGCTTTAAGTTACAGTTTTAACAATGGCCATGTAGGCTACTGTGGCTATTTGATCACAATGTAGACCTACCAGAGCGTCCTACCATCAAAAAACAATGGAGAAAATGCATCCCATAACATTAACATGGAAATAGCTGTTCTATCATTCAGACCACAGTAGCAGCCAATGTGTGGTGTTCAATGTAGGCCTACATTCCATGAGACTTTTGAGGAAAAGAAACATGCAGGGCTTCACATAAACCTGTTTATCCACTTGTCCTTCAGACAAGGAGGTGACTGGAAATGGTGTTGAGTCGTTTGATGCAAGAAACCACTTTACACAATAAAATACATTATTATTCCCATACCATTATTACAGAGAATCAGACAAATTATTCTACCCTCTGCCTATTGGCTACTTAGCTTATTCAAGCCTGTCTCAAAATACAACACTGCCCCTTTAAGACAGAAAAACGCTCTTTACCTGACTTGCTTTTCAAGGATGTCTAGAAATGTAAAAGTTTTGTGCTCTTGTAGGAAACAATCACTCCCCTATTGCTGACTACAAATGATTTATAACTGGGATAATAATTCACTAACTAGTACAGGATATTGATTTATAACGGGACTAATAACTCACTAACTAGTACAGGATATTGATTTATAACGGGGCTAATAACTCACTAACTAGTACAGGATATTGATTTATAACGGGGCTAATAACTCACTAACTAGTACAGGATATTGATTTATAACGGGGCTCATAACTCACTAACTAGTACAGGATATTGATTTATAACGAGACTAATAACTCACTAACTAGTACAGGATATTGATTTATAACGGGACTAATAACTCACTAACTAGTACAGGATATTGATTTATAACGGGGCTAATAACTCACTAACTAGTACAGGATATTGATTTATAACGGGACTAATAACTCACTAACTAGTACAGGATATTGATTTATAACGGGGCTAATAACTCACTAACTAGTACAGGATATTGATTTATAACGGGGCTAATAACTCACTAACTAGTACAGGATATTGATTTATAACGGGGCTAATAACTCACTAACTAGTACAGGATATTGATTTATAACGGGGCTAATAACTCACTAACTAGTACAGGATATTGATTTATAACGGGGCTAATAACTCACTAACTAGTACAGGATATTGATTTATAACGGGGCTAATAACTCACTAACTAGTACAGGATATTGATTTATAACGGGGCTAATAACTCACTAACTAGTACAGGATATTGATTTATAACGGGGCTAATAACTCACTAACTAGTACAGGATATTGATTTATAACGGGGCTAATAACTCACTAACTAGTACAGGATATTGATTTATAACGGGGCTAATAACTCACTAACTAGTACAGGATATTGATTTATAACGGGGTTAGTAACTCACTAACTAGTACAGGATATTGATTTATAACGGGGCTAGTAACCCACTAACTAGTACAGGATATTGATTTATAACGGGGCTAATAACTCACTAACTAGTACAGGATATTGATTTATAACTGGGCTAATAACTCACTAACTAGTACAGGATATTGATTTATAACGGGGCTAATAACTCACTAACTAGTACAGGATATTGATTTATAACGGGGCTCATAACTCACTAACTAGTACAGGATATTGATTTATAACGGGGATAATAACTCACTAACTAGTACAGGATATTGATTTATAACGGGGCTAATAACTCACTAACTAGTACAGGATATGAACAAAACGTGCACACGTGGCTACACTCAGGTCTCGCTCAAAACAAGCACATCTACTCACGACCGCTCATGCTGTAAACACAGTCCAGTTCAAAGTAAATGGCACAGATCCATATATGGCAATGGTCTATTTGCATATAGGCCTACTGCAGCTCTGATTGGTTATGCCACACCAGTCTTCGTAGAGTACAGCTGAGTAGTGCGTGTCAATGCAGTAGAATCCTACTCCAATGTGTTCTGCCTACAACACAATCTCTTGCATAGTTAGTTTTTGTTTTGGGATGTTGTATTGAAAGTGGCTAATATTGCGTTGATTCGATCACATTTGCCACAGTAAAGGGAAACGTTGACAGTGTTAACAGGAGAAACTCTAGAACAATGGTGACCACCCTCTTCTGAGTCCAGGTCACTTTGAGTCAAAATGCAAGCGGAGATCTTACCATTCAGATTTTCTAAAAAATGTAAGCCTACACAACATTAACCAATTAAAAACAGTTCTGGAGCAATGAGGTTTGTTCAGTAAGCTATAGGCCCAAAACATTATCACCCTCAGTTTGGCTTGGCTTTGTATTGTTGTTCGGGCCATTTAAAAAATAAAAAATAAATCAGAATTTGAAGTAGGCTATATGATCACACCGGTAACAGATCCGTTGTTGTATTACTTGTGAAGCACAACTGAGCGTGCATACGTTTAAATAATTAGCTTTTTATTTTACTGGGATGATGGTGCCTGTATCTGATGGTCAGTCTCAGAAAAGGGAGAGAGCAGCAGACTGATGGTCCGCCTCAGCGGAGGGAGAGAGCAGCAGACTGATGGTCAGTCTCAGCGGAGGGAGAGAGCAGCAGACTGATGGTCAGTCTCAGCGGAGGGAGAGAGCAGCAGACTGAGGGTCAGTCTCAGCGGAGGGAGAGAGCAGCAGACTGAGGGTCAGTCTCAGCGGAGGGAGAGAGCAGCAGACTGAGGGTCAGTCTCAGCGGAGGGAGAGAGCAGCAGACTGATGGTCAGTCTCAGCAGAGGGAGAGAGCAGCAGACTGATGGTCAGTCTCAGCGGAGGGAGAGAGCAGCAGACTGATGGTCCGCCTCAGCGGAGGGAGAGAGCAGCAGACTGAGGGTCAGTCTCAGCGGAGGGAGAGAGCAGCAGACTGATGGTCCGCCTCAGCGGAGGGAGAGAGCAGCAGACTGAGAGTCCGTCTCAGCAGAGGGAGAGAGCAGCAGACTGAAGGTCAGTCTCAGCGGAGGGAGAGAGCAGCAGACTGATGGTCCGCCTCAGCGGAGGGAGAGAGCAGCAGACTGAGGGTCAGTCTCAGCGGAGGGAGAGAGCAGCAGACTGATGGTCAGTCTCAGCGGAGGGAGAGAGCAGCAGACTGAGGGTCAGCCTCAGCGGAGGGAGAGAGCAGCAGACTGAGGGTCAGTCTCAGCAGAGGGAGAGAGCAGCAGACTGAGGGTCAGTCTCAGCAGAGGGAGAGAGCAGCAGACTGAGGGTCCGTCTCAGCAGAGGGAGAGAGCAGCAGACTGAGGGTCAGACTCAGCAGAGGGTGAGAGCAGCAGACTGAGGGTCAGTCTCAGCAGAGGGAGAGAGCAGCAGACTGAGGGTCAGTCTCAGCAGAGGGAGAGAGCAGCAGACTGAGGGTCCGTCTCAGCGGAGGGAGAGAGCAGCAGACTGAGGGTCAGTCTCAGCGGAGTGAGAGAGCAGCAGACTGAGGGTCAGTCGCTGCGGAGGGAGAGAGCAGCAGACTGAGGGTCCGTCTCAGCAGAGGGAGAGAGCAGCAGACTGAGGGTCCGTCTCAGCAGAGGGAGAGAGCAGCAGACTGAGGGTCAGTCTCAGCAGAGGGAGAGAGCAGCAGACTGAGGGTCAGTCTCAGCAGAGGGAGAGAGCAGCAGACTGAGGGTCAGTCTCAGCAGAGGGAGAGAGCAGCAGACTGAGGGTCAGTCTCAGCAGAGGGAGAGAGCAGCAGACTGAGGGTCAGTCTCAACAGAGGGAGAGAGCAGCAGACTGAGGGTCAGTCTCAGCAGAGGGAGGGAGAAAGCAGCAGACTGAGGGTCTGTCTCAGCAGAGGGAGAGAGCAGCAGACTGAGGGTCCGTCTCTCAACGTCCCTCCTCTCTCCCTTTCCTCCACTGACACTGACCCAAAAGGGGACACCGTCTTCCAGCTGATGGCGAAACTCGAGTCACACCGCATTATTTCTGTCTCATGGACAAATTCACGTTGTTTCTCCTATGAACAGAGAAGGTGAATTGGACCGGTTGGTGACCACTGCTCTAGAAGTGAAGTTAAATCTTGTGCTTCTCTCTGTGGGCTGATATCTCTACAGTCCTGTGGAGCTGCATGGCAGTCTTGGGGCTACTGCACATGAGCACAGTTTAGAGGGAACGTTGGTTGCAACTGTATCAGGACATCAAACCAGCATTGTAATCGTGGTTTGGAGGAGAGAACGGTTTGTAATATAGGCCTTAAATGACGTCCTCATTCAAAAGACCTGCTACTGCTGCTGGAAACAGTGACACACTGCCCAGCCAGCTATGAGACTTAGCTTCATAAAGATGTCCTTTCTGAACAGACAATAAGTTGGTTTCATAAAGAGGTCCTTTATGAACAGACAATAAGTTGGTTTCATAAAGAGGTCCTTTATGAACAGACAATAAGTTGGTTTCATAAAGAGGTCCTTTATGAACAGACAATAAGTTGGTTTCATAAAGAGGTCCTTTCGGAACAGACAATAACAGTGTTAGTCTAAGAAGTAAAGCAGTGGGAAAAAAACAGCTACTAACTAGATTAATTAGGTCAAAGTCCTTCAGCTCTCTAGTCTGTATTCACATCTAGGAGTCCCCCGTAGGTTCAGACAGCGGTGGTTAGAATTCAAGCTCAAAATAAACTTTCATGGCTCCATGTTAATCACAAGGACATTTATCACACATTCCCTTCTACGTCCCAAATGGCACTATATAGGGCCCTGGTCTAAAGTAGTGTACTAAATAAATAGGGAATAGGGTTCCATAGGGTTCTGGTCTAAAGTAGTGTACTATATAGGGAATAGGGTTCCATTTGGAAAGCAGCCGCTGTCTCATTACTGTTAGAGATTTGTCAAATAAGGGAAAGAAAGCCTCCAGATAATTCCTGAGATTAAACTAAGTAGGAGGCATGTTCCTCCTTGTATACAAACTGTGATGATCTTAGGATCAGGACATTCCCATTGAAGCGAGGCCAACTGACCAGGAAACTAAAAAGCCAACAGAATATATTCTTGAAGGTGTTTCCTTGACGTTCAGTCAACTGATTAATGGAGGGACGATATAAAACCAACCTAATTCCTCTAGAGAGCTAAGGGTCACACATTAGGCTAGTGATGCATTTGATTGTGGAACGCCAGGAATGGTTGAATCAAGATTATGAGTTAGGACGCCATTAAAGTGTTCCTCCTCCTCTTGCAGTAGTGAAGTTGTACGAGCCACAACGGCCCACAGGGCAGGAGCCCATCTCCTGTTTCTGTAGCGTGAGGCAGCTTGATGAAGTCTACAATGCCAAGCAGAGGCATTGGGTCCCATTTTTAGAGTCTTTGGCGCGACTCGACCGGGTATCGAACATCAACCTTTCATTCTCTATGGGGATACTCTAACCACAAAACCAATTAGTTGGTTCTCTTGCAATGACAAAGCTTTTTGTTGAGTATTTCACAAACTAAAAGTTACATACAATAAACAATCCCCATATAGAATGACAAGATGTCCCAGGTGACAACACAGAACAGGTAGAGAATGACAAGATGTCCCAGGTGATAACACAGAACAGGTAGAGAATGACAAGATGTCCCAGGTGACAACACAGAACAGGTAGAGAATGACAAGATGTCCCAGGTGATAACACAGAACAGGTAGAGAATGACAAGATGTCCCAGGTGATAACACAGAACAGGTAGAGAATGACAAGATGTCCCAGGTGATAACACAGAACAGGTAGAGAATGACAAGATGTCCCAGGTGACAACACAGAACAGGTAGAGAATGACAAGATGTCCCAGGTGATAACACAGAACAGGTAGAGAATGACAAGATGTCCCAGGTGACAACACAGAACAGGTAGAGAATGACAAGATGTCCCAGGTGATAACACAGAACAGGTAGAGAATGACAAGATGTCCCAGGTGACAACACAGAACAGGTAGAGAATGACAAGATGTCCCAGGTGATAACACAGAACAGGTAGAGAATGACAAGATGTCCCAGGTGACAACACAGAACAGGTAGAGAATGACAAGATGTCCCAGGTGATAACACAGAACAGGTAGAGAATGACAAGATGTCCCAGGTGACAACACAGAACAGGTAGAGAATGACAAGATGTCCCAGGTGACAACACAGAACAGGTAGAGAATGACAAGATGTCCCAGGTGACAACACAGAACAGGTAGAGAATGACAAGATGTCCCAGGTGACAACACAGAACAGGTAGAATGACAAGATGTCCCAGGTGACAACACAGAACAGGTAGAGAATGACAAGATGTCCCAGGTGATAACACAGAACAAGTAGAGAATGACAAGATGTCCCAGGTGACAACACAGAACAGGTAGAGAATGGCAAGATGTCCCAGGTGACAACACAGAACAGGTAGAGAATGACAAGATGTCCCAGGTGACAACACAGAACAGGTAGAGAATGACAAGATGTCCCAGGTGACAACACAGAACAGGTAGAATGACAAGATGTCCCAGGTGACAACACAGAACAGGTAGAGAATGACAAGATGTCCCAGGTGACAACACAGAACAGGTAGAGAATGACAAGATGTCCCAGGTGACAACACAGAACAGGTAGAGAATGACAAGATGTCCCAGGTGATAACACAGAACAGGTAGAGAATGACAAGATGTCCCAGGTGACAACACAGAACAGGTAGAATGACAAGATGTCCCAGGTGACAACACAGAACAGGTAGAGAATGACAAGATGTCCCAGGTGACAACACAGAACAGGTAGAGAATGACAAGATGTCCCAGGTGACAACACAGAACAGGTAGAGAATGACAAGATGTCCCAGGTGACAACACAGAACAGGTAGAATGACAAGATGTCCCAGGTGACAACACAGAACAGGTAGAGAATGACAAGATGTCCCAGGTGACAACACAGAACAGGTAGAGAATGACAAGATGTCCCAGGTGACAACACAGAACAGGTAGAGAATGACAAGATGTCCCAGGTGACAACACAGAACAGGTAGAGAATGACAAGATGTCCCAGGTGATAACACAGAACAGGTAGAATGACAAGATGTCCCAGGTGACAACACAGAACAGGTAGAGAATGACAAGATGTCCCAGGTGATAACACAGAACAGGTAGAGAATGACAAGATGTCCCAGGTGATAACACAGAACAGGTAGAGAATGACAAGATGTCCCAGGTGACAACACAGAACAGGTAGAGAATGACAAGATGTCCCAGGTGACAACACAGAACAGGTAGAGAATGACAAGATGTCCCAGGTGACAACACAGAACAGGTAGAGAATGACAAGATGTCCCAGGTGACAACACAGAACAGGTAGAGAATGACAAGATGTCCCAGGTGACAACACAGAACAGGTAGAGAATGACAAGATGTCCCAGGTGACAACACAGAACAGGTAGAATGACAAGATGTCCCAGGTGACAACACAGAACAGGTAGAGAATGACAAGATGTCCCAGGTGATAACACAGAACAGGTAGAGAATGACAAGATGTCCCAGGTGACAACACAGAACAGGTAGAGAATGACAAGATGTCCCAGGTGACAACACAGAACAGGTAGAGAATGACAAGATGTCCCAGGTGACAACACAGAACAGGTAGAGAATGGCAAGATGTCCCAGGTGATAACACAGAACAGGTAGAGAATGACAAGATGTCCCAGGTGACAACACAGAACAGGTAGAGAATGACAAGATGTCCCAGGTGACAACACAGAACAGGTAGAGAATGACAAGATGTCCCAGGTGACAACACAGAACAGGTAGAGAATGACAAGATGTCCCAGGTGACAACACAGAACAGGTAGAGAATGGCAAGATGTCCCAGGTGACAACACAGAACAGGTAGAATGACAAGATGTCCCAGGTGACAACACAGAACAGGTAGAGAATGACAAGATGTCCCAGGTGACAACACAGAACAGGTAGAATGACAAGATGTCCCAGGTGACAACACAGAACAGGTAGAGAATGACAAGATGTCCCAGGTGACAACACAGAACAGGTAGAGTCAGAGTCCAGGTGACAACACAGAGTATGCTGCCCAGGTGACAACACAGAACAGGTAGAATGACAAGATGTCCCAGGTGACAACACAGAACAGGTAGAGAATGACAAGATGTCCCAGGTGACAACACAGAACAGGTAGAGAATGACAAGATGTCCCAGGTGACAACACAGAACAGGTAGAGAATGACAAGATGTCCCAGGTGATAACACAGAACAGGTAGAGAATGACAAGATGTCCCAGGTGATAACACAGAACAGGTAGAGAATGACAAGATGTCCCAGGTGATAACACAGAACAGGTAGAGAATGACAAGATGTCCCAGGTGATAACACAGAACAGGTAGAGAATGACAAGATGTCCCAGGTGACAACACAGAACAGGTAGAGAATGACAAGATGTCCCAGGTGACAACACAGAACAGGTAGAGAATGACAAGATGTCCCAGGTGACAACACAGAACAGGTAGAGAATGACAAGATGTCCCAGGTGATAACACAGAACAGGTAGAGAATGACAAGATGTCCCAGGTGACAACACAGAACAGGTAGAGAATGACAAGATGTCCCAGGTGATAACACAGAACAGGTAGAGAATGACAAGATGTCCCAGGTGACAACACAGAACAGGTAGAGAATGACAAGATGTCCCAGGTGACAACACAGAACAGGTAGAGAATGACAAGATGTCCCAGGTGACAACACAGAACAGGTAGAGAATGACAAGATGTCCCAGGTGACAACACAGAACAGGTAGAGAATGACAAGATGTCCCAGGTGACAACACAGAACAGGTAGAGAATGACAAGATGTCCCAGGTGACAACACAGAACAGGTAGAGAATGACAAGATGTCCCAGGTGACAACACAGAACAGGTAGAGAATGACAAGATGTCCCAGGTGACAACACAGAACAGGTAGAGAATGACAAGATGTCCCAGGTGACAACACAGAACAGGTAGAGAATGACAAGATGTCCCAGGTGACAACACAGAACAGGTAGAGAATGACAAGATGTCCCAGGTGACAACACAGAACAGGTAGAGAATGACAAGATGTCCCAGGTGATAACACAGAACAGGTAGAGAATGACAAGATGTCCCAGGTGATAACACAGAACAGGTAGAGAATGACAAGATGTCCCAGGTGATAACACAGAACAGGTAGAGAATGACAAGATGTCCCAGGTGACAACACAGAACAGGTAGAGAATGACAAGATGTCCCAGGTGACAACACAGAACAGGTAGAATGACAAGATGTCCCAGGTGACAACACAGAACAGGTAGAGAATGACAAGATGTCCCAGGTGACAACACAGAACAGGTAGAATGACAAGATGTCCCAGGTGACAACACAGAACAGGTAGAGAATGACAAGATGTCCCAGGTGACAACACAGAACAGGTAGAGAATGACAAGATGTCCCAGGTGACAACACAGAACAGGTAGAGAATGACAAGATGTCCCAGGTGACAACACAGAACAGGTAGAGAATGACAAGATGTCCCAGGTGACAACACAGAACAGGTAGAGAATGACAAGATGTCCCAGGTGACAACACAGAACAGGTAGAGAATGACAAGATGTCCCAGGTGACAACACAGAACAGGTAGAGAATGACAAGATGTCCCAGGTGACAACACAGAACAGGTAGAGAATGACAAGATGTCCCAGGTGACAACACAGAACAGGTAGAGAATGACAAGATGTCCCAGGTGACAACACAGAACAGGTAGAGAATGACAAGATGTCCCAGGTGATAACACAGAACAGGTAGAGAATGACAAGATGTCCCAGGTGATAACACAGAACAGGTAGAGAATGACAAGATGTCCCAGGTGATAACACAGAACAGGTAGAGAATGACAAGATGTCCCAGGTGATAACACAGAACAGGTAGAGAATGACAAGATGTCCCAGGTGATCAGACAGGGGCAGAACCCAGGTAGAGAATGACAAGATGTCCCAGGTGATAACACAGAACAGGTAGAGAATGACAAGATGTCCCAGGTGACAACACAGAACAGGTAGAATGACAAGATGTCCCAGGTGACAACACAGAACAGGTAGAATGACAAGATGTCCCAGGTGACAACACAGAACAGGTAGAGAATGACAAGATGTCCCAGGTGACCCGCGGTGGCAAGGCCCAGGGCACCGAACAGGTAGAGAATGACAAGATGTCCCAGGTGACAACACAGAACAGGTAGAGAATGACAAGATGTCCCAGGTGACAACACAGAACAGGTAGAGAATGACAAGATGTCCCAGGTGACAACACAGAACAGGTAGAGAATGACAAGATGTCCCAGGTGACAACACAGAACAGGTAGAGAATGACAAGATGTCCCAGGTGACAACACAGAACAGGTAGAGAATGACAAGATGTCCCAGGTGACAACACAGAACAGGTAGAGAATGACAAGATGTCCCAGGTGACAACACAGAACAGGTAGAGAATGACAAGATGTCCCAGGTGACAACACAGAACAGGTAGAGAATGACAAGATGTCCCAGGTGACAACACAGAACAGGTAGAGAATGACAAGATGTCCCAGGTGACAACACAGAACAGGTAGAGAATGACAAGATGTCCCAGGTGACAACACAGAACAGGTAGAGAATGGCAAGATGTCCCAGGTGACAACACAGAACAGGTAGAGAATGGCAAGATGTCCCAGGTGACAACACAGAACAAGTAGAGAATGGCAAGATGTCCCAGGTGACAACACAGAACAGGTAGAATGACAAGATGTCCCAGGTGATAACACAGAACAGGTAGAGAATGACAAGATGTCCCAGGTGATAACACAGAACAGGTAGAGAATGACAAGATGTCCCAGGTGATAACACAGAACAGGTAGAATGACAAGATGTCCCAGGTGACAACACAGAACAGGTAGAGAATGACAAGATGTCCCAGGTGATAACACAGAACAGGTAGAGAATGACAAGATGTCCCAGGTGATAACACAGAACAGGTAGAGAATGACAAGATGTCCCAGGTGACAACACAGAACAGGTAGAATGACAAGATGTCCCAGGTGACAACACAGAACAGGTAGAGAATGACAAGATGTCCCAGGTGACAACACAGAACAGGTAGAGAATGACAAGATGTCCCAGGTGACAACACAGAACAGGTAGAGAATGACAAGATGTCCCAGGTGACAACACAGAACAGGTGTTGTCAGGTATTTGGCTGAGGGCCCCATGACTGCCACCGACATCCCACGCTGAAACAGTAACCTACAAAAAAACGAAAGTAGCCAAATTGATGTTTGTTTTTATTTCTGTTTCATTCATTTTGAAATAATACTATTAAAAGGAGGCCATTATGAAATAATACTATTAAAGAGGCCATTTTGAAATAATACTATTAAAAAAGAGGCCATTTTGAAATAATACTATTAAAAGGAGGCCATTATGAAATAATACTATTAAAGGAGGCCATTTTGAAATAATACTATTAAAGAGGCCCTTTCATGGCTTTAAATGAGAGCTCTGCACCATCTCATCTTTGTTCTTCAGGCCTATTAGACAGGATACAGTTTGCTCTTTACAGGCTGGTAGTAAACCACCTCTAGTGTCATATGGTGTCAATGAAATCGCTGTAGCTACAAGACAAGTTATCAAGACGAAATCACTGTCCCGACATCTCTGCCTCACCAGATTTATTCCAAGGTGTCAACTGTCAATGTTGATGTTGACTCAGCTACAATGTAAACGAGATGTGTGCAAAGCGGGGGAGCATTTACAAAACATCTGATGTGTAGGTTTTCTAGGAGGCAAATCTAAGCTAACGGAATGACGCTTTGACTCAGATTCCCACTTTAAAAATGTAACTTTATGTCCAACAAAAAACCCATTGATTTAAAAGCTTTAAAAAAAGGTTCAGAGAAGTTAAAATCAAGTTTTTCCATCAACTTCGAAAATATTTGGATGAAACCATTTCAAAGTAGAATGACCAGGTTATGAAAAATTTGTGTTGGTTCTACATTGATAAAGTTTGATCATAAAGTTACTGGTCCCTGACCCCCCCCACACACACCCAAAAAATTCCCCTCATCAATCTACACACAATGATCCATAATGACATCACAATAATCCATAATGACAATCACAATAACCCATAATGACAATCACAATAACCCAATGACAATCACAACACCCCATAATGACATCACAACACCCCATAATGACATCACAACACCCCATAATGACATCACAACAACCCATAATGACATCACAATACCCCATAATGACAAAGCAAAAGCAGGTTATTAGAAATGTTTGCTAATAAAAAAACGTAATTATCACATTTCCATAAGTATTCAGACCCCTTTTACTCAGTACTTTGTTGAAGCACCTTTGACAGTGATTACAGCTGAATATAAATGTAAGTAACGTTATCATAGTTTGATGAGTCTGACGCAGTAGCCAACATTTTGTGAGGGAAAGGGGGGGGCTAACTTTAGATAACGCAACCGTGGCTACTTTGACTTGTGAACGGTTTATTTCCTATAATAGTAAGAAGTTTTCCTGATAGTCACTATATGGCTGCTGTTCTTCCATCCCTACGCCCCCTACATTGAGTCTGAGAACTGCTAGCACACAGCTGGCCTGAAGGAATTTTGCCCACAAAAAGGAGTTGTGATGTGTATCGTACTTGTAATTTACCCCTGAAAATCATATTTTGCCATTCCAAAATGGGGTGGGGCGGAGGTTATTACCATCTAATTTTGTCTTTCCACTATCATCAAGAAATAATGACAGACATTTTAGAACATTCAACATCTACTCTGTCTGCTTCCCAGCCAACCCCCGCAGCAGGAGTGGTGTGATACAAAAAAAAATCTGCTTTCCCAAGGCAAAGAAGGAGGGATATGCTGTGATGACGGACCCTAAGATACTGTAAGTCAGAGTTATTCATTTAAAATCTACATCAATTGAGGATTTCAGGCACACAAACATTTCCAAAAAAATGAACATTTAAAAGTTTAATTGTAAAAAAAAACTGTTGCACGACCAAATATCGCATATTTCAAATTGTGCTGAAGTAATTCACTAGTGGGTGACTGAAGCTCGTCTCTCTCCTCTCCCACTCCCATCAATCTCTTAGTTGGTTACATTTCCTAAAGAAAAAGTAATTCACTTTTACGTGATATGATATCAGATTTTGTTACTTTGTATTATTTATCTTCAAGCATTCAGATGGAAGATGAGCGTTACAAATTGTATGAATCAATGGGTCCTGCACACTGTAGGGCGGCAGGGTGCCTATAGTATGGCTTATGGCTCTAAATTCGATTTCTGTCAAATGATGTCTCACTATTTATTCTCACATTTATTTCTCATGTTTTCATGTTGATCAATATTTTGGCTGTGCTGGTCGATTGTAAATGATCAAATACATACATACAATACAGAGCTCCCGAGTGGCGCAGCGGTCTAAGGCACCACATCTCAGTGGTGTCACTGTAGTCCCTGGTTCGAATCCAGGCTGCATCACATCCGGCCGTGATAGGGAGGCGCACAATTGGCCCAGCGTCATCCAGGTTTGGCCCGGGGTAGGCCATCATTGTAAATAAGAATTTGTTCTTAATTTAAATAAAAATATATATATAATTCTGAACATATTGTCATTTCTAATGCTAATCCAGAGGCACCAATAAATTGTCCAGTACACTTATTGAATGGTGTTTTCATGTACATTCTCTTATGTCTAAGCTTCTAAAAGGTGTCTCAGGCTCCACTCATTCTGATGAGGAAGTGTATCGGTGAAGTGTATTGTGTAATTAATTACCGCAGTTTGTCTGATATTCAACAGTAGGCTGGGAATGACATGTGTTTACCTGGTCATCACTGACACGTGGCCCTTTGTTTACCTTGTTACCTGGCAACAACCACAAGGCAGCTGTAGGTCAAGGTGAGCTCATGAATATAAACTCACCATCAACTCGGATTGTTCTCTCAGGTTTCCTGATTATTACAAAGACGAGAGGAAAAAAGGTACAATTTCCTCAATTCTAAGCATTTTAATAGTTTAAAAATATTATGGTTGATATTTTAGTAATTTAAAGGTTATTTTTACGTGGGAAATATTTTAAAAAATATATATATATACACATATCTTAACAAAACAATCCACTACATAAGTAACCATTTCACTGTACTGTTTACACCTCCTGTATCCTGTGTATGTGATAAATACACTTAGATTGTATTTGATATAGTGTGTGTTTACCAGAGACGGTAATGTGAAGAACAACGTGACCTGCACCAAAGTCAGATTACGATACAACGTTAGGCCAACGAGACCGTGTCCAAGTTCTTAAATTCTCCGGTAGAATAGCCCGCTTTTATTTTGTCACACCCACAACCGTAAACTATTTTCTGTAATTAGCTCGCCATTAACTTGTAAATAATGATCTTATTGTGAGTTTATTTTCCTGTAATAATGAATTAAAATGAGTTTAAGTGAAGATGTTGTCAGTTGTGACATGGTCAATATATGAACTGGCTAGCCAGCTAACTTAACGCTAGCTAGCTAGCTAACAAGTTAGAAACGAACCAAAACATAGTTTAAAAAGTTGCTTGTAGTTGCCAGGTTTTCTAGATTAACATATACTAAATTCATTTTTAAAACGGATGGGTTTATTGAAGTTATAATTCAACATTCACGCTATTTTGGAGCACCAGGCAGCCTGTCCTTTTTGTGTTTATAATGACAACAACTAGTTTGATGTAGGATGACAACAGACTGTTCATGATGTCACTGCGACAACTGTATAGCTACAGACATGTCGATAGACATAGTATAAACCAGCCTTAAACATGGATTTAGTACACTACAGTACTCACATGTGAAACCCTTAAAGAGATGGGTTGGGCTAAGGCTTAATTAATAGGGTGTGAACAATGTTGAATGGGTGTAGACAAAGAAGAGCTCTCCAGTAGGTGTACCACAACAGAGAAGAATGGGAGAAACAGAATACAGGTGTGCCAAGCTTGTAGTGCCATACCCAAGAAGACTCGAGGCTGTAATCGCTGCCAAAGGTGCTTCAACAAAGTACTGAGTAAAGGGTCTGAATACTTAAATAAATGTGATTTCAGTTTTTTACATTTGCACAAAAAAAATCTCAAAACCTGTCTTTACTTTGTCATTATGGGGTATTGTCTGTAGATTGATGAGGGGAGAAACATATTTAATCCATTTTAGAATAAGGCTGAAAAAAAATATGTATAAAAAATTCATGAGCCCAAAAAAATCTATTGAATTTGCCAGACAAAATTAAAAGGGCCTATTTATATAACGAATATGAATTTTGGAGGGCAGACATTAAATATTAAAGCATTAGACCTCTCATTAAAAGGTGTCAGCCATACAAAAGTTGTACTCACAGTAAGTTTGGACAAAACCTAATTCAAGGGTTTTTCTTTATTTGTACTATGTTCTACATTGTAGAATAGTAGTGAAGACATCAAAACTATGAAATGACACATATGGAATCATGTAGTAACCAAATGAGTATTAAACAAATC
The DNA here is from genome assembly GCF_045679555.1 of Salvelinus alpinus. NCBI lineage: Eukaryota > Metazoa > Chordata > Actinopteri > Salmoniformes > Salmonidae > Salvelinus > Salvelinus alpinus. The sequence continues at coordinate 117,046,198 of NC_092086.1, read as the reverse complement.
AAAACATATTTTATATTTGAGATTCTTCAAAGTAGCCACCCTTTGCACATTCTTGGCATTCTCTCAACCAGGTTCATGAGGTAGTCACCACCTGGAATGCATTTCAATTAACAGGTGTACCTTGTTAATTTGTGGAATTTCATTCCTGAATGTGTTTGAGCCAATCAGTTGTGTTGTGACAAGGTAGGGGTGGTGTACAGAAGATAGCCCTATTTGGTAAAATATCAAGTCCATATTATGGCAAGAACAGCTCAAATAAGCAAAGAGAAACAACAGTCCATCATTACTTTAAGACGTGAAGGTCAGTCAATCTGGAAAATGTCAAGAATTTTCTTCAGGTGCAGTCGCAAAAACCATCAAGGACTATGATGAAACTGGCTCTCGTGAGGACCGCCACAGGAAAGGAAGACCCAGAGTTACCTCTGCTGTAGAGGATAAGTTCATTAGAGTTACCAGCACCTCAGATTGCAGCCCAAATAAATGCTTCACTGAGTTCTAGTAACACACACATCTCAACATCAACTGTTCAGAGGAGACTGCATGAATCAGGCCTTCATGGTCGAATTGCTGCAAAGAAACCACAACGATAGGACACCAATAATAAGAAGAGACTTGCTTGGGCCAAGAAACACGAGCAATGGACATTAGACAGGTGGAAATCTGTCCTTTGGTCTGATGAGTCCAAATTTGAGAGTTTTGGTTCTAACCGCCGTGTCTTTGTGAGACGCAGAGTAGGTTAACGGATGATCTCGGCATGTGCGGTTCCCACCGTGAAGCATGGAGGAGGAGGTGTGATGATTTGGGGCTGCAGTAAGTTTCCTTGGCCGACCACTGCGTCTACGGTCCTCAACGTTACCCGTTTCTTTGTGCTTCTTCAAAAGAGCTTGGACAGCACATCTGGAAACCCCTCTCTGCCTTGTAATGTCTGCCTGGGAGAAACCTTACCGATGCAGTAGAACTACCTTGGGTCTTGTTGCTGTGCTCAGTCTTGACTTTTAACAGTAAACTGTCTACAGCAACCTCACCTTGGTAGCTGAGTTTGGCTGTTCCTCACCCAGTTTTATTCCTCCTACACAGCAGTTTCTGGTTCAGTTAATGATTGTGTTTCAACTTACATAATGAATTGATGATCCTTTGTACCTGTTTGGTATAATTGTTTAATCATACACCTGACTATATGCCTACAAAATCCCTGACTTTGTGCAAGCGTACCTACAAGAATAGATGCTGTTTTTAAGGCAAAGGGTGGTCACACCATATAGTGATTTGATGTATATTTGTCTTCTGTTCACTCACTTTGCATTTAGGTAATTGATAAATATAATCTATTAACGTGTCTATTTCTGAAAACATTCAGACTTTACAGCATTTTTTCACACCTGACTAAATCTTTTGCACAGTACTGTATATATATATATATATACAGTGGGGAGAACAAGTATTTGATACACTGCCGATTTTGCAGGTTTTCCTACTTACAAAGCATGTAGAGGTCTGTAATTTTTATCATAGGTACACTTCAACTGTGAGAGACGGAATCTAAAACAAAAATCCAGAAAATCACATTGTATGATTTTTAAATAATTAATTTGCATTTTATTGCATGACATAAGTATTTGATCACCTACCAACCAGTAAGAATTCCAGCTCTCACAGACCTGTTAGTTTTTCTTTAAGAAGCCCTCCTGTTCTCCACTCATTACCTGTATTAACTGCACCTGTTTGAACTCGTTACCTGTATAAAAGACACCTGTCCACACACTCAATCAAACAGATTCCAACCTCTCCACAATGGCCAAGACCAGAGAGCTGTGTAAGGACATCAGGGATAAAATTGTAGACCTGCACAAGGCTGGGATGGGCTACAGGACAATAGGCAAGCAGCTTGGTGAGAAGGAAACAACTGTTGGCGCAATTATTAGAAAATGGAAGAAGTTCAAGATGACGGTCAATCACCCTCGGTCTGGGGCTCCATGCAAGATTTCACCTCGTGGGGCATCAATGATCATGAGGAAGGTGAGGGATCAGCCCAGAACTACACGGCAGGACCTGGTCAATGACCTGAAGAGAGCTGGGACCACAGTCTCAAAGAAAACCATTAGTAACAGACTACGCCGTCATGGATTAAAATCCTGCAGCGCACGCAAGGTCCCCCTGCTTAAGCCAGTGCATGTCCAGGCACTGTCTGAAGTTTGCCAATGACCATCTGGATGATCCAGAGGAGGAATGGGAGAAGGTCATGTGGTCTGATGAGACAAAAATAGAGCTTTTTGGTCTAACTCCACTCGCCGTGTTTGGAGGAAGAAGAAGTATGAGTACAACCCCAAGAACACCATCCCAACCGTGAAGCATGGAGGTGGAAACATCATTCTTTGGGGATGCTTTTCTGCAAAGGGGACAGGACGACTGCACCGTATTGAGGGGAGGATGGATGGGGCCATGTATCGCGAGATCTTGGCCAACAACCTCCTTCCCTCAGTAAGAGCATTGAAGATGGGTCGTGGCTGGGTCTTCCAGCATGACAACGACACGAAACACACAGCCATGGCAACTAAGGAGTGGCTCCGTAAGAAGCATCTCAAGGTCCTGGAGTGGCCTAGCCAGTCTCCAGACCTGAACCCAATAGAAAATCTTTGGAGGGAGCTGAAACTCCGTATTGCCCAGCGACAGCCCCGAAACCTGAAGGATCTGGAGAAGATCTGTAGGGAGGAGTGGGCCAAAATCCCTGCTGCAGTGTTGGGTTTGTTTCCTAACTGTCAGTTAGGAATTTGTTTCCTAACTGACTTGCCTAGTTAAATAAAGGTTAAATACAAATAAAAATGTACAACGTAAAACACCAAATAATGCATGCAGAGAAGAATTAGGCTGATACCCGCTAATTAACAAAGTCCAGAAAAGAGCCTTGAAATTCGACAACCACCTAAAAGGAAGCGATTCCCAAACCTTCCATAACAAAGCCATGACCTACAGAGAGATGAACCTGGAGAAGAGTCCCCTAAGCAAGCTGGTCCTGGGGCTCTGTTCACAAACACAAAGAGACCCCAAAGAGCCCCAGGACAGCAACACAATTAGACCCAACCAAATCATGAGGGAAAAAGAGATAATTACTTGACACATAGTTTTTTTTTGGTAAATTCTTTACAGAGCAAACTGGATGCTATTTGGCCCTAAACAGAGAGTACACAGAATACCTGACCACTGTGACTGACCCTAAATTTAGGAAAGCTTTGACTATGTACAGACTCAGTGAGCATAGCCTTGCTATTGAGAGGCCACCGTAGGCAGACCTGGCTCTCAAGAGAAGACAGGCTATGTGCACACTGCCCACTAAATGAGGTGGAAACTGAGCTGCACTTCCTAACCTCCTGCCCAATGTATGACCATATTAGAGACACATATTTCCCTCAGATTACACAGATCCACAAAGAATTAGAAAACAAACCCAGTTTTGATAAACTCCCATATCTACTGGGTGAAATAACACAGTGTGCATCACAGCAGCAAAATGTGTGACCTTTTGCCACAAGAAAAGGTCAACCAGTAAAGAACAAACACCATTGTAAATATAACCCATATTTTCTGTATATTTATTTTCCCTTTTGTACTATTTGCACATCCTTATAACACTGTACATAGCCATAATATGACATTTAAAATGTATCTATTCCTCTGAAACGTTTTGTGAGTGTAATGTTTACAGTTCATTTTGATTGTTTATTTCACTTGCTTTGGCAATGTTAACACGTTTCCCATACCAATAAAGCCCTTTGAATTGAAACTGAACTGAATTGAGAGAGAGATAGCGGCAAAGTGAGGGTTTTCAGTCTTTGACCACCAGACAACAGAAAGAAAACAGATATGAGCTGAACATAACAGAATGTCAGTGGAAGAGAGGACAGTAACAGGAGACACTATGAGCTGAACATAACAGTCAGTGGAAGAGAGGACAGTAACAGGAGACACTATGATCTGAACATAACAGTCAGTGGAAGGGAGGACAGTAACAGGAGACACTATGAGCTGAACATAACAGTCAGTGGAAGAGAGGACAGTAACAGGAGACACTATGATCTGAACATAACAGTCAGTGGAAGGGAGGACAGTAACAGGAGACACTATGAGCTGAACATAACAGTCAGTGGAAGAGAGGACAGTAGCAGGAGACACTATGAGCTGAACATAACAGTCAGTAGAAGAGAGGACAGTAACAGGAGACACTATGAGCTGAACATAACAGTCAGTAGAAGAGAGGACAGTAACAGGAGACACTATGAGCTGAACATAACAGTCAGTGGAAGAGAGGACAGTAACAGGAGACACTATGAGCTGAACATAACAGTCAGTGGAAGAGAGGACAGTAACAGGAGACACTATGAGCTGAACATAACAGTCAGTGGAAGGGAGGACAGTAACAGGAGACACTATGAGCTGAACTTAACAGTATGTCAGTGGAAGGGAGGACAGTAACAGGAGACACTATGAGCTGAACATAACAGTCAGTGGTAGAGAGGACAGTAACAGGAGACACTATGAGCTGAACATAACAGTCAGTGGAAGAGAGGACAGTAACAGGAGACACTATGAGCTGAACATAACAGTCAGTGGAAGGGAGGACAGTAACAGGAGACACTATGAGCTGAACATAACAGTCAGTGGAAGGGAGGACAGTAACAGGAGACACTATGAGCTGAACATAACAGTCAGTGGAAGAGAGGACAGTAACAGGAGACACTATGAGCTGAACATAACAGTCAGTGGAAGAGAGGACAGTAACAGGAGACACTATGAGCTGAACATAACAGTCAGTGGAAGGGAGGACAGTAACAGGAGACACTATGAGCTGAACATAACAGTCAGAGGAAGAGAGGACAGTAACAGGAGACACTATGAGCTGAACATAACAGTATGTCAGTAGAAGGGAGGACAGTAACAGGAGACACTATGAGCTGAACATAACAGTCAGTGGAAGAGAGGACAGTAGCAGGAGACACTATGAGCTGAACATAACAGTCAGTAGAAGAGAGGACAGTAACAGGAGACACTATGAGCTGAACATAACAGTCAGTGGAAGAGAGGACAGTAACAGGAGACACTATGAGCTGAACATAACAGTCAGTGGAAGGGAGGACAGTAACAGGAGACACTATGAGCTGAACATAACAGTCAGTGGAAGAGAGGACAGTAACAGGAGACACTATGAGCTGAACATAACAGTCAGTGGAAGGGAGGACAGTAACAGGAGACACTATGAGCTGAACATAACAGTCAGTGGAAGAGAGGACAGTAACAGGAGACACTATGAGCTGAACATAACAGTCAGTGGAAGAGAGGACAGTAACAGGAGACACTATGAGCTGAACATAACAGTCAGTGGAAGGGAGGACAGTAACAGGAGACACTATGAGCTGAACATAACAGTCAGTGGAAGGGAGGACAGTAACAGGAGACACTATGAGCTGAACATAACAGTCAGTGGAAGAGAGGACAGTAACAGGAGACACTATGAGCTGAACATAACAGTCAGTGGAAGAGAGGACAGTAACAGGAGACACTATGAGCTGAACATAACAGTCAGAGGAAGAGAGGACAGTAACAGGAGACACTATGAGCTGAACATAACAGTCAGTGGAAGAGAGGACAGTAACAGGAGACACTATGAGCTGAACATAACAGTCAGTAGAAGGGAGGACAGTAACAGGAGACACTATGAGCTGAACATAACAGTCAGTGGAAGAGAGGACAGTAACAGGAGACACTATGAGCTGAACATAACAGTCAGTGGAAGGGAGGACAGTAACAGGAGACACTATGAGCTGAACATAACAGTCAGTGGAAGAGAGGACAGTAACAGGAGACACTATGAGCTGAACATAACAGTCAGTGGAAGAGAGGACAGTAACAGGAGACACTATGAGCTGAACATAACAGTCAGTGGAAGAGAGGACAGTAACAGGAGACACTATGAGCTGAACATAACAGTCAGTAGAAGAGAGGACAGTAACAGGAGACACTATGAGCTGAACATAACAGTCAGTGGAAGAGAGGACAGTAGCAGGAGACACTATGAGCTGAACATAACAGTCAGTGGAAGAGAGGACAGTAACAGGAGACACTATGAGCTGAACATAACAGTATGTCAGTGGAAGGGAGGACAGTAACAGGAGACACTATGAGCTGAACATAACAGTCAGTGGAAGAGAGGACAGTAACAGGAGACACTATGAGCTGAACATAACAGTATGTCAGTGGAAGAGAGGACAGTAACAGGAGACACTATGAGCTGAACATAACAGTCAGTGGAAGGGAGGACAGTAACAGGAGACACTATGAGCTGAACATAACAGTCAGTGGAAGAGAGGACAGTAACAGGAGACACTATGAGCTGAACATAACAGTATGTCAGTGGAAGAGAGGACAGTAACAGGAGACACTATGAGCTGAACATAACAGTCAGTGGAAGAGAGGACAGTAACAGGAGACACTATGAGCTGAACATAACAGTCAGTGGAAGAGAGGACAGTAACAGGAGACACTATGAGCTGAACATAACAGTCAGTGGAAGAGAGGACAGTAACAGGAGACACTATGAGCTGAACATAACAGTCAGTGGAAGAGAGGACAGTAGCAGGAGACACTATGAGCTGAACATAACAGTCAGTGGAAGAGAGGACAGTAACAGGAGACACTATGAGCTGAACATAACAGTCAGTGGAAGAGAGGACAGTAACAGGAGACACTATGAGCTGAACATAACAGTCAGTGGAAGGGAGGACAGTAACAGGAGACACTATGAGCTGAACATAACAGGAGGTCAGTGGAAGGGAGGACAGTAACAGGAGACACTATGAGCTGAACATAACAGTATGTCAGTGGAAGAGAGGACAGTAACAGGAGACACTATGAGCTGAACATAACAGTCAGTGGAAGAGAGGACAGTAACAGGAGACACTATGAGCTGAACATAACAGTCAGTAGAAGAGAGGACAGTAACAGGAGACACTATGAGCTGAACATAACAGTCAGTGGAAGAGAGGACAGTAACAGGAGACACTATGAGCTGAACATAACAGTCAGTGGAAGGGAGGACAGTAACAGGAGACACTATGAGCTGAACATAACAGTATGTCAGTGGAAGAGAGGACAGTAACAGGAGACACTATGAGCTGAACATAACAGTATGTCAGTGGAAGAGAGGACAGTAACAGGAGACACTATGAGCTGAACATAACAGTCACGTGGAAGAGAGGACAGTAACAGGAGACACTATGAGCTGAACATAACAGTCAGTGGAAGAGAGGACAGTAACAGGAGACACTATGAGCTGAACATAACAGTCAGTGGAAGAGAGGACAGTAACAGGAGACACTATGAGCTGAACATAACAGTCAGTGGAAGGGAGGACAGTAACAGGAGACACTATGAGCTGAACATAACAGTCAGTGGAAGAGAGGACAGTAACAGGAGACACTATGAGCTGAACATAACAGTCAGTGGAAGAGAGGACAGTAACAGGAGACACTATGACCTGAACATAACAGTCAGTGGAAGGGAGGACAGTAACAGGAGACACTATGAGCTGAACATAACAGTCAGTGGAAGAGAGGACAGTAACAGGAGACACTATGAGCTGAACATAACAGTCAGTGGAAGGGAGGACAGTAACAGGAGACACTATGAGCTGAACATAACAGTCAGTGGAAGAGAGGACAGTAACAGGAGACACTATGAGCTGAACATAACAGTCAGTGGAAGGGAGGACAGTAACAGGAGACACTATGAGCTGAACATAACAGTATGTCAGTGGAAGGGAGGACAGTAACAGGAGACACTATGAGCTGAACATAACAGTCAGTGGAAGAGAGGACAGTAACAGGAGACACTATGAGCTGAACATAACAGTCAGTGGAAGGGAGGACAGTAACAGGAGACACTATGAGCTGAACATAACAGTCAGTGGAAGAGAGGACAGTAACAGGAGACACTATGAGCTGAACATAACAGTCAGTGGAAGAGAGGACAGTAACAGGAGACACTATGAGCTGAACATAACAGTCAGTGGAAGAGAGGACAGTAACAGGAGACACTATGAGCTGAACATAACAGTCAGTGGAAGGGAGGACAGTAACAGGAGACACTATGAGCTGAACATAACAGTCAGTGGAAGAGAGGACAGTAACAGGAGACACTATGAGCTGAACATAACAGTCAGTGGAAGAGAGGACAGTAACAGGAGACACTATGAGCTGAACATAACAGTCAGTGGAAGAGAGGACAGTAACAGGAGACACTATGAGCTGAACATAACAGTCAGTGGAAGAGAGGACAGTAACAGGAGACACTATGAGCTGAACATAACAGTCAGTGGAAGAGAGGACAGTAACAGGAGACACTATGAGCTGAACATAACAGTCAGTGGAAGGGAGGACAGTAACAGGAGACACTATGAGCTGAACATAACAGTCAGTGGAAGAGAGGACAGTAACAGGAGACACTATGAGCTGAACATAACAGTCAGTAGAAGAGAGGACAGTAACAGGAGACACTATGAGCTGAACATAACAGTCAGTGGAAGAGAGGACAGTAACAGGAGACACTATGAGCTGAACATAACAGTCAGTGGAAGAGAGGACAGTAACAGGAGACACTATGAGCTGAACATAACAGTCAGTGGAAGAGAGGACAGTAACAGGAGACACTATGAGCTGAACATAACAGTATGTTAGTGGAAGAGAGGACAGTAACAGGAGACACTATGAGCTGAACATAACAGTCAGTGGAAGAGAGGACAGTAACAGGAGACACTATGAGCTGAACATAACAGTATGTCAGTAGAAGAGAGGACAGTAACAGGAGACACTATGAGCTGAACATAACAGTCAGTGGAAGAGAGGACAGTAACAGGAGACACTATGAGCTGAACATAACAGTCAGTGGAAGAGAGGACAGTAACAGGAGACACTATGAGCTGAACATAACAGTCAGTGGAAGAGAGGACAGTAACAGGAGACACTATGAGCTGAACATAACAGTCAGTAGAAGAGAGGACAGTAACAGGAGACACTATGAGCTGAACATAACAGTATGTCAGTAGAAGGGAGGACAGTAACAGGAGACACTATGAGCTGAACATAACAGTCAGTGGAAGAGAGGACAGTAACAGGAGACACTATGAGCTGAACATAACAGTCAGTGGAAGAGAGGACAGTAACAGGAGACACTATGAGCTGAACATAACAGTCAGTGGAAGAGAGGACAGTAACAGGAGACACTATGAGCTGAACATAACAGTATGTCAGTGGAAGAGAGGACAGTAACAGGAGACACTATGAGCTGAACATAACAGTCAGTGGAAGAGAGGACAGTAACAGGAGACACTATGAGCTGAACATAACAGTCAGTGGAAGGGAGGACAGTAACAGGAGACACTATGAGCTGAACATAACAGTCAGTGGAAGAGAGGACAGTAACAGGAGACACTATGAGCTGAACATAACAGTCAGTAGAAGGGAGGACAGTAACAGGAGACACTATGAGCTGAACATAACAGTCAGTGGAAGAGAGGACAGTAACAGGAGACACTATGAGCTGAACATAACAGTATGTCAGTGGAAGAGAGGACAGTAACAGGAGACACTATGAGCTGAACATAACAGTCAGTGGAAGGGAGGACAGTAACAGGAGACACTATGAGCTGAACATAACAGTATGTCAGTGGAAGGGAGGACAGTAACAGGAGACACTATGAGCTGAACATAACAGTCAGTGGAAGAGAGGACAGTAACAGGAGACACTATGAGCTGAACATAACAGTCAGTAGAAGGGAGGACAGTAACAGGAGACACTATGAGCTGAACATAACAGTATGTCAGTGGAAGAGAGGACAGTAACAGGAGACACTATGAGCTGAACATAACAGTCAGTGGAAGAGAGGACAGTAACAGGAGACACTATGAGCTGAACATAACAGTCAGTGGAAGAGAGGACAGTAACAGGAGACACTATGAGCTGAACATAACAGTATGTCAGTGGAAGAGAGGACAGTAACAGGAGACACTATGAGCTGAACATAACAGTCAGTGGAAGAGAGGACAGTAACAGGAGACACTATGAGCTGAACATAACAGTCAGTGGAAGAGAGGACAGTAACAGGAGACACTATGAGCTGAACATAACAGTCAGTGGAAGAGAGGACAGTAACAGGAGACACTATGAGCTGAACATAACAGTCAGTGGAAGAGAGGACAGTAGCAGGAGACACTATGAGCTGAACATAACAGTCAGTGGAAGAGAGGACAGTAACAGGAGACACTATGAGCTGAACATAACAGTCAGTGGAAGGGAGGACAGTAACAGGAGACACTATGAGCTGAACATAACAGTCAGTGGAAGAGAGGACAGTAACAGGAGACACTATGAGCTGAACATAACAGTCAGTGGAAGGGAGGACAGTAACAGGAGACACTATGAGCTGAACATAACAGTCAGTGGAAGAGAGGACAGTAACAGGAGACACTATGAGCTGAACATAACAGTATGTCAGTGGAAGAGAGGACAGTAACAGGAGACACTATGAGCTGAACATAACAGTCAGTGGAAGAGAGGACAGTAACAGGAGACACTATGAGCTGAACATAACAGTCAGTGGAAGAGAGGACAGTAACAGGAGACACTATGAGCTGAACATAACAGTCAGTGGAAGAGAGGACAGTAACAGGAGACACTATGAGCTGAACATAACAGTATGTCAGTAGAAGGGAGGACAGTAACAGGAGACACTATGAGCTGAACATAACAGTCAGTGGAAGGGAGGACAGTAACAGGAGACACTATGAGCTGAACATAACAGTCAGTGGAAGAGAGGACAGTAACAGGAGACACTATGAGCTGAACATAACAGTATGTCAGTGGAAGAGAGGACAGTAACAGGAGACACTATGAGCTGAACATAACAGTCAGTGGAAGAGAGGACAGTAACAGGAGACACTATGAGCTGAACATAACAGTCAGTGGAAGAGAGGACAGTAACAGGAGACACTATGAGCTGAACATAACAGTCAGTGGAAGAGAGGACAGTAACAGGAGACACTATGAGCTGAACATAACAGTCAGTGGAAGAGAGGACAGTAACAGGAGACACTATGAGCTGAACATAACAGTCAGTGGAAGAGAGGACAGTAACAGGAGACACTATGAGCTGAACATAACAGTCAGTGGAAGAGAGGACAGTAACAGGAGACACTATGAGCTGAACATAACAGTCAGTGGAAGAGAGGACAGTAACAGGAGACACTATGAGCTGAACATAACAGTCAGTGGAAGAGAGGACAGTAACAGGAGACACTATGAGCTGAACATAACAGTCAGTGGAAGAGAGGACAGTAACAGGAGACACTATGAGCTGAACATAACAGTCAGTGGAAGAGAGGACAGTAACAGGAGACACTATGAGCTGAACATAACAGTCAGTGGAAGGGAGGACAGTAACAGGAGACACTATGAGCTGAACATAACAGTCAGTGGAAGAGAGGACAGTAACAGGAGACACTATGAGCTGAACATAACAGTATGTCAGTAGAAGGGAGGACAGTAACAGGAGACACTATGAGCTGAACATAACAGTCAGTGGAAGAGAGGACAGTAACAGGAGACACTATGAGCTGAACATAACAGTCAGTGGAAGAGAGGACAGTAACAGGAGACACTATGAGCTGAACATAACAGTCAGTGGAAGAGAGGACAGTAACAGGAGACACTATGAGCTGAACATAACAGTATGTCAGTAGAAGGGAGGACAGTAACAGGAGACACTATGAGCTGAACATAACAGTATGTCAGTAGAAGGGAGGACAGTAACAGGAGACACTATGAGCTGAACATAACAGTCAGTGGAAGGGAGGACAGTAACAGGAGACACTATGAGCTGAACATAACAGTCAGTGGAAGAGAGGACAGTAACAGGAGACACTATGAGCTGAACATAACAGTCAGTGGAAGAGAGGACAGTAACAGGAGACACTATGAGCTGAACATAACAGTCAGTGGAAGAGAGGACAGTAACAGGAGACACTATGAGCTGAACATAACAGTCAGTGGAAGGGAGGACAGTAACAGGAGACACTATGAGCTGAACATAACAGTATGTCAGTAGAAGGGAGGACAGTAACAGGAGACACTATGAGCTGAACATAACAGTCAGTGGAAGAGAGGACAGTAACAGGAGACACTATGAGCTGAACATAACAGTCAGTAGAAGAGAGGACAGTAACAGGAGACACTATGAGCTGAACATAACAGTCAGTGGAAGAGAGGACAGTAGCAGGAGACACTATGAGCTGAACATAACAGTCAGTGGAAGAGAGGACAGTAACAGGAGACACTATGAGCTGAACATAACAGTCAGTGGAAGAGAGGACAGTAACAGGAGACACTATGAGCTGAACATAACAGTCAGAGGAAGAGAGGACAGTAACAGGAGACACTATGAGCTGAACATAACAGTATGTCAGTGGAAGGGAGGACAGTAGCAGGAGACACTATGAGCTGAACATAACAGTCAGTGGAAGAGAGGACAGTAACAGGAGACACTATGAGCTGAACATAACAGTATGTCAGTGGAAGGGAGGACAGTAACAGGAGACACTATGAGCTGAACATAACAGTCAGTGGAAGAGAGGACAGTAACAGGAGACACTATGAGCTGAACATAACAGTACGTCAGTGGAAGAGAGGACAGTAACAGGAGACACTATGAGCTGAACATAACAGTCAGTGGAAGAGAGGACAGTAACAGGAGACACTATGAGCTGAACATAACAGTCAGTGGAAGAGAGGACAGTAACAGGAGACACTATGAGCTGAACATAACAGTCAGTGGAAGAGAGGACAGTAACAGGAGACACTATGAGCTGAACATAACAGTATGTCAGTGGAAGGGAGGACAGTAACAGGAGACACTATGAGCTGAACATAACAGTCAGTGGAAGAGAGGACAGTAACAGGAGACACTATGAGCTGAACATAACAGTCAGTGGAAGAGAGGACAGTAACAGGAGACACTATGAGCTGAACATAACAGTCAGTGGAAGAGAGGACAGTAACAGGAGACACTATGAGCTGAACATAACAGTATGTCAGTAGAAGGGAGGACAGTAACAGGAGACACTATGAGCTGAACATAACAGTCAGTGGAAGAGAGGACAGTAACAGGAGACACTATGAGCTGAACATAACAGTCAGTGGAAGAGAGGACAGTAACAGGAGACACTATGAGCTGAACATAACAGTATGTCAGTAGAAGGGAGGACAGTAACAGGAGACACTATGAGCTGAACATAACAGTCAGTGGAAGGGAGGACAGTAACAGGAGACACTATGAGCTGAACATAACAGTCAGTGGAAGAGAGGACAGTAGCAGGAGACACTATGAGCTGAACATAACAGTCAGTGGAAGAGAGGACAGTAACAGGAGACACTATGAGCTGAACATAACAGTCAGTGGAAGAGAGGACAGTAACAGGAGACACTATGAGCTGAACATAACAGTCAGTGGAAGAGAGGACAGTAACAGGAGACACTATGAGCTGAACATAACAGTCAGTGGAAGGGAGGACAGTAATAGGAGACACTATGAGCTGAACATAACAGTCAGTGGAAGAGAGGACAGTAGCAGGAGACACTATGAGCTGAACATAACAGTCAGTGGAAGAGAGGACAGTAACAGGAGACACTATGAGCTGAACATAACAGTCAGTGGAAGAGAGGACAGTAACAGGAGACACTATGAGCTGAACATAACAGTCAGTGGAAGGGAGGACAGTAACAGGAGACACTATGAGCTGAACATAACAGTATGTCAGTAGAAGGGAGGACAATAACAGGAGACACTATGAGCTGAACATAACAGTCAGTGGAAGAGAGGACAGTAACAGGAGACACTATGAGCTGAACATAACAGTATGTCAGTAGAAGGGAGGACAGTAACAGGAGACACTATGAGCTGAACATAACAGTCAGTGGAAGAGAGGACAGTAGCAGGAGACACTATGAGCTGAACATAACAGTCAGTGGAAGAGAGGACAGTAGCAGGAGACACTATGAGCTGAACATAACAGTCAGTGGAAGAGAGGACAGTAACAGGAGACACTATGAGCTGAACATAACAGTCAGTGGAAGGGAGGACAGTAACAGGAGACACTATGAGCTGAACATAACAGTCAGTGGAAGAGAGGACAGTAACAGGAGACACTATGAGCTGAACATAACAGTATGTCAGTGGAAGAGAGGACAGTAACAGGAGACACTATGAGCTGAACATAACAGTCAGTGGAAGAGAGGACAGTAACAGGAGACACTATGAGCTGAACATAACAGTATGTCAGTGGAAGAGAGGACAGTAACAGGAGACACTATGAGCTGAACATAACAGTCAGTGGAAGAGAGGACAGTAGCAGGAGACACTATGAGCTGAACATAACAGTCAGTGGAAGAGAGGACAGTAACAGGAGACACTATGAGCTGAACATAACAGTCAGTGGAAGGGAGGACAGTAACAGGAGACACTATGAGCTGAACATAACAGTCAGTAGAAGAGAGGACAGTAACAGGAGACACTATGAGCTGAACATAACAGTCAGTGGAAGAGAGGACAGTAACAGGAGACACTATGAGCTGAACATAACAGTCAGTGGAAGAGAGGACAGTAACAGGAGACACTATGAGCTGAACATAACAGTATGTCAGTGGAAGAGAGGACAGTAACAGGAGACACTATGAGCTGAACATAACAGTCAGTGGAAGAGAGGACAGTAACAGGAGACACTATGAGCTGAACATAACAGTCAGTGGAAGAGAGGACAGTAACAGGAGACACTATGAGCTGAACATAACAGTCAGTGGAAGGGAGGACAGTAACAGGAGACACTATGAGCTGAACATAACAGTCAGTGGAAGGGAGGACAGTAACAGGAGACACTATGAGCTGAACATAACAGTCAGTGGAAGAGAGGACAGTAACAGGAGACACTATGAGCTGAACATAACAGTATGTCAGTGGAAGAGAGGACAGTAACAGGAGACACTATGAGCTGAACATAACAGTCAGTGGAAGGGAGGACAGTAACAGGAGACACTATGAGCTGAACATAACAGTCAGTGGAAGAGAGGACAGTAACAGGAGACACTATGAGCTGAACATAACAGTATGTCAGTGGAAGAGAGGACAGTAACAGGAGACACTATGAGCTGAACATAACAGTCAGTGGAAGAGAGGACAGTAACAGGAGACACTATGAGCTGAACATAACAGTCAGTGGAAGAGAGGACAGTAGCAGGAGACACTATGAGCTGAACATAACAGTCAGTGGAAGGGAGGACAGTAACAGGAGACACTATGAGCTGAACATAACAGTACGTCAGTGGAAGAGAGGACAGTAACAGGAGACACTATGAGCTGAACATAACAGTATGTCAGTGGAAGAGAGGACAGTAACAGGAGACACTATGAGCTGAACATAACAGTCAGTGGAAGAGAGGACAGTAACAGGAGACACTATGAGCTGAACATAACAGTCAGTAGAAGAGAGGACAGTAACAGGAGACACTATGAGCTGAACATAACAGTCAGTGGAAGAGAGGACAGTAACAGGAGACACTATGAGCTGAACATAACAGTCAGTGGAAGAGAGGACAGTAACAGGAGACACTATGAGCTGAACATAACAGTCAGTGGAAGAGAGGACAGTAACAGGAGACACTATGAGCTGAACATAACAGTCAGTGGAAGGGAGGACAGTAACAGGAGACACTATGAGCTGAACATAACAGTCAGTGGAAGGGAGGACAGTAACAGGAGACACTATGAGCTGAACATAACAGTCAGTGGAAGAGAGGACAGTAACAGGAGACACTATGAGCTGAACATAACAGTCAGTAGAAGGGAGGACAGTAACAGGAGACACTATGAGCTGAACATAACAGTCAGTAGAAGAGAGGACAGTAACAGGAGACACTATGATCTGAACATAACAGTACGTCAGTGGAAGAGAGGACAGTAACAGGAGACACTATGAGCTGAACATAACAGTCAGTGGAAGAGAGGACAGTAACAGGAGACACTATGAGCTGAACATAACAGTATGTCAGTGGAAGAGAGGACAGTAACAGGAGACACTATGAGCTGAACATAACAGTCAGTGGAAGAGAGGACAGTAACAGGAGACACTATGATCTGAACATAACAGTCAGTGGAAGAGAGGACAGTAGTAAGTGACCCAACAGTGGTTTGTGACTACTGTGATTTCCCATTGCAGAAAATTAAATTGCAGTAATTCCATTACAGATTTGATAACAGAATTACGAGTTTTAATCACTTAATATTATCTTTTTTTTAAAAGCTTGATATCTGTAAAAACACTTAACTAATTGGTAGGTCTACCTTTACTTGTTTCTTCTGTGAACTTTCATTATCCTCCCTCCTCACGAGGGAGAGAAATGAGAAAATATCTTAAACATATGTGGGTTTTTGGTAACAAAATTACAATTCACAAGTCAATGTTTCATAAACGTACAGAAGGCAAATATTTTCTCCAAAACTCAATACAAGTGTTGATATTAGTTGGCAGGGGGCTTTACATCAACATTAAGGAGTTAATGCATTTCTAATCGCTTTTAAGACTTTTTCTGGTAGATGTTGTCTAAGATCTCTTTTCCATCTGTTTGACAAGAGACCAAAGCCTTTGCTTCTTCTTAATTTTTAGGATGGAAAATGGTTAAAAATGTATATATGCCTTAATTTCTTTTTAAAAATATAGACAATTACATTTCATTTGACATGTTCCTACGAACTTCGTTGGTGCTCATGTGTCCTTTTAGATGGAAATGCCCTATTCTAGACGATCTATCATCCCAAAACTACTTCAGCACATGAAAGTACGGAATACGGGCCAAACTATCTATTTAGTTCGCTTTTCTAGCGATCTATATCTATTTTTTTTACCTTCCCTTCGATGCTGGTAATGGTGTTTCCGACATCTGGACTGGGTGTGAGGACTGCCGCTGTCTCCTCGGCTCCAAGCGGATGACAGATCTCCTGAATGGGCTTTTGCCCGGACGATGCAAGTGATTTTGGGGTGCCAGCACTCATTGCGCAAGAGATGGGAATCCGAGAACAGATTTTCCGGGAAAAATCTTATTTTTTTGGCCTGGAATGATATTTCTTGTGTGTGATTATTTCCAATCCCGTGTATCAAATGCTGGACACTCTAGCTGCAACCAAAAGCTGTCAGCTGACTTGCACCGCGCAGTCTCGGAAGTACAATAACACTACCGGAAGTAATGACACCATGAGCAATCACGTGACTTTTGTTGACACACAGTAAAAAGTAATTTAGCGGTGTTTGTTTCTGTATCTAGCAAAGTAGTTTAGTTGAAGTCAAACATACCATTATCTGTGATAGTTGTGTAGCTATTTGAACGATGGGTAAAATCTGAAACAGCTGCTATCCGTGGTCGATTCGTCTTTCCCCAGTGAAAATGTTAACTAGCTAGCACTGTGATAGCATAGCGGGCTCTATGTATGTTTTATATTGTTTAGGTTGCAACCAGTCTTTCTGACATGGCGTCGCCTGCACCGGGTAAGTCAAGCAGCAAAAAGGCAGGGTAGAATATCCAGGGCGTTTTGTGCGGCTTGTTGAAGCCGAGTCCTGGGGCTCTATTCAATCCGCATCGCGGAAATTCAGTTCTTTAATACCTCAGTGGTGTAACTGCGTTGGAGCTGTCAAATCGGGGATACAGACACACAATGATACGGTTATTGTGGATAGTCAGATTCATGTAATAGTTCGTTTTAAAACGTTGACATGATTTGCAAGAAGAACGATTTTCCTAATAGTCTTGATTTATATGGACACATCTGAAATGTCTACTTAATGATTAAACTTCCTTCCCTATAGAGTTTAGTACACTTCTGTGAGGTTTAATGGCGGTTGGCTTTCAATATGTTGCTTTACCGTTCCCAACTAAACTATAGTATAGATCCATTACACTTTGTGATGGTAAAGGGGAACCAGGAAAACATTTTAAATGTAAAAAAAAAAAATACATATTTTCATTATCAATCAATCAATCAATTTTATTTTATATAGCCCTTCGTACATCAGCTAATATCTCGAAGTGCTGTACAGACACCCAGCCTAAAACCCCAAACAGCTAGTAATGCAGGTGTAGAAGCACGGTGGCTAGGAAAAACTCCCTAGAAAGGCCAAAACCTAGGAAGAAACCTAGAGAGGAACCAGGCTATGAGGGGTGGCCAGTCCTCTTCTGGCTGTGCCGGGTGGAGATTATAACAGAACTATGCCAAGATGTTCAAAAATGTTCATAAGTGACAAGCATGGTCAAATAATAATCATGAATAATTTTCAGTTGGCTTTTCATAGCCGATCATCAAGAGTTGAAAAACAACAGGTCTGGGACAGGTGGCTGTTCCATAACCGCAGGCAGAACAGCTGAAACTGGAATAGCAGCAAGGCCAGGCGGACTGGGGACAGCAAGGAGTCACCACGGGCGGCAGTCCCGACGCATGGTCCTAGGGCCCAGGTCCTCCGAGAGAAAGAAAGAGAGAAGGAGAAAATTAGAGAGAGCCAAGATTTTCAAAATGTTCATAAATGACAAGCATGGTCAAATAATAATCAGGAATAAATCTCAGTTGGCTTTTCATAGCCGATCATTAAGAGTTGAAAACAGCAGGTCATTAACCTACAAACTAACTCTATACTCATTAAACCCTATCTGATCCTACCCCAGGCCAACGACCTGAGATGACGGGACACCACCACTCAACCTACCCTGTCACTCTTCTGAAGTCAAATCTCGTACCCTCAAGCACTTCTCTGCATCTGCCACTACATTTTTTCCCTGTGATTTACATTCCATTTCTGCAGTACAGTTGACAACCATTGCTATAAATGCTAAGAAGCCAACCTCACGGAAGAATATCACTCACTAGCCTATCCTTCTGTTCTGGTGTAACAGTATAACTTTAGTCCGTCCCCTCGCCGGGCGCGAACCAGGGACCCTCTGCACACATCAACAACAGTCACCCACGAAGCATCGTTACCCATCGCTCCACAAAAGCCGTGGCCCTTGCAGAGCAAGGGGAACCACTACTTCAAGGTTTCAGAGCAAGTGACGTCACCGATTGAAAGGCTGCTAGCGCGCACCACCGCTACCTAGCTAGCCATTTCACATCGGTTACATATGCATCTTAGAAATATAGTTTTCACACAAACTTTATATGTCTGAACTCAAATAGAATTCGCAAAAATAACATGGTCACTGTGGTAGAACGTCTATTTTGATTGGTCACTGTGGTAGAATGTCTATTTTGATTGGCCACTGTGGTAGAATGTCTATTTTGATTCGTCACTGTGGAAGAACGTCTACTTTGATTGGCCACTGTGGTAGAATGTCTATTTTGATTGGTCACTGTGGTAGAATGTCTATTTTGATTCGTCACTGTGGTAGAATGTCTACTTTGATTCGTCACTGTGGAAGAACGTCTATTTTGATTGGCCACTGTGGTAGAATGTCTATTTTGATTGGTCACTGTGGTAGAATGTCTACTTTGATTTGTCACTGTGGAAGAACTTGATTGGCCACTGTGGTAGAACGTCTATTTTGATTGGTCACTGTGGTAGAACGTCTACTTTGATTGGTCACTGTGGAAGAACGTCTACTCTGATTGGTCACTGTGGTAGAACGTCTACTTTGATTGGTCACTGTGGTAGACCGTCTACTTTCATTGGCCACTGTGGTAGAATGTCTATTTTGATTGGTCACTGTGATAAAATGTCTATTTTGATTCGTCACTGTGGAAGAACGTCTACTTTGATTGGTCACTGTGGTAGAACGTCTACTTTGATTGGTCACTGTGGTAGAACGTCTACTTTGATTGGTCACTGTGGTAGAACGTCTACTTTGATTTGTCGATTTTCTGCATTTATTTAAGTCCCATCAGGTATTGGACTAACCTGGTCACTGGGAAGATACTCTCAAAATGTCGGTGCCCGTAGAGGTGAGCAGTTATGAGATGGAGTGACGTCGGAATGCCACCAGGCCGCAAGCAAAGTCGGGAGAAGAGGAATATTGGGACACAGAAAGGTGGATTTCTGAGGAGGAATGGAGGGGGGAAACGAGGAAGAGGGTGATAAAAATGGAGATGGCATGTCGAAGAAGATTGGTGTCAAGTGCAAACAGAGTGAGACCTGGAGGAGATTGGTGTCAAGTCTAAACAGAGTGAGACTTGACACCAATCATTATGATGATGTTTTGGTCTAAGCAAGGGAAGGGTTTTTTGGAGAAGGGTGGAACTGCAGTCTGCAATTTGGGGCTTTCCTGCGTCTCCAGTAGTGATGGGCATTCCGAGTCTTTCGGTCTAATGTAACTCATCTGCAGAAAAACGCAGTGGCGTGCCGTGGGCCTGGGGCCTAGGCCTTCAGTGAGGTACTACACAGTCCCACCCGAATTAATCCACCTCTTATTACCATCATTATGATGCCATGGCTCTAGACACTATACATTTAGACAGAAACGCAGTATAACCAGGCGTTGCGTCACCTTGAAATTGACAAATTGACATTTTTGGGTAAACAGTGTTTAACAGACAACTCAAGTTTGCAAAGCCAGTGTGGCTCCAAACACCAAATCGATCACTTGCAAATAATAGGCATTCCCAGCAGTACAGTTTGCAGTGCTTCTCGGAGCCTGTGAGCCATTGACAGCACTCGTAGTTGAAACTTTGAAAGTGGCTTTCCCGCCTGTGACAGGCTTTGTGGCGTCGGGCGACCTCTCCTTACAATGTCTAACTTTTCTTGAAAAGTTCGTCTTGAGAATGGCGTTATAATTATATCCTCGACCAAATCGATATCTTCTCCTCCTTCCGCCATTGTGGGTTGAAAAAACAGCTTAGTAGTACGCGAATTAATTCGTTTATCAAATTCAGTTTCCTAGATCTGCATAGACCTGCCCATAGGACCTGCCTCTCAATATTGGTAATCCAATCAAAAGACGTGCACGCACTACGCCTGCTAGCTGGCTCCCGTGTAACACTGGAACCAGCCAGCAGGCGTACAATAGCCAACTCTAAAGCTGATTGGTTGACACAATTTTAATTTCCATTCACTATAAGCTACAAGCGCCCGCACTGTTGATTCTGAAGGCCTGGGGGCAGATTTTAGACCCCTGGCAACACATGATGGCTGAATATGATTGGATAAAAGATCTAACATAAAGACCAGCCCTCCAAATCTCAACCTGGGGCTGGAAGCAGTGCAACCAAGAGGAAAGCTATGAAATGAAGAGTATAACTCTTACTCTGGGAAATAATTTAATACATATTTGTGGGAAAATATATTTAAAAAATGTTTATATTCTGATGATGTTTAGGCCAGCAGAGAAGGCCTTGCAGGCCCTGACGGCCCACCACTGGAAAAACGTTGTTTTGAGCTCAGAAATAAGTATTATCACTAAGACAATCAGGGAGCCAAATGAACGGCTCTTTCACCGATGCGATTCGGTTCCCGACGTTCACCAAAAAGAGCCGTTCGTTCGTGAACTACCCATCACTACACTCCTGTACAGTAGGTGGCGTTAATGCACAATAACGTTGGATGCCAGCTGCCGATAAACCCCACAGACGGGGCGGTGGAGACAACCGTAGCTAGCTAGCTGTACACCGGTAGACAGTGTTTTCCAGCAGTTCTGTTAACGACAGCGAGGGCAGGAGTTTGGCAGGCTGGAGCGAAGGACACAGTGTGCTAGCTTAGCCAGCTCGTCCTAAGGAGGACTCCGGTACACAGCAGGCGCGATGCCGGGGAGAAACAAGTTCATCAGTACCAATATTATCTCAGCCAAATGACAAGCCATGAAGGATCCTGTCTTTCTCCCAGCTCAGTGCTTTCTCCTTGTGCGCTACTAGCAGATAGTGTCGCTAACTAGCACGTTAGCTGCTGTGCAACGATAGATGAGTTTGACATTTTTTTCACTTGAGAAATACTGCACCAAACATCTTAGTTAGATGTAAAATTGCGCGACTAAGATCTATTTGGCAAAAATGTCAAAGGGAGGATTGCGCTACTGCACATGTGCAGATCAAATACACCGCTGAAACTCCAATTAAACTGTGTACATGCCCTGTCTCATATAGTGCACTACTATAGACCAGGGCCCACTCCCAGTGTTCTGCTATAGACCAGGGCCCACTCCCAGTGTTCTACTATAGACCAGGGCCCACTCCCAGTGTTCTGCTATAGACCAGGGCCCACTCCCAGTGTTCTGCTATAGACCAGGGCCCACTCCCAGTGTTCTACTATAGACCAGGGCCCACTCCCAGTGTTCTGCTATAGACCAGGGCCCACTCCCAGTGTTCTACTATAGACCAGGGCCCACTCCCAGTGTTCTGCTATAGACCAGGGCCCACTCCCAGTGTTCTGCTATAGACCAGGGCCCACTCCCAGTGTTCTACTATAGACCAGGGCCCACTCCCAGTGTTCTGCTATAGACCAGGGCCCACTCCCAGTGTTCTACTACAGACCAGGGCCCACTCCCAGTGTTCTGCTATAGACCAGGGCCCACTCCCAGTGTTCTACTATAGACCAGGGCCCACTCCCAGTGTTCTGCTATAGACCAGGGCCCACTCCCAGTGTTCTACTACAGACCAGGGCCCACTCCCAGTGTTCTGCTATAGACCAGGGCCCACTCCCAGTGTTCTACTATAGACCAGGGCCCACTCCCAGTGTTCTGCTATAGACCAGGGCCCACTCCCAGTGTTCTGCTATAGACCAGGGCCCACTCCCAGTGTTCTGCTATAGACCAGGGCCCACTCCCAGTGTTCTACTATAGACCAGGGCCCACTCCCAGTGTTCTGCTATAGACCAGGGCCCACTCCCAGTGTTCAATCAACGTGTAGAATCGTCGGGAAATGAACTGAAATTGGCGGTATAGATATTCTGGTCAGAGGTGATATTAAATTTGAGGGCACCCGCTGCGTTTCAGGACATTTAGCCATTAGCTGCTCTGGAGTTTCTTCCCTTCCAGAGGCCACTAGACCTTCCATCACCATGGAGACTGGGGATGTGACAAATGGAGAATTTCTGTTAACTTTAAAACTGCCTGTTTTTTAAAATTGGTTTTCCGAGAAAAATGAATACAATTCCGCTGTGCTGCTGCCAGCAACGGTTTGGGTCTCACGGTGCGTCCCTTTCAGATGGTGAAGCATTGTCCATGTACCGCCATTACTTTACCTCAATTCCACCTCCCCAAAGTCTGCATTTCCTTCTCATTTAACTTCTCAAAGTATTACCACACAGGGCTTTGCTGCGGACGCTTGCCTTTGACATTTTTACAGCTGTTAACTACGGTGGTGTAGTGGTGGAGAGTCGACTCCAAAATATTTGACTCCTTACACGTCAACTCCATTTCCATTCCCATTTATTCGTGTCAAGATTCGATTCCTCTAGGCTTCGACTCCTACGATTCAGTATTTTTTGAACGGAGGAGACTGATTAGTTGCTGTACTTCCGAGAACAGAAACACTTGCATCTTTCATAGCGAGCGACGGAGAGGCTCAGTATAGACAGACCTATCTACCAGTATAGGCAGGTCAGCCACCAGACAGAACCAGGCACTAGGTCTATCTACCAGTATAGACAGACCTATCTATCAGTATAGACAGACCTATCTACCAGTATAGACAGACCTATCTACCAGTATAGACAGACCTATCTACCAGTATAGACAGACCTATCTACCAGTATAGACAGACCTATCTATCAGTATAGACAGACCTATCTATCAGTATAGACAGACCTATCTATCAGTATAGACAGACCTATCTATCAGTATAGACAGACCTATCTATCAGTATAGACAGACCTATCTATCAGTATAGACAGACCTATCTATCAGTATAGACAGACCTATCTATCAGTATAGACAGACCTATCTATCAGTATAGGCAGACCTATCTATCAGTATAGACAGACCTATCTATCAGTATAGGCAGACCTATCTATCAGTATAGACAGACCTATCTATCAGTATAGACAGACCTATCTATCAGTATAGACAGACCTATCTTATCAGTATAGACAGACCTATCTACCAGTATAGACAGACCTATCTATCAGTATAGACAGACCTATCTATCAGTATAGGCAGGTCAGCCACCAGACAGACAGAACCATGCACTAGGTCTATCTATCAGTATAGACAGGTCAGCCACCAGACAGACAGAACCATGCACTAGGTCTATCTACCAGTATAGGCAGGTCAGCCACCAGACAGACAGTCAGAACCGTGCACTAGGTCCATCTATCAGTATAGGCAGGTCAGACACCAGACAGTCAGAACCGGGCACTGGGTCTATCTATCAGTATAGACAGGTCAGCCACCAGACAGAACCGTGCATTAGGTCTATCTATCAGTATAGGGAGGTCAGCCACCAGACAGACAGTCTATCATCTAGTTAGGCTATTGCACAGAAAATAACATGTTTTGTGATAACTGCACTGTGAGGGGGGAGGGGAGTACTGGCATCAGGATTTCTTTCAGTTAGGGATTTTTAACTTTAAGGATCCCAATTTCATTTTAACATTTAAATGTTCACCTCCTAATGGAGACCAGCGGAGTAGGGTGAAGTTGCCCTAGACGCTGATCTTGGGTCAGTTTTGACCATCTTCCTCACTTCTGGTTAAGGCTAGGATTGGGGGAGGGGAAGCTGATCCTAGATCTGTACCCGGGGGAAACTTCATCCCAGAGCAGAGACCAACAACACAAGTGACAACAGACTCTTTGTTGTACGTTTCTCTCTCTTTTTTTGAACAAGGTCTCATTGTTTGTTGAAGATAAGGGTCGTATTGTTTCAGTCTGTGTGTGGTAGAGTGCACCGTACATCCATGTGGTTTAACAAGTCAAAGACAATTTGTTGTTATTTTTTTGTAACATTTTTATACATTAAGGCATAATCACATAATAAAGTCAACACCACCAACATTTGGACCTTTACTTAGGGATTGGCAAACTGAGGTTATAACATGGAACTATGAACATAGATTAGCTATCATTAAAACATGGAGGAACTCTGTCTAGAAGGCCAGCATCCCGGAGTCGCCTCTTCACTGTTGACGTTGAGACTGGACAGAGGAACTCTGTCTAGAAGGCCAGCATCCCGGAGTCGCCTCTTCACTGTTGACGTTGAGACTGGACAGAGGAACTCTGTCTAGAAGGCCAGCATCCCGGAGTCGCCTCTTCACTGTTGACGTTGAGACTGGACAGAGGAACTCTGTCTAGAAGGTCAGCATCCCGGAGTCGCCTCTTCACTGTTGACGTTGAGACTGGACAGAGGAACTCTGTCTAGAAGGCCAGCATCCCGGAGTCGCCTCTTCACTGTTGACGTTGAGACTGGACAGAGGAACTCTGTCTAGAAGGTCAGCATCCCGGAGTCGCCTCTTCACTGTTGACGTTGAGACTGGTGTTTTATGGGTAATATTTAATGAAGCTGCCAGTTGAGGACTTGTGAGGAATCTGTTTCTCAAACTAGACACCCTAACCTACATGTACATAGTACTTCAATCAATAACCTACATGTACATAGTACTTCAATCAATAACCTACATGTACATAGTACTTCAATCAATTACCTACATGTACATAGTACTTCAATCAATAACCTACATGTACATAGTACTTCAATCAATAACCTACATGTACATAGTACTTCAATCAATTACCTACATGTACATAGTACTTCAATCAATTACCTACATGTACATAGTACTTCAATCAATAACCTACATGTACATAGTACTTCAATCAATAACCTACATGTACATAGTACTTCAATCAATAACCTACATGTACATAGTACTTCAATCAATAACCTACATGTACATAGTACTTCAATCAATAACCTACATGTACATAGTACTTCAATCAATAACCTACATGTACATAGTACTTCAATCAATAACCTACATGTACATAGTACTTCAATCAATTACCTACATGTACATAGTACTTCAATCAATAACCTACATGTACATAGTACTTCAATCAATTACCTACATGTACATAGTACTTCAATCAATAACCTACATGTACATAGTACTTCAATCAATAACCTACATGTACATAGTACTTCAATCAATAACCTACATGTACATAGTACTTCAATCAATTACCTACATGTACATAGTACTTCAATCAATAACCTACATGTACATAGTACTTCAATCAATTACCTACATGTACACAATCACCCCAACTACCTTGTACCCCAGTACACTGACTCTGTACCGGTACTCCTTGTGTATAGCTTGTCTATGGCCTGTCTATAACCTGTCTATGGCCTGTATATAACCTGCCTATAACCCGTCTATGGCCTGTCTATAACCCGTCTATAACCCGTCTATGGCCTGTATAAAGCCTCGTTATTATTTTGTTAATAACTGCATTGTTTGGGAAAGGGCTCATACATAAGCATTTCATGGTAAAGTCATTTGGTGACAAATAACATTTGATTTTGATTAGCTGTAATGCTGCTCCTTCAGGTAGCACTCCAGACCACACTGGTAGTTGAGCAGGCTGTTGGCTTCATGCTCCGAGCCGTCCTTCTACCTGGCGTCCCTGGAGGAGGAGGCCAGGCTGTTGGCTTCATGCTCCGAGCCGTCCTTCTGCCTGTCGTCCCTGAAGGAGGAGGCCAGGCTGTTGGCGTCATGCTCCCAGCCGTCCTTCTGCCTGGCGTCCCTGAAGGAGGAGGCCAACCAGGCTGCTGGGTTCATACTCCGAGCCGTCCTTCTACCTGGCGTCCCTGAAGGAGGAGGCCAGGCTGTTGGGGTCATGCTCCCAGCCGTCCTTCTGCCTGGCGTCCCTGAAGGAGGAGGCCAGGCTGTTGGCTTCATGCTCCCAGCCGTCCTTCTGCCTGGCGTCCCTGAAGGAGGAGGCCAGGCTGTTGGCTTCATGCTCCCAGCCTTCCTTCTACCTGGCGTCCCTGAAGGAGGAGGCCAGGCTGTTGGCTTCATGCTCCCAGCCGTCCTTCTGCCTGGCGTCCCTGAAGGAGGAGGCCAACCAGGCTGCTGGGTTCATACTCCGAGCCGTCCTTCTACCTGGCGTCCCTGAAGGAGGAGGCCAGGCTGTTGGGGTCATGCTCCCAGCCGTCCTTCTGCCTGGCGTCCCTGAAGGAGGAGGCCAGGCTGTTGGCTTCATGCTCCCAGCCGTCCTTCTGCCTGGCGTCCCTGAAGGAGGAGGCCAGGCTGTTGGCTTCATGCTCCGAGCCGTCCTTCTGCCTGGCGTCCCTGAAGGAGGAGGCCAGGCTGTTGGCTTCATACTCCGAGCCGTCCTTCTGCCTGGCGTCCCTGAAGGAGGAGGCCATGCAGGAGTCCAGCTGGCTGGGCAGAATAACATTTTTTTTAAATTCCCAGAGGGAACTTCAGCTGTGGCAAGTCAGAGAAGATGTAGAGACACTATTAAACATTACAGCATCATTCACACATAAGATGCTATATTAGATACAAGAGAACA
This sequence comes from Salvelinus alpinus, assembly GCF_045679555.1. Classification (NCBI taxonomy): domain Eukaryota; kingdom Metazoa; phylum Chordata; class Actinopteri; order Salmoniformes; family Salmonidae; genus Salvelinus; species Salvelinus alpinus. The sequence goes on along the minus strand of NC_092086.1, from coordinate 117,018,628 downwards.
TAAGTCACAAAAAAATACATTCTCATTTAAAATAATGTCAGTACAAAACTGTAAGGGTCTCTGATGCCAGTACAAAACAGTAAGGGTCTCTGATGCCAGTACAAAACTGTAAGGGTCTCTGATGCCAGTACAAAACAGTAAGGGTCTCTGATGCCAGGACAAAACAGTAAGGGTCTCTGATGCCAGTACAAAACAGTAAGGGTCTCTGATGCCAGTACAAAACTGTAAGGGTCTCTGATGCCAGTACAAAACAGTAAGGGTCTCTGATGCCAGTACAAAACAGTAAGGGTCTCTGATGCCAGTACAAAACAGTAAGGGTCTCTGATGCCAGTACAAAACAGTAAGGGTCTCTGATGCCAGTACAAAACAGTAAGGGTCTCTGATGCCAGTACAAAACAGTAAGGGTCTCTGATGCCAGTACAAAACAGTAAGGGTCTCTGATGCCAGTACAAAACAGTAAGGGTCTCTGATGCCAGTACAAAACAGTAAGGGTCTCTGATGCCAGTACAAAACAGTAAGGGTCTCTGATGCCAGTACAAAACTGTAAGGGTCTCTGATGCCAGTACAAAACAGTAAGGGTCTCTGATGCCAGTACAAAACTGTAAGGGTCTCTGATGCCAGGACAAAACAGTAAGGGTCTCTGATGCCAGTACAAAACAGTAAGGGTCTCTGATGCCAGTACAAAACAGTAAGGGTCTCTGATGCCAGTACAAAACTGTAAGGGTCTCTGATGCCAGTACAAAACAGTAAGGGTCTCTGATGCCAGTACAAAACTGTAAGGGTCTCTGATGCCAGTACAAAACAGTAAGGGTCTCTGATGCCAGTACAAAACAGTAAGGGTCTCTGATGCCAGTACAAAACAGTAAGGGTCTCTGATGCCAGGACAAAACAGTAAGGGTCTCTGATGCCAGTACAAAACTGTAAGGGTCTCTGATGCCAGTACAAAACAGTAAGGGTCTCTGATGCCAGTACAAAACAGTAAGGGTCTCTGATGCCAGTACAAAACTGTAAGGGTCTCTGATGCCAGGACAAAACAGTAAGGGTCTCTGATGCCAGTACAAAACAGTAAGGGTCTCTGATGCCAGTACAAAACAGTAAGGGTCTCTGATGCCAGTACAAAACAGTAAGGGTCTCTGATGCCAGTACAAAACTGTAAGGGTCTCTGATGCCAGGACAAAACAGTAAGGGTCTCCGATGCCAGTACAAAACTGTAAGGGTCTCTGATGCCAGTACAAAACTGTAAGGGTCTCTGATACCAGTACAAAACAGTAAGGGTCTCTCTTGATTTTGTAAATAACGTGCAGGGGAGGCTGATGGATACTTGGACACCAGGAAGTCTCTGACGTTACGGAGAGCTGTCTGGGTGCTGCGGCTTCTCGTTCTGCTCAAACCGGTCAGCTGCTTCAGCCTCCTCCTGTCTCTCTCCATCTCTGTCAAAACAAATGAGCCAGACAGAGCCTCTGGTGATCAATGGCACCATATTACCCTGGTCAAAATAGTGCACTATATAGGGAATAGGGTTCCATAGGGCTCTGGTCTAAAGTAGTGTACTATAATAGGGAATAGGGTTCCATAGGGCTCTGGTCTAAAGTAGTGCACTATAATAGGGAATAGGGTTCCATAGGGCTCTGGTCTAAAGTAGTGCACTATATAGGGAATAGGGTGTCATTTGGAACACAGTAAACTCAGGGAAGCAGTTCATCAGAATGTTGATCAAATCTTGTGGATGAATGCATTTTATACTGCAGTGTTGTAGTATTGAGGCCTTGCAGTATCATACCTTACACAGAACAGAAGGGACTTTAATCATGAGGAAAGAGAATTGAGAACTGTTAGTTGCAGTGCATTTTACATGTGCAACAACGAATGTTTCTTCTTGTTGAAGTCTCCCGTTTAATAACGATGATGATTAACTGATGATTAACTGATCAATTGCGTCCCAAATTGCATAATATTCCCGTAATAGTGCACTACTTTTGACCAGTACACTATGTAGGGTGCCATTTTGGAACACACGATGTTCTGTTGCCATAGTGATGCAGACGTCCACATGCTTCTAGAACTCTGTTCCAATGTTTAAAAAATAAAAAGATGTTTCAGACTACTGAAGTGTTATAGCCATTCATACCAGGTTATAACCATTCATAATCAATAGTTGGAAAGATCTTACGCATTTGCACATACTTACACGGACATACTACCCCGTGACAGTCCCAGTGTAGTAGGGTCAGGAGTCGAGAAACACTTCAAGAATATAATTTGTAAACGTCAGTATTGTGAAAAGATCGACATTAATTAAAAATAAAAGTATTTTCCTGAGGTTTTTCTACTAAAATAAGATTCTTATTTGAATAGTCTTTTCCAAAGGTTTCTCTTCTAAAGATTTTTTTTTTTTAAACATCTAAGCATTAATACATCATCCAATAATCAGAATTCATTTTTCACATAGTCAACCATTACAGTAATGATGAACAACAAAATCAACCATTTGTGTGTACAACAATGTTTTTTAATGACAGTCAAGTGTGCAGCCTACATAGTGTGTGTGTGTGTGTTATCATTGGTGGTTGGGGTGGACAGACGTGGAATGGAGCATAAAGGACAGATCCCTTGTTTTGAAAAGGCATCGGTGCCAAATCACATCCCCATGACAACCACAGGGCATCATAGGACTAGCCTGTGGGTTGTGCCAACTTGACGAGACATTACAAACTGACAGATCTGGGGCCAGACTATCATGAGGACAAGATGCACCTACAGGAACGTCCGTCGGGTCCCGTCTCCTCTGACTACAGGAACGTTCGTCGGTCCCGTCTCCTCTGACTACAGGAACGTCCGTCGGTCCCGTCTCCTCTGACTACAGGAACGTCCGTCGGTCCCGTCTCCTCTGACTACAGGAACGTCGGTCCCATCTCCTCTGACTACAGGAACGTCGGTCCCATCTCCTCTGACTACAGGAACGTCCGTCGGTCCCATCTCCTCTGACTACAGGAACGTTCGTCGGTCCCGTCTCCTCTGACTACAGGAACGTCCGTCGGCCCCGTCTCCTCTGACTACAGGAACGTCCGTCGGTCCCATCTCCTCTGACTACAGGAACGTCGGTCCCATCTCCTCTGACTACAGGAACGTCGGTCCCATCTCCTCTGACTACAGGAACGTCGGTCCCATCTCCTCTGACTACAGGAACGTCCGTCCGTCCCGTCTCCTCTGACTACAGGAACGTCCGTCCGTCCCGTCTCCTCTGACTACAGGAACGTCCGTCGGGTCCCGTCTCCTCTGACTACAGGAACGTCCGTCGGGTCCCGTCTCCTCTGACTACAGGAACGTCCGTCGGTCCCGTCTCCTCTGACTACAGGAACGTCCGTCAGGTCCCATCTCCTCTGACTACAGGAACGTCCGTCGGTCCCATCTCCTCTGACTACAGGAACGTCCGTCGGGTCCCATCTCCTCTGACTACAGGAACGTCCGTCGGCCCCATCTCCTCTGACTACAGGAACGTCCGTCGGGTCCCGTCTCCTCTGACTACAGGAACGTCCGTCGGTCCCGTCTCCTGACTACAGGAACGTCCGTCCGTCCCGTCTCCTCTGACTACAGGAACGTCCGTCCGTCCCGTCTCCTCTGACTACAGGACATTAGCTGCCGTTTTCTGTTCATTTCCAGATGATTCTACATGTTGAATCGCCGCCGTTCATTAACATCCAGCAGGTGATCTATCGCGCACAGCCAATGTCCCTGCGCCCCTCAGTCCCCGTCTCATAGGACGCGCCCCTCAGTCCCCGTCCCATAGGACGCGCCCCTCAGTCCCCGTCCCATAGGACGCGCCCCTCAGTCCCCGTCCCATAGGACGCGCCCCTCAGTCCCCGTCCCATAGGACGCGCCCCTCAGTCCCCGTCCCATAGGACGCGCCCCTCAGTCCCCGTCCCATAGGACGCGCCCCTCAGTCCCCGTCTCATAGGACGCGCCCCTCAGTCCCCGTCCCATAGGACGCGCCCCTCAGTCCCCGTCTCATAGGACGCGCCCCTCAGTCCCCGTCCCATAGGACGCGCCCCTCAGTCCGGTGTTATTTGCTGACTATAGGCAGCAGGTCTCCCTTGGTTTTCATGGTTTTGATCTTGGCTCTGATGGTGTCGTCCATGGCCAGCCGGCAGCGGTGGGCGTAGTGAGCCAGCGTCTCCTCCTTCTCGTCCCACGGCGGCAGGGCGTGGAACACCTAGGATAAGATACATTAAAAACACCAATAATAGTTTACCGTTGACAGATTCAGGACTCAAATTGATTTCCAAAATGGAGATTCGCTAGGACTACGCTTAATAAAAGGCAGCACATCATCAACGCCTGCTCATAATAAAGATATTATAAAGTCTCGTAGCCGGACAGTCCAAAGGAATTACAAACCTCCGGAGCAGCCAGGCTCAGCTCGGCGATGGCCGCCGTCCGTGAGATGGTGTTCCGGTCGACGCCCACGCGGTCAAACGCCACCTTCATGGAGACGCTGCGTCTGAACTCCTGCAGGGCCGCCATGTACCTGGCGATGACGCCCACCACGTTCTTCACTGGGGAGAGAGAGATAAGAGGAGTTTGTCTTGGTAGTTTGTTAAAACTACCAAGACAAACTCATTTATGTTTAAAATGCTGTCTGCCCAACTCTTTATTTTTCAGGTGAGGGATAATGAGGATGTTGACCGCCTGACAGAGGACAATGCTGTTTAAGGGCCATCTACAGTACTTACTCCTGACTCTGTTTAAGGGCTATCTACAGTACTGTACTCCCGACTCTGTTTAAGGGCCATCTACAGTACTGTACTCCCGACTCTGTTTAAGGGCCATCTACAGTACTGTACTCCCGACTCTGTTTAAGGGCCATCTACAGTACTGTACTCCCGACTCTGTTTAAGGGCTATCTACAGTACTGTACTCCCGACTCTGTTTAAGGGCCATCTACAGTACTGTACTCCCGACTCTGTTTAAGGGCCATCTACAGTACTGTACTCCCGACTCTGTTTAAGGGCCATCTACAGTACTGTACTCCCGACTCTGTTTAAGGGACATCTACAGTACTGTACTCCCGACTCTGTTTAAGGGACATCTACAGTACTGTACTCCCGACTCTGTTTAAGGGCCATCTACAGTACTGTACTCCCGACTCTGTTTAAGGGCCATCTACAGTACTGTACTCCCGACTCTGTTTAAGGGCCATCTACAGTACTTACTCCCGACTCTGTTTAAGGGCCATCTACAGTACTGTACTCCCGACTCTGTTTAAGGGCCATCTACAGTACTTACTCCTGACCCTGTTTAAGGGCCATCTACAGTACTTACTCCTGACTCTGTTTAAGGGCCATCTACAGTACTGCACTCCCGACTCTGTTTAAGGGCCATCTACAGTACTGTACTCCCGACTCTGTTTAAGGGCCATCTACAGTACTGTACTCCCGACTCTGTTTAAGGGCCATCTACAGTACTGTACTCCCGACTCTGTTTAAGGGCCATCTACAGTACTTACTCCCGACTCTGTTTAAGGGCCATCTACAGTACTTACTCCCGACTCTGTTTAAGGGCCATCTACAGTACTGTACTCCCGACTCTGTTTAAGGGCCATCTACAGTACTTACTCCTGACCCTGTTTAAGGGCCATCTACAGTACTTACTCCTGACTCTGTTTAAGGGCCATCTACAGTACTGTACTCCCGACTCTGTTTAAGGGCCATCTACAGTACTGTACTCCCGACTCTGTTTAAGGGCCATCTACAGTACTGTACTCCCGACTCTGTTTAAGGGCCATCTACAGTACTGTACTCCCGACTCTGTTTAAGGGACATCTACAGTACTGTACTCCCGACTCTGTTTAAGGGACATCTACAGTACTGTACTCCCGACTCTGTTTAAGGGCCATCTACAGTACTGTACTCCCGACTCTGTTTAAGGGCCATCTACAGTACTTACTCCTGACTCGTGTGTTCTCTCCATCTCTGCTCCTCTTGGAGCTCTTCATCACCCTGTGTCGGTCAAGGGGGTGGAGCTCCACTTCCTCAAAGCTTTCGAACAGGGCCGAGTTCTCAAATACCACGCCCTCGTCAGAGAACCCCACCCCCATGTGGGTGGAGCTGCCCAGCCCCACCTCCATCTGGCTGGATGAATGACCACACCTTTTCTCTAAAGGGAAAAGAAGAAATTAAAAGGCTACTGTTTATCTCAGCTGTCTCGTCAGTCGTTATCTTCCATTGGGTCTCTGTCTGAGAAGTGGATCATTCCTCACATTAGTGCCCTCTCAATCACTGTTCTACTCTGATTGGGTAAATACAAAAAAGTCAACTAAATGTAATAAAACAATTAAAGATAGTTTTCTAAATTCTATTAAAGTCTATATATGTGCATTTAACGCACCAGTAAGATCGGAGAGTACCTGGGGGGGGGAATGAGAGGAGCGTACCTGGTGGGGGGGGGGGGGGGCGGAATGAGAGGAGCGTACCTGGGGGAGGGGTGGGATGAGAGGAGCGTACCTGGGGGAGGGGGGGGATGAGAGGAGCGTACCTGGGGGAGGGGTGGGATGAGAGGAGCGTACCTGGGGGAGGGGGGGGATGAGAGGAGCGTACCTGGGGGAGGGGGGGGATGAGAGGAGCGTACCTGGGGGAGGGGGGGGATGAGAGGAGCGTACCTGGGGGAGGGGGGGGGATGAGAGGAGCGTATCTGGGGGAGGGGGGGGGATGAGAGGAGCGTACCTGGGGGAGGGGGGGATGAGAGGAGCGTACCTGGGGGAGGAATGAGAGGAGCGCACCTGGGGGGGATGAGAGGAGCGTACCTGGGGGGGGGGGGGGATGAGAGGAGCGTACCTGGGGGGGGGGGAATGAGAGGAGCGCACCTGGGGGGGGATTGAGAGGAGCGTACCTGGGGGGGGGGGAATGAGAGGAGCGTACCTGGGGGGGGATGAGAGGAGCGTACCTGGGGGGGGGGGAATGAGAGGAGCGTACCTGGGGGGGGATGAGAGGAGCGTACCTGGGGGGGGGGGATGAGAGGAGCGTACCTGGTCGTAGCTGGTCTTGCAGGAAGTCACATATTAATTCAGCCTTCTTAGTGAGTTCCTGCTGCAGCAGCTCCTTGTCCTGTTTCAGACTAGAGATGGTCTCTCCCATCTGCTCACTGCGGCTCCGCTCCACACTCAGCAACGCACGCAGACGCTCGACCTCATAGAGAGGAGGACGCACTGATGGAACAGAGACAGGAAGACTATACCGTTTACAAAATAATACATTTAACTTGTATAGCATTTTTCATTCGAGAAATAATCAAGCGCATAAAAACCCAAAACAAACACATTGTAAAGAGACTAAATAGTGTCACTTATAAAATATAATTGTGGTTTGTTTAACATTTGTTTGGTTACTACATTGTGTTGTGTTAGCTAATCCAAGTTTATCATTTTTTTATCAGTTTATCATTTTATCATTTTAAAAGACTAATTAAAAACCTGTTTTTGCTTTGTCATTAGGGGGTATTGTGTATAGATTGATGAGGGGGAAAAAATACAATTTAATACATTTTAGAATTAGGCTGTAACGTAACAAAATGTGGAAGAAGTCATGGCTTTCTGAATGCACCGTATCTATAAAGACATTTCTTGACACCATCGAGGAGGAATTACCATTTATTTCAGTGCAACATACATTCAACCCTTTTACCATTAGTCATTGGTGATAAAGAAGGTAATGTAGCAGTGTGGCAGGACCTGTCTAAAGTCATCAGGACATGTAATAATGATTATCCTCTGACACATGCTCAGACTGTACTCACTGAGAGAAGGGGAGGAAGGAGAGGAGAAGAGGGAGAGAGAAGGGAAGAGGGAGAGAGAAGGGGAGGAGAAGGGGAGAGGGAGAGAGAAGGGAAGAGGGAGAGAGAAGGGGAAGGGAGGAGGGAGAGAGAAGGGGAGGAGAAGGAGAAGGGAAGAGGGAGAGAGAAGGGGAGGAGAAGGAGAAGGGAAGAGGGAGAGAGAGAGAGAAGGGGAGAGGGAAGAGGGAAAGAGAAGGGGAGAGGGAAGGAGAGAGAAGGGGGAGAAGAGCTTTCTTCAGTTTGGACGATCGATGTCCATCCATGGCAGTGGAGGACGTACGCTGTGGGACCAAAATTAATACCAACTTTACATACATGTTGACCTACTGATTCAATAAATACATGTCTAGAGTAAAACACCAGTCATATCTGCATCCCAAATGGCACCCTATTCCCTATATAGTGCACTACTTTTAACCAGGGCTTGGTCAACAGTAGTGCACTATATAGGGGGTAGGGATTTGGCAGCCACTAAATTTAGTCAGCCGGCAAATAACTGTTGGTCTTCACGGTAATTTACCGTTAACTAACATAAACACATTTAGCATGGCCTGGCTTCCACACATAGCCTACAAGCCACTGACGCAGACCTTGGGAACATCTACATTTTGTTGTGGGCTACACTAGTTCATTTAGCAGACAAGATTTGCTTATAATTATGTGGCATTATTTTATATTATAAAATAGGAGGGATATTTTCTCCAAATGATTAGCCTGCGGCTATGGAACCCTGACCTGTTCACCGGACGTGCTACCTGTCCCAGACCTGCTGTTTTCAACTCTCTAGAGACAGCAGGAGCGGTAGAGATACTCTCAATGATCGGCTATGAAAAGCCAACTGACATTTACTCCTGAGGTGCTGACTTGCTGCACCCTCGACAACTACTGTGATTATTATTATTTGACCATGCTGGTCATCTATGAACATTTGAACATCTTGGCCATGTTCTGTTATAATCTCCACCCAGCACAGCCAGAAGAGGACTGGCCCACCCCTCATAACCTAGAGAGGAACCAGGCTTCTTCCTAGGTTTTGGCCTTTCTAGGGAGTTTAAGCTGGCCACCGTGCTTCTACACCTGCATTGCTTGCTGTTTGGGGTTTTAGGCTGGGTTTCTGTACAGCACTTTGTGACATCAGCTGATGTAAGAAGGGCTTTATAAATACATTTGATTTGAGGGAGTGCCCTCATGCGGCTATTCTGTGTTGAGCGGTTGTACAGTCACTCATTCACAATTTGACAAACACTTGATAATGCCTAGAATTTCCCGGCGGCATCCCCTTTGTGTGGCCGTAAATCACCCCAAACAAATCCATGCCGATTAGCGGCCAGTGGCTGTTGTGTCCTTCTCCCCGAGTGCTCCATCAGGTGATCGGGTCTTTCTCACAGGCTACAAGTGAAGACAGACACATCAGGAACGCAACTGCGAGCGTCCTGATCCAATTCAGAGGTGCATATTGAAGATATTGGAAGAACTGTCCACATTTACTTTTCGGTCAGCCAACAAGATGAGCAGGCCTAACGAACAGCAAAAGCACTAGCTTATGTCAATCTACTGTCCCCCAAAGTACAATATATGTATGACATTATTTATTTATTTAGAATGGACCATTACCATGCACCTGTATCGAAACAGTGGCAGGGGGGAAAAAATGTTTACAAATGTTTTTATCTTTATTTAACTTGGCAAGTCAGTTAAGAACAAATTCTTATTTTCAATGACGGCCTAGGAACAGTGGGTTAACTGCCTTGTTCAGGGGCAGAACGACAGATTTTTACCTTGTCAGCTCAGGGATTCGATCTTGCAACCTTTCGGTTACTAGTCCAATGCTCTAACCACTAGGCTACGCTGCCGCGCCTACGCTCTAACCACTAGGCTACGCTGCCGCGCCTACGCTCTAACCACTAGGCTACGCTGCCGCGCCTACGCTCTAACCACTAGGCTACGCTGCCGCCCCTACACTCTAACCACTAGGCTACCTGCCCTTAAATAGCGAATGGAGGACGCTTTCACATGGTTGATTTTCATGTCAGCCAGGTAGGCTATACTCCTGCTGTAAATATAAGCAATGTGCTTCATATTAGGAAAGTTGAGAAATAAATATAGTAGGCCTAGCCTATAGAAAGCTGATCCTCCTCTTTTTAATAGAGGCCATCACTCTGTTTTATCAAGCAATTGCATAGCCTATAGAAATGTTGCACAACATGAGCTCATGAAGTGTTTGATTAGATTCTCCATTACATTTGCATTGAAGTCAAAGTGATTAGAGGGACAATAGAGTGCCGAGTACCAGGCAGTTAGCAAGTTGAGTATGCTACTAATGACTGGCAGCAGCATCAGAGCTTGTAGAAGCCTAATTACCGTGACTAAGCGGTCATGTGGAATTTGACTGCCTTCATGACTCGTGACCGCCGGTATGGCGGTAGTACGGTCACCGCAACCGCCCTAGTGAAGAGGGGGGCAAGCGCCCTAGTGAAGAGGGGGGCAAGCGCCCTGGTGAAGAGGGGGGCAAGCGCCCTGGTGAAGAGGAGGGCAAGCGCCCTGGTGAAGAGGAGGGCAAGCGCCCTGGTGAAGAGGAGGGCAAGCGCCCTGGTGAAGAGGAGGGCAAGCGCCCTGGTGAAGAGGAGGGCAAGCGCCCTGGTGAAGAGGAGGGCAAGCGCCCTGGTGAAGAGGAGGGCAACCGCCCTAGTGAAGAGGGCAAGCGCCCTGGTGAAGAGGAGGGCAACCGCCCTGGTGAAGTGGGGGGGCAAGCGCCCTAGTGAAGAGGAGGGCAAGCGCCCTGGTGAAGAGGAGGGCAAGCGCCCTGGTGAAGAGGAGGGCAAGCGCCCTGGTGAAGAGGGCAAGCGCCCTGGTGAAGTGGGGGGGTAAGCGCCCTAGTGAAGTGGGGGGGCAAGCGCCCTAGTGAAGAGGAGGGCAAGCGCCCTGGTGAAGAGGAGGGCAAGCGCCCTGGTGAAGAGGGGGGCAAGCGCCCTGGTGAAGAGGGGGGCAAGCGCCCTGGTGAAGAGGAGGGCAAGCGCCCTGGTGAAGAGGAGGGCAAGCGCCCTGGTGAAGAGGGGGGCAAGCGCCCTGGTGAAGAGGGGGGGCAAGCGCCCTGGTGAAGAGGAGGGCAAGCGCCCTAGTGAAGAGGAGGGCAAGCGCCCTAGTGAAGAGGAGGGCAAGCGCCCTAGTGAAGAGGAGGGCAAGCGCCCTAGTGAAGAGGAGGGCAAGCGCCCTAGTGAAGTGGAGGGCAAGCGCCCTGGTGAAGAGGAGGGCAAGCGCCCTGGTGAAGTGGAGGGCAAGCGCCCTGGTGAAGAGGAGGGCAAGCGCCCTAGTGAAGTGGAGGGCAAGCGCCCTAGTGAAGAGGAGGGCAAGCGCCCTAGTGAAGTGGAGGGCAAGCGCCCTGGTGAAGAGGAGGGCAAGCGCCCTAGTGAAGTGGAGGGCAAGCGCCCTGGTGAAGAGGAGGGCAAGCGCCCTGGTGAAGAGGGCAACCGCCCTGGTGAAGAGGGCAACCGCCCTGGTGAAGTGGGGGGGCAAGCGCCCTAGTGAAGAGGAGGGCAAGCGCCCTGGTGAAGAGGAGGGCAAGCGCCCTGGTGAAGAGGAGGGCAAGCGCCCTGGTGAAGAGGGCAACCGCCCTGGTGAAGTGGGGGGGCAAGCGCCCTAGTGAAGAGGAGGGCAAGCGCCCTGGTGAAGAGGAGGGCAAGCGCCCTGGTGAAGAGGGGGGCAAGCGCCCTAGTGAAGAGGAGGGCAAGCGCCCTGGTGAAGAGGAGGGCAAGCGCCCTGGTGAAGAGGGGGGCAAGCGCCCTGGTGAAGAGGGGGGGCAAGCGCCCTGGTGAAGAGGAGGGCAAGCGCCCTAGTGAAGAGGGCAAGCGCCCTAGTGAAGAGGAGGGCAAGCGCCCTAGTGAAGAGGAGGGCAAGCGCCCTGGTGAAGTGGAGGGCAAGCGCCCTGGTGAAGAGGAGGGCAAGCGCCCTAGTGAAGTGGAGGGCAAGCGCCCTGGTGAAGAGGAGGGCAAGCGCCCTAGTGAAGTGGAGGGCAAGCGCCCTAGTGAAGAGGAGGGCAAGCGCCCTGGTGAAGAGGAGGGCAAGCGCCCTAGTGAAGTGGAGGGCAAGCGCCCTGGTGAAGAGGAGGGCAAGCGCCCTGGTGAAGAGGGCAACCGCCCTGGTGAAGAGGGCAACCGCCCTGGTGAAGTGGGGGGGCAAGCGCCCTAGTGAAGAGGAGGGCAAGCGCCCTGGTGAAGAGGAGGGCAAGCGCCCTGGTGAAGAGGAGGGCAAGCGCCCTGGTGAAGAGGGCAACCGCCCTGGTGAAGTGGGGGGGCAAGCGCCCTAGTGAAGAGGAGGGCAAGCGCCCTGGTGAAGAGGAGGGCAAGCGCCCTGGTGAAGAGGGGGGCAAGCGCCCTAGTGAAGAGGAGGGCAAGCGCCCTGGTGAAGAGGAGGGCAAGCGCCCTGGTGAAGAGGGGGGCAAGCGCCCTGGTGAAGAGGGGGGGCAAGCGCCCTGGTGAAGAGGAGGGCAAGCGCCCTAAGGAAGAGGAGGGCAAGCGCCCTAGTGAAGAGGAGGGCAAGCGCCCTAGTGAAGAGGAGGGCAAGCGCCCTGGTGAAGTGGAGGGCAAGCGCCCTGGTGAAGAGGAGGGCAAGCGCCCTAGTGAAGTGGAGGGCAAGCGCCCTGGTGAAGAGGAGGGCAAGCGCCCTAGTGAAGTGGAGGGCAAGCGCCCTAGTGAAGAGGAGGGCAAGCGCCCTAGTGAAGTGGAGGGCAAGCGCCCTGGTGAAGAGGAGGGCAAGCGCCCTAGTGAAGTGGAGGGCAAGCGCCCTGGTGAAGAGGGGGGCAAGCGCCCTAGTGAAGAGGAGGGCAAGCGCCCTGGTGAAGAGGAGGGCAAGCGCCCTGGTGAAGAGGGGGGCAAGCGCCCTGGTGAAGAGGGGGGGCAAGCGCCCTGGTGAAGAGGAGGGCAAGCGCCCTAGTGAAGAGGAGGGCAAGCGCCCTAGTGAAGAGGAGGGCAAGCGCCCTAGTGAAGAGGAGGGCAAGCGCCCTGGTGAAGTGGAGGGCAAGCGCCCTGGTGAAGAGGAGGGCAAGCGCCCTAGTGAAGTGGAGGGCAAGCGCCCTGGTGAAGAGGAGGGCAAGCGCCCTAGTGAAGTGGAGGGCAAGCGCCCTAGTGAAGAGGAGGGCAAGCGCCCTAGTGAAGTGGAGGGCAAGCGCCCTGGTGAAGAGGAGGGCAAGCGCCCTAGTGAAGTGGAGGGCAAGCGCCCTAGTGAAGTGGAGGGCAAGCGCCCTCCTCTTCACTAGGGCGCTTGCCCTCCTCATTGAAAGTTTTCATATAAAGAAACATGTTTGTGTGGTGATGTGTGGCTCAGTCAGTAGAGCACGACAGATTTTTGGTTCAAGTCCCACGGAGGCCACACATACAAAAATGTATGCAGGCCCCCAACTGAGGAGCAACGGGGCCCCCAACTGAGGCGCAACGGGGCCCCCAACTGAGGCGCAACGGGGCCCCCAACTGAGGCGCAACGGGGCCCCCAACTGAGGCGCAACGGGGCCCCCAACTGAGGCGCAACGGGGCCCCCAACTGAGGCGCAACGGGGCCCCCAACTGAGGAGCAACAGAGTAGCCATTTCAGAACACAATACAGACAAGCCTCTGAAATAAAACACAAGAGATAGCCAGCCAGCCAGCCCCCCCCCCCCAAAGAAAACACGTATGTCCCCTGTTATTGTAATGGTGAGAGTTTAGCAAGTCTAGTGTGTATGATATTTGTTTGTAACTTTCTCACTCATTATTCCCGACTATCCGTAACCATGGTAGCATCCACATTAACGTAGAAGTGTTTAGAAACATAATCTATTCTTATTTAGAATGAAAGTGACTCCAAAATAACAATACATTACTTACCATTAATTTCTATTGGGTACAAAATAGTCTGAAATGCAACCAAAACAAACAGCAAATGCATCCAACAAGTTTGTAGAGTCTCTAGCCTGATGTAGTCATTGTCTGCTATGAATATTACATTTACATTTAAGTCATTTAGCAGATGCTCTTATCCAGAGCGACTTACAAATTGGTGCATTCACCTTATGATGTCCAGTGGAACAACCACTTTACAATAGTGCATCTAACTCTTTTAAGGGGGGGGGGGTTAGAAGGATTACTTTATCCTATCCTAGGTATTCCTTAAAGAGGTGGGGTTTCAGGTGTCTCCGGAAGGTGGTGATTGACTCCGCTGACCTGGCGTCGTGAGGGAGTTTGTTCCACCATTGGGGTGCCAGAGCAGCGAACAGTTTTGCCTGGGCTGAGCGGGAACTGTACTTCCTCAGAGGTAGGGAGGCGAGCAGGCCAGAGGTGGATGAACGCAGTGCCCTTGTTTGGGTGTAGGGCCTGATCAGAGCCTGAAGGTACGGAGGTGCCGTTCCCCTCACAGCTCCGTAGGCAAGCACCATGGTCTTGTAGCGGATGCGAGCTTCAACTGGAAGCCAGTGGAGAGAGCGGAGGAGCGGGGTGACGTGAGAGAACTTGGGAAGGTTGAACACCAGACGGGCTGCGGCGTTCTGGATGAGTTGTAGGGGTTTAATGGCACAGGCAGGGAGCCCAGCCAACAGCGAGTTGCAGTAATCCAGACGGGAGATGACAAGTGCCTGGATTAGGACCTGCGCCGCTTCCTGTGTGAGGCAGGGTCGTACTCTGCAAATGTTGTAGAGCATGAACCTACAGGAACGGGTCACCGCCTTGATGTTAGTTGAGAACGACAGGGTGTTGTCCAGGATCACGCCAAGGTTCTTAGTGCTCTGGGAGGAGGACACAATGGAGTTGTGGGACCAAATACTAAACTTTTCACTACTTTAATACGCATAAGTGAATTTGTCCCAATACTTTTGGTCCACTATAAAAATGGGGGGGACAATGTACATAAAGTTCTGTAATTTCTAAATGGTTCACCCGATGTGGATGAAAATACCCTCAAATTAAAGCTGACAGTCTGCACTTCAATGTCGTAGTCATTGTATAATTTCAAATCCAAAAATGTGTCACTGTCCCATTTCTTTGAGTTCACTGCATACTGTAGGCCTACAGATGGACACACAAATGCACCTTTTCTACACCCAGTGAAAACTAGATTCTAGATAGGCTACTTGTACAGGATCATCTTGAATTTACACTTCATTAAAGACATGCTCCAGAACTTTACCAAATACTAAGTATTATTTTTTACTTTTAGGATGTGTGTATTGTTGTGAATCGTTTTTTTAGATGCTAATGATCGGTTGGATGCTAATGAACGGTTGGATGCTAATGCACGGTTGGATGCTAATGCACGGTTGGATGCTAATGATCGGTTGGATGCTAATGAGCGGTTGGATGCTAATGAACGGTTGGATGCTAATGAACGGTTAGATGCTAATGAACGGTTGGATGCTAATGAACACAAGCATTGAAATCTCTAGTTTAAAAAAGGTGCCATTTTCCCCCAATGTGTGCACACACAGCAGAGCAATGACATGGTACACATACTGTATCTGCTCATTTGTGTAAGCAAAACAAAAGTACCAGAGAATCTATTTAAATTGGTAGCTAGGTCCATGAACCTCACAGGTATACCCCTCAGGAATGTGAACTTGATGTTTGTACAATTTAACATTTCAGTGTGCATTTGGTGAGAATTTGTTGTTTGTTCGACTGCAGAACCAGTGGTGATATACTTGAAAGAGCAGAGGGAGGGAAGCGGACAGAGAGAGCGCGACAAAAAGAGAGAAAGTGAGAGAAAGAAAAGAGAGAGAAGAGTCAAATGTATCTGTACCTGTAACCTCTCCTTTGGTCTCTGCTCCCAGGAGGTCAGAGTTCATCCCACTGGGGGAGGAAGGAGTCAGGTCCCCAAAGGGCCCCTCGGATCCTCCAGGCTTCAGCAGGTCCTCCGACAGCTCACTACCTGCCCCAGGGAGGGTTCTCAGGCACTGGGTTGACACCGAGGACGAGTCCTGATGTCTGGGGGAACCAACGCTCATCATGGAGGGCTTGGAGACGGAGCCTCGTAGCGGTTTGTCTAGCAGGCGTATGTGAGGAGAGGAGTGCCCCAGCGGAGATGACACACCACCACCACCCAAACAGTCTGCAGCCTTCGGGAAGGGCTTGTGTGGTGAGGTGTGGGACAGGGACAACTGGGACAGGGAGTTATTAGGCTTTGAGGACTGGGAGACTGAGTCAGAGGCCATGCCAGAGTCAGTACATCCCCCTGCTGCAAGCTGGGCTTTAGGCACTGTGTAATATTCCTCAGCAGTCTCCTGCTTGATTTTCTTCACTGATTTGTCCCCGTGTCCCCTGTCCTCAGACCCTGGTCCCTGGGGGCCGGGTATGTCCCCTAGAGGACCCCTTTTCCTGGGTCTGTGACGAGGCTCGTAGTCCGCGTCTCCATCCTCGTCCGTCGTGGCTGAGGACTCGCAGACAATATCAAACAGGTTGCGGTTATCTTCCTCAATGTTGTCATCTTCCTCAGTGTTGTCGTCGCTGCAGTTGGAGAAGTCGCACGAGTCCCGGGTCTGGCTGCTGTCGCCCCCCTTGGCCTCGGTGGAGCGGCCCAGAAACCTCTCTCCTCCCGGGCTGCTCTGGCAGGCAGAGGCCCCTCCCTGGAGACTGAGGCTGTCTGAGTTGATGCTGCGGCTGTCCTGGTAGCAGCCCCCCCTCTCCTTCAGAATAACCTTTATTCACCATTTACACGTACCAGGAAGTGACTTGATGAAATCGCATCCGTTAAGTACTCGGACCACTTCCCTTTTTCCACATTTTGTTACATTACGGCCTTATTCTAAAAAGGATCAAATAAATGTTTTTTCCTCATTAATCTACACGCAATACCCCATAATGCAAAGCGAACCGTTTTATTTTTGTTTGTTTTTCAAAATTATTAAACAGAAATATCTTATTTACATAAGTATTCAGACCCTTTGCTGTGAGACTCTAAATTGAGCTCAGGTGCATCCTGTTTCCATTGATCATCCTTGAGATGTTTCTACAACTTGATTGGAGTCCACCTGTGGTAAATTCAATTGAAACAAGTTTGGAACCACCAAGGCTCTTCCTAGAGCTGGCCGCCCGGCAAACTAAGTCATTGGGGGGAGAAGGGCCCGATAGTCAGTCTGACAGAGCTCCAGAGCTCCTCTGTGGAGATGGGAGAATCATCCAGAAGGACAACCATCTCTGCAGCACTCCACCAGTCAGGCCTTTATGGCAGAGTTGCCAGACGGAAAGGCACCTAAAAGACTCAGACCATGAGAAACAAGATTCTCTGTTCTGATGAAACCGAGATTGAACGCTTTGGCCTGAATGCCAAGGGTCACATCTGGAGAAAACCTGGAAGCATAGTGGCAGCATCATGCTGTAGGGATGTTTCTCAGCGGCAGGGACTGGGAGACTAGTCAGGATCGAGGGAAAGATGAACAAAGCAAAGTAGAGAGAGATCCTTGATGAAAACCTGCTCAGGGACTCGGAAGGTGAACCTTCGGCCCAGTCTAACAGGCTTTAAGCACACAGCCAAGTCTCTGAATGTCCTTGAGTGGCCCAGCCAGAGCCCGGACTTGAACCTGATCTCTGGAGAGACCTGACAACGCTCCCCATCCAACCTGACAGAGCTTGAGAGGATCTGCAGAGAAGAATGGGAGAAACTCCCCAAATACAGGTGTGCCAAGCTTGTAGCATCATACCCAAGAAGACTCGAGGCTGTAATCGCTGTCAAAGGTGCTTCAACAAAGTACTGAGTAAAGGGTCTGAATACTTTATTTTATAAATGTACAAACATTTCTAAAAAAACAGTTTTAGCTTTGTCAATATGGAGAATTGTGTGTAGATTGATGAGGGGGAAAAACAAAGGCTGTAACGTAACAAAATGTGGAAAAAGTCAAGTGTTCTGAATACTTTCCGAATGCACACAATATACATACAGTAAAGGTAGTCAAAACAAGATTAGAAACTGCATAATATACTACATAAATAATATACTACATAAATAATATACTATATAAAAGTGAGGACATAGACACTGAGTGGACAAAACATTAAGAACACCTGCTCTTTCCATGACAGACTGACCAGGTGAATCCAGGTGAAAGATATGAACCCTTAATGATGTCACTTGTTAAATCCACTTCAATCAGTGTAGATGAAGGGGAGGAGACAGGTTAAAGAAGGATTTTAAAGCCCTGAGACAACAGACATGGATTGTGTATGTTCCATTCAGACGGTAAAAGGGCAAGACAACATATTTAAGTGTCTTTGAAAGGGGTATGGTAGTAGGTGCCATGCACAGCGGTTTGAGTGTGTCAAGAACTGCAACGTTGCTGGGGTTTTCACACTCAACAGTTTCCTGTGTGTATCTAGAATGGTCCACCACCCAAATGACATCCAGCCAACTCGACACAACTGTGGGAAGTATTGGAATCAACATGGGCCAGCATCCCTGTGGAATGTTTTGGACACTCAGTGTATATATATATATATATAAATTGCAGTGACAGAAATGCCTACCTTCTGGCCCGTCTTGCAGGTGGCTGGGAGGGGCCAGTGGTAGGCGTGGCCTGCGCTGCACCCCCACATGGCGGTCAGGTTCCCATGGGAACCCTCGGTGAGCAGGTGTTTGAGGTTCGGGATGAGAGCACAGATGGTGCCGTGACTGTGGGCCCAGCGGACCAACTTACACAGGTTCTCTGAAGAGGTGTGCAAGCAGTCTTCCATAATGAGTTGGACCGGTTTCCTCTGCTGAAAAAAAAGAAAAGTATCAGTCAAAAGTTTGGACACACCTACCGATTCAAGAGTTTTTCTTAATTTGTTACTGTTTTCTACAATTGTAGAATAATAGTGAAGACATCAAAACTATGAAATAACACATTTGCAATCATGTAGTAACCAAAAAAAGTGTTAAACAAATCAAAATATGAGATTCCTCAAAGTAGCCACCCTTCGACAAGAGTGTGCTAAGCTGTCAAGGCATTCTCTCAACCAGCTTCATGAGGTAGTCCCCTGGAATGCATTTCAATTAACAAGTGTGCCTTGTTAAAAGTTCATTTGTGGAATTTCTTTCCTTCTTAATGTGTTTGAGCCAATCAGTTGTGTTGTGGTAGGGGTGATATACAGAAGATAGCCCTATTTGGTAAAATATCAAGTCCATATTATGGCAAGAACAGCTCAAATAAGCAGAGAGAAACAACAGTCCATCATTACTTTAAGACATGAAGGTCAGTCAATGCGGAACATTTTGCAGTCGCAAAAATCATCACGTGCTATGATGAAACTGTCTCTCATGAGGACCGCCACAGGAAAGACCCAGAGTTACCTCTGCTGCAGAGGATAAGTTCATTAGAATTAACTGCACTTCAGATTGCAGTCTCCTCTGAACAGTTGACGTTGAGATGTGTCTGTTACTTGAACGATGTGAAGCATTTATTTGGGCTGTGTGAATCAGGCCTTCATCATACAATTGCTACAAAGAGAGGTAGTTAACAAACCAGGCCAAAGACCTCTGAGACACCAATACTCCTTAGCCGGCCCACAAGAATGTAATGGTCTACCGTATCAAAAGGAAAAAGACAATAACAATAGCAACACAACATTGCTTATAATCAAGAGAACTGGTGACATTATAGAGGACCTTTAAGGTTGCAGTGACACGTCCATAACCTGAGCGGAAACCAGATTGCATTCCCGAGAGAATATTATAATACTATAGACATCAAGAAAGCCAGTCAGTTGATTATTGACAAGTTTTTCCAACACGTTTGATAAACAGGGCAAAATAGAAATAGGCAAGACGCCGGATTATACAGCACGGCCATTACACAGGTGCACCTTGTGCTGGGGGCAACAAATTCCCACTTTAAAAATGTGCTGTTTTGTCCCGACACAATACCACAGATGTCTCAAGTTGAGGGAGGGAGCAATTGGCATGCTGACTGCAGGAATGTCCACCCGAGTTGTTGCCAGATAATTTTATGTTAATTTCTCTACCATATGCTGCCTCCAATGCCGTTTTAGAGAATTTGGCAGTATGTCCAACCGACCTCACAAACGCAGACCACTTGTAACCACGCCAGCCCAGGACCTCCACATCCGGCTTCTTCTTCACCTGTGGGATCGTCTGAGACCAGCCACCCGGACAGCTGATGAAACGGAGGAGTTTTTTGGTCTGTAATAAAACCCTTTGAGGAAAAACTCATTCTGATTGGCTGGGCCAGGCTCCCCAGTAGGTGGGCCTATGCCCTACCAGGTCCCCCCATGGCTGTGCCCCTGCCCAGTCATGTGAAATCCATAGATTAGGGCCTAATTTATTTATTTAAAATGACTAAACTCTTAAATTGTTGCACTTCAAATTTTTGTTTCGTTGTAGATTTGCCTTTGTTGACAGGAAACTTTTATTTTAAGCCGGTTATATTGTAATATGGTTATTTTCTGTCTCCATTTTTCGCAACCAAGAGAGTCCAGTACAATGTAAAAACTATATTGGTTGTATCGAAGCTAGGTTGGGTAGCCTATAGTATTCGGAGTAAACAATCACATTTACGTAAGTCTAGTCTACATCCATGTAGAGCAGTCTATACATTAAAAACGAGGCTCCAACACAATCTTTCAAACAGTAAAGCTATTTCAAACCCCAAACACAATTTCCTGGTGATTGGAGGTATTTGTGTCGAGGTGAATTATAAAACCAGTCAGTGGCTCCATGGTGTCAGCTAGCAGCCTGAAGAAAACAGTCAAGACAAGACAACAGGCTGAGAATGGCCTGATTATGCAATGGTCTTACTAGTTGATTATGATAAGGAAATGAAATGCTTTGAATTGCGTTATCTACTGTAGACGACTAGTCATTGGTGGTTTACGATATTGACTGCCGTTATCAACTATTCTGCAGTTAGCTAGCAATGACTCTAGCCTGCTAACGTTTGAAGAAAAGCCCGTGAGATATCAAATCTCGCCACTTCTCTAGACTAGTAAGTGTTTGTTTTTTTAAATCAGTACTTCGCTACTATAATACCTGGCTGAATGTTGTACAAAAATGGTAAACTAGCTAGGTATAACATTAGCAATCAGCCTGCTAACCTGGCTAGCTAACGTTAGCGGTCGATTGGGGTAGCTGTCGCTACGCGTTGGTTAGTCAGTTATAGAACAAAAAGACACCTGTGTGTTATCAGAAACACTTACCTTTACACCGAACACACACACTTCCTATGTCTTCTAACATAAAGGAAATAAATGTTTTGGCTAATATTACTACTACCAAGCATGTAAAATACAGCAGACAAGAAATCACAACTCCGACTGGCTAGCTAGATTGCGTCTGGCGCACTAAAACATAGGTAACAGGACCTGTGTGAAAATAGCCACAATAGTGGAATTTGAGTTTCGCCTTCAAAATAAAAGTGGCCCATTGGAAGTGACACGAACGGTGGAATCAAGCCACATTTGGACTAGATAAGACAAAAAAAAAAAAAAAATGTTTAATGTTGTTACCGCCGCTCCTAGTAGCCGGGGACTTTAATAATGCACGGAAACTTAAATCAGCTTTACCTAATTTCTATTAACATGTTAAATGTGCAACAAGAGGGAAAAGAACTATGGACAAATTATACTCCACACACAGAGATGCATACAAAGCTCTCCCTCACCCTCCATTTGGAAAATCTGGCCATGATTCTATCCTCCTGATTCCTGCTTACAAGCAAAAATTAAAGCAGGAAGCACCAGTGACTCGGTCTATAAAAAAGTGGTCAGATGAAGCAGATTCTAAGTTACAGGACTGCTTCGCTAGCACAGACTGGAATAAGTTCCGGGATTCATACAATGGCATTGAGGAGTACACCACATCTGTCATTGGCTTCATCAATAAGTGCATCGATGACGTCGTCCCCACAGTGACCGTACGTACATACCCCAACCAGAAACCATGGCATACAGGCAACATCCACACTGAGCTAAAGGCTAGAGCTGCCACTTTCAAGGAGCGGAACTCTAACCCAGAAGCTTATAAGAAATCACGCTATGTCCTCCGACGAACCATCAAACAGGCAAAGCGTCAATACAGGATTAAGATCGAGTCGTACTACACCGGCTCTGACGCTCGTCGGATGCGACAGGGCCTGCAAACCATTACAGACTACAAAGGGAAGCACAGCCGAGAGCTGCCCAGTGACACAAGCCCACCAGACGAGCTAAACTACTTCTATGCTCGCTTCGAGGCAAATAACACTGCATACCGCCCCAATAATTTGCATACCGCCCCAACAGATCCACAGATGATGCAGTCTCTATTGCACACCACACTGCCCTTTCCCACCTGGACAAAAGGAACACCTACCTGAGAATGCTATTCATTGACTACAGCTCAGCGTTCAACACCATAGTGCCCTCAAAGCTCATCACTAAGCTAAGGACCCTGTGACTAAACACCTCCCTCTGCAACTGGATCCTGGACTTCCTGACGGGCCGCCCCCAGGTGATGAGGGTAGGTAACAACACATCCTTGAGAGCTTCAAGTTCCTTGGTGTCCACATCACCAACAAACTAACATAGTCCAAGCACACCAAGACAGTCGTGAAGAGGGCATGACAAAACCTATTCCCCCTCAGGAGACTGAAAAGATTTGGCATGGGTCCTCAGATCCTCAAAAGGTTCACCAGCTGCACCATCGAGAGCATGCTGACGGGTTGCATCACTGCCTGGTATGGCAACTGCTCAGCCTCCGACCCGCAAGGCACTACAGAGGGTAGTGCGTACGGCCAACTACATCACCGGGGCCAAGCTTCCTGCCATCCAGGACCTCTATACCAGGCGGTGTAAGAGGAAGGACCTAAAAATTGCCAAAGTCTCCAGTCACCCGATTCATAGACTGTTCTCTCTGCTACCACACGGAAAGCGGTACCGGAGCGCCAAGTCTAGGTCTAAGAGGCTTCTAAACAGCTTCTACCCCCAAGCCATAAGACTCCTGAACATCTAGTCAAATGGCTACCCAGACTATTTGCATTGCCCCCCCCCCCCCCACTGCCACTCTCTGTTGTCATCTATGTGTAACAGTATAACTTTAAACCGTCCCCTCGCCCCGACACGGGCGCGAACCAGGGACCCTCTGCACACATCAACAACAGTCACCCACGAAGCGTCGTTACCCATCGCTCCACAAAAGCCGCGGCCCTTGCAGAGCAAGGGGAAACCCTACTTAAGTCTCAGAGCAAGTGACGTAACTGATTGAAATGCTAGTAGCGCATACCCGCTAACTAGCTAGCCATTTCACATCCGTTACACTCACCCCCCTTTCAACCTCCTCCTTTTCCGCAGCAACCAATGATCCGGGTCAACAGCATCAATGTAACAGTATAACTTTAGTACGTCCCCTCGCCCCGACACGGGCGCGAACCAGGGACCCTCTGCACACATCAACAACAGTCACCCACGAAGCGTCGTTACCCATCGCTCCACAAAAGCCGCGGCCCTTGCAGAGCAAGGGGAAACCCTACTTAAGTCTCAGAGCAAGTGACGTAACTGATTGAAATGCTAGTAGCGCATACCCGCTAACTAGCTAGCCATTTCACATCCGTTACATATGCATAGTCACTTTAATTAACTCTACCTACATGTACTGTACATACTACCTCCACTAACCGGTGCCCCCGCACATTGACTCTGTACCGGCACCCCCCTGTATATATTATTTTACTGCTGCTCTTTAATTACTTGTTATTTTTATCTCTTATCCGTATTTTTTAAAACTGCACTGTCGGTTAGAGGCTCGTAAGTAAGCATTTCACTGTTGTATTCGGCACACATGATTAATAAGATTGGATTTGATTTGTGTCTTTGAAGCAGTTGACTTCTCAACTAAAGTATTGGTCCTCCGATTTGACACACTGAACTCCGTCTGAGAAGTAGTTGGTGAACCAGGCTAGGCAATCATTTGAGAAACCAAGGCTGTTGAGTCTGCCGATAAGAATACGGTGATTGACAGAGTCGAAAGCCTTGTGCCAGGTCGATGAATACGGCTGCACAGTACTGTCTTTTATCGATGGCGGTTATGATATCGTTTAGTACCTTGAGCGTGGCTGAGGTGCACCCATGACCAGCTCGGAAACCTGATTGCTCAGCGGAGAAAATACGGTGGGATTCGAAATGGTCAGTGATCTGTTTATTATCTTGGCTTTCGAAGACTTTGGAAAGGCAGGGTAGGATGGATATAGATCTGTAACAGTTTGGGTCTAGAGTGTCTCCCCCTTTTAAGGGCTTTGTCCCAACAACAAGCCTTTCATCTTTCTTTTTGTATTTATTTTCATGTTGCTGGTATTGATTGCTATGTATTGAACCTTTGTCTTAAGACTGAATGAACACAGTAGACATTGCACAGTCAGTGGTGCCTGAATTTCATGCATCTTGCTTAAAAGGTGTCCCCCACCCACCAGCTTTAAAAAAAATTATGTATTTAAAAATATATAATTCAGACGTTAGTGATGTACTGGGCCATCCGCACTACCCTCTGTAGTGCCTTGCGGTCAGATGCCAAGCAGTTGCCATACCAAGCGGTGAAGCAGCCAGTCAAGATGCTCTCGATGGTGCAGCTGTAGAACTTTTGAGGGCCCATGCAAAATCTTTTCAACCTCCTGAGGGGGAAGAGGCATTGTCATGCCCTCTTCAAGACTTTGTTGGTGTGTGTGGACCACGATAGATCCTTAGTGATGTGTACACCGAGGAACTTGAAGCTCTCCACCTGCTCCACTAAAGCCCCGTCGATGTGGATGGGGTCGTGCTCGGACCTCCGTTTCCAGTAGTCCACGTTCAGCTCCTTTGTCTTGCTGACGTTGAGGGAGAGGTTGTTGTCCCGACACCACACTGACGTTGAGGGAGAGGTTGATGTCCTGGCACCACACTGACGTTGAGCAACACTACACAGTTGCGTTCTGTGAGTGTCACTGAGTATGCTGATACCCCATTTCATGGGTGTACAATATCTAGTTTTGTCTATACAGTGCATAAAGTCTAATACATCCACAGTGCAATTTAAGTTTAAAAAAAATTACATAACATTCTGAACTTGTTTAGCATAATCTAGTCCAAATATGGCATATTTGTATGCGTTTGAATCACTTTAAAATGAGGGACTTTTATTTAGAAGCCGAATCACAAATTCCACTATTGTGGCTAATTCTTGTGGCTAGCTTTACACAGGCGGTAGGCCTAACTGGACCACTGTGAAGCTAGCGTCAAAGATGTTATATTATATTGACAAGAGAGTCGAGTGACCACTCTAGCAATGGAAATACCTGTTCTCCAAGATAGAAGACAGTCGGGAGGAGGCGAGATCAGGTGGAACCATTCTAGCCAATGAGAGTACAAATCCGAAGTATGTTTTTTTTTCCAAAGTTGCCAAAATGCTACGTGCGTCCACTTACATCAGTGCATTCGTAACAACCTAACCATTACGAAACTTATTTCGATTAAATAAGCCTCACGTAGCTAGTGCATTTAGCAATTAAATGTGTTGACAAAATTCGACCTACATACAAAAAATATTTCCGTGTCACGGAAATTCAGAATTCTTCTAAATAAAAGTCCCCCACATAATAGTAGACGTGTCGATAACCTAGGTTAGTTGACAAAAGTTACGAAAACAATGTGAGAGCTTTGCGCATGGTGGTTATTAATTACACTTTGGATGGTGTATCAATACACCCAGTCACTACATAGATATAGGTCTTCCTAACTCAGTTGCTGAAGAGGAAAGAAACTGCTCAGGGATTTCACCATGAGGCCAATGGTGATTTTAAAACAGTTAAGAGTTTAATGGCTGTGATAGGAGAACACTGAGGATGGATCACCACATTGTAGTTACTCCACAATACTAACCTAAATGACAGAGTGAAATGAAGGAAACCTGTACAGAACACAAATATTCCAAAAACATGCATCCTGTTTGCAATAAGGCACTTAAGTAATACTGCAAAAAATGGGACCAAGCAATTAACTTTTTCTCCTGATTACAAAGTGTTACGGTCAGAGACATGTTGGGCTAGGGGGAATGGGATGGAGATTTGGGGTAATGGGCTGGGGGGAATGGGCGTGATGTTGGGCTAGGGGGATATTATGACAGAACCAGTGTTATCATCATATTATTTCTCTGTATGGATGTTAAAAAAAATTTAGTGGTAGCCTATGGGTACATGTGGTAAAATTTGTAAATTTACAGTGGGGGAAAAAGTATTTAGTCAGCCACCAATTCCGTGTTGCCCAGCAACAGCCCCAAAACATCACTGCTCTAGAGGATATCTGCATGGAGGAATGGGCCAAAATACCAGCAACAGTGTGTGAAAACCTTGTGAAGACTTACAGAAAACGTTTGACCTCTGTCATTGCCAACAAAGGGTATATAACAAAGTATTGAGATAAACTTTTGTTATTGACCAAATACTTATTTTCCACCATAATTTGCAAATAAATTCATAAAAAATCCTAATGTGGTTTTCTGGATTTTTTTTCTAATTTTGTCTGTCATAGTTGAAGTGTACCAATGATGAAAATTACAGTCCTCTCTCATCTTTTTAAGTGGGAGAAATTAAATAAATTCATTAACTCTTTTAGACTACTTTAGCGAAGATATTTGGGGAGAGATGACAAAAGTATTAATTTATGCATTTAACCGTTCCTTACTGTGATAGGCCATCATCATCCAGGAAACAATTTACAAAATGTACAAATAGGAAGGATGAAAAAGAAAATGCACAATGCATGGGTTGCTGTTATGTTTATTAAAATTATTGTAGACTTATATTTGCAGTTTAAAAAGGATATCAGGGCTGTTTACAGCTGGGAAGTTTGTAACTTAAAAAATAATGAACCTTTTTCAACTCAAACATTTCACATTTTCTTGATTGATTAATTCAGAAGAGGGAGAATTAAAAAAATTAACTTTTTTTTTATTTTGTAAAAAAAGTATGTGTCTTTAGTCGATACGAACAAATAAATCAGGTTAACGCACGGTGCATTTGTAAACAATTCAGACCCCTTTGACTTTTTCCACATTTTGCTACATTACAGCCTTAATCTAAAATGGATTCAAAAAAAGAAGAATTCTCATCCCATCTCCAAACCCCAGAATGACAAAGAGAAAACCAGTTTTTAGAAATGTTTGCAAATAAAAATCTGAAATTCAGACCCTTTGCTATAAGACTCGAAATTGAGCTCAGGTGCATCCTGTTTCCATTGACCATCCTTGAGCTGTTTCTACAACTTGATTGGAGTCCACCTGTGGTAAATTCAATTGATTGGACAGGATTTGGAAAGGCACACACCGGTCTATATAAGGTCCCACAGTTGACAGTGCATGTCAGAGCAAAAACCAAGCCATGAGGTCGAAGGAATTGTCCGTAGAGCTCCGAGACAGGATTGTGTTGAGACACAGATCTGGGGAAGGGTACCAAAACAATTCTGCAGCATTGAAGGTCCCCAAGAACAGTGGCCTCCATTATTCTTAAATGGAAGAAGTTTGGAACCACCAAGACTCTTCCTAGAGCTGGCCGCCCGGCCAAACTGAGTAATCAGGGGAGAAGGGCCTTGGTCAGGGAGGTGACCAAGAACCCGATGGTCACTCTGACAGAGCTCCAGAGTTCCTCTGTGGAGATGGGAGAACCTTCCAGAAGGACAACCATCTCTGCAGCACTCCACCAATCAGGCGTTTATGGTAGTGGCCAGATGGAAGCCACTCCTCAGTAAACGGCACATGACAGCCTGCTTAGAGTTCGCCAAAAGGCACCTAAAGGACTCTGACCATGAGAAACAAGATTCTCTGGTTTGATGGAACCAAGATTGAACTCTTTGGCCTGAATGCCAAGCGTCATGTCTTGAGGAAACCTGGCACCATCCCTACGGTGATGCATGGTGGTGGCAGCATTATGCTGTGGGGATGTTTTTCAGTGGCAGGGACTGGGAGACTAGTCAAGATAGAGGGAAAGATGAATGGAGCAAAGTACAGAGGTCCTTGATGTAAACCTGCTCCAGAACGTTCAGGACCTCGGAAGGTGAACCTTCGCCCCAGTTTAACAAGACAATGACCAAGCCAACGCAGGAGTGACTTCGGGACAAGTCTCTGAATGTCCTTGAGTAGCCCACCCAGAGCCCAGACTTGAACCTGATCGAACATCTGTGCAGAGACCTGAAAATGGCTGTGCAGCAACGCTCCTCGTCCAACCTGACAGAGCTTGAGAGGATCTGCAGAGAAGAATGGGAGAAACTCCCCAAATACAGGTGTGCCAAGCTTGTAGCGTCAAACCCAAGAAGACTTGAGGCTGTAATCGCTGTCAAAGGTGCTTCAACAAAGTACTGAGTAAAGGGTCTGAATACTTATGTAAATGTAAGAAGAAAAAAAAAATCATAAGCAAAAAAAAATCTAAAAACCTGTATTTGCTTTGTCATTATGGAGTATTGTGTGTATATTGATGAGGGAAATAATTGAATCCATCTTAGAATAAGGCTGTAACGTAACAAAATGTCAGAAAGAAAAAAGGGGTCTGAATACTTTCCAAATGCACCGTATATCCCAAATCAAAATGACTAGGGCTCTATTCAAATATGGCTGAATTATTGGCTTACTGGTATAACCCCCGGTATTCATGTTCTTGAAATTTGGCAGTGCATTTAAAGATCTCCACAACGGCACAACCCAAGGGGGGGGGGGGGGGGCGCCATCCCAGACAGGAAGATCACGTCAGTGACTCAACCCACTCAAGTGATGCACCCCTCCTAGGGACGGCATGGAAGAGCACCTTTTTAATATTGTTAAACAAAATTCTAAATCCGCTAACATTTCCTCATTAAACAAATTTCAGTTTTTTTTTTCTCTTTCCTTTTTTAAACTTTTACCATCGCAGAACTTTTATTTTGAAGGGAAATCAGGCCTTATTATTGCTAAGTCTCGCTGGCATCTTGAACAATGAAATATCTTATTTTTCATAATAAATATAAAATCAGTGTGTAAGATATGCACCTTAGACTGCATTAACTCTCCACACATCCAACCCTTACGCACACACACACACACACACACATGAACACACACACACACACACACACACACACACACACACACACACACACACACACACACACACACATGAACACACACACACACACACACACACACACACACACACACGAACACACACACACACACACACACACACACATGAACACACACACACACACACACACACACACATACACACACACACACAAACATGAACACACATCGCTGCCGCTCTATTGAATTACTTTATTTAATTGAACCTTTATATACTATTGATTCATCTGCTCAACCCAAAACACTATATTATACTTGTAACACTCATACGTGACATAAAATTAATTTCTACTGTATCTTCTAGTTTGTACATTCTAGTTATTTAGCAGACGCGGTTATCCAGAGAGGAGACACACCCGAGTGTCCCGAGAATTTACTGAACAATGTGGGCCACGACTACAAAACAGAAACAGCAGTACAATTAGAGCAACCGGTTTATTAGACAACTGCACGTTAGAGAAGGGGAGGACGGAGAGTTCATCACGACACATTCAGAGACGGAAAAACGTCACGTTCGTTAGACATTCTGGGTATGTCCCAAATGACACCCGGATTCCCTCTATAGGCGACCATTTTAGACAACACGGAACTTGGAAATCTACAACGTCTGAATTCAGAAATTAGGGCATCATCCAAGAGTTCCCTGAATTCTCCGACCTAAAGATCTCACCATCACGATTTTTTAACAGTCAGATAATAATTTTTTTGATAAAGTTCCCAGTTGTGTTGAAGGCACCAGATGTAGTGAATAGGCATCTCCTCGTAGTTAGAGTTTAGACTTCATCATGGACATCATCTTCTCCATCTTGATAGCCAGGCTCATGTCTCCTTTAATCATCAGCTTCCCTGACATAAAGGCCATGGTGGGCTTTAGTTTGCCTGGAGAGAGAGAACCACAACATGTTATGAGAGAGAGAGAGACAGAGAGAGAAAGAAAGAAAGAAAGAAAGAAAGAAAGAGAGTTTGCTTTGGCAATGTTAACACATGTTTCCCATGCCAATAAAGCCCCTTGAATTGAATTGAGAGTAGAGAGAAAGAGAGAGAGACAGAGAACCAGAACATGAAGATAGTAGCACAATGTGTATCACTAATGAGAACAATAGTGGTAAAGACACCAGAAATAACTCATGAAAAAATCAAACATGGTCGTGTTCATCAGGCCAACAGAAACGTTTCTTATTGGACCAGAGTCCAGAGTCATATTCACTAGGAACCAAATGTTTCGCTATGGTGAATACGACCCAGGTACCGGCAGGTATTCCCTCCCTGTTCCAGTTCTGTTTTTCATCCGTTTCGTGCCTAATGAACACGACCCAGCTACCCAGTCAGTCACACTGACCTGCAAACATCTTGGTGAAGTCAGCGCTGTCCATGGTCATGACCACGTCAGCTTTCACTGGGGGTTCTCCGCTACCTGCACTGCCCCCGCCGTTCTTCATGTCAATGAACCACACGCCTGCATGCTCACCTGGAACACAGACACACTACTATAGAGCCTCCCCTTCACACCAACAAACATGGAGTCTAATGGACAAACATCACAAAATAATGACTTTCGGAGTTGCCTGCGTTGTCCACCAAGTGTAATGAAGCAAGGGAGTAGAGTGAGTGATGAAACAAGGGAGTAGGGTAAGTGATGAAACAAGGGAGTAGAGTAAGTGATGAAACAAGGGAGTAGAGGAAGTGATGAAACAAGGGAGTAGAGGAAGTAATGAAACAAGGGAGTAGAGGAAGTAATGAAACAAGGGAGTAGAGGAAGTGATGAAACAAGGGAGTAGAGGAAGTGATGAAACAAGGGAGTAGAGGAAGTGATGAAACAAGGGAGTAGAGGAAGTGATGAAACAAGGGAGTAGAGGAAGTGATGAAACAAGGGAGTAGAGGAAGTGATGAAACAAGGGAGTAGAGGAAGTGATGAAACAAGGGAGTAGAGGAAGTGATGAAACAAGGGAGTAGGGTAAGTGATGAAACAAGGGAGTAGGGTAAGTGATGAAACAAGGGAGTAGGGTAAGTGATGAAACAAGGGAGTAGGGTAAGTGATGAAACAAGGGAGTAGGGTAAGTGATGAAACAAGGGAGTAGGGTAAGTGATGAAACAAGGGAGTAGGGTAAGTGATGAAACAAGGGAGTAGGGTAAGTAATGAAACAAGGGAGTAGGGTAAGTAATGAAACAAGGGAGTAGGGTAAGTGTAACCCTTAAGCCCACTTCCATCTTTGGATTCAAATATGTAAAAAAATAAACAATTCTGCTGTTGAATGTTTCAACTAGTTCATGTGGTCGTTTTATCCATAACAGTTTTTATTCAAATCAAATTTTATTAGTCACATGCGCCGATTATACAACAGGTGTAGACCTCGACAGTGAAACGCTGACTTACGAGCCCCTAACCAACAAAGCAGTTAAAAAAAATAAAAGAAATACTGATAAGAATAAGAAATAAAAGTAACAATTAATTAAAGAGCAGCAGTAAAATAACAATAGCGAGACTATATACAGGGGGTACCGGTACAGAGTCAATGTGGAGGCTATATACAGGGGGTACCGGTACAGAGTCAATGTGGAGGCTATTATACAGGGGGTACCGGTACAGAGTCAATGTGGAGGCTATATACAGGGGGTACCGGTACAGAGTCAATGTGGAGGCTATATACAGGGGGTACCGGTACAGAGTCAATGTGGAGGCTATATACAGGGGGTACCGGTACAGAGTCAATGTGGAGGCTATATACAGGGGGTACCGGTACAGAGTCAATGTGGAGGCTATATACAGGGTGGTACCGGTACAGAGTCAATGTGGAGGCTATATACAGGGGGTACCGGTACAGAGTCAATGTGGAGGCTATATACAGGGGGTACCGGTACAGAGTCAATGTGGAGGCTATATACAGGGGGTACCGGTACAGAGTCAATGTGGAGGCTATATACAGGGGGTACCGGTACAGAGTCAATGTGGAGACTATATACAGGGGGTACCGGTACAGAGTCAGTGTGGAGGCTATATACAGGGGGTACCGGTACAGAGTCAATGTGGAGGCTATATACAGGGTGTACCGGTACAGAGTCAATGTGGAGGCTATATACAGGGTGTTACGATACAGAGTCAATGTGGAGGCTATATACAGGGGGAACCGGTACAGAGTCAATGTGGAGGCTATATACAGGGGGAACCTGTACAGAGTCAATGTGGAGGCTATATACAGGGGGTACCGGTACAGAGTCAATGTGGAGGCTATATACAGGGGGTACCGGTACAGAGTCAATGTGGAGGCTATATACAGGGGCTACCGGTACAGAGTCAATGTGGAGGCTATATACAGGGGGTACCGGTACAGAGTCAATGTGGAGGCTATATACAGGGTGTTACGGTACAGAGTCAATGTGGAGGCTATATACAGGGTGTTACGGTACAAAGTCAATGTGGAGGCTATATACAGGGTGTTACGGTACAGAGTCAATGTGGAGGCTATATACAGGGTGTTACGGTACAGAGTCAATGTGGAGGCTATATACAGGGGGTACCGGTACAGAGTCAATGTGGAGGCTATATACAGGGGGTACCGGTACAGAGTCAATGTGAGGCTATATACAGGTGGTACCGGTACAGAGTTAATGTGGAGGCTATATACAGGGGGTACCGGTACAGAGTCAATGTGGAGGCTATATACAGGGGGTACCGGTACAGAGTCAATGTGGAGGCTATATACAGGGGGGTACCGGTACAGAGTCAATGTGGAGGCTATATACAGGGGGTACCGGTACAGAGTCAATGTGGAGGCTATATACAGGGGGTACCGGTACAGAGTCAATGTGGAGGCTATATATAGGGGGGTACCGGTACAGAGTCAATGTGGAGGCTATATACAGGGGGTACCGGTACAGAGTCAATGTGGAGGCTATATACAGGGGGGTACCGGTACAGAGTCAATGTGGAGGCTATATACAGGGGGGTACCGGTACAGAGTCAATGTGGAGGCTATATACAGGGGGTACCGGTACAGAGTCAATGTGGAGACTATATACAGGGGTACCGGTACAGAGTCAATGTGGAGGCTATATACAGGGTGTTACCGGTACAGAGTCAATGTGGAGGCTATATACAGGGTATTACGGTACAGAGTCAATGTGGAGGCCACCGGTTAGCCAATCAGATGTTTAAGTTATTGACAGTTGTAAGTTTCCACCACTGGCTAATTTCAAAGCTCCAACAAAAACCATGTGGAGGCAACTATCAGTTAAACACGTTAAATATTTTGGAGTATCTTCTCAGATAAGTGATCATAATATAACATTACAGAGATCAATGTGCTGATACAAGCCCATGAAATACGCCATTTCTTGCCAATTGAAAATATGACTAGCAGTCGTGCCGGCACGTGACAGTCACACAGCAGCAACATGGTGAGTTTACATTTTCAAATGCATTGTCTTATTTTATACTGGTAAATGATTTGATTGATTAAAATCCCCATTAGCCCGACGGCTAGTCTTACTGGGGTCAGACACATAACCAAAAATACCTTCATGACCAAAAAAATTACTTTTCAATTTACATACATACACACGTCAGTCCAGACACACAACCAGTAGGTCACATGTCAGTCCATACACACAACCAGTAGGTCACATGTCAGTACATACACACAACCAGTAGGTCACATGTCAGTACAGACACACAACCAGTAGGTCACACGTCAGTACAGACACACAACCAGTAGGTCACACGTCAGTACAGACACACAACCAGTAGGACACACAACCAGTAGGTCACACGTCAGTACAGACACACAACCAGTAGGTCACACAACCAGTAGGTCACACGTCAGTACAGACACACAACCAGTAGGTCACACGTCAGTACAGACACACAACCAGTAGGTCACACGTCAGTACAGACACACAACCAGTAGGTCACACGTCAGTACAGACACACAACCAGTAGGACACACAACCAGTAGGTCACATGTCAGTACAGACACACAACCAGTAGGTCACATGTCAGTACATACACACAACCAGTAGGTCACACGTCAGTACAGACACACAACCAGTAGGTCACACGTCAGTCCAGACACACAACCAGTAGGTCACATGTCAGTACAGACACACACACACAACCAGTAGGACACACAACCAGTAGGTCACACAACCAGTAGGTCACATGTCAGTCCAGACACACAACCAGTAGGACACACAACCAGTAGGTCACATGTCAGTACAGACACACAACCAGTAGGTCACACGTCAGTACAGACACACAACCAGTAGGTCACACAACCAGTAGGTCACATGTCAGTCCAGACACACAACCAGTAGGACACACGTCAGTACAGACACACAACCAGTAGGACACACAACCAGTAGGTCACACGTCAGTACAGACACACAACCAGTAGGTCACACGTCAGTCCAGACACACAACCAGTAGGACACACAACCACAACCAGTAGGTCACACAACCAGTAGGTCACACGTCAGTACAGACACACAACCAGTAGGTCACACAACCAGTAGGTCACATGTCAGTCCAGACACACAACCAGTAGGTCCCATTCAGAATGTTCTGGATGCAAAGACGGCTTTGACCCGGTACTAGTTGTGTACCTAATAAACTAGCAAGTGAATAACGGTGACAAACATTCATACAATGCTGAAAATAGGTTTCTTACCAGACAGGTTGAATTTGTAGACTCCTCCAGTGGATTTGACAACGTCGGGGTTGAGGACTCCCTTGATGATACTGAATGTTTCTGCTATGGGCCCACCGGTAGCAGCGCTGCGCGGGTCACCCTTAACCCCTGGGATGACAACCTGATCCCCCATGTTCTGCACCAGAGCCTCAGCCTCATCCAGGAAGAAGTCTGGGAGCAGTGCATTACCTGTGGTCACACAGAGACACACTATTAGCATAACCACTCGGTACAGCCAGAAGACGACTTGGCCACCCCTCGGAGCCTGGTTCCTCTTTAGGTTTCCTCCTAGGTTCCTGCCTTTTCAAGAATGTTATTTTCCTAGTCACTGTGCTTCTGCATCATTGCCTCTCTTGGGGTTTTAGTCTGGGTATAAATGTGACAACTGCTGATGTAAAAGAGGTTTTATATAAATGATTTTGCTTGATTGACACCCACATCTATGCTCTGTGGACACCATGTTAAACATTCTCTAGAGGCGAAGATGTTGGGGTGGAGGGGAAGAGGTTATAAACTGACATGTTTAATTATTTTAAGAAGGTCATACTATAGATTATTTAGCCATTTGATTTAGAATTATAGGACCTCTTTAGATATTAAAAAATATACATATTTGATTATATTGAATGGCCTTTAGTACCAAATCCCATAGAAACACATTGAATAACATTCATAAATAGCAAAAAAAAAAAAATCCAAAAAAATAGATAAGGAATAAAGGTTTGGAAGCGTCTGTCCTTGTTACGGGATTTTTGTGTTTAATGACTAAAATATGTATACATTTGACTTAGAATTATAACTCATAAATGTTGAATGTTATGTGTTCCTTGTTAGAAAGAATGGAGTTATCTTCAGACAGGCTGGAATGCTGTGTTCCTTACAGGACATTATGTCTCTACCCAGGGAGGGGAAAGACCTTGGGTTGGTTGCAGATTGTCTAACAGGTGGCAGACAGTAATGAGGCTGTGAACTGTATTGCCATTGTATCCGAGAGGAGGTTGGACATTAAAACCTATGACATCATCTTTATTATATAACCTGATGTAAAATGTGTTATGATTCAGTACTCTCGAGAATAAACGCTATTGATTGATTGATTTTAAGACTGGTATCTGTCCATTTTATGCAGATAATTATCTTACAAATTCTTATTTATGGGCAGAGTGTTTTAATTGAATTGGTTAATAAACAGGAATCAAAATTCCTTTAACAGTCCTATATCTAGGAGATATAAGAACACTCAGGAAACAATTGTATTTAAACATATTTAACACATTTTTTTTTGGGGGGGGGCACAAAACCACCTCCATACTTCCATTTGTTTTTTAAAACCGGTACCCGGTTACCGTCAGACGAGGCCTGTGACGTGTGGGGGTCGTAGAGGAGGTCATATTAGTTTATAAGCCAACGTCTAACGGTCTGACAAACACCGCTGTAGCTCGGCCACCTTCCACAACAGATCCAATAAACAACATCTCTTATCTTTAAACTGACGGATCTAGACGGGGATTTTTCTACTTATACTGACGCACCAGCGCATCAAGAGACTCTAGGGGGGGGGGTTATTAAAGACTCTAGGGGGGGGGGGGGGTTATTAAAGACTCTAGGGGGGGGGTTATTAAAGACTCTAGGGGGGGGGGGGGGGTTATTAAAGACTCTAGGGGGGGGGGGGGGGGGGGGTTATTAAAGACTCTAGGGGGGGGGTTATTAAAGACTCTAGGGGGGGGGGGGGGTTATTAAAGACTCTAGGGGGGGGGGGTGATTAAAGACTCTAGGGGGGGGGTGATTAAAGACTCTAGGGGGGGTGATTAAAGACTCTAGGGGGGGTGATTAAAGACTCTAGGGGGGGTGATTAAAGACTCTAGGGGGGGGTGATTAAAGACTCTAGGGGGGGGGGGGTTATTAAAGACTCTAGGGGGGGGGGGGTTATTAAAGACTCTAGGGGGGGTGATTAAAGACTCTAGGGGGGGTGATTAAAGACTCTAGGGGGGGTTATTAAAGACTCTAGGGGGGGTTATTAAAATTGACACGAGATCCAAGCGGTAGGATTACTGTATCAGGCTGTTTTATACCTGTGACGTAGCATCCTGTGATAAACCTCACATTACCGCGCACATACCTGGAGCGACGGCGTAAATGTCAAAGTCTTTAATTCCCTCGGTCTTCAGAATTTCCTCGTCGATGACAAAGTTCCCGGTGTAGCTGGGCGGCTTACCGAGGATGGCGTAGGCTGCGTCTGACATGATGTCAACGTTACGACACTGCTTACCCACCTCCGCACCACCTAACATCTCCATGGCAGCAGTCTGGATTGCTGGAGGAAATAACAGAACATTCAGGAAGATTTTTAAAAAATATATATATTAAAGAGTTTTATTTTAATTACTTCAAAATACTTTATG
This sequence comes from Salvelinus alpinus, assembly GCF_045679555.1. Taxonomy (NCBI): domain Eukaryota; kingdom Metazoa; phylum Chordata; class Actinopteri; order Salmoniformes; family Salmonidae; genus Salvelinus; species Salvelinus alpinus. The sequence continues at coordinate 116,981,665 of NC_092086.1, read as the reverse complement.
TATTGGCACATAGGAAGTTATTTCGAAAGCACTGATAGGATTCCAGATGACAACAAAGTGACATCTAACGGACAAACAAGTCTTCTCACGTCTACTCTGGGTCATTAAAACTGGTTAAACCGTTTAAGTTGTATCTTTCAACACATACCCGTCTTAGGCCATAAGGCATTGACAGCGATGGACCCTCTGAACTCCTCAGCCATGCCCAGAACACACATGGACATGCCGTACTTGGCCATTGTGTATGCTAAAAGGGAAACCATCAAAACAAAAAGGAAGAACAGGTTAAAAACACAAGTCAAAGATCTTGTTTTCAAATCTTCCTCAGTGCGTCGCAACAATCTCTCCTTTCTCCTCAACTTGTTCACGACTACCCACAAAATCTAAAAGCATTGGATTGGTGGAGGCAGGGGCTAGAGGGAGTTTCCCATCATATTTCTTATTACACGCCATTTCCCTTTTATTTATTTATTTTTTCTCCCCTTTTCTCCCCAATTTTCGTGGTATCCAATCGCTAGTAATTACTATCTTGTCTCATCGCTACAACTCCCGTACGAGCTCGGGAGAGACGAAGGTCGAAAGTCATGCGTCCTCCGAAACACAACCCAACCAAGCCGCACTGCTTCTTAACACAGCGCGCCTCCAACCCGGAAGCCAGCCGCACCAATGTGTCGGAGGAAACACGTGCACCCGCCCCCCTTGGTTAGCGCGCACTGCGCCCGGCCCGCCACAGGAGTCGCTGGAGCGCGATGAGACAAGGATATCCCTACCGGCCAAACCCTCCCTAACCCGGACGACGCTAGGCCAATTGTGCGTCGCCCCACGGACCTCGCTGCGACAGAGCCTGGGCGCGAACCCAGAGACTCTGGTGGCGCAGCTAGCGCTGCAGTGCTCTAGACCACTGCGCCACCCGGGAGGCCCTCCATTTCCCTTTTTAAATGAGTGAAGGGAAGTGCACACTCTGGGTAGAAAGGACTGATAATTGAGACTCAGACAGTGGAAGCCTTCCTTACCTGTGTGGTTTTTAAACCAGATGGGGTTTAGGTTGAGCGGTGGGCTGAGGTTCAGGATGTGAGGGTTTTTACTCTTCAACAGATGTGGGATGCACAGCTTAGACCTGGGGGGGGGGGAAACGACAGCTTAGACCTGGAGGGGGAAACGACAGCTTAGACCTGGGGGGGGAAACGACAGCTTAGACCTGGAGGGGGAAACGACAGCTTAGACCTGGAGGGGGAAACGACAGCTTAGACCTGGAGGGGGAAACGACAGCTTAGACCTGGAGGGGGAAACGACAGCTTAGACCTGGAGGGTGAAACGACAGCTTAGACCTGGGGGGTGAAACGACAGCTTAGACCTGGAGGGGGAAACGACAGCTTAGACCTGGGGGGTGAAACGACAGCTTAGACCTGGGGGGTGAAACGACAGCTTAGACCTGGGGGGTGAAACGACAGCTTAGACCTGGGGGGTGAAACGACAGCTTAGACCTGGGGGGTGAAACGACAGCTTAGACCTGGAGGGGGAAACGACAGCTTAGACCTGGAGGGGGAAACGACAGCTTAGACCTGGGGGGTGAAACGACAGCTTAGACCTGGGGGGTGAAACGACAGCTTAGACCTGGGGGGTGAAACGACAGCTTAGACCTGGGGGGTGAAACGACAGCTTAGACCTGGGGGGTGAAACGACAGCTTAGACCTGGGGGGTGGATAAGAGCGTCTGCTAAATGACTTAAATGTAATGTAAATGTAAATGAAACGACAGCTTAGACCTGGGGGGTGAAACGACAGCTTAGACCTGGCAAAACGACAGCTTTGACCTGGCAAAACGACAGCTTTGACCTGGTAAAACAATTCAGAAATACATTTTTCATTAGGCTTCTTCGTTGAATGAAACCCTCCCGAAGTACTGAGTAAAGGGTCTGAAAACTAATGCAAATGTAATCTCACTTTTTTTAAATATACACATCAGCAAAAATTTCTAAAAACCTGTTTATGCTTTGTCATTATAGGGTATTGTGATGTCATTATGGGGTATTGTGATGTCATTATAGGGTATTGTGTGTAGATTGCCGTGCAATAAAATAGTCTATGACAGGGTGGCTGGAGCCTGACAATTTTTAGGACCATTCTCTGACACCACCTGGTATAGAGGTCCTGGATGGCAGGAAGCTGGGACTTTGTGATGTACTGGGCCAGACGCACTACCCTCTGTAGCGCCTTGCGGTTGGTAGCCGAGCAGTTGCCGTACCAGGCAGTGATGCAACCGGTCAGGATGCTCTCGATGTTGCAGCTGTAGAACCTTTTGAGGATCCATGCAAAATATTTTCAGTCTCCTGAGGGGGAATAGGTTTTGTCGTGCCCTCTTCACTACTGTCTTGGTGTGTTTGGACCATTCTAGTTTGTTGTTGATGTGGACCAAGGAACTTGAAGCTCTCAACCTGCTCTACTACAGTCCCGTCGATGAGAATGGAGGTGTGCTCGGTCTTCCTTTTCCAGTAGTCCACAATAATTTCCTTTGTCAAATCAAATCAAATTTTATTAGTCACATACACATGGTTAGCAGATGTTAATGCGAGTGTAGCGAAATGCTTGTGCTTCTAGTTCCGACAATGCAGTAATAACCAACAAGTAATCTAACCTAACAATTCCACAACTACTACCTTATACACACACAAGTGTAAAGGGATAAAGAATATGTACATAAAGATATATGAATGAGTGGTGGTACAGAACGGCATAGGCAAGATGCAGTAGATGGTATAGAGTACGGTATATACATATGAGATGAGTACTGTAGGGTATGTAAACATAAAGTGGCATAGTTTAAAGTGGCTAGTGGTACATGTATTACATAAAGATGGCAAGATGCAGTAGATGATATAGAGTACAGTATATACATATGAGATGGGTAATGTAGGGTATGTAAACATTATATTAAGTGGCATTGTTTAAAGTGGCTAGTGGTACATTTTTACATAATTTCCATCAATTCCCATTTTTAAAGTGGCTGGAGTTGAGTCAGTATGTTGGCAGCGGCCGCTAAATGTTAGTGGTGGCTGTTTAACAGTCTGATGGCCTTGAGATAGAAGCTGTTTTTCAGTCTCTCGGTCCCTGCTTTGATGCACCTGTACTGACCTCGCCTTCTGGATGATAGCGGGGTGAACAGGCAGTGGCTTGGGTGGTTGTTGTCCTTGATGATCTTTATGGCCTTCCTGTGACATCGGGTGGTGTAGGTGTCCTGGAGGGCAGGTAGTTTGCCCCCGGTGATGCGTTCTGCAGACCTCACTACCCTCTGGAGAGCCTTACGGTTGTGGGCGGAGCAGTTGCCGTACCAGGCGGTGATACAGCCCGACAGGATGCTCTCGATTGTGCATCTGTAGAAGTTTGTGAGTGCTTTTGGTGACAAGCCGAATTTCTTCAGCCTCCTGAGGTTGAAGAGGCGCTGCTGCGCCTTCTTCACGACGCTGTCTGTGTGGGTGGACCAATTCAGTTTGTCCGTGATGTGTACACCGAGGAACTTAAAACTTTCCACCTTCTCCACTACTGACCCGTCGATGTGGATAGGGGGGTGCTCCCTCTGCTGTTTCCTGAAGTCCACAATCATCTCCTTTGTTTTGTTGACGTTGAGTGTGAGGTTATTTTCCTGACACCACACTCCGAGGGCCCTCACCTCCTCCCTGTAGGCCGTCTCGTCGTTGTTGGTAATCAAGCCTACCACTGTAGTGTCATCCGCAAACTTGATGATTGAGTTGGAGGCGTGCATGGCCACGCAGTCGTGGGTGAACAGGGAGTACAGGAGAGGGCTCAGAACGCACCCTTGTGGGGCCCCAGTGTTGAGGATCAGCGGGGTGGAGATGTTGTTACCTACCCTCACCACCTGGGGGCGGCCCGTCAGGAAGTCCAGGACCCAGTTGCACAGGGCGGGGTCGAGACCCAGGGTCTCGAGCTTGATGACGAGTTTGGAGGGTACTATGGTGTTAAATGCTGAGCTGTAATCGATGAACAGCATTCTCACATGGGTATTCCTCTTGTCCAGATGGGTTAGGGCAGTGTGCAGTGTGGTTGCGATTGCGTCGTCTGTGGACCTATTGGGTCGGTAAGCAAATTGGAGTGGGTCTAGGGTGTCCGGTAGGGTGGAGGTGATATGGTCCTTGACTAGTCTCTCAAAGCACTTCATGATGACGGAAGTGAGTGCTACGGGGCGGTAGTCGTTTAGCTCAGTTACCTTAGCTTTCTTGGGAACGGGAACAATGGTGGCCCTCTTGAAGCATGTGGGAACAGCAGACTGGGATAAGGATTGATTGAATATGTCCGTAAACACACCAGCCAGCTGGTCTGCGCATGCTCTGAGGACGCGGCTGGGAATGCCGTCTGGGCCTGCAGCCTTGCGAGGGTTAACACGTTTAAATGTTTTACTCACCTCGGCTGCAGTGAAGGAGAGCCCGCAGGTTTTGGTAGGGGGCCGTGTCAGTGGCACTGTATTGTCCTCAAAGCGGGCAAAAAAGTTGTTTAGCCTGTCTGGGAGCAAGACATCCTGGTCCGCGACGGGGCTGGTTTTCTTTTTGTAATCCGTGATTGACTGTAGACCCTGCCACATACCTCTTGTGTCTGAGCTGTTGAATTGCGACTCGATTTTGTCTCTGTACTGGGACTTAGCCTGTTTGATTGCCTTGCGGAGAGAATAGCTACACTGTTTGTATTCGGTCATGCTTCCGGTCACCTTGCCCTGGTTAAAAGCAGTGGTTCGCGCTTTCAGTTTCACGCGAATGCTGCCGTCAATCCACGGTTTCTGGTTTGGGAATGTTTTAATCGTTGCTGTGGGTACGACATCGTCAATGCACTTCCTAATGAACTCGCTCACCGAATCAGCATATTCGTCAATATTGTTGTTGGACGCAATGCGGAACATATTCCAATCCGCGTGATCGAAGCAGTCTTGAAGCGTGGATTCAGATTGGTCGGACCAGCGTTGAACAGACCTGAGCGCGGGAGCTTGTTGTTTTAGTTTCTGTTTGTAGGCTGGAATCAACAAAATGGAGTCGTGGTCAGCTTTTCCGAAAGGGGGGCGGGGGAGGGCCTTATATGCGTCGCGGAAATTAGTATAACAATGATCTAGGGTTTTTCCAGCCCTGGTAGCACAATCGATATGCTGATAGAATTTAGGGAGTTTTGTTTTTAGATTAGCCTTGTTAAAATCCCCAGCTACGATGAATGCAGCCTCAGGGTGTGTGGTTTCCAGTTTACAAAGAGTCAGATAAAGTTCGTTCAGGGCCATCGATGTGTCTGCTTGGGGGGGAATATATACGGCTGTGATTATGATTGAAGAGAATTCCCTTGGTAGATAATGCGGTCGACATTTTATTGTGAGGAGTTCTAGATCAGGTGAACAGAATGACTTGAGTTCCTGTGTGTTGTTATGATGATCACACCACGTCTCGTTAATCATAAGGCATACCCCCCCGCCCCTCTTCTTACCAGAAAGATGTTTGTTTCTGTCGGCGCGATGCATGAAGAAACCAGCTGGCTGCACCGACTCCGTTAGCGTCTCTTGAGTTAGCCATGTTTCCGTGAAGCAGAGCACGTTGCAATCCCTGATGTCTCTCTGGAATGCTACCCGTGCTCGGATTTCATCAACCTTATTGTCAAGAGACTGGACATTGGCGAGTAGTATGCTAGGGAGTGGAGCGCGATGTGCCCGTCTCCGAAGCCTGACCACGAGACCGCCTCGTTTGCCCCTTTTACGGCGTCGCACAGGGTCGCCGGCTGGGATCAGATCCATTGTATTGGGTGGAAGGCAAAACACTGGATCCGTTTCGGGAAAGTCATATTCCTGGTAGGAACGATGATGAGTTGACGTTAATCGTATATTCGGTAGTTCCTCCCGACTGTATGTAATGAAACCTAAGATTACCTGGGGTACCGATGTAAGAAATAACACATAAAAAAACAAAATACTGCATATTTTCCAAGGAACGCGAAGCGAGGCGGCCATCTCTTTTCGGCGCCGGAAGTAGAAGTAGTTATTGTGCATTATCATTTGTTTTGAAGTGTTTATGGAAAGTTTATTTTCCTTTCTGACTTTTTACCCCCCCCCCCCCATGAGTCCTTTGTATTGGTGTAGACTTGACTGACAGATGTGACCAACTGACAAACTAAAATTAGAAACCAAACTTTTCTCTGCTAGGCATGACCTACAGTTGAAGTCGGAAGTTTACATACACTCAGGTTGGAGTCATTAAAACGCATCTTTCAACCACTCCACAAATTTCTTGTTAACAACCTATAGTTTTGGCAAGTCAATTAGGACATCCACTTTGTGCATGACACAAGTCATTTTTCCAACAATTGTTGACACAGATTATTTCACTTATAATTCACTATATCACAATTCCAGTGGGTCAGAAGTTTACATACACTAAGTTGACTGTGCCTTTAAACAGCTTGGAAAATTCCAGAAAATGATGTCATGGCTTTAGAAGCTTCTGATAGGCTAATTGACATCATTTGAGTCAAATGGAGGTGCAACTGTGGATGTATTCCAAGGCCTACCTTCAAACTCAGTGCCTCTTCACTTGAAATCATGGGAAAATCAAAAGAAATCAGCCAAGACCTCAGAAAAATGTTTTTTGTAGACCTCCAGAAGTCATCCTGTTGAGTATGTATTCATTCACTCACGTCAGATAGGTCCCTCTGAGGTTGACGCCCAACATAAGGTCCACTTTCTTCATGGGTGTCTCCAGGGTTCCCGTCAGACTAATGGCACTGGCATTGTTCACCAGGATATCAATACCTGGACACAAGACATATGTTAAAAAGGGACACTTCACCTATAAATAAATTCACATCTCAAACGTAGACCAATTTCAAGACGAAATGACATCCAATGACATTGTTTGTGTAGATCCAGCTTTACGCCTAAATCCACACAAAAAATTTATGGAAAAGATAAGCACAGTTCAATTTCGTGAACAGATCAACGTAAACATAACTGATACAGTAGAATCTGTCAGGAAACAACAGAACGCGGTAGCTAGCAAGCAGCAGTAGTTTCGGTGTTTGAGTTTTTCCGAAGAAAACAAATTATATGGACAAATCATGATTTCGCAGGTGTTAGCATCTTTTGAATTTTGGAAGGGAGGGGGGTCTTTCGGCCCGTAATTTGCAAAGAGAGAAGGTGGAGAGGGGCTCTCCAGGGGCTGGTTCTACCATCTAGAATCCCTTCTAACCCGTATGGACCCAGAACTTAATGGAGCAGCCCACCAATTAAGCAATATTTTATAAATTTAACCTTATATTTAACTAGTTAAGCCAGATAAGAACGAATTCTTATTTTACAATGACAGACCTACACCGGCCAAACCCTAACCAGGACGACGCTGGGCCAATAGTGCGCCGCCCTATGGGACTCCCGATCACAGCCGGTTGTGATAAAGCCCAGGATCGAACCAGGCTCTGTAGTGACGCCCTCTAGCACTGTGATGCAGTGCCTTAGACCGCTGCGCTACTCGAGAGCAATACTTTAGTTCTGTGTTAACCGATATTAAAACACGGTCTAATTCTCTTGGTTATTCTGTGCTTTTCCCCTTCATTCGGGGTGTAATGTGATGCTGCTCACCTCCAAACTTCTGCACGGCCTGTTCCACTGCCTCTCCAATCTGCTTCTCATCTCTGACGTCTACGATACAAGGCAACGCTTTGCCTCCCAATGCCTCGACTAGCAACACGCACAGGGATAAGCAACACGTACTTATTATCAAATCATTTCAGAAGTCATGAAGCTCAAGAATGTCTAGTAAACTGGGAGGGACTAAATGGTGAAAAGACAGAAAGTTACATGTCAAGGACAGTCAAAAGTGTGATAATTTGGTGGTTTAAGCCTAAAGCCAGAAAAAAAAAAAATAATAAGATAACGTCAAGCTGTACTCACTTTCTTCTGCAGCGGTGTAGATGGTTCCAGGTAGTTTGGGGTGGGCCTGTGCTGTTTTAGCAGCTATGACAACATTGGCACCATCCTTAGCAGCTTTGAGTGCGATGGCTTTCCCAATCCCACGACTTGCCCCTGTAATGAACAGGGTTTTCCCCGCTAGCTTTCTGTAATTCACACACAACAAAGGAATAGGTTGTTCTGCAGGATAGGTTAGATTCAGGAGGACTGTTGCTGCCACTACACTGTATATAGGTAAAACGTGTAAGGAATTAGAAGATGGAGCAAAAATCCATACAGAACACCTTCAGGGAGGTGGCATCATCCAATCAAGAGATAATTCCAATCCTTGTCTCCTCAATTAGTGAAAGCAATATGTGGAACTCTACCAAGAGTCTAACAGGGTAGACCATATACCTGAATTTAACACAATGAATTCATTCAAGTTGACTTGAGTGCCAGAATGTTTGCCAAACATGAACAAAAAATAAATTTTAAAAAGGGTCTTGACAATGACAGAAAAGGAGTTGTCAAATGAAAACGTGTCAGTGTGTCACGTTCACGAGGTTGGAGTAATAACATGTTCAACTACTTGAGGCATTGCCACGAATCTACGTTGTGACTTTAGATTTCGAGAAAATTAACGACTAAGGAAGAATTTTTAAATTAGTTCATAGACTTCTCAAATCCCAAACTACGCGTACCTGGAAGTCTCGCGATGTTGCGATCGTGTTGTGAGACAGAGGTCACTCATTGGTTGGCTGTTACACTCCAGTGACCTTTAGCCTGAATCTCATTCCCCCCCATCAGGTCTTTGTGACATTTTTATTTTATTTACCTAGGGCCTAGGGCCTTGTAAGCAAGAGTTGTCAGTGAACTTTGCCGTTTGTCTTTCACACGCATGCTCTTATCCTGTACATATCACCGTTACAACGTGTACCTACTAGTTATGTAACTATATATTTCAAACAGCTAGACTTAGATCGTTTTTGACTGGTTGTAAACTTAGCAGGTATCATGTAGGTGAATGCCTAGGACCTAGGCATTCACCTACATGATACCTGCTAAGTTTACAACCAGTCAAAAACGATCTAAGTCTAGCTGTTTGAAATATATAGTTACATAACTAGTAGGTACACGTTGTAACGGTGATATGTACAGGATAAGAGCATGCGTGTGAAAGACAAACGGCAAAGTTCACTGACAACTCTTGCTTACAAGCTAACCCTGGCTACTAACATTAACACGGCTTGTGCAAAGTTCTGGACCAAAAGTATTTTGCAATGCTCGTCATTTGTTTCTCTTACAGCTTAGCTAATTGGTTACATACAAGTAAATCAACCACCTACGAACAGCTTGAAGGAGAAAACTAGACAACTATAGTCATGTTATGTAGCCAAGAGGCTAACGTTAGCAGGCTAGCTAGCTGACGTTACTTACCCTGTGTTTTGCAACATTCTGAAACGTCTGATTTCTCTTGCAGATATGTTTTTAACGCAGAGAATGTGAACGGACGATTCAGTTCAGGAGCAAGTCCGGTTCCCAACTTCGCTAAAACTATCCGGAAACAATGTGTCAAATTGCTGGTGTCCAACGGATGAGAGCAGCCGAAGTGGCCTTTACCCCAGTTAGAGATGTTATCTTCTTCTTTGGTAGCTTGGCGGCGTTCCGCACATTTTGTTTGTGCATGCCGCCACCTACTGTGCGATAGTGTATGTTCAATCACCGTACATTTGTGATACAAAAATAAAAAGGGAGAAATTATAATAACGCATCACCAATCAACCCGACACCTACAGTGCCTTCAGAAAATACTCAGACCCCTTGACTTTTTCAATTTGTTAAGTTACAGCCTTATTCTAAAATGTATGAAATTATTTGACCATGCTGGTCATTTATGAACATTTGAACATCTTGGCCATGTTCTGTTATAATCTCCACCCGGCACAGCCAGAAGAGGACTGGCCACCCCTCATAGCCTGGTTCCTCTCTAGGTTTCTTCCTAGGTTTTGGCCTTTCTAGGGAGTTTTTCCTAGCCACCGTGCTTCTACACCTGCATTGCTTGCTGTTTGGGGTTTAAGGCTGGGTTTCTGTACAGCACTTCGAGATATTAGCTGATGTACGAAGGGCTATATAAATACATTTGATTTGATTTGATTAAATACATTTTTAAAATGAGCAATATACACACAATACCCCATAATGACAAAGTGAAAACAGGTTTTTAGACATTTTTACCAAAACATTTATGCAGCATTGAATGTCCCCAAGAACACAGTGGCCTCCATCATTCTTAAATGGAAGAAGTTTGAAATCACCAAGACTCTTCCTAGAGCTGGCCGCCTGGCCAAACTGAGCAATCGAGGGAGAAGGGCCTTGGTCAGGGAGGTGACCAAGACCCCGATGGTTACTCTGACAGAGTTCCTCTGTGAAGATGGGAGAACCTTCCAGAAGGACAACCATCTCTGCAGCACTCCACCAATCAGGCCTTTACGGTAGAGTGGTCAGACGGAAGCCACTCCTCAGTAAAAGGCACATGACAGCCTGCTTGGAGTTTGCCAAAAGGCACCTAAAGACTCTTAGACCATGATAAACAAGATTCTCTGGTCTGATGAAACCAAGATTGAACTCTTTGGCCTGAATGCCAAGCGTCACGTCTGGAGGAAACCTGGCACCATCCCTACGGTGAAGCATGGTGGTGGCAGCATCATGCTGTGGGGATGTTTTTCAGTGGCAGGGACTGGGAGACTAGTCAGGATCAAGGGGAAATGCCAAAGGTGCTTCAACAAAGTACTGAGTAAAGGGTCTGAATACTTATGCAAATGTCATATTTCAGTTAATTATTTTAAATAAATGAGCAAACATGTCTAAAAACCTGTTTTTGCTTTGTCATTATTGGGTATTGTGTGTAGATTAATGAGGGGAAAAAACGATTTAATCCATTTTTAAACAGGGCTGTGGTTTATTAAAGGTCCCCATCAGTTCCTGCCAATGCAGCAGCTACTCTTCCTGGGGTTTATTATGGATCCCCATTAGTACCTGCCAAGGCAGCAACTACTCTTCTTGGGGTTTATTATGGATCCCCGTTAGTTCCTGCCAAGGCAGCAGCTACTCTTCCTGGGGTTTATTATGGATCCCCATTAGTACCTGCCAAGGCAGCAACTACTCTTCTTGGGGTTTATTATGGATCCCCGTTAGTTCCTGCCAAGGCAGCAGCTACTCTTCCTGGGGTTTATTAAGGGTCCCCATTAGTTTCTGCCAAGGCAGCAGCTACTCTTCCTGGGGTTTATTATGGATCCCCATTAGTACCTGCCAAGGCAGCAGCTACTCTTCCTGGGGTTTATTAAGGGTCCCCATTAGTTCCTGCCAAGGCAGCAGCTACTCTTCCTGGGGTTTATTATGGATCCCCATTAGTTCCTGCCAAGGCAGCAGCTACTCTTCCTGGGGTTTACTATGGATCCTCATTAGTTCCTGCCAAGGCAGCAGCTACTCTTCCTGGGGTTTATTATGGATCCCCATTAGTTCCTACCAAGGCAGCAGCTACTCTTCCTGGGGTTTATTATGGATCCCCATTAGTTCCTACCAAGGCAGCAGCTACTCTTCCTGGGGTTTATTATGGATCCCCATTAGTTCCTACCAAGGCAGCAGCTACTCTTCACGGGGTGTATTATGGATTTGATATCATGTGATGTCTGCGTGCTGTTTTTTCACTGACAGATTTGCCGCACGTTCCCGACTGTAGGTTATTCCTGGGCTACAATCCACAGCTAGGATATATTTTTTAAAGAAGCTATTGATCCTCTGTGGCTAAATTATAGTCCTTCTCATGGTGTAGTAAATTATTCTGAATTATTTCATTTATTTATGAACAGATAGCATTAATTCGGATCCGGCCAAATAGGTTCTGGAGTAAATCAGTCCAAAACAGAGGGGTACCGGATCCGGCCAAATAGGTTCTGGAATTAAAACCGTCCAAAACAGAGAGGTGCCGGATCCGGCCAAATAGGTTCTGGAATTAAAACCGTCCAAAACAGAGAGGTGCCGGATCCGACCAAATAGGTTCTGGAATTAAAACCGTCCAAAACAGAGAGGTGCCGGATCCGGCCAAATAGGTTCTGGAATTAAAACCGTCCAAAACAGAGAGGTGCCGGATCCGGCCAAATAGGTTCTGGAATTAAAACCGTCCAAAACAGAGAGGTGCCGGATCCGGCCAAATAGGTTCTGGAATAAAACAGTCCACAACAGAGAGGTGCCGGATCCGGCCAAATAGGTTCTGGAATTAAAACAGTCCAAAACAGAGAGGTGCCGGATCCGGCCAAATAGGTTCTGGAATTAAAACCGTTCAAAACAGAGAGGTGCCGGATCCGGCCAAATAGGTTCTGGAATAAAACAGTCCAAAACAGAGAGGTGCCGGATCCGGCCAAATAGGTTCTGGAATAAAACAGTCCACAACAGAGAGGTGCCGGATCCGGCCAAATAGGTTCTGGAATTAAAACAGTCCAAAACAGAGAGGTGCCGGATCCGGCCAAATAGGTTCTGGAATTAAAACCGTTCAAAACAGAGAGGTGCCGGATCCGGCCAAATAGGTTCTGGAATAAAACAGTCCACAACAGAGAGGTGCCGGATCCGGCCAAATAGGTTCTGGAATTAAAACCGTCCAAAACAGAGAGGTGCCGGATCCGGCCAAATAGGTTCTGGAATTAAAACAGTCCAAAACAGAGAGGTGCCGGATCCGGCCAAATAGGTTCTGGAATAAAACAGTCCAAAACAGAGAGGTGCCGGACCCTATTCCTGATAGGATCCGGCTCAAATTAAACACTGGACGACATTCACTGCTATAAACCTGTCTCCAATACAACCACATAATTTACACTTTACACAGACTCACCGCAGATCTTCGTGTGAAAAGGCGTTCCATGGTCTGTTTTGTCAACGAGCTCAATGTATTCCAATGACTTGTGGTAACAAGATGATCCCAATAATTTAGGTAGCCTAGTGGATGGAACATTTTATTGAGACCACACTAGGCGCACTTGATATTGCGCGCCAGCAGAGAATCAGGGATTTATGGCATCATCGGGCACACATGAGATACTATAATAAGCAACTTATTTTCAAACCCTGAGTATTATGACATTTAATTGATTACAAATTACCAAACCCTCCCCTGGATCAATTGAAAAAATATATACTAACTCTCCTCCTGACTTAAATGTTTAAAAGCATGACCATCCCCCATTTTCCTCCGGTAACTATTGTTACCCCCCCCCCCCCCCCCCTCCCGTTTAATTTGAGCCATAACTGTTTATTAATGTGTTACACTTTACATTTATACTTGAGTCATTTAGTCATCAGACGCGCTTATCCAGAGTGACTTACAGGAGCAATTAGCGTTAAGTGCCTTGCTTAAGGGCACATCGACACATGTTTCACCCAGTCGGCTCTGGGATTCGAACAATAGATCCAGTTTTAAATAGGAATGAATTAGAAAAGCTTACAGGTTATCAGTCGCTAGAAACCTCAATGCACTCGGCACTGTGGTCCCTCTGCTGGACGTTGTATGCCAATGTTTATAGAACAACTCACGGAAGAGATATCCCCGTAGGGCAGGCTACAACCTGAATAAATCTATATTTTTTCAGAGCTATACAAGTAATGCTATCCCTCAGATTACTGGTCGATGAATGTCACATGGTCTTGTAGTGACCATGTGATGTGGGTCACACACACACACACACACACAGACAGACACACGGGATGAGAGAGAGAGAGTGAGGCAGCGTAATGTTTGGAGCTCTAGCTTTCCCTTTGTATTGAAGTAGTGTTCTCATTGGATGTGTATACAAAACTCCAGTATGTCTAGTCAGACTGGTGCAACAAGTCTCTACGTGCTCCAGTGCTCACTTGTGCCGCATGGATAGAACCGTGATCAAACACCTGTTGACATGCAGGGAATTGTTGACAACACAGATGGAATTTTTCACAAGGCATGCCAGTCATCTGATGTAAAGCTGTACAGCCTACGATCCAGGACTAAATGTAGTAGTACACGGCTGACACATACTCCAATTAATGTGTATCGTTGACTGTCTGTTTGTTTGTTTGTTTGTTTGTTTGTTTGTGTGTGTGTGTGTGTGTGTGTGTGTGTGTGTGTGTGTGTGTGTGTGTGTGTGTGTGTGTGTGTGTGTGTGTGTGTGTGTGTGTGTGTGTGTGTGTGTGTGTGTGTGTGTGTGTGTGTGATCACTGCTAGTAACAACCTGTGATAGAAGAAACAGGCCAGGATATGTTTATTATTCCTTTATTATCTTATATAATGTACATTACAGGCTTATTACAGGCATATTACAGGCTTATATAATGTATATTACAGGCTTATTACAGGCATATTACAGGCATATAAAATGTATATTACAGGCATATTACAGGCTTATATAATGTATATTACAGGCTTATTACAGGCATATTACAGGCATATAAAATGTACATTACAGGCTTATTACAGGCATATTACAGGCTTATATAATGTACATTACAGGCTTATTACAGGCATATTACAGGCATATAAAATGTATATTACAGGCTTATTACAGGCATATTACAGGCTTATATAATGTATATTACAGGCTTATTACAGGCATATTACAGGCTTATATAATGTATATTACAGGCTTATTACAGGCATATTACAGGCTTATATAATGTATATTACAGGCTTATTACATGCTTATATAATGTATATTACATTACAGGCTTATTACAGGCATATTACAGGCTTATATAATGTATATTACAGGCTTATTACAGGCATATTACAGGCTTATATAATGTATATTACAGGCTTATTACATGCTTATATAATGTATATTACAGGCTTATTACAGGCATATTACAGGCTTATATAATGTATATTACAGGCTTATTACATGCTTATATAATGTATATTACAGGCTTATTACAGGCATATTACAGGCTTATATAATGTATATTACAGGCTTATTACATGCTTATATAATGTATATTACAGGCTTATTACAGACATCTCACAGGCTTATATACATGTATATTACAGGCTTATTACATGCTTATATAATGTATATTACAGGCTTATTACAGACATCTCACAGGCTTATATACATGTATATTACAGGCTTATTACATGCTTATATAATGTATATTACAGGCTTATTACAGGCATATTACAGGCTTATATAATGTATATTACAGGCTTATATAATGTATATTACAGGCTTATATAATGTATATTACAGGCTTATATAATGTATATTACAGGCGTATTACAGGCTTATTACATGTATATTACAGACATCTCACAGGCTTATATACATGTATATTACAGGCTTATTACATGCTTATTACATGTATATTACAGACATCTCACAGGCTTATATACATGTATATTACAGGCTTATTACATGCTTATATAATGTATATTACAGGCTTATTACAGGCATATTACAGGCTTATATAATGTATATTACAGGCTTATATAATGTATATTACAGGCTTATATAATGTATATTACAGGCTTATTACAGGCTTATATAATGTATATTACAGGCTTATATAATGTATATTACAGGCTTATTACAGGCATATTACAGTATTATATAATGTATATTACAGGCATATTACAGGCTTATATAATGTATATTACAGGCTTATATAATGTATATTACAGGCTTATTACAGGCTTATATACATGTATATTACAGGCTTATATAATGTATATTACAGGCTTATTATAGGCATATTACAGTATTATATAATGTATATTACAGGCTTATTACAGGCATATTACAGGCTTATATAATGTATATTACAGGCTTATATAATGTATATTACAGGCGTATTACAGGCTTATATAATGTACATTACAGGCTTATTACAGGCATATTACAGGCTTATATAATGTATATTACAGGCTTATTACAGGCATATTACAGTATTATATAATGTATATTACAGGCTTATTACAGGCTTATATAATGTACATTACAGGCTTATTACAGGCATATTACAGGCTTATATAATGTATATTACAGGCTTATTACAGGCATATTACAGGCTTATATAATGTATATTACAGGCTTATATAATGTATATTACAGGCTTATTATAGGCTTCTATAATGTATATTACAGGCTTATTATAGGCTTATATACATGTATATTACAGGCTTATTATAGGCTTATATACATGTATATTACAGGCTTATATAATGTATATTACAGGCTTATATAATGTATATTACAGGCTTATGTACATCCTTATTACAGGCTTATGTACATCCTTATTACAGGCTTATATAATGTATATTACAGGCTTATTACAAGCTTATATACATTTATAAACTGTTTGGTTCGAACCCTGAACGCTGATTGGCTGACAGCCATGGTATATCAGACCGTATACCACGGGTATGACAAAACATTTATTTTTACTGCTCTAATTACATTGGTAACCAGTTTATAACAGCAATAAGGCACCTCTGGGGGCTGTGATATACGGCCAATATACACCCTCTCGTGCCATATTGCTTAAGTATGTTACAGGCTTATATACATGTATATTACAGGCTTAATAATACATCCTTATTACACAATTTTTTATATTTTTTTATTTAACCTTTATTTAACTAGGCACGTCAGTGAAGAACAAATTCTTATTTACAATGACAGCCTAGGAACAGTGGGTTAACTGCCTTGTTCAGGATGACAGATTTTTATCATGTCAGTTCGGGGATTCGATCTAGTAACCTTTCGGCTACTGGCTCAAAGCTCTAACTACTAGGCTACCTTTCCGCCCCAAATAAGAATACGTGGTATGGCTTCATTGTGTCTCTCGAGGTAAATTAGTGTGGACTGTGGGAGATTGATTAAAATGGAGAGTCTTGGATCAGTGTGATCCATTAACTTGATTCATTAATACCTGCCGTTGAACAAGATTATCCCTGTTTAATTAACTAACTCATAGTCTGCAGCAGACAAGTGGCTAGACTCCAATCTCTCCCTACATGATAACCCCTGCCGCTATCTCTCTGACATGGCGGGGCAAAGATATTTTCTAGCCTTATTTCTGTCCAAGCTGCGTGCGGGGTGATGGCGCGCTAGGGCGCAGATTGGTGTAGGCCTACATGGATGCGCGTTCGTTGTTGAAAGTGACAAAGGTGTGTCTCTTTTGGAGCTGCCTGAGAGGGGAGGCCATTTTGTACAGCGAGGCAGGCAGGCAGGCGTCTGTACATGTCTGTATTTCTGTGCTCACGTCAGGAACAGGAAGCGTGCCATTGTGCGTATGAGAGAGAACATTTTCTGTGTTGTGGGGGCGAGGGTTATACCAGAGGCACTGGTAACAACACCCAAACCTATTTCTTTCACTTTGCCGAGCGTTCACTGTCCTTCCTACACTGTTTCCTCTGTGCAATGGATGGGTATGTTTATTTTTTTTCTTTACAATATTTGCTGATTACACACACGCGCATGTAAAAAAAATGTTTTGCATAACACTTCGCACCATTTCATGTAGCCTATAGTGTGGAATTATAGGCACGGATAGAACATTTAGAGAATTGAACGCGGTAGGATAGGGGGCGCAAACAAGCCCCTCGCAGTCAATTAAACCGTACCTTTTGGTTCTTTTAAGTGTTTAGACAGATTTAATGGTGTTATTCTATTATATTAAAGACTTCACGTCGCTGGAAAAAAACTATAGCATGTAGAGGAAATCCCATTTCCCGTGTTTTTATGCGCATGTGTGTTTGCTTGTTCCATTATTTGAGTTTGATTTGAGGAAGTGATAGAAAACAACACATTTTCCTTCAATTATCGAGTCGCCTAGCTTTTTATATATGTGTTATTCATGCACGATGTTTATCGACACTGTAGCTCACAGAGGGACAGTAAAATGAACATTAGATTTAAGATATGCTGCCATTTTAAGATATGTAAGGGGCGTTTCTGTCTTGTTCGCGGAAAAACAACAAAATGCTCTGATACATAAGGCATCATTTAGAGAACACGTACACAACTTGTTTGAAGAGGTAACTCTTAAAGTAAAAGTATTATGTGATCTAAGCTCTAGATATACGTTGTATTAAAGATGTTTAAACATCTGAATAGGAGCTATTCTAAATCATTGTTTACAACTCGTGTGCGAGGAAAAGGAACGACGACGACGGGGGGGGCTGGTTGATAGCTTTTATCAAATCTTCCTCGTAACCATTTCCTTACAACATCTTAATAAATCTGTTTTTAGATAGGTTTATACGTGCAATTATTGGTTTATGCTACGCTGTAATTAATTAATAAATATCTGAACGTAATAAATTAGCAATAACATAGCCTATAACGCTGTTTTGAATCATATTTTAGCCTATAAGCCAACTTGCAATTGCCGACCATAAATGTGCAGTTTTGTAAGACAATTTGTAACAATTCTATGCCAACTCCAACTTGTAATTGTCTGCCACGCTGCCTGCCTGCCTGCCATACCTTGCCTTCTCTTCCCGAAACAAAAGACGCGGCCAGCTTGACCGCTCTGTCCTCTCCCTTTGTGAGCTAATGTAACAAATACAATGTAGCGAAGTGGATCATCAGAGTTAAACCACTTACACGAGTTGGGGGTCCTCGGGTAGGAGGAAATGGACATGAAAGTTGTATTAAATGTAGCCGATGATTCCAATGTACAGTGAGTGAGCTGTGGTGTGTTCTGTGAGCTTCACCAATGGGGATTGTACATCATACATCTCTCTACGGAAACTATCAGTGATAAGGCAGGCTATTCTATAGGCAACTATCAGTGATAAGGCAGGCTATTCTATAGGCAACTCTCAGTGATAAGGCCGACTATTCTATAGGCAACTATCAGTGATAAGGCAGACTATTCTATAGGCAACTATCAGTGATAAGGCAGACTATTCTATAGGCAACTATCAGTGATAGGGCAGACTATTCTATAGGCAACTATCAGTGATAAGGCAGGCTATTCTATAGGCAACTCTCAGTGATAAGGCAGACTATTCTATAGGCAACTCTCAGTGATAAGGCAGACTATTCTATAGGCAACTCTCAGTGATAAGGCATACTATTCTATAGGCAACTATCAGTGATAAGGCCGACTATTCTATAGGCAACTATCAGTGATAAGGCAGACTATTCTATAGGCAACTATCAGTGATAAGGCAGACTATTCTATAGGCAACTCTCAGTGATAAGGCAGACTATTCTATAGGCAACTATCAGTGATAAGGCAGACTATTCTATAGGCAACTATCAGTGATAAGGCAGACTATTCTATAGGCAACTATCAGTGATAAGGCAGACTATTCTATAGGCAACTATCAGTGATAAGGCAGACTATTCTATAGGCAACTATCAGTGATAAGGCAGACTATTCTATAGGCAACTCTCAGTGATAAGGCAGGCTATTCTATAGGCAACTCTCAGTGATAAGGCAGACTATTCTATAGGCAACTCTCAGTGATAAGGCAGACTATTCTATAGGCAACTCTCAGTGATAAGGCAGACTATTCTATAGGCAACTCTCAGTGATAAGGCAGACTATTCTATAGGCAACTACCAGTGATAAGGCATACTATTCTATAGGCAACTATCAGTGATAAGGCAGACTATTCTATAGGCAACTCTCAGTGATAAGGCAGGCTATTCTATAGGCAACTATCAGTGATAAGGCAGACTATTCTATAGGCAACTCTCAGTGATAAGGCAGACTATTCTATAGGCAACTCTCAGTGATAAGGCAGACTGTTCTATAGGCAACTACCAGTGATAAGGCAGACTATTCTATAGGCAACTCTCAGTGATAAGGCAGACTATTCTATAGGCAACTATCAGTGATAAGGCAGGCTATTGTATAGGCAACTATCAGTGATAAGGCAGGCTATTCTATAGGCAACTATCAGTGATAAGGCAGGCTATTCTATAGGCAACTATCAGTGATAAGGCAGACTATTCTATAGGCAACTATCGGTGATAAGGCAGGCTATTCTATAGGCAACCATCAGTGATAAGGCAGGCTATTCTATAGGCAACTATCAGTGATAAGGCAGGCTATTCTATAGGCATCTATCAGTGAGAAGGCAGACTATTCTATAGGCAACTCTCAGTGTGTGGGGTAGAGTCCAGTGTGTGGGTAGAGTCCAGTGTGTTGGTAGAGTCCAGTGTGTTGGTAGAGTCCAGTGTGTTGGTAGAGTTCAGTGTGTGGGTAGAGTTCAGTGTGTGGGTAGAGTCCAGTGTGTTGGTAGAGTCCAGTGTGTTGGTAGAGTTCAGTGTGTGGGTAGAGTCCAGTGTGCTGGTAGAGTCCAGTGTGTTGGTAGAGTCCAGTGTGTTGGGTAGAGTCCAGTGTGTTGGGTAGAGTCCAGTGTGTTGGGTAGAGTCCAGTGTGTTGGTAGAGTCCAGTGTGTTGGGTAGAGTCCAGTGTTGGGTAGAGTCCAGTGTGTTGGGTAGAGTCCAGTGTGTTGGGTAGAGTCCAGTGTGTTGGTAGAGTCCAGTGTGTTGGTAGAGTCCAGTGTGTTGGGTAGAGTCCAGTGTTGGGTAGAGTCCAGTGTGTTGGGTAGAGTCCAGTGTGTTGGTAGAGTCCAGTGTGTTGGGTAGAGTCCAGTGTTGGGTAGAGTCCAGTGTGTTGGGTAGAGTCCAGTGTGTTGGGTAGAGTCCAGTGTGTTGGGTAGAGTCCAGTGTTGGGTAGAGTCCAGTGTGTTGGGTAGAGTCCAGTGTGTTGGTAGAGTCCAGTGTGTTGGTAGAGTCCAGTGTGTTGGGTAGAGTCCAGTGTTGGGTAGAGTCCAGTGTGTTGGGTAGAGTCCAGTGTGTTGGTAGAGTCCAGTGTGTTGGTAGAGTCCAGTGTGTTGGGTAGAGTCCAGTGTTGGGTAGAGTCCAGTGTGTTGGGTAGAGTCCAGTGTGCTGGTAGAGTCCAGTGTGTTGGTAGAGTCCAGTGTGTTGGGTAGAGTCCAGTGTGTTGGGTAGAGTCCAGTGTGTTGGGTAGAGTCCAGTGTGCTGGTAGAGTCCAGTGTGTTGGTAGAGTCCAGTGTGTTGGTAGAGTTCAGTGTGTGGGTAGAGTCCAGTGTGCTGGTAGAGTCCAGTGTGTTGGTAGAGTCCAGTGTGTTGGGTAGAGTCCAGTGTGTTGGGTAGAGTCCAGTGTGTTGGGTAGAGTCCAGTGTGTTGGTAGAGTCCAGTGTGTTGGGTAGAGTCCAGTGTTGGGTAGAGTCCAGTGTGTTGGGTAGAGTCCAGTGTGTTGGGTAGAGTCCAGTGTGTTGGTAGAGTCCAGTGTGTTGGTAGAGTCCAGTGTGTTGGGTAGAGTCCAGTGTTGGGTAGAGTCCAGTGTGTTGGGTAGAGTCCAGTGTGCTGGTAGAGTCCAGTGTGTTGGGTAGAGTCCAGTGTTGGGTAGAGTCCAGTGTGTTGGGTAGAGTCCAGTGTGTTGGGTAGAGTCCAGTGTGTTGGGTAGAGTCCAGTGTTGGGTAGAGTCCAGTGTGTTGGGTAGAGTCCAGTGTGTTGGTAGAGTCCAGTGTGTTGGTAGAGTCCAGTGTGTTGGGTAGAGTCCAGTGTTGGGTAGAGTCCAGTGTGTTGGGTAGAGTCCAGTGTGTTGGTAGAGTCCAGTGTGTTGGTAGAGTCCAGTGTGTTGGGTAGAGTCCAGTGTGTGGGTAGAGTCCAGTGTGTTGGGTAGAGTCCAGTGTGCTGGTAGAGTCCAGTGTGTTGGTAGAGTCCAGTGTGTTGGGTAGAGTCCAGTGTGTTGGGTAGAGTCCAGTGTGTTGGGTAGAGTCCAGTGTGTTGGTAGAGTCCAGTGTGTTGGTAGAGTCCAGTGTGTTGGGTAGAGTCCAGTGTGTTGGGTAGAGTCCAGTGTGTTGGGTAGAGTCCAGTGTGTCGGGTAGAGTCCAGTGTGTTGGTAGAGTCCAGTGTGTTGGGTAGAGTCCAGTGTGTTGGGTAGAGTCCAGTGTGTTGGGTAGAGTCCAGTGTGTTGGTAGAGTCCAGTGTGTTGGGTAGAGTCCAGTGTGTTGGGTAGAGTCCAGTGTGTTGGGTAGAGTCCAGTGTGTTGGGTAGAGTCCAGTGTGTTGGGTAGAGTCCAGTGTGTTGGGTAGAGTCCAGTGTGTTGGTAGAGTCCAGTGTGTTGGGTAGAGTCCAGTGTGTTGGGTAGAGTCCAGTGTGTTGGGTAGAGTCCAGTGTGTTGGGTAGAGTCCAGTGTGTTGGGTAGAGTCCAGTGTGTTGGGTAGAGTCCAGTGTGTTGGGTAGAGTCCAGTGTGTTGGGTAGAGTCCAGTGTGTTGGGTAGAGTCCAGTGTGTTGGTAGAGTCCAGTGTGTTGGTAGAGTCCAGTGTGTTGGGTAGAGTCCAGTGTGTTGGGTAGAGTCCAGTGTGTTGGGTAGAGTCCAGTGTGTTGGGTAGAGTCCAGTGTGTTGGGTAGAGTCCAGTGTGTTGGGTAGAGTCCAGTGTGTTGGGTAGAGTCCTGTGTGTTGGTAGAGTCCAGTGTGTGGGTAGAGTCCAGTGTGTGGGTAGAGTCCAGTGTGTTGGGTAGAGTCCAGTGTGTTGGGTAGAGTCCAGTGTGTTGGGTAGAGTCCAGTGTGTTGGGTAGAGTCCAGTGTGTTGGGTAGAGTCCTGTGTGTTGGTAGAGTCCTGTGTGTGGGTAGAGTCCAGTGTGTGGGTAGAGTCCAGTGTGTTGGGTAGAGTCCAGTGTGTTGGGTAGAGTCCAGTGTGTTGGGTAGAGTCCAGTGTGTGGGTAGAGTCCAGTGTGTTGGGTAGAGTCCAGTGTGTTGGTAGAGTCCAGTGTGTGGGTAGAGTCCAGTGTGTTGGGTAGAGTCCAGTGTGTTGGGTAGAGTCCAGTGTGTTGGTAGAGTCCAGTGTGTTGGGTAGAGTCCAGTGTGTTGGTAGAGTCCAGTGTGTTGGTAGAGTCCAGTGTGTCGGGTAGAGTCCAGTGTGTGTAGATGAAGAATGACACGCTAACAAGAATTAAGTAAATATCAATATTCAAATGTCCAACAAACCTGTAGCAATATATGATATGTGTAACAGAGCAGTTTCTTTGCAATCAGCTATGGCTTTTGACAAACTCATTCAAAGTTTTGTCCCCTACACCCACACAGTAGTCCTATGTTATCTCACGTCGTATTCACCCTACACAGCATGCCTATGTCACACCATCCCCGTGGACTTGCGTCATAAGACCCTGTACAGAGGAAATGGTGGACGAACCAAAATGTCAACCGACGAGCTAGTTATCTGAAATGTTCCTCACCAGCTCCCGGTGCTCTTATAGAAATAATACGTTTAGTGAGCTGAAGACGTAGGATGCGAGCGGACATCTGAAATTAGCACACCTGGACTCGTCTGACGGTATCCGTTACCGGTTTAAAAAACAAATGGAAGTATGAAGATAGTTTTGTGCCAACCCCCCCCCCCCCCTCCCCAAAAGGCGTAAAAAAAATATTAATATATTTCCTGAGGTGTTTTTATATTTCAAACCCTTGTTTATAATGATTTATTTGGGTCATTTATGAGTGTGATATGGGCTTTAATAGTAAAGTATTTTTTTTATACCTAAAGGAGCCCTATAATTCTAAATCAAATGGCTAAATGATCCATAGTATGACCTTCTTAAAACAATTAAATATGTCAGTTTAGCAGCTCCTTTCCCCCAATGTCTTAGACTCTAATGAATTAACCTACAAATTGTATGTCCTTTCTATTACACACAATAACTCAACTACTATTTCCCTCATACACAATAACTCAACTACTTTGTCCCTCATAGACAATAACTCAACTACTATGTTAGACCCTCTGTGTGGATGTCAACAAACTTGTAGCTAGCTACCTTATCTGTAGCCTTGTGCCCTGCTCAGCAGAGTAGCAGTGTGATTTTATTAAGGCCTGTGGCTATAGGGGGTCAGAACAAGTTAATGGGATTTACATCCCTCACCTGGAGCGGTAGGTAAGGCTTGCGTCCCATATTGGAATCCTGTTCCCTTATGTGCTGCACTACTTGTGACCAGAACCCTATGGCAATAGGGTGTAACCTGGGAGGAATCCCAGGTTAGTAAGATGCAGAAGTGACGTGCATAAAGAACAGCTCTCTGTTGCTGCAGATATTACATTAATAACCTGTAGGGTTGGTCTGGTGCTGCTGATATTACATTAATAACCTGTAGAGTTGGTCTGTTGCTGCAGATATTACATTAATAACCTGTAGGGTTGGTCTGGTGCTGCTGATATTACATTAATAACCTGTAGGGTTGGCCTGGTGCTGATATTACATTAATAACCTGTAGGGTTGGTCTGGTGCTGCTGATATTACATTAATAACCTGTAGGGTTGGTCTGGTGCTGCTGATATTACATTAATAACCTGTAGGGTTGGTCTGGTGCTGCTGATATTACATTAATAACCTGTAGGGTTGGTCTGGTGCTGCTGATATCACATTAATAACCTGTAGGGTTGGTCTGGTGCTGCTGATATTACATTAATAACCTGTAGGGTTGGTCTGGTGCTGCTGATATTACATTAATAACCTGTAGGGTTGGTCTGGTGCTGCTGATATTACATTAATAACCTGTAGGGGTGGTCTGGTGCTGCTGATATCACATTAATAACCTGTAGGGTTGGTCTGGTGGTCTGGGGGAGGGGTGTGGTCCTGGGGAGGGGTGTGTCACTGCTCAGGCTGGAGGAAGAAGGGCGTCTTATCAGGGAGAGGAGGAGGGTTTGGCCTTGAGGGAGGGGGGGGGCGTGATTGTGGGGCCCTCTATTCTTGTAGATGTCTAGAGGGCTGGTAAAATGGCCCCTGGGTGATGATGGCACCGTCATGTCTCTGATGGGTTCATAGATCCCTCATATATTGGGAAAATCTCTCTTGGAACCCTACAATGTAAACTCCTTAAATTAGGATTTGTTTTCTTCATGGAAGGTTCCAGAACCCGGGTCCCCTCGGGTTCTCCCTCATTCATCGCTGCCTATATGAGACCTATTCTGAGGCCCCATATGGGTAGTGTCCTATACAATAAGTGGACAAAACATTAGGAACACCTGCTCTCTCCATGACATAGACGGACCAGGTGAATCCAGGTGAAAGCTACGATCCCTTATTGATGTCACTTGTTAAATCCACTTCAATCAGTGTAGATGAAAGGGAGGAGACCGGTTAAAGAAGGATTTTTAAGCCCTGAGACAATGGAGACATGGATTGTGTATGTGTGCCATTCAGAGGGTGAATGGGCAAGACAACATATTTAAGTGCCTTTACAATGGTCCACCACCCAAAGGACATCCAACTAACTTGACACAACTGTGGGAAGCATTGGAGTCAACATGGGCCAGCATCCCTGTGGAACGCTTTCGAACACCTTGTAGAGTCCATACCCCGATGAATTGAGGCTGTTCTGAGGGCAAAAGGGAGTGCAACTCAATATTAGGAAGGTGTTCCTAATGGTTTGTCCACGGTGTATGTTTCCATTATAAACAGAACAGTATGACCCAGCCCCCCACTGGATGCTGTGTCTGTTTGCGGCTGTAGATACAGGAAGCTGCTGTGAATGTTTCCTGGTTTTGCTTCCTGGTTTGTCTCTGTGTCTCTTCCTGGTTGGGTTAGGCAGGGAAGAGAGCTGGAGCTGGAATCCCACTGGGCGCACCATGCCATTTCAACATGGATAATTGGATAATATTTGGTAGATATGTTGATCAATGAGATTACAACATAGCGTGCCTTATGAAAGTCTACGCCCCCTTTTGTTTTCACATTAAATTAAACTTCAAATGCACTTGAAATAAAGTTTGATTTGATTTGAAATAAAGTTTGATTTGATTTATTTATATTCTTTAACTTAGATTTTTGGTTGAGATGAAGACGTGAATCCAACATATCAATTATTAATTTGTAGATAAACTGGAATTAAAGCCAGACTAAGTCAGAGGCTCAGATGGAACTATCTAATCAGAAGATACATCTCCTTTAAATGTTGATATCTGGTTGTGTTGACAACCGAACACAATTCAATATCACTAAATATCATGACATTTTATAAATCAACCAGAGCTTGAAACCCTAGGCCTACAGTATATAGGGAATAGAGTGCCATTTGGAACGCATTGTGAGTCATCCTTACTGTTACATCTGGGCTTTGTTACTGTTGGGGGAATACATCTGGGCTTTGTTACTGTTGGGGGAATACATCTGGGCTTTGTTACTGTTTGGGGAATAAATCTGGGCTTTGTTACTGTTGGGGGAATACATCTGGGCTTTGTTACTGTTGGGGGAATACATCTGGGCTTTGTTACTGTTGGGGGAATACATCTGGGCTTTGTTACTGTTGGGGGAATACATCTGGGCTTTGTTACTGTTGGGGGAATACATCTGGGCTTTGTTACTGTTGGGGGAATACATCTGGGCTTTGTTACTGTTGGGGGAATACATATGGGCTTTGTTACTGTTGGGGAATACATCTGGGCTTTGTTACTGTTGGGGGAATACATCTGGGCTTTGTTACTGTTGGGGGAATACATCTGGGCTTTGTTACTGTTGGGGGAGTACATCTGGGCTTTGATACTGTTGGGGGAATACATCTGGGCTTTGTTACTGTTGGGGGAATACATCTGGGCTTTGTTACTGTTGGGGGAATACATCTGGGCTTTGTTACTGTTGGGGAATACATCTGGGCTTTGTTACTGTTGGGGGAATACATCTGGGCTTTGTTACTGTTGGGGGAATACATCTGGGCTTTGTTACTGTTGGGGGAATACATCTGGGCTTTGTTACTGTTGGGGGAATACATCTGGGCTTTGTTACTGTTGGGGGAATACATCTGGGCTTTGTTACTGTTGGGGAATACATCTGGGCTTTGTTACTGTTGGGGGAATACATCTGGGCTTTGTTACTGTTGGGGGAATACATCTGGGCTTTGTTACTGTTGGGGGAATACATCTGGGCTTTGTTACTGTTGGGGGAATACATCTGGGCTTTGTTACTGTTGGGGGAATACATCTGGGCTTTGTTACTGTTGGGGGAATACATCTGGGCTTTGTTACTGTTGGGGAATACATCTGGGCTTTGTTACTGTTGGGGGAATACATCTGGGCTTTGTTACTGTTGGGGGAATACATCTGGGCTTTGTTACTGTTGGGGGAATACATCTGGGCTTTGTTACTGTTGGGGGAATACATCTGGGCTTTGTTACTGTTGGGGGAATACATCTGGGCTTTGTTACTGTTTGGGGAATACATCTGGGCTTTGTTACTGTTGGGGAATACATCTGGGCTTTGTTACTGTTGGGGGAATACATCTGGGCTTTGTTACTGTTGGGGGAATACATCTGGGCTTTGTTACTGTTGGGGGAATACATCTGGGCTTTGTTACTGTTGGGGGAATACATCTGGGCTTTGTTACTGTTGGGGGAATACATCTGGGCTTTGTTACTGTTGGGGGAATACATCTGGGCTTTGTTACTGTTGGGGAATACATCTGGGCTTTGTTACTGTTGGGGAATACATCTGGGCTTTGTTACTGTTGGGGGAATACATCTGGGCTTTGTTACTGTTGGGGAATACATCTGGGCTTTGTTACTGTTGGGGAATACATCTGGGCTTTGTTACTGTTGGGGGAATACATCTGGGCTTTGTTACTGTTGGGGGAATACATCTGGGCTTTGTTACTGTTGGGGAATACATCTGGGCTTTGTTACTGTTGGGGGAATACATCTGGGCTTTGTTACTGTTGGGGGAATACATCTGGGCTTTGTTACTGTTGGGGGAATACATCTGGGCTTTGTTACTGTTGGGGAATACATCTGGGCTTTGTTACTGTTGGGGAATACATCTGGGCTTTGTTACTGTTGGGGGAATACATCTGGGCTTTGTTACTGTTGGGGGAATACATCTGGGCTTTGTTACTGTTGGGGGAATACATCTGGGCTTTGTTACTGTTGGGGGAATACATCTGGGCTTTGTTACTGTTGGGGGAATACATCTGGGCTTTGTTACTGTTGGGGGAATACATCTGGGCTTTGTTACTGTTGGGGGAATACATCTGGGCTTTGTTACTGTTGGGGGAGTACATCTGGGCTTTGTTACTGTTGGGGGAATACATCTGGGCTTTGTTACTGTTGGGGGAATACATCTGGGCTTTGTTACTGTTGGGGGGAATACATATGGGCTTTGTTACTGTTGGGGGAATACATATGGGCTTTGTTACTGTTGGGGGAGTACATATGGGCTTTGTTACTGTTGGGGGAGTACATCTGGGCTTTGTTACTGTTGGGGGAGTACATCTGGGCTTTGTTACTGTTGGGGGAGTACATCTGGGCTTTGTTACTGTTGGGGGAATACATCTGGGCTTTGATACTGTTGGGGGAATACATCTGGGCTTTGTTACTGTTGGGGAATACATCTGGGCTTTGATACTGTTGGGGGAATACATCTGGGCTTTGTTACTGTTGGGGGAATACATCTGGGCTTTGATACTGTTGGGGGAGTACATCTGGGCTTTGTTACTGTTGGGGGAGTACATCTGGGCTTTGTTACTGTTGGGGGAATACATCTGGGCTTTGTTACTGTTGGGGGAATACATCTGGGCTTTGTTACTGTTGGGGGAATACATCTGGGCTTTGTTACTGTTGGGGGAATACATCTGGGCTTTGTTACTGTTGGGGGAATACATCTGGGCTTTGTTACTGTTGGGGGAATACATCTGGGCTTTGTTACTGTTGGGGGAATACATCTGGGCTTTGTTACTGTTGGGGGAATACATCTGGGCTTTGTTACTGTTGGGGGAATACATCTGGGCTTTGTTACTGTTGGGGGAATACATCTGGGCTTTGTTACTGTTGGGGAATACATCTGGGCTTTGTTACTGTTGGGGGAATACATCTGGGCTTTGTTACTGTTGGGGGAATACATCTGGGCTTTGTTACTGTTGGGGGAATACATCTGGGCTTTGTTACTGTTGGGGGAATACATCTGGGCTTTGTTACTGTTGGGGGAATACATCTGGGCTTTGTTACTGTTGGGGGAATACATCTGGGCTTTGTTACTGTTGGGGGAATACATCTGGGCTTTGTTACTGTTGGGGGAATACATCTGGGCTTTGTTACTGTTGGGGGAATACATCTGGGCTTTGTTACTGTTGGGGGAATACATCTGGGCTTTGTTACTGTTGGGGGAATACATCTGGGCTTTGTTACTGTTGGGGGAATACATCTGTGCTTTGTTACTGTTGGGGGAATACATCTGTGCTTTGTTACTGTTGGGGGAATACATCTGGGCTTTGTTACTGTTGGGGGAATACATCTGGGCTTTGTTACTGTTGGGGAATACATCTGGGCTTTGTTACTGTTGGGGGAATACATCTGGGCTTTGTTACTGTTGGGGGAATACATCTGGGCTTTGTTACTGTTGGGGGAATACATCTGGGCTTTGTTACTGTTGGGGGAATACATCTGGGCTTTGTTACTGTTGGGGGAATACATCTGGGCTTTGTTACTGTTGGGGGAATACATCTGGGCTTTGTTACTGTTGGGGGAATACATCTGGGCTTTGTTACTGTTGGGGGAATACATCTGGGCTTTGTTACTGTTGGGGAATACATCTGGGCTTTGTTACTGTTGGGGGAATACATCTGGGCTTTGTTACTGTTGGGGGAATACATCTGGGCTTTGTTACTGTTGGGGGAATACATCTGGGCTTTGTTACTGTTGGGGGAATACATCTGGGCTTTGTTACTGTTGGGGGAATACATCTGGGCTTTGTTACTGTTGGGGGAATACATCTGGGCTTTGTTACTGTTGGGGGAATACATCTGGGCTTTGTTACTGTTGGGGGAATACATCTGGGCTTTGTTACTGTTGGGGGAATACATCTGGGCTTTGTTACTGTTGGGGGAATACATCTGGGCTTTGTTACTGTTGGGGGAATACATCTGGGCTTTGTTACTGTTGGGGGAATACATCTGGGCTTTGTTACTGTTGGGGGAATACATCTGGGCTTTGTTACTGTTGGGGGAATACATCTGGGCTTTGTTACTGTTGGGGGAATACATCTGGGCTTTGTTACTGTTGGGGGAATACATCTGGGCTTTGTTACTGTTGGGGGAATACATCTGGGCTTTGTTACTGTTGGGGAATACATCTGGGCTTTGTTACTGTTGGGGAATACATCTGGGCTTTGTTACTGTTGGGGAATACATCTGGGCTTTGTTACTGTTGGGGAATACATCTGGGCTTTGTTACTGTTGGGGGAATACATCTGGGCTTTGATACTGTTGGGGGAATACATCTGGGCTTTGTTACTGTTGGGGAATACATCTGGGCTTTGTTACTGTTGGGGGAATACATCTGGGCTTTGTTACTGTTGGGGGAATACATCTGGGCTTTGTTGCTGTTGGGGGAATACATCTGGGCTTTGTTACTGTTGGGGGAATACATCTGGGCTTTGTTACTGTTGGGGGAATACATCTGGGCTTTGTTACTGTTGGGGAATACATCTGGGCTTTGTTACTGTTGGGGAATACATCTGGGCTTTGTTACTGTTGGGGGAATACATCTGGGCTTTGTTACTGTTGGGGGAATACATCTGGGCTTTGTTACTGTTGGGGGAATACATCTGGGCTTTGTTACTGTTGGGGGAATACATCTGGGCTTTGTTACTGTTGGGGGAATACATCTGGGCTTTGATACTGTTGGGGGAATAAATCTGGGCTTTGTTACTGTTGGGGAATACATCTGGGCTTTGTTACTGTTGGGGGAATACATCTGGGCTTTGTTACTGTTGGGGGAATACATCTGGGCTTTGTTACTGTTGGGGGAATACATCTGGGCTTTGTTACTGTTGGGGGAATACATCTGGGCTTTGTTACTGTTGGGGGAATACATCTGGGCTTTGTTACTGTTGGGGGAATACATCTGGGCTTTGTTACTGTTGGGGGAATACATCTGGGCTTTGTTACTGTTGGGGGAATACATCTGGGCTTTGTTACTGTTGGGGGAATACATCTGGGCTTTGTTACTGTTGGGGGAATACATATGGGCTTTGTTACTGTTGGGGGAATACATCTGGGCTTTGTTACTGTTGGGGGAGTACATCTGGGCTTTGTTACTGTTGGGGGAATACAGTTGAAGTCGGAAGTTTACATACACCTTAGCCAAATACATTTAAACTCAGTTTTTCACAATTCCTGACATTTAATCCTAGTAAAAAGTCCCCGTCTTAGGTCAGTTAGGATCACCACTTTATTTTAAGAATGTGAAATGTCAGAAGAATAGTAGAGAAGTTTACATACACTCAATTAGTATTTGGAAGCATTCCCTTTAAATTGTTTAACTTGGGTCAAACGTTTCGGGTAGCCTTCCACAAGCTTCCCACAATAAGTTGGGGGAATTTTGGCCCATTCCTCCTGACAGAGCTGGTGTAACTGAGTCAGGTTTGTAGGCCTCCTTGTTCGCACATGCTTTTTCAGTTCTGCCCACAAATGTTCTATAGGATTGAGGTCAGGGCTTTGTGATGGCCACTCCAATACCTTGACTTTGTTGTCCTTAAGCCATTTTGCTACAACTTTGTAAGTATGCTTGGGGTCATTGTCCATTTGGAAGACCCATTTGTGACCAAGCTTTAACTTCCTGACTGATGTCTTGAGATGTTGCTTCAATATATCCACAACATTTTTCTTCTCACGATGCCATCTATTTTGTGAAGTGCACCAGTCCCTCCTGCAGCAAAGCACCCCCACAACATGATGCTGCCACCCCCGTGCTTCACGGTTGGGGTGGTGTTCTTCTGCTTGCATGCCTCCCCCTTTTCCCCCCAAACATAACGATGGTCATTATGGCCAAACAGTTCTATTTTTGTTTCATCAGACCAGAGGACATTTCTCCAAAAAGTACGATCTTTGTCCCCATGTGCAGTTGCAAACCGCAGTCTGGCTTTTTTAACGGCGGTTTTGGAGCAGTGGCTTCTTCCTTGCTGAGCGGCCTTTCAGGTTATGTCGATATAGGACTCGTTTTACTGTGGATATAGATACTTTTGTACCTGTTTCCTCCAGCATCTTCACAAGGTCCTTTGCTGTTGTTCTGGGATTGATTTGCACTTTTCGCACCATAGTACGTTCATCTCTAGGAGACAGAACACGTCTCCTTCCTGAGCGGTATGACGGATGCGTGGTCCCATGGTGTTTATACTTGCGTACTATTGTTTGTACAGATGAACGTAGTACCTTCAGGCGTTTGGAAATTGCTCCCAAGGATGAACCAGACTTGTGGAGGTCTACAATTTTTTTCTCTGAGATCTTGGCTGATTTCTTTTGATTTTTCCCATGATGTCAAGCAAAGAGGCACTGAGTTTGAAGGTAGGCCTTGAAATACATTCACAGGTACACCTCCGAATGACTCAAATGATGTCAATTAGCCTATCAGAAGCTTCCAAAGCCATGAAATCATTTTCTGAAATTTTCCAAGCTGTTTAAAGACACAGTCAACTTAGTGTATGTAAACTTCTGACCCACTGGAATTATGATACATTGAATTATAAGTTAAATAATCTGTCTGTAAACAATTGTTGGAAAAATTACTTGTGTCCTGCACAAAGTAGATGTCCTAACTGAATTGACAAAACTATAGTTTGTTAACAAGAAATGTGTGTAGTGGTTGAAAAACAAGTTTTAATGACTCCAACCTAAGTGTATGTAAACTTCCGACTTCAACTGTACCTCTTGGCGTTGACACTAATACAAAATGGTTAACCAATATTACTCAACAGAATATGAACACCTCTCTGCCCTGTCACTCTTGAGGACAAGGAATTTATATTTTTGCCACATTTAAAAGAAAACGGAGAAATTACGCTTTTCCAATATACATGTCTAAAGTGGGAGTATGGTCCTTATAAATATGATTGTGTTGTCTCTCTTCATAACCAGAAAGAGGAAGGGACACTTTTCTCTAACTGTTAGTAGTCATCATTTCCCTATTTTGTTGTCTGTTTTTTTTAAAGCATAGCTTTAGCATTTTCAATCAAAAACCTCTTGTCTTTGTTACTGTTGGGGAGTGCCGCTTGGCTTTGTTACTGTTGTGGATGTCTTCGGCCTGCCTGAGACAGAACATCGCGGTGCTACTTACACTCTGAGAATCTGTGTTAGGATAGATTTTCTCTATAAAATAATGTTTACTGCGTGACACAGAATAATTTAGCTTTGGTATTTAGCTAATGCGCTCCTCCTGACATGTTGCTATGTGTGCAAGGTATTAATTACTGAGTATTTGTTTTTATTATGGATCCCCATTAGGTTGCCTTGGCAGCAGCTACTCTTCCTGGGGTTTATTATGGATCTCCATTAGTTCCTGCCAAGGCAGCAGCTACTCTTCCTGGGGTGTATTATGGATCCCCATTAGTTCCTGCCAAGGCAGCAGCTACTCTTCCTGTGGTTTATTATGGATCCCCATTAGTTCCTGCCGAGGCAGCAGCTACTCTTCCTGGGGTTTATTATGGATCCCCATTAGTTCCTGTCAAGGCAGCAGCTACTCTTCCTGGGGTTTATTATGGATCTCCATTAGTTCCTGCCAAGGCAGCAGCTACTCTTCCTGGGGTGTATTATGGATCCCCATTAGTTCCTGCCAAGGCAGCAGCTACTCTTCCTGTGGTTTATTATGGATCCCCATTAGTTCCTGCCGAGGCAGCAGCTACTCTTCCTGGGGTTTATTATGGATCCCCATTAGTTCCTGTCAAGGCAGCAGCTACTCTTCCTGGGGTTTATTATGGATCTCCATTAGTTCCTGCCAAGGCAGCAGCTACTCTTCCTGGGGTGTATTATGGATCCCCATTAGTTCCTGCCAAGGCAGCAGCTACTCTTCCTGTGGTTTATTATGGATCCCCATTAGTTCCTGCCGAGGCAGCAGCTACTCTTCCTGGGGTTTATTATGGATCCCCATTAGTTCCTGTCAAGGCAGCAGCTACTCTTCCTGGGGTTTATTATGGATCTCCATTAGTTCCTGCCAAGGCAGCAGCTACTCTTCCTGGGGTGTATTATGGATCCCCATTAGTTCCTGCCAAGGCAGCAGCTACTCTTCCTGGGGTTTATTATGGATCCCCATTAGGTTGCCTTGGCAGCAGCTACTCTTCCTGGGGTTTATTATGGATCTCCATTAGTTCCTGCCAAGGCAGCAGCTACTCTTCCTGGGGTGTATTATGGATCCCCATTAGTTCCTGCCAAGGCAGCAGCTACTCTTCCTGTGGTTTATTATGGATCCCCATTAGTTCCTGCCGAGGCAGCAGCTACTCTTCCTGGGGTTTATTATGGATCCCCATTAGTTCCTGTCAAGGCAGCAGCTACTCTTCCTGGGGTTTATTATGGATCTCCATTAGTTCCTGCCAAGGCAGCAGCTACTCTTCCTGGGGTGTATTATGGATCCCCATTAGTTCCTGCCAAGGCAGCAGCTACTCTTCCTGTGGTTTATTATGGATCCCCATTAGTTCCTGCCGAGGCAGCAGCTACTCTTCCTGGGGTTTATTATGGATCCCCATTAGTTCCTGTCAAGGCAGCAGCTACTCTTCCTGGGGTTTATTATGGATCTCCATTAGTTCCTGCCAAGGCAGCAGCTACTCTTCCTGGGGTGTATTATGGATCCCCATTAGTTCCTGCCAAGGCAGCAGCTACTCTTCCTGGGGTTTATTATGGATCCCCATTAGGTTGCCTTGGCAGCAGCTACTCTTCCTGGGGTTTATTATGGATCTCCATTAGTTCCTGCCAAGGCAGCAGCTACTCTTCCTGGGGTGTATTATGGATCCCCATTAGTTCCTGCCAAGGCAGCAGCTACTCTTCCTGTGGTTTATTATGGATCCCCATTAGTTCCTGCCGAGGCAGCAGCTACTCTTCCTGGGGTTTATTATGGATCCCCATTAGTTCCTGTCAAGGCAGCAGCTACTCTTCCTGGGGTTTATTATGGATCTTCATTAGTTCCTGCCAAGGCAGCAGCTACTCTTCCTGGGGTGTATTATGGATCCCCATTAGTTCCTGCCAAGGCAGCAGCTACTCTTCCTGTGGTTTATTATGGATCCCCATTAGTTCCTGCCGAGGCAGCAGCTACTCTTCCTGGGGTTTATTATGGATCCCCATTAGTTCCTGTCAAGGCAGCAGCTACTCTTCCTGGGGTTTATTATGGATCTCCATTAGTTCCTGCCAAGGCAGCAGCTACTCTTCCTGGGGTGTATTATGGATCCCCATTAGTTCCTGCCAAGGCAGCAGCTACTCTTCCTGTGGTTTATTATGGATCCCCATTAGTTCCTGCCAAGGCAGCAGCTACTTTTCCTGGGGTTTATTATGGATCCCCATTAGGTTGCCTTGGCAGCAGCTACTCTTCCTGGGGTTTATTATGGATCCCCATTAGGTTGCCTTGGCAGCAGCTACTCTTCCTGGGGTTCATTATGATCCCCATTGGGTTGCCTTGGCAGCAGCTACTCTTCCTGGGGTTTATTATGGATCCCCATTAGGTTGCCTTGGCAGCAGCTACTCTTCCTGGGGTTTATTATGGATCCCCATTAGGTTGCCTTGGCAGCAGCTACTCTTCCTGGGGTTTATTATGGATCCCCATTAGGTTGCCTTGGCAGCAGCTACTCTTCCTGGGTTTATTATGGATCCCCATTAGGTTGCCTTG
Source organism: Salvelinus alpinus (assembly GCF_045679555.1). Classification (NCBI taxonomy): domain Eukaryota; kingdom Metazoa; phylum Chordata; class Actinopteri; order Salmoniformes; family Salmonidae; genus Salvelinus; species Salvelinus alpinus. The sequence goes on along the minus strand of NC_092086.1, from coordinate 116,946,108 downwards.
GCAGCAGCTACTCTTCCTGGGGTTTATTATGGATCCCCATTAGGTTGCCTTGGCAGCAGCTACTCTTCCTGGGGTTTATTATGGATCCCCATTAGGTTGCCTTGGCAGCAGCTACTCTTCCTGGGGTTGATTATGGATCCCCATTGGGTTGCCTTGGCAGCAGCTACTCTTCCTGGGGTTTATTATGGATCCCCATTGGGTTGCCTTGGCAGCAGCTACTCTTCCTGGGGTTGATTATGGATCCCCATTAGGTTGCCTTGGCAGCAGCTACTCTTCCTGGGGTTTATTATGGATCACTATTAGTTCCTGTCAAGGCAGCAGCTACCCTTCCTGGGGTTTATTATGGATCCTCATTAGGTTGCCTTGGCAGCAGCTACTCTTCCTGGGGTTTATTATGGATCCCCATTAGGTTGCCTTAGCAGCAGCTACTCTTCCTGGGGTTCATTATGATCCCCATTGGGTTGCCTTGGCAGCAGCTACTCTTCCTGGGGTTGATTATGGATCCCCATTAGGTTGCCTTGGCAGCAGCTACTCTTCCTAGGGTTCATTATGGATCCCCATTAGGTTGCCTTGGCAGCAGCTACTCTTCCTGGGGTTTATTATGGATCCCCATTAGGTTGCCTTGGCAGCAGCTACTCTTCCTGGGGTTTATTATGGATCCCCATTAGTTCCTGCCAAGGCAGCAGCTACTCTTCCTGGGGTTTATTATGGATCCCCATTAGGTTGCCTTGGCAGCAGCTACTCTTCCTGGGGTTTATTATGGATCCCCATTAGTTCCTGCCAAGGCAGCAGCTACTCTTCCTGGGGTTTATTATGGATCCCCATTAGTTCCTGCCAAGGCAGCAGCTACTCTTCCTGGGGTTTATTATGGATCCCCATTAGGTTGCCTTGGCAGCAGCTACTCTTCCTGGGGTTTATTATAGATCCCCATTAGGTTGCCTTGGCAGCAGCTACTCTTCCTGGGGTTTATTATGGATCACTATTAGTTCCTGTCAAGGCAGCAGCTACTCTTCCTGGGGTTTATTATGGATCCCCATTAGGTTGCCAAGGCAGCAGCTACTCTTCCTGGGGTTTATTATGGATCCCCATTAGGTTGCCTTGGCAGCAGCTACTCTTCCTGGAGTCCAAACACATTAAGGTTTTACACAAGGTCTGTGTCCCAAATGGTACCCTGTTCCATAGGGCTCTGGTCTAAAGTAGTGCACTATAATAGGGAATAGGGTGCCATTTGGAACTGACTGACAGGGTGATGTTTGTCACTAGAACATTAAACAGCTTGTTAAAGTTGCTAGTCTCTCTGTCATTTTGACGTTTCTTCTCCACAAATGTTCTTTCTACGTTTCCTTTTATGCGTTTGTTTGTTGTTTAATTTGGTGAACAATGGCGCGATCACATGACTATGAAATCCTGTTGTTTCTCTCTCTTCTTGTCATAGCAGACAAGTTCTCAAGCTTTCTTTCCACGCTTTGAGTCGACCCGAACACACACACACACACACACACACACACACACACACACACACACACACACACACACACACACACACACACACACACACACACACTGATTTTTATTATTTATAAGGCCTAATTATTTGTATTTTCTGGAACAATTAATTCCGGAACAATTATTATTGACACACCTACATGGAATACTTGTGTATTCAGAAAGTCCATATTGTGTTTCTACATGATGGTAGCCATGGCTGTGTCCTCTCCGTCCTTTATTTTGACTGCTGAGCATTGTTAGTTATCTGTTGGTATTCTGTTCTGTGCTGACTGGCAGTGTCTAGGCTAGCAGGCTCTAAAAGAGGTGGGTAAGAAGGAGGGCTGGGATGGCTGCTAGGACCGTTGTTCTGTACTGTATCACTTACGTGCTCTACAGAGCTCCGTTTGCGTCGCTCTCTGCGTAGTTCCTTGTACTTTTGTGCGGCTGAATTTTTGACTGTATATGACTTCTCTCCTCCCCCTCTCCTTTCTCCCCTTCTCTCCCACTCTTCTCTTCTCTCCCCTTTTCTCTTCTCTCCCCTTTTCTCCCTCTCCTCTCTTCTCTCCCCTTTTCTCCCTCTCCTCTCTTCTCTCCCCTTTTCTCCCACTCCTCTTCTCTCTCGTTTTCTCTCCCCTCTCTTTTCCCTATCTCCTCTCTCCCCTTCTCATCTATCCCCAGCCACCCCCCCCCCCCCCCCTCCTCTCTCCACTCTCCACAGTCCAGGGCTCAGGTCAGTGGAATGTCAGCTATGTGCCAGGCATCGCAGCACTGTGTGAGAGAGAGAGAGGGGGATGTTCTGGTATCCACCCCCTCCTCTGTCTCTCTCTTGTCCCAGGTGTGTTGTCTGCACCTGTCCTCCCTCTCTCTTGTCCCAGGTGAAGGAAGAGAGGAGAAAGGGCCTCTCTGTCATGATTCAGTTGTTGAACATTTCACTATGTCCATAGCCCCTGGATGCGCCCCAAATCTGACCCTATCTGACATGTCCCCTCTGACCCTCAATTGGCTCTGGTCAAAAGTAGTGCACTATATAGGGAATAGGGTGCCATTTGGGACTCACACTTGTTGTTTGGATTTGCAACTGGAGCATGTTAACCTCACCCAGCATGGGGGCCAAAGTATTGTTGGTGAATCAGCAATTCTTCAAATCCTGTAGTTCCTTTCTGCTCGGGGCTCAGTGAATTGGGGGGTGTCTTCCTGGTCTGGTCTGGGTTAGGGGTTAGGGGTTAGTTTAGGGTTAGGGGTTAGTTTATTCTGGATCACATGACTTGACCTGCCTACCTCTCTACCAGGCCTGATTCTGGATCACATGACCTGACCTGCTACCTCTGTGTGTGTGTGTGTGTGTGTGTGTGTGTGTGTGTGTGTGTGTGTGTGTGTGTGTGTGTGTGTGTGTGTGTGTGTGTGTGTGTGTGTGTGTGTGTGTGTGTGTGTGTGTGTGTGTGTGTGTGTGTGTGTGTGTGTGCTTCCCTGTACATGGTGTTGTTATGCAGTAGGCCTTGGTACATGGTGTTGTTAGGCAGTAGGCCTTGGTAGTCGGTACATGGTGTTGTTATGCAGTAGGCCTTGGTAGTCGGTACATGGTGTTGTTATGCAGTAGGCCTTGGTAGTCGGTACATGGTGTTGTTATGCAGTAGGCCTTGGTAGTCGGTACATGGTGTTGTTATGCAGTAGGCCTTGGTAGTCGGTACATGGTGTTGTTATGCAGTAGGCCTTGGTAGTCGGTACATGGTGTTGTTATGCAGTAGGCCTTGGTAGTCGGTACATTGTGTTGTTAGAAGTATCTTCATTAGTTGACGTTAGTATCTAATTGTTGATAACTCCCCTGAAGGACTGTTGAGGTCCAGGGCCCATCATGTTCTGTCAACAGAGACTAGAGACGTCCCTATCTCCCACCTTCTCAGATACCTAGTACTCCGTCTCAAATGGCACCCTATTCCCTACAGGCCCTGGTCTAAAGTAGTGCACTGTACAGGGACTAGGGTGCCATTTGGGATGCAGGCTGTACTACTCCCCTGAGCCTTCAGCTTTACCTCGGTTACGATACGACAGACAGCAGACGCTTGTTGGATCTGTTTGTGCTTTATGGGTTAGGGTTAATAGCTCCTTCAAGCTAGCTGATGTGGCTCCGTGTTAAAGCTAGCTGATGTGGCTCCGTGTTAAAGCTAGCTGATGTGGCTCCGTGTTAAAGCTAGCTGATGTGGCTCCATGTTAAAGCTAGCTGATGTTCCATGTTAAAGCTAGCTGATGTTCCGTGTTAAAGCTAGCTGATGTGGCTCCATGTTAAAGCTAGCTGATGTGGCTCCGTGTTAAAGCTAGCTGATGTGGCTCCGTGTTAAAGCTAGCTGATGTGGCTCCGTGTTAAAGCTAGCTGATGTGGCTCCGTGTTAAAGCTAGCTGATGTGGCTCCGTGTTAAAGCTAGTTGATGTGGCTCCGTGTTAAAGCTAGCTGATGTGGCTCCATGTTAAAGCTAGCTGATGTGGCTCCGTGTTAAAGCTAGTTGATGTACTGCAGTATACGGTAGCCCTATGCTAACTACACTTATAACACCGCTAAGCCTCATAGTAACATACCAGCCTCTTTCTCTGTCTGATATCGCTGTAGAGGAGTCATCTTCTTCTTCTCTGTCCTCATACTACAAGATTGGGGATGAACACTAACCTTATTTTCATGGCATAATATAGTGGTTGGAGTGTTGGGCCGGTAACCGAAAGGTTGCTGGATCGAATCCTCGAGTTGACAAGGTAAAAAATCTGTCGTTCTGCCCCTGAAGAAGGCAGTTAACCCACTGTTCCCCGGTAGGCCGTCATTGTAAATAAGAATTTGTTCTTAACTGACTTGCCTAGTTAAATAAAGGTTAAATAAATTAAATAAAACCTCTCACACAGGAAATAAATACAGTACCAGTCAATAGTAATTTTTACTATTTTCTACATTGTAGAATATTAGTGAAGACATCAAAACTATGAAATAACACATATGGAATCATGTAGTAGCCAAAAAAGTGTCAATTAACAGGTGTGCCTTGTTAAAAGTGAATTTGTGGAATTTCTTTCCTTCTTAATGCGTTTGAGACAATCAGTTGTCTTGTGATAAAGTAGGGGTGGTATACAGAAGATCGCCCTATTTGGTAAAAGACCAAGTCCATATTATGGCAAGAACAGCTCAAATAAGCAAAGAGAAACGACCGTCCATCATTAGTTTAAGACATGAAGGTCAGTCAATCTGGAAAATTTCGAGAACTTTAAAAGTTTCTTCAAGTGCAGTGAGTTGGACCGCAGAGTGAAGGAAAAGCAGCCAACAAGTGCTCAGCATATGTGGGAACTCCTTCAAGACTGTTGGAAAATCATTCCAGGTGAAGCTGGTTGAGAGAATGCCATTAGTAGTAGAATTATTTATTATTAGTAGAAAATAGTAAAAATAAAGAAGAACCCTTGAATGAGTAGGTGTGTCCAAACTTTTGACTGTGTAAAGTCAATAGCACAACCACTTGTCTTGCATGGTGGGTAAACTGAACTGAGCAGACCTGACTGGGCTGAGGCTCGTCTTTCCAGCTTGGTGTGTGTGTGTGTGTGTGTGTGTGTGTGTGTGTGTGTGTGTGTGTGTGTGTGTGTGTGTGTGTGTGTGTGTGTGTGTGTGTGTGTGTGTGTGTGTGTGTGTGTGTGTCTTTCAGCAGCACTTGTTAATCGGATGGTGCTGCTGCCTTTGTTTGGCCAGTGGTGTCAGGTTACTGATGAAGGCCAGCTAACAGCATCAATAATAGATATCACAGACAATGGAGCTAGCTGACCTGCCTGCCCAGCTTCCTAGCCTACCAGCTTCTCCCTGCCTCCGATCAACACTAGTGCACTATGTAGGGTATAGGGTGCCATTAGGGCCTTAGACCCTCCTTCCCTCCCTCTTTCCCCTCCCTCCCTGTCCCTCTGTTCCCCCACCATGCCGCTGTTTTCCCCTCCCTCCTTCCCCTCCCATCTCATCCCTCCCTCCCTCCCTCCCTCCCTCCCTCCCTCCCTCCCTCCCTCCCTCCCTCCCTCCCTCCCTCCCTCCCTTCTTTCCCCTCCCTCCCCCCCCCCTCCATCCATCCCTCCCTCCCATCCCTCCCTCCCAGCAGACATAAATGGAGAGATTGTTGCATTTGAATTCCGACACACTTAGAAATGACAGAAAAAACTGTCTCAAAAGTTTTTCATAATTACACAATACCAGAACATGTTTAAAATGGAGCCGATAAGGCAACTTTGTATACAAATGTTTCTTGTACTGGTTGACCTGAAAAATAAAAAGGTGTAGCACTTTCATATGTGAGGCTCATAAGAGGACTGTAAAAAGCAGGTAAATTAAAAGTAATGAGAGAGAAAAAAACACTGATTTTGGTCTTGGACCAATGGGATACTTCGGGATTTTATTTTGTCAATGAAGCCTTTTTATCTACTTCGTCGATTAACTGTGCGGATTCCACTTTTATGTCTCTGCTAGCAGTTGGAAGGAAGTTGCTAATTAGCGTTAATGTATTTAATGGAAGATACCCATAGACTTCCAGTCATTGCGCTAATGCTAATTAGCTTTGGCTCGCGAAACTACTTTTAACTTCCTTCATGTTGGACACAGAGAGATACAAATGGTGTCCATGAGTTCATCTGACTCAAAATCCCAAAGTATCTCGTTACGAGTCAGCCAGTCAGTCAGTCAGTCAGTCAGCCAGTCAGTCAGTCAGTCAGTCAATCTGTCAGTCAGCCAGTCAGTCAGCCAGTCAGTCAGCCAGTCAGTCAGTCAGTCAGCCAGTCAATCTGTCAGTCAGTCAGCCAGTCAGTCAGCCAGTCAGTCAGTCAGTCAGTCAATCTGTCAGCCAGTCAGTCAGTCAATCTGTCAGTCAGTCAATCTGTCAGTCAGTCAATCTGTCAGCCAGTCAGTCAGCCTGTCAGTCAGTCAGTCAGTCAATCTGTCAGCCAGTCAGTCAGTCAATCTGTCAGTCAGTCAGTCAGCCTGTCAGTCAGTCAGTCAGTCAATCTGTCAGCCAGTCAGTCAGTCAATCAGTCAGTCAGCCAGTCAGTCAGTCAGTCAGCCAGTCAGCCAGTCAGTCAGTCAGTCAATCTGTCAGTCAGTCAGTCAGTCAATCTGTCAGCCAGTCAGTCAGTCAATCTGTCAGCCAGTCAGTCTGTCTGTCAGTCAGTCAGTCAGTCAGTCAGTCAGTCAGTCAGTCAGTCTGTCAGTCAGTCAGTCAGTCAGTCAGTCAATTTGTCTGTCAGTCTGTCAATCACAAGGTCAGCATGGACGTGCAATAGTAGCTTTGCAAATGTTTTTACAAATGTTTTCCCATCAGTTGTCCATGTATGTATGACAACACATTGGTCATATTGGTGTGTATGATTGGTTCAGTGAAGGAATTCATCTCCAGAGCTCCATTAGGATCCTGCGTACTTGCGGCAAGTGTTTAATTGCGGGGTTGCACACGTCTGTGTATTTTTTGCTACACGGGATCATCATTTTGCGCAGCTATTGGTAGTTCCTGCGTTGCGTACTGCGAAGGGCAAAAGTGAATCTTTACCCTGTTAACTGGTGCGATCCATATTAAATCGCACGACAAGAGCCATGTTGTGCGTCCCAAATGGCGAGAAAGAACTCACCATTTGATTGAAACACTATTAGCGAACACCGCTAACTAGCTAGCCATTTCACACCAGTTACATGTGTTTTGGTCATTTGTATTTAAATGTGTTTTGCTGAGTTGTGTTTAAAGATGTTTTCTGTGTCTTTTTGCTGAGTTGTGTTAAAAGATGTCTTCTGTGTCTTTTTGCTGAGTTGTGTTAAAAGGGGTTTTGAGGTTTATTTGAGGCAGTTAATACAACATCAATTTCCCTCTGCCCTTCAGTCCTCGCTCTGTTCACTAGTCAACACAGCGGCAGCCACTGGGCCTATCTACTCCCTTTGATGATATTCAAATAGCCACCGGCAGAGTATGAATATGCAAAGAAAATAAACAAAGATACAATCTCTTTACCCTTTTCCTACTAAGCCCTTCTCTGACATTTCAGCTGCTGAGTGAGAGATGCACACACACTAGGAGACCGTCCACACACACTGGGAGGCCGTCCACACACACTGGGAGGCTGTCCACACACACTGGGAGGCTGTCCACACACTGGGAGACCGTCCACACACACTGGGAGGCTGTCCACACACTGGGAGACCGTCCACACACACTGGGAAGCTGTCCACACACTGGGAGACCGTCCACACACACTGGGAGGCTGTCCACACACTGGGAGACCGTCCACACACACTGGGAGACCGTCCACACACTAGGAGACCGTCCACACACTAGGAGGCCGTCCACACACACTGGGAAGCTGTCCACACACTGGGAGACTGTCCACACACTAGGAGACCGTCCACACACTGGGAGACCGTCCACACACACTGGGAAGCTGTCCACACACTGGGAGACTGTCCACACACTAGGAGACCGTCCACACACTAGGAGGCCGTCCACACACACTGGGAGGCCGTCCACACACTGGGAGACCGTCCACACACTAGGAGACCGTCCACACACTAGGAGACCGTCCACACACTGGGAGGCCGTCCACACACACTGGGAGGCCGTCCACACACTAGGAGACCGTCCACACACACTGGGAGACTGTCCACACACTAGGAGGCCGTCCACACACTAGGAGGCCGTCCACACACACTGGGAGGCCGTCCACACACACACACAAAACACTCTGTCATTTCACACACATCCCCAGGTAGATATCAGCGGGTCCTGCCCTCTCTCCTGCCCCCCCAGGACCCTGACACATTGGCATTCAGGCTGGCACACTACATCCCAAATGCCACCCTATTCCCTATTTAGTGCACTACCCTAAGGGCCAAAAGTACAGTAGAAACGCTTCACAAGTCCCCAACTGGCAGCTTCATTAAATAGTACCCGCAAAATACCAGTCTCAACGTCAACAGTGAAGAGGCGACTCCGGGATGCTGGCCTTCAAAGCAAAAAATGCAACATTTTTTTTTTTAAATATCAGATTTACATAAGTATTCAGAATCTTTACTCAGTACTTTGTTGAAGCACCTTTGGCAGTGATTACAGCCTCAAGTCTTCTTGGGTTTGACGCTACAAGTTTGGCACACCTGTATTTGGGGAGTTTCTCCCATTATTCTCTGAAAATCCTCTCAAGCTCTGTCAGGTTGGATGGGGAGCATCGCTGCACAGCTATTTTCACGTCTCTTCAATTGGTTTCAAGTCTGGGCTCTGGCTGGGCCACTCAAGGACATTCAGAGACTTGTCCCGAAGCCACTCCTGCGTTGTCTTGGCTGTGTGCTTAGGGTCGTTGTTCTGTTGGAAGGTGAACCTTCGTCCCAGTCCGAGGTCCTGAGCGTTCTGGAGCAGGTTTTTCTCTGTACTTTGCTCCGTTCATCTTTCCCTCAATTCTGACTAGTCTCCCAGTCCCTGCTGCTGAAAAACATCCCCACAGCATGATGCTGCCACCACCATGCTTCACCGTAGGGATGCTGCCACCACCATGCTTCACCGTAGGGATGGTGCCAGGTTTCCTCCAGACGTGACGCTTGGCATTCAAGCCAAAGAGTTCAATCTTGTTTTCATCAGACCAGAGAATCTTGTTTCTCATGGTCTGAGAGTCTTTAGGTGTGTTTTGTAAAACTCCAAGCGGGCTGCCATGTACCTTTTACTGAGGAGTGGCTTCCGTCTGGCCACTCTACCGTAAAGGCCTGATTGGTGGAGTGCTGCAGAGATGGTTGTCCTTCTGGAAGGTTCTTCCATCTCCACAGAGAAACTCTGGAGCTCTATCAGAGTGACCATCAGGTTCTTGATCACCTCCCTGACCAAGGCCCTTCTCCCCCGATTGCTCAGTTTAGGCGGGCAGCCAGCTCTAAAAAAAAGTCTCTATACTATTAGTCCATCAATCTATCAGCAGGGAGTAACAGTAACCTAACGTCTCTGTCCTGTCTTGTCTGTCAGCAGGGAGTAACAGTAACCTAACGTCTCTGTCCTGTCTTGACTGTCAGCAGGGAGTAACAGTAACCTAACGTCTCTGTCCTGTCTTGTCTGTCAGCAGGGAGTAACAGTAACCTAACGTCTCTGTCCTGTCTGTCAGCAGGGAGTAACAGTTACCTAACGTCTCTGTCCTGTCTTGTCTGTCAGCAGGGATCTGAGAAGCCTCTTTCTTCTGCTGTCCTCTGCGGCCCTACTACCATGAGCACTTCTACTCCATCCACAGGTACGTCTTAATGAGCTCTGACCTCTACCCTGTATGTATGCGTCTTTATGCTAAGGAATACACACACACTCTCTGTCAGACCTCTAGGACTCTCTCTGTCAGACCTCTAGGACTCTCTCTGTCAGACCTCTAGGACTCTCTGTCAGACCTCTAGGACTCTCTCTGTCAGACCTCTAGGACTCTCTGTCAGACCTCTAGGACTCTCTGTCAGACCTCTAGACTCTCTGTCAGACCTCTAGGACTCTCTCTGTCAGACCTCTAGGACTCTCTGTCAGACCTCTAGGACTCTCTCTGTCAGACCTCTAGGACTCTCTGTCAGACCTCTAGGACTCTCTGTCAGACCTCTAGACTCTCTGTCAGACCTCTAGGACTCTCTCTGTCAGACCTCTAGGACTCTCTGTCAGACCTCTAGGACTCTCTGTCAGACCTCTAGGACTCTCTCTGTCAGACCTCTAGGACTCTCTGTCAGACCTCTAGGACTCTCTGTCAGACCTCTAGACTCTCTGTCAGACCTCTAGGACTCTCTCTGTCAGACCTCTAGGACTCTCTGTCAGACCTCTAGGACTCTCTGTCAGACCTCTAGGACTCTCTCTGTCAGACCTCTAGGAATCTCTCTGTCAGACCTCTAGGACTCTCTGTCAGACCTCTAGGACTCTCTCTGTCAGACCTCTAGGACTCTCTGTCAGACCTCTAGGACTCTCTCTGTCAGACCTCTAGGACTCTCTCTGTCAGACCTCTAGGACTCTCTCAGACCTCTAGGACTCTCTCTCAGACCTCTAGGACTCTCTGTCAGACCTCTAGGACTCTCTCTGTCAGACCTCTAGGACTCTCTGTCAGACCTCTAGGACTCTCTGTCAGACCTCTAGGACTCTCTGTCAGACCTCTAGGACTCTCTCTGTCAGACCTCTAGGACTCTCTGTCAGACCTCTAGGACTCTCTGTCAGACCTCTAGGACTCTCTCTGTCAGACCTCTAGGACTCTCTGTCAGACTTCTAGGACTCTCTCTGTCAGACCTCTAGGACTCTCTCAGACCTCTAGGACTCTCTCTCAGACCTCTAGGACTCTCTCTGTCAGACCTCTAGGACTCTCTCTGTCAGACCTCTAGGACTCTCTGTCAGACCTCTAGGACTCTCTCTGTCAGACCTCTAGGACTCTCTCTGTCAGACCTCTAGGACTCTCTCTGTCAGACCTCTAGGACTCTCTGTCAGACCTCTAGGACTCTCTCTGTCAGACCTCTAGGACTCTTTGTCAGACCTCTAGGACTCTCTCTGTCAGACCTCTAGGACTCTCTCTGTCAGACCTCTAGGACTCTCTCTCAGACCTCTAGGACTCTCTCTGTCAGACCTCTAGGACTCTCTGTCAGACCTCTAGGACTCTCTCTGTCAGACCTCTAGGACTCTCTCTGTCAGACCTCTAGGACTCTCTCTGTCAGACCTCTAGGACTCTCTGTCAGACCTCTAGGACTCTCTCTGTCAGACCTCTAGGACTCGCTGTCAGACCTCTAGGACTCTCTGTCAGACCTCTAGGACTCGCTCTGTCAGACCTCTAGGACTCTCTGTCAGACCTCTAGACCGGTTAGGAGCCAGTCTATACACAGACAGGTTAGGATCCAGTCTATACACAAACCGGTTAGGAGCCAGTCTATACACAGACAGACTGACTGAATATCAGTCTGGTCCACTGACTGACTGACTGACTGACTGTAGTTCATTCAATGTAATTGGAGAATCCAGTGGGTTCTGGTAGTCTTTAATAGTTGATTCTAAGATTAGTATTTGATCATGTATGTTTTTGCTGTTTGTTCTTTGTTATAGAGCCAAAAAGATGGAGAAGTGGTTTATCCACACATCTCTGTTTTGGATAGATCTTTGTGTTGTTGTTGTTAGTTTAGTGTTTTCCAATTTTCCCCGAAGTGGTTAGAGTCTATGGATTCTTCAATTACATTGAGCTGATTTCTGACATGCTGTTCCTTGTTTTTCCGTAGTGTATTTCTGTATTGTTTTAGTGATTCGCCATAGTGAAGGCGTTGACTCAGGTTTTCTGGGTCTCTATGTTTTTGGTTGGACAGGTTTCTCAATTTCTTTCTTAGGATTTTGCATTCTTCATCAAACCATTTGTAATTGTTGTTCATTTTCTTCGGTTTATTATTTGAGATTTTTTTATTTAATAGGGAAGCTGAGAGGTGAAATATACTGTTTAGGTTTTCTACTGCCAAGTTTACACCTTCACTATTACAGTGAAACAATTTGTCCAGGAAGTTGTCTAGAAGGGATTGAATTTGTTCTTGTCTAAATGTTTTTTGGTAGATTTCCACACTCTTTCCTTCCATCTGTAGCATGTCTTAATATTATTCAGCTCCTTTGACTTTGATGCCTCATGATTGAGTATTGATCTGTTCAAGTAGACTGTGATTTTGCTGTGATCTGATAGGGGTGTCAGTGGGCTGACTATGAACGCTCTGAGAGACTACCATAGGAGTCCCCTCGAAGCCTACCATTGACTATGTACATACCCAGCTTCCGACCGAGCTGCAGGAGTTGTGACCCGTTTTTGTTGGTTATGTTGTCGTAGTTGTGTCTAGGAGGGCGTATGGGGGAGGGAATGCTGTCAGCTCCAGGTAGGTGTTTGTCCCCCTGTGTGCTGAGGGTGTCAGGTTCTAGTCCAGTTCTGGCATTTAGGTCGCCTCAGACTAATACATGTCCCTGGGCCTGGAAATGATTGATTTCCCCCTCTAGGATGGAGAAGCTGTCTTCATTAAAGTATGGGGATTCTAGTGGGGGGATATAGGTAGCACACAGGAGGCCAATTTTTCTCTGAGATCATTTCCTTTTTAATTTCTAGCCAGATATAAAATGTTCCTGTTTTGACTAATTTAATAGAGTGGGTCAGGTCTGCTCTATATCAAATTAGCATACCCCCTGAGTCCCTTCCCTGTTTCACACCTGGTCGTGTGGTGGATGGGACTACCAGCTCTCTGTAACCTAGAGGACAACCAGTGGGTCTGTCTCCTCTATACCACCCACCTGGTAGTGTGGTGGATGGGACTACCAGCTCTCTGTAACCTAGAGGGCAACCAGTGGGTCCGTCTCCTCTATACCACCCACCTGGTAGTGTGGTGGATGGGACTACCAGCTCTCTGTAACCTAGAGGGCAACCAGTGGGTCCATCTCCTTTATACTAGAAGTTATGGAATGGCCGATTAATTAGGGCCGATTTCAAGTTTTCATAATAATCAGAAATCGGTATGACTGTCGTTGCTCCAACGTGTACCTAACCATAAACATCAATGCATTTCTTAAAATCAATACACAAGTATATATTTTAAAAACCTGCATATTTAGTTCATATTGCCTGCTAACATGAATTTCTTTTAACTAGGGAAAATGTGTCACTTCTCTTGCAACAGAGTCAGGGTGTATGCAGCAGTTTGGGTGTATGCAGCAGAGTCAGGGTGTATGCAGCAGTCAGGGTGTATGCAGCAGTCAGGGTGTATGCCGCAGTCAGGGTGTATGCAGCAGTCAGGGTGTATGCAGCAGTCAGGGTGTATGCAGCAGTCAGGGTGTATGCAGCAGTTTGGGTGTATGCAGCAGTCAGGGTGTATGCAGCAGTCAGGGTGTATGCAGCAGTTTGGGTCTATGCAGCAGTCAGGGTGTATGCCGCAGTCAGGGTGTATGCCGCAGTCAGGGTGTATGCAGCAGTCAGGGTGTATGCAGCAGTCAGGGTATATCTTCTCACGAGTCACCAACCCTGATCCGGTAGCACCCCCCCCCCCCCCCCCACTGAGTAGCATAGCTAGCATAGCGTCACAAGTAACTTGTAGCATCTAAATATCATTAAATCACAAGTCCAAGACACCAGATGAAAGATACAGGTCTTGTGAATAAAGCCACCATTTCAGATTTTTAAAATGTTTTACAGGGAAGACACAATATGTAAATCTATTAGATAACCACGTTAGCAAAGGACACGATTTTTTTACTCCCAGCAGCTTTTTCCTGCGTCAGTAGCTATCACTAATTCGACTAAATAAAAATATATATAGCCACTAACCAAGAAACAACTTCATAAGATGACAGTCTGATAACATATTTATGGTATAGCATAGTTTTTTTTGGGAAAAATGTGCATTTTTCAGGTATAAATCACAGTTCTACATTGCAGCTGCAATCTGAAATAGTGCTTACCCAGCCAGAACAATTACAGAGACCAACGTCATATAACTAATTACTCATCTTAACACATTTCAGAAAAATACAGCGTACAGATATTGAAAGCCCAACATCTGGTGAATCCAAACAATATTTCAGATTTATTAAATGTTTTATAACGAAAACAAAATGTAGCGCTAAATTAGCATAGCTATACCAGGCAGATTCGGCTAGGCGCCCACGGCCAGTTCACATGCACAACAGATATGATATAACATCGTAAATTGGGTCTTACTATGGCTGATCTTTCATCAGAATGTTGATCAAAGTGTCCTTTGTCAAGATGAGTCGTTGGTTCCGTTCAGAATTGTTCCTTTCCCACTCCATTTAGCACAGGTACTGGTCGAGTGGCACGGATCTCTCAAACGTAAATAAAATCAGACAACGGAACACCACAAAACTCCCGAAAAAATTCAAATAATCTGATTAAACTATATTGAAAAAACATACATTACGATGATCTGGTCACATGTATCAAACAAACTTCGAGACGGAGATAGTTTTCATCCATAATGGCCGCACAACAGAAGACAATCGCAGCTATAAGTCGCACGATTTAGACAACCGGAAGTTGTCGGTCACGCCAAAGAATTAGCTCTCATTTCACGTCAGTCCCAGATAAACAAGATATTTTTCCTCTGACGTCCTCTTGACACCCAGAGGAAGGCCAATGAGGTGTGTTTCGGGTCATAGGGGGCACGACCATATATAGGCAGAGCGTTGAAGCTGGCATACACATCTTGCTTTTTTCTTCTTGGTCATGGAAAGTGCTGTCAAATGACTTCTGTATCACTCAGAGACAAAATTGAAACGGTTTTAGAAACTAGAGATTGTTTTCTTTCCAATGGTATTATTTATATGCATATAGTAAGAGCAATAATTGAATAAGAGGCAGTTTAATCTGTAGAGCAAATTATGCTAATGGGAAAATAGCACCCCCTGTATTCTCAAGAAGATATGCAGCAGTTTGGGTGTATGCAGCAGTCAGGGTGTATGCAGCAGTCAGGGTGTATGCAGCAGTTTGGGTGTATGCAGCAGTCAGGGTGTATGCAGCAGTCAGGGTGTATGCAGCAGTCAGGGTGTATGCAGCAGTCTGGGTGTATGCAGCAGTCAGGGTGTATGCAGCAGTCAGGGTATATGCAGCAGTTTGGGTGTATGCAGCAGTCAGGGTATATGCAGCAGTTTGGGTGTATGCAGCAGTCAGGGTGTATGCAGCAGTCAGGGTGTATGCAGCAGTCAGGGTGTATGCAGCAGTCAGGTTGTATGCAACAGAGTCAGGGTGTATGCAGCAGTTTGGGTGTATGCAGCAGTCAGGGTGTATGCAACAGAGTCAGGGTGTATGCAGCAGTTTAGGCCGCCTGGCTCGTTGCGAACTGCGTGAAGACTATGTCTTCCTAATAACAAAGACAGCCAACTTCGCCAAACAAAGTTTAATCGGTATCGGCTTTTTTTGGGCCACCAATAATCGGTATCAGCGTTGAAAAATCATAATCGGTCGACCTCTACTCTATACCATGTTTCTTGTAGGATGACAATGTCATTATTTCTGATTTATTTGGTGAAGTCCAGGTTCCTGCTCTTTAGGCCAAAGGCAGATGACCTCAGACCTTGTATATTCCAGGATGAAGATAGTAAAAGCTTTGTGTTCCATAGTGTCTAGTGGTGTTTTCGTGTGGTTTAGGCCCGGACCATCACAGTAGGTGTGAGCAGATCATGTTGAGCATCTGATACACACCTCTTAGGTTGTAGGATGGGGGTTGGGCCTGTTGCGCAGTCTCTCTCTCTCTCTCTCTCTCTCTCTCTCTCTCTCTCTCTCTCTCTCTCTGTCTCTAGTCTCTCTCTCTCTCTCTCTCTAGTCTCTCTCTCTCTAGTCTCTCTCTCTCTAGTCTCTTTCTCTCTCTCTCTCTCTCTCTAGTCTCTCTCTCTCTCTCTCTCTCTCTCTCTCTCTCTCTCTCTCTCTCTCTCTCTCTCTCTCTCTCTCTCTGTCTCTAGTCTCTCTCTAGTCTCTCTCTAGTCTCTCTCTCTCTCTCTCTCTCTCTCTCTCTCTCTCTCTCAATTCAATTCAATTCAATTCAATTCAATTGACTTTATTGACATGGCAAGTTATTATTACTTACATTGTCAAAGTATACATATCGAAAAATTTAAATAAAATATATATGTATATATATACACAAAATATATATATATTTATATATAAATAAATGGTGGGATTAACAGCAATAATAATAGTAGTAGTGGACATGGGATTACCATTAATAACAGCTACAACAACAATATTAATCAGAACAACAATACATTAAAGCAACAGTAGTAGACCAGTGTCAACATGACTGAGAAGACACATGACCTGGTACGAAAGACAAAACAAAACTAAGCTAAATGGGAAATATTATCAACATTACTTAGCATTTTTCACTGGCTGTCCCTCAGGCTGTGGCAGGAGGACACATATTTGGCTGCCAAAACTGCACATTTTGGCTTTTCACCCAATAAATATTTGAATTTTTCTTCATCTTTTATAGTTTCAAATTCTTTGTATTGAATTATAATTTTTGGAAAGAAATATGCTCTTAGGTCTGAGTATTTGTCACAGTGTAGTAGGAAATGCACTTCTGTCTCTACCTCTCCCCTGGAGCAGAGTGAGCACAGCCTGTCCTCCCTGGGCAGCCAGGTTTGTCTGTGACGACCGGTCTCTATAGCCAGACTGTGCTCACTGAGTCTGTACCTAGTCAATGTTTTCCTCAGTTTTCTATCAGTCACAGTGGTCAGATAGTCTGCCACCATGTACTGTCTGTTTAGAGCCAAATAGCATTGAAGTTTACTTTGATTTTTTGTGGTGTCTTTCCAATAGGTTATATATTTTTCTTTTTGTTTTGTGATGATTTGGTTGGGCCAGATTTTCTGAGGGCTGTCCCGAGGCTCTATGGGGTTGGTTTGGGTTGGTGAACTGAGCCTCAGAACCAGCTGGCTGAGGGGACTCTTCTCTGGTTTCATCTCTTGACATTGTAGAGCTGTGTGATGGAATGTTTTAGGGTCACTTGTTTTTAGATGGTTGTAAAATTTGATGGCTCTTTTTTCTATTCGAATGAGGAGGGGATATTGGCCCAATTCTGCCCTACATGCGTTATTTGGAGTTTTTCTTTGTACTTGCAATACAGTCTTGCAAAACTCTGCATGCAATACTTCAATTGGATGTTTGTCCCATTTAGTAAATTCATTATTAGACAGCGGACCCCATACTTCACTGCCATATAGAGCAATTGGTTCTATAACTGATTGAAAAATTTTGAGCCAGATTCTAATTGGAATTTCAATTTTGATGTTCCTTTTAATGGCATAGAATGCTCTTCTTGCTTTGTCTCTCAGCTCATTCACAGCCATGTGAAAGCTACCTGTGTTGCTGATATTTAGTCCTAGATATGTGTAGTTTTTGGTGTGTTCTAATAGAACTGTGTCCAAATAGAATTTATATTTGTCATCCTTATTTCCGGACCTTTTTTGGAATATCATTATATTTGTTTTTTTTAGGTTAACGGTCAGAGCCCAAGTCTGACAGAACCTGTGAAGATGATCTAGGTGTTGCTGTAACCCCTCTTTAGTGGGAGACAGCAGCACCAGGTCATCTGCGTACAGCAGACACTTGATTTCAGTGTTGTGTAGGGTGATACCAGGTGCTGCCGATTCTTCTAATGTTTTTGCTAATTCATTAATGTAGATGTTAAATAATGTTGGACTTATTGGGCAGCCCTGTTTCACTCCCCGCCCCTGAGAGAAGAAGTCTGTTTGCTTGTTGCCAATTTTAACCGCACATTTGTTTTTAGTGTACATTGATTTAATAAAATCATATGTTTTCCCTCCAATACCACTTTCTATTAGTTTATAAAAAAGACCTTCGTGCCAAATTGAATCAAATGCTTTCTTGAAATCTACAAAACACGAGTAGATTTTGCCTTTGTTTTGGTTAACTTGTTTATCAATTAGAGTGTGGAGGGTGTAAATGTGGTCTGTTGTACGATAATTTTTTTGAAATCCAATCTGGCTTCTGCTCAGGACGTTGTGTTCGTCAAGGAAATGATGTAGTCTGCTATTTATAATACTGCAGAGAATTTTCCCCAAGTTGCTGTTAACGCATATTCCTCTGTAATTATTTGGGTCAAATTTGTCTCCATTTTTATAGATTGGTGTGATCAATCCCTGGTTCCAAATATCGGGGAAAATACCTGCAGTGAGGATAATGTTGAAGAGTTTGAGTATAGCCAATTTGAATTTGTGGTCTGTATATTTGATCATTTCATTTAAAATCCCATCAGCACCACAGGCCTTTTTGGGTTGGAGATTGCATATTTTTTCCAATAATTCTTCTTCTGTAATTTGGGTATCCACAGGATTCTGATAGTCTTTGACTGCTAATTCAAGGATTTGTAATTTATCTTGTATATCTTTTTGTTCTGGGCTCTTTGTTATATTGCTGTAGAGGTTTGCAAAGTGATTTCTCCACATATCCCCATTTTGGATAGCCAACTCCTCATGATGAGGTTTGTTTAATTTATTCCAATTCTCCCAGAAGTGGTTTGATTCTATGGATTCCTCAATTCCATCCAGCTGATTTCTAATGTGCTGTTCCTTTTTTGTTCTTAGGGTGCGTTTGTATTGCTTCAGTGTTTCCCCATATTGAAGGCGTATATTTTTGTTGTCTGGTTCTCTGTGTTTTTGATTAGATATATTTCTCAATGACTTTCTTAGATTTTTGCAATCATTATCAAACCATTTTTCATTATCTGTTATTTTTGGTTTGCTCTTATGCTTCTTTAGATTAGCCAAGGAGGCTAATTTGTCAAATATAAAGTTTATGTTCCTAACGGCCAAATTTACACCTTCATTGCTGAAGGAGAATGTTAAGGCTAAAAAGTTGTCCAGGAGAGATTGTATTTTTTGGCTACTAATTGCTTTTTGGTAGATGTCTGTACTGTTTGCACTCCATCTATAGGCTTGTTTAGTACCATGTAATTTATTGGGCCATGATGCTTCATGGTTGGGTTCTGCTCTTCTCAGATACACTGTGATTTTACTGTGGTCTGAGAGAGGTGTTAGTGGGCTGACTGTGAAGGCTCTGAGAGACTCTGGGTTTAGGTCGGTGAGGAAGTAGTCTACAGTGCTGCTGCCAAGGGATGAGCTGTAGGTGTACCTACCAAAAGAGTCTCCTCTCAGCCTGCCATTGACTATGTACAGACCCAGTGTTCGACAGAGCCTCAGGAGCTGTAATCCATTTTTGTTTTTCACTTTGTCATAGTTGTTTCTGTGGGGGTATGTGGGGAGGGAAAGGTTATTGCTTCCTGGTAGGTGTTTATCCCCATGACTGTTAATAGTGTCTTGTTCTTCTGCTATTCTAGCATTCAGGTCTCCACAGACCAGTACGTTGCCTTGGGCCTGAAAGTGACTAATCTCTCCCTCTAGAATGGAGAAGCTCTCTTCGTTGAAGTAGGGTGACTCTGAGGGGGGAATGTATGTGGCACAGAGGAAGACATTTTTATCTGTCAAGATAGCTTCCTTGTTGATTTTTAACCAGATAAAGAATTCTCCTGTTTTGATCAATTCGATTGAATGAATTAGTTCAGATTTATACCATATTAGCATTCCCCCTGAGTCTCTGCCCTGTTTGATTCCTTTTAATTTAGTGGATGGTATGATTATCTCCCTATAACCTAGTGGACAGCCAGTGGAAACATCACCTCTGCACCATGTTTCCTGTAGTACTAAAATATCAACATCATCAATTTCTTTCAGGAAGTCTGGGTTTCTGCTCTTTAGCCCAAAAGCAGAGGACTTCAATCCTTGTATATTCCAACATGCAACGTAAAAAGACTTCATAACTTTTTTTTTCTTCTCTTTTCTTTACCTTTCAAAATGAGACAAACACTCACAATCCAAGAAGAACCATTAAAATAGGATTTTTCAATTAAAGTAAACTCTTATTTTGCAAATGTGATTTGTTTATCATTTAGATAGAATTTGTGTCATGCCACTTGGGTGGATGTAGTGTGAGAATGGTGGAGTTCTTGTGCTCATCTTACCATGACCCTCGGCCCATCACATGTGAGCATAGTAGACTCAGCATTTGTTTAATGTCACTCATTTGGTTGGTGGGGGCTGGGCCAGTTGCTCCTCTCACAGCCTGTGCGTAGCTCTGCCTGCTGGGCTGTGGCTCCTCCAGGTGTGGGTCTGCGGTGGGGAGGAGGGGGGTGGTAGGCCTCATCTGGGTGGCTCTGAAGCTGGGCTGGGGTGGTCTGTGCTGCGCTGGCTGTGGTGGGCATTGAGGTTGGTGGTGCTGTGGTCGTGGCTGGGGGGTCCAGGGTGCTGGTCCGGGATGTTGTCTCGGTGATCTCGGCGGGGTAGAGATTGCTCCGCTGTTCCTGGGTGGAGAGTTCGGGCTGCGGTTTAAAGCGACGTCCTTGAGAGTCTTGGCAAGGATGGGGACTGTCTCCCTGTACAGGTGAACATGGTCATAGAGACAGTCCAGATCGAGGGTGGGATGGTGGGCCAGGTGTACATTGGGTCGCAGGGCACAGTCCCGGGATAGGCTGGCGTTTATTCTTTGGATTGTGGCAGGGTGGAAGTCCCTCCTCTGTAGAAGGGTTGACACTATGATTCTTGAGTTGGGGAAGATTGCGGAGGCCTTCTCAATCACTCCCCGTAGTGAAGTCGCCACCCTCTCCTGCTGAGCACGCAGGTCGTTGCTTCCGGTATGTATGATTATGTGGCTTGGCGACCCGAGATGGTTCTTATCAAGCAGCTCCATGGCACTTTGCGTTGTTGGGCACCACACCTTTCTCGTTTTGTGTCTAGGGAAAAGTTTCTTCTCCTGAACATACTTCCCATTTGAGTCCATTAACAGGACGATGTCAGCCAGTGTTTCTTCTGGACTGGGGGGGGCAGAGGGGGGGCTGGTGGGTGTTGGAGCTGGGGTGTGGCTGGTCTGTGTGGGTGCCACTGTCAGTGGGAGGCTGTTCTGTGGGTTGGGGAGGAGGGGTGCAGCAGCCAGGGCTGGGGAAGTCTGGCTGGTTGAGCTGGGCTCCTCTGCTGTGTGAGGGCAGGTCATAGGGTGGTGATCTATCTGCTCCTGCAGCCTGTCCTCTGCTCTCTTTCTCTCCTGCAGCTCCTCTCTTAGTGCGGTCAGCTCCTTATTGCTGCTCTGCCTGTCTTTTTGGAGCTCTCTCACCTCCTTTGTTAGATCAGCCAGCTCTCTCTTGAGTCCGTCTCTCTCTTGCTGAACCTCTTTCAGCTGTGTTGCAAAGCTGCTGTCCTGCTCTGTCCTCACCTTGGTTAGGAGCTCCTCTAAGGTGTGGTTGTCTGGTTGCTGTTTGCTCACGCTCTCCCTGAGCAGGACCACCTCCCCCTCCAGTTTGGTGAACTCATCCCTCATGGCAGCCATGGTGGTGAGGAGGGCCTGAGCCTGCTCTGCACTGAGGGGGTCGCTCTTCTCTCTCTCTCTCTCTCTCTCTCTCTCTCTCTCTCTCTCTCTCTCTCTGTCTCTAGTCTCTATCTCTCTCTGTCTCTAGTCTCTCTCTCTCTAGTCTCTCAATTCAATTCAAGGGGCTTTATTGACATGGGAAACATATGTTAACATTGCCAGTGCAAGTGAGGTAGATAATATACAAAAGTGAAATAAACAATAAAAATTAACAGTAAACATTTAACATACAGAAGTTTCAAAATAATAAAGACATTACAAATGTCATATTATGTATATACAGTGTTGTAACAATGTACAAATGGTTAATCTACAAAAGGATCAGCATAAATATGGGTTGTATTTACAATGGTGTTTGTTCTTCACTGGTTGCCCTTTTCTTGTGGCAACAGGTCACAAATCTTGCTGCTGTGATGTCACACTGTGGTATTTCACCCAGTAGATATGGAGGTTTATCAAAATTGGGTTTGTTTTCGAATTCTTTGTGGATCTGTGTAATCTGAGGGAAATATGTCTCTCTAATATGGTCATACATTTGGGGAAATGACACTAATTGTGTTATATTTTTGACATTTTGTCAGGAAATGCAGCTCCGTCTCAGGTTCTGCTGTTGTGCAGTGGGTTGCACAGCCTTTCCTCTACAGGGAGCCAGGTTTTCCTGTGTCTACCCTTCTCAATGGCAAGGCTGTGCTCACTGAGCCTGTACTTTGTCAAGTTTTTCTAAGGTTTTGATCAGTAACATGGTCAAATAGTTAGCCACAGTGTACTGTCAATTTAGGGCCAGATAGCACTGCATTTTGCTTTGTGTTTGTGCTTCTGTTTCTGTTTTAATTTGTTTTATTCTGATTGATTGGATGTTCTGGTCCTGAGGCTTCAGTGTGTTAGTAGAACAGGTTAGTGAACTCAGGACCAGGACCAGCTGGATGAGGGGACTGAGGCTTCAGTGTGTTAGTAGAACAGGATTGTGAACTCAGCCCCAGGACCAGCTGGATGAGGGGACTCTTTTCTTTGCTCAACTCTTGGCATTGCAGGGCTTGGTAGTGATATGAGAGGGGGTCACTGTATTTTAGATGTTTCCAAAACTGAATTGCTCTTTTTTGAGTTTTTATTATTAGTGGATTTTGGCCTAATTCTGCCCTGCATGCATTGCTTGTAGTTTTCCTCTGGACATGTAGGAGAATCTTACAGAACTCTGCATGCAGGGTTTCAATGGGGTGTTTGTCCCATTTGATGAAATCTTGTTTTGTAAGTGGACCCCACACCTCGCTGCCATAAAGTGCAATTGGTTCAATGACATATTCAATTCGTTTTAGCCAAATTTTAATCAGTATTTCAATTTGAATTTGTTTTTTAATGGCGTAGAATGCCCTGCGTGCTTTCTCTCTCAGTTCATTCACTGCCTCATTAAGGTGTCCAGTTGAGCTTATTTTTAAACCTCAGTAATTGTAGTATGTGCAGTACTCTATATATTTTGTACCAATTGAGAACTTTGGTCTAATTCCCTGAGATCTGGATCTTCTCTGGAAAATAATTATTTTAGTCTTTTTGGGGTGTTTACTGCCAGGGCCCAGGTCTGGCAGTACTGCTCTAGCAGGTCCAGGCTCTGCTGTAGGCCATGTGCTGTGGGTGGGACCAGTTCGTCGGAGCTACTCAGATCCCAAACAGCAAGTGCAAACATCTAAAAACAGACTAAATCAACTAGTTACTGACCAACAGAACAGACGACATCTCAAATGTCACTCTCTTCCCTCCACAGTGCATTACACATTACCTACCTCATTTTCACTCGCTGTATATAGATTTCCCTACTGTATTATTGACTGTATGTTTGTTTATTCCATGTGTAACTCTGTGTTGTTGTTTGTGTCGCACTGCTTTGCTTTATTCTTGGCCAGGTCGCAGTTGTAAATGAGAACTTGTTCTCGACTAGCCTACCTGGTTAAATAAAGGTAAAATAAAAATAAATAAATAAAAGCTCTGAACCAGGGACCATCAGGTCCCATTTTAGAAAACACAGCTTGTCTCAAAGTTCCTCGCTGAGGCAATAAGGACAGGTCTTATTTAGCCAGCTAGTGGTGGTAATACAATACTCATCATCATGTCATCGGGAACATAAGCAGGCCATGTTTTATGCCACCGACACAACCAACACCAATAATAATATAGCTGGAAGCAGCAATTAGGCACGACACAGCTACACCCACAGCGAAGGCAGGCCCAAACATCCATACAGACAGAATAGGAGTATACCAGTACACACAGGATTTCTTTCTCCCAAAAGGGTTCTTCAGCTGTTCCCCGTGGGAGAACCCTTTTGGGTTCCAGGTACATCTGTCTCCCTGTTTCTCTCTGTCTCCCTGTTTCTCTCTGTCTCACTGTGTCTCTCTGTCTCACTGTGTCTCTCTGTCTCCCTGTTTCTCTCTGTCTCCATGTTTCTCTCTGTCTCCCTGTTTCTCTCCGTCTCCCTGTTTCTCTCTGTCTCCCTGTTTCTCTCTGTCTCCCTGTTTCTCTGTGTCTCCCTGTTTCTCTGTGTCTCCCTGTTTCTCTCTGTCTCCCTGTTTCTCTCTGTCTCCCTGTTTCTCTCTGTCTCGCTGTTTCTCTCTGTCTCCCTGTTTCTCTCTCCCTCCGGGTCATCTGTCTCCCTGTTTCTCTCTGTCTCCCTGTGTCTCTCTGTCTCCCTGTTTCTCTCTGTCTCCCTGTTTCTCTCTGTCTCCCTGTTTCTCTCTGTCTCCCTGTTTCTCTCTGTCTCCCTGTTTCTCTCTGTCTCCCTGTTTCTCTCTCCCTCCGGGTCATCTGTCTCCCTGTTTCTCTCTGTCTCCCTGTGTCTCTATGTCTCCCTGTTTCTCTCTGTCTCCCTGTGTCTCTCTGTCTCCCTGTGTCTCTCTGTCTCACTGTGTCTCTCTGTCTCACTGTGTCTCTCTGTCTCCCTGTTTCTCTCTGTCTCCATGTTTCTCTCTGTCTCCCTGTTTCTCTCCGTCTCCCTGTTTCTCTGTGTCTCCCTGTTTCTCTGTGTCTCCCTGTTTCTCTGTGTCTCCCTGTTTCTCTGTGTCTCCCTGTTTCTCTCTGTCTCCCTGTTTCTCTGTGTCTCCCTGTTTCTCTCTGTCTCGCTGTTTCTCTCTGTCTCCCTGTTTCTCTCTCCCTCCGGGTCATCTGTCTCCCTGTTTCTCTCTGTCTCCCTGTGTCTCTCTGTCTCCCTGTTTCTCTCTGTCTCCCTGTTTCTCTCTGTCTCCCTGTTTCTCTCTGTCTCCCTGTTTCTCTCTGTCTCCCTGTTTCTCTCTGTCTCCCTGTTTCTCTCTCCCTCCGGGTCATCTGTCTCCCTGTGTCTCTATGTCTCCCTGTTTCTCTCTGTCTCCCTGTTTCTCTCTGTCTCCCCGTTTCTCTCTGTCTCCCTGTTTCTCTGTGTCTGCCTGTTTCTCTCTGTCTCCCTGTTTCTCTCTGTCTCCCTGTTTCTCTCTGTCTCCCTGTTTCTCTCTGTCTCCCTGTTTCTCTGTGTCTGCCTGTTTCTCTCTGTCTCCCTGTTTCTCTCTGTCTCCCTGTTTCTCTCTGTCTCCCTGTTTCTCTCTGTCTCCCTGTTTCTCTCTGTCTCCCTGTTTCTCTCTGTCTCTCTGTTTCTCTCTGTCTCCCTGTTTCTCTCTGTCTCCCTGTTTCTCTCTGTCTCTCTGTCCCCCTGTTTCTCTCTGTCTCCCTGTTTCTCTCTGTCTCCCTGTTTCTCTCTGTCTCCCTGTTTCTCTCTGTCTCTCTGTTTCTATCTGTCTCCCTGTTTCTCTCTCCCTCTGGGTCATCTGTCTCCCTGTTTCTCTCTGTCTCACTGTGTCTCTCTGTCTCACTGTTTCTATCTGTCTCCATGTTTCTCTCTGTCTCCCTGTTTCTCTCTCCCTCCGGGTCATCTGTCTCCCTGTTTCTCTCTGTCTCCCTGTCTCTCTGTCTCACTGTTTCTCTCTGTCTCCCTGTTTCTCTCTGTCTCCATGTTTCTCTCTGTCTCCCTGTTTCTCTCTGTCTCCCTGTTTCTCTCTGTCTCCCTGTTTCTTTGTGTCTCCCTGTTTCTCTCTGTCTCCCTGTTTCTCTCTGTCTTCTGTCTCCCTGTTTCTCTGTGTCTCCCTGTTTCTCTCTGTCTCCCTGTTTCTCTGTGTCTCCCTGTTTCTCTCTGTCTCCCTGTTTCTCTCTGTCTCCCTGTTTCTCTCTGTCTCCCTGTTTCTCTCTGTCTCCCTGTTTCTCTCTGTCTCCATGTTTCTCTGTGTGATTTAATGGAAGAATGATGGTAGACAGGGTGGGTGTGTCCATAGTTTGCATGCTGGGAATGTTCCTGTTTGTTTAGAGGAACAATGACAAGGCTTCCACAGGAGCACCGCTTGTCTGGCCAGGCTGCATAACACACACTGTTAAGGAGCACCGCTTGTCTGGCCAGGCTGCGTAACACACAATGTTAAGGAGCACCGCTTGTCTGGCCAGGCTGCATAACACACAATGTTAAGGAGCACCGCTTGTCTGGCCAGGCTGCATAACACACAATGTTAAGGAGCACCGCTTGGCGGGCCAGGCTGCATAACACACACTGTTAAGGAGCACCGCTTGTCTGGCCAGGCTGCATAACACACAATGTTAAGGAGCACCGCTTGGCTGGCCAGGCTGCATAACACACAATGTTAAGGAGCACCGCTTGGCTGGCCAGACTGCATAACACACAATGTTAAGGAGCACCGCTTGTCTGGCCAGGCTGCGTAACACACAATGTTAAGGAGCACCGCTTGTCTGGCCAGGCTGCGTAACACACAATGTTAAGGAGCACCGCTTGGCTGGCCAGGCTGCGTAACACACAATGTTAAGGAGCACCGCTTGGCTGGCCAGGCTGCATAACACACAATGTTAAGGAGCACCGCTTGTCTGGCCAGGCTGCATAACACACAATGTTAAGGAGCACCGCTTGGCTGGCCAGGCTGCGTAACACACAATGTTAAGGAGCACCGCTTGTCTGGCCAGGCTGCGTAACACACAATGTTAAGGAGCACCGCTTGGCTGGCCAGGCTGCGTAACACACAATGTTAAGGAGCACCGCTTGGCTGGCCAGGCTGCGTAACACACAATGTTAAGGAGCACCGCTTGGCTGGCCAGGCTGCGTAACACACAATGTTAAGGAGCACCGCTTGTCTGGCCAGACTGCATAACACACAATGTTAAGGAGCACCGCTTGGCTGAGCCGCATTCTATAAACTATGTATGTGTTTTGTCAAGTTCTGTCATTATTGATGACCCACAATCAACTGGGTGATATTCAATATGGCACAATATAGCGAAACGTTGTGCATTGGAAAGACAAAACCAACGTTTGTTATTGGACAAGTTCTGGTAGTCCCTCCCAGTTTCAGTCCCTTTTTTCCCCGTTCGGTGCCTAATTAATCATTTCCTTAAGTGTTCCCTCAGAATGTATCCTCATTTCCAGAAGGGGTTAAGCTGTGCCCTTACTGACTGCTGTTCTCTCTCTCTCTCTCTCTCCGTCTCTCTGTCGCTCTCTCTCTCTCTGTTCTCTCTGTTCTCTCTCTGTCTCTGTCTCTCTCTCTCTCTCTCTCTCTCTCTCTCTCTGTCTCTCTCTCTCTCTCTGTCTCTCTCGCTCACCCCCTCTCCATCTATCTCTCCCTCTCTCTCTGCTCTGCCCCCTCTACCCTCTCTCTCTCCCATCCTACAGCTAATGGCAACGATAGCAGACAGTTTAAAGGAGATCGTTCTCCCTGTGGTCCTTCCCGAGTCCTCCACGTCCGCAAGGTTCCCATCGAGGTGTCTGAGGCTGAGCTCATCTCTCTAGGAGTCCCCTTCGGTAGAGTCACTAACCTGTTGATGCTCAAAGGGAAAAACCAGGTAAGAACAGTCTCCTCTACCTCCACTTGTTCTCCCCCTGCCTCCACCTGCCTTCCTCTACCTCCCCCTGCCTTCACTTGTTCTCCCCCTGCCTCTCCCGGTCTCCCCCTGCCTTCCTCTAACTTCACTTGTTCTCCCCCTGCCTCTCCCGGTCTCCCCCTGCCTTCCTCTACCTTCACTTGTTCTCCCCATGCCTCTCCCGGTCTCCCCCTGCCTTCCTCTACCTTCACTTGTTCTCCCCCTGCCTCTTCCTGCCTCCCCCCTGCTTCCCCACATTCTGCTCAAGGACCCTTTCACATTCAAATGGAAATGTGAAATTTACACAAGAATAGAAAGACTCCATTTAATAAATACTCTGATACATAAATTATCCTGTCCTGTATTTGTCTGGCTTGATTGGTTCTATTAGGTATCAAAAGAGATGCAGTGGACTCCCAGCATTAATGTGTCCGTTTAGCTGAGAATGAGTCTTATTTAGTACAACACGAGTTTCATTTCCCCATAGTTGTGTCTCTTAAAAGGTGCAAAACTTGCATTGGAATGAATGGGGGGAAAAATGACATTGTAGATGTTAACATTTATAACATTGTGACTATGGGTGTTTCTAGGATTTGAAGACATTGAGGGGGCTTAGATCAAAGGGGGGGGGGGGGGGGGGCATCCTCGGCTGGCAAACGAAATAATACGTGAGCAAGATTTAGGTATCTTCACATTTCTTATGCAGGCAACGAGGACAATGGTCACTGAACTTATTAGCAAATATCCTTTTGGCTGTAAACGTCTGAGGGGATATGTGCTTCAGTCAGGAAAAAAACGTTCTCACATCTCTTCGGTCTCAGCTAGCTAGCAAACCAGTAGCTACCAACGTGGCTAGCTTGCCAAGCTAGCTACAGAACCAAAACCCATCAAATACACTTGCTGGAAATAAACAGATTTTCCTAATATAATGACTTATATCAACATCCTTAGCTTGCCCATTCACTAATTATATTAATTTATAACACAGACTGTCACCCAGTAGCTTAAGAATGCAGAGTGCTATCGCTAGCTTATTCGCATTAGCCAATCCTTATGCTGAGGGAAACTAGCTAGTTAGCTACCACCAATCCTTATGCTGAGGGAGACTAACTAGTTAGCTACCACCAACCCTTATGCTGAGGGAGACTAACTAGTTAGCTACCACCAACCCTTATGCTGAGGGAGACTAACTAGTTAGCTACCACCAACCCTTATGCTGAGGGAGACTAACTAGTTAGCTACCACCAACCCTTATGCTGAGGGAGACTAGCTAGTTAGATACCACCAACCCTTATGCTGGGGGAGACTAGCTAGTTAGCTACCACCAACCCTTATGCTGAGGGAGACTAACTAGTTAGCTACCACCAACCCTTATGCTGAGGGAGACTAACTAGTTAGCTACCGCCAACCCTTATGCTGAGGGAGACTAACTAGTTAGCTACCACCAACCCTTATGCTGAGGGAGACTAGCTAGTTAGCTACCAACAACCCTTATGCTGAGGGAGACTAGCTAGTTAGCTACCACCAACCCTTATGCTGAGGGAGACTAACTAGTTAGCTACCACCAACCCTTATGCTGAGGGAGACTAGCTAGTTAGCTACCACCAACCCTTATGCTGAGGGACACTAACTAGTTAGCTACCACCAACCCTTATGCTGAGGGAGACTAGCTAGTTAGCTACCAACAACCCTTATGCTGAGGGAGACTAGCTAGTTATCTACCACCAACCCTTATGCTGAGGGAGACTAAAGCTAGTTAGCTACCACCAACCCGTATGCTGAGGGAGACTACTAACTAGTTAGCTAGTTAGCTACCACCAACCATGCACAAACCTGTGGCTAACTCTGCTGCACTTTGACTTTCTGGCTGCCCTTCCCTCTCATTCACTACCTCCTCTTCTGCCCTCTCATTCACTACTTCCTCTTCTGCCCTCTCATTCACTACTTCCTGCTCTGCCCTCTCATTCACTACTTCCTGCTCGTGCCTTCTCATCCACTACTTCCTGCTCGTGCCTTCTCATTCACTACTTCCTGCTCGTACTCAACCTGATCAACCTGCTCTCTTTTTTTTTTGACTCTCTTTCGGGAAGAAGTTCTGAACATCCATATTTGCTCTGTGCTGCAGACTCTGACTGAGTGACAGGCAGGAAATAAAAGTAACTTTTTGGACCACCAGACACTGTGGCAGGTAGATTTAAAAATCTATCAGCCAACATATTTTTCACCCATAACAATTACACCAACAAAAAAATAAAAAAATATGAGCATGCTTTGTAATATAAACAATATTTTTACCTTTATTTAACTAGGCAAGTCAGTTTAGAAATAAATCTTATTTTCAATGACGGCCTAGGAACAGTGGGTTAACTGCCTTGTTCAGGCGCAGAACGACAGATTTTCACCTTGTCAGCTCAGGGATTCGATCTTGCAACCTTTCGGTTACTAGTCCAACACTCTAACCACTAGGCTACCTGCTGTGTATTAGTAGTAAGAAGTCATGTGGTATATTGTTTAATTTAATTTTCTGTGACCTGAGTCTAACCTAAATATCACATAGAGACAAAAAAAATGACCTGCCTTTAAGGGCGGGGGTTACCGCGGTAATGCGACTCAAGTCCTGTTTGTGCCTGTGAGATTGAGTCTGACTGGTAGAAGCACAGATAGAACAGTGAGACAGATATTTCACTGGATGTGTAAATGTGAAGCATCCCCTTGGTGTTTCCACTCACTACCAAATATGGTAGTGAGAGGAAGCCAAGTATCCGGCAGTGGGAGAAGATGGAACGAGATAGTTTGGCCGGCATTCTGCTACTTTTCTCATTGATAAAACATTTGATCTCAATACAGTTTCCTGTTCCCAAAACTAGAATCTGTTACGAACAGAGTGGTCTAAGTTTTGTAGACTTTACCCTTTTTTAAAGTAAAAAAAAATGGTATTGTTTAGAAGGAGTGCAAAGGCGAATTGAGTTATTGCACGCGCGCACTTCACAGAGTAGGTGTTCCCTAACGAAAATATGCAAATATGTGCTACAACGCGCCAATAGGATCTCGCTAGCTTGTGCTTGGCTCTGCCCACCTCCTTGCTTGTTCTGCCCACTGTGACTCATTTGTTCCCCCGTTTGAAACGACGGGCTGTGGTCTATCTTGGTTTAGTTATACACATCTTTGGTGGAAGCGTTGTCTTCTCTTCTCTAGCAGTCGAAACTCAAACATAGAAAAACAAAATAGCTTGTGAACAAAACAATGGAAATAGCCAAGAAACACAAGAAAAAAAGTATAACTTCAGTAGACTTTAGTTTCAAGTAAATTAGACCAACTTTTATACCTGTGTGCTGCGCTTCTAAAAATCTTTCACTCGGCTCTTCACGTGCGCACAGCCCCCAGCCAGGAAGTGTTGCAGCGCGGGGCTGGAATAGGCTGTATTGGATTTGTAGTTCTTTAACTTTGTGTGATTAATAAAAATTTAAAATGTCAGTAAAAAAAAAATCTGCATAGAGCAAGTGATTTGTGGTTATGCAAAATCATATCAGACTTAAATAAAAATAAAAAATAAATAGCATATGAAAAGTATTCAGACCTCTTGACTTTTTCCACATTTTGTTACGTTACAGACTTATTCTAAAATTGATTACATTTTTTTTCTTTTCTCGTCAATCTACACACAATACCCCATAACGACAAAGCGAAAACAAGTTTTTATACATTTTAGCTAATTTTTTTATTTTTTTAATGAAAACTGAAATACATTATTTACATAAGTATTCAGACCCTTTACTCAGTACTTAGTTGAAGCACCTTTGGCAGCGATTACAGCCTTGAGTCTTCTTGGGTATGATGCTACAAGCTTGGCACACCTGTATTTGGGGAGTTTCTCCCATTCTTCTCTGTAGATCCTCTCAATCTCTGTTAGGTTGGATGGGGAGCGTTGCTGCACAGCTATTTTCAGGTCTCTGGGTTCAAAATGTCAGTCTTCTGTGATGTTTATAAAGTGTAATATTGGGATGCAATCTCAAAATGTAATACATGTCAACTCTGTATCTGACATGGTACAGGTGTCTTCTTTATTTTAAACACATAACCGTGTGTGTGAGGTGGAAACTTCTGTTACAAAGTAGATTTGTTTAAGACTTCCAAGAATCACTGTGTGACCCTGATTTAGGCCACTGCAGTAAAAGGTTAAAAGCAATGTTCCCACATTTGCGGAGACCACATTCACGGTAAACGCTGCATATGACGGCGCAAACGTAAATGACCTTTCAATGGCGCATTGTCCAAATCGCGATCGGATTGAATCCCGGACTAAGTTTCTATTGGTACTAATATACATACATTTGACTGTAGCTTTGTCTTGAACAAGCGTACGTGTCTGACGTAAGTGTTTTTGTTGTTCCCCCCTAACCAACCAGGCTTTTATAGAAATGGCTTCTGAAGAGGCAGCGATCACCATGGTGAACTACTACACCACAGCAACACCTCACGTACGCAACCAGCCAGTCTACATCCAGTACTCCAACCACCGCGAGCTGAAGACCGACAACCTGCCCAATCAGGGGGTGAGTACAGTCCAACCTGCCCAATCAGGGGCTGAGTACAGTCCAACCTGCCCAATCAGGGGGTGAGTACAGTCCAACCTGACCAATCAGGGGCTGAGTACAGTCCAACTTGACCAATCAGGGGCTGAGTACAGTCCAACCTGACCAATCAGGGGGTGAGTACAGTCCAACCTGCCCAATCAGGGGGTGAGTACAGTCCAACCTGACCAATCAGGGGGTCAGTACAGTCCAACCTGACCAATCATGGACTGAATCCACTGCATGTACATTACAACCTGACCAATCAGGGGCTGAGTACAGTCCAACCTGCCCAATCAGGGGCTGAGTACAGTCCAACCTGACCAATCAGGGGCTGAGTACAGTCCAACCTGCCCAATCAGGGGCTGAGTACAGTCCAACCTGACCAATCAGGGGATGAGTACAGTCCAACCTGACCAATCAGGGGGTGAGTACAGTCCAACCTGACCAATCATAGACTGAATCCACTGCAAGTACATTACAACCTGACCAATCAGGGAGTGAGTATCATAAAGCCTGACCAATCAGGGCCTCAGTCCACCACATGTATACGGATCAAAAATATAATTTGTGGTTCATATAAGAAAATCGGTATTTTTAAATAAATAAATTAGGCCATAATCTATGGATTTCACATGACTGGGAACACAGATATGCATCTGTTGGTCACAGATACCTTAAGAAAAGGTAGGATCAGAAAACCAGTCAGTATCTGGTGTCACCACCATTTGCCTCATGCAGCACAACACATCTCCTTCGCATAGAGTTGATCAGGCTGTTGATTGTGGCAACACAAGACATGCAACCAGAGGTCTCTTCACAGTCCCCAGGTCTAGAACAGAGGCTGGGAAACACACAGTATTAAAAAGAGCCATGACTACATGGAACTCTCTGGTAACCCAGGTAACTCAAGGTAGCAATAAAAACAGATTTAAAACCAGACAAAAGAACACCTTACTGCACGTAACAGGACTGTGAAGAGACACGGCCATGTTTGTGTTGTAATTTACACTTTATTGTGTAGGTGGGTGGTCTTGTGCACAAGCCTAGACTTGTGGGAGCCAGTTGTGTTGTGACAAGGTAGGGTTGGTATACAGAAGATAGCCCTATTTGGTATACAGAAGATAGCCCTATTTGGTAAAATACCAAGTCCATATTATGGCAAGAACAGCTCAAATAAGCAAAGAGAAACGACAGTCCATCATTACTTTAAGACATGAAGGTCAGTCAATACGGAACATTTCAAGAACTTTCAAAGTTTCTTCAAGCGCAGTCGCCAAAAACCATCAAGCGCTATGATGAAACTGGCTCTCATGAGGACCGCCACAGGAAAGGAAGACCCAGAGTTACCTCTGCTGCAGAGGATACGTTCATTAGAGTTTACTGCACCTCAGATTGCAGCCCAAATAAATGCTTCACAGAGTTCAAGTAACAGACACATCTCAACATCAACTGTTTAGAGGAGACTGCGTGAATCAGGCCTTCAGGGTTGAAATGATGGAGAAAAAACACTACTAAAGGACACCAATAAGAAGAAGAGACTTGCTTGGGCCTTGAAACACAAGCAATGGACATTAGACCGGTGGAAATCTGTCCTTTGAGTCTAAATTTTAGATTTTTGGTTCCAAACGCCGTGTCTTTGTGAGACGCAGAGTAGGTTAACAGATGATCTCCGCATGTGTGGTTTCTACTGTGAAGCATGGAGGAGGAGGAGGTGTGGGGGTGCTTTGCTGGTGCCACTGTCTATGATTTATTTAGAGGCACACTTAACCAGCATGGCTACCACAGCATTCTGCAGCGATACACCATCCCATCTGGTTTGCGCTTAGTGGGACTATCATTTGTTTTGAACAGAACAATCACCCATAACACACCTCCAGGCTGTGTAAGGGCTATTTGACCAATAAGGAGAGTGATGGAGTGCTGCATCAGATGACCTGGCCTCCACAGTCACCCGACCTCAAACCAATTGAGATGGTTTGGGATGAGTTGGACCGCAGAGTAAAGGGAACTTCTTCAAGACTGTTGGTAAAGCATTCCAGGTGAAGCTGGTTGAGAGAATGCAAAGCTGTCATCAAGGCAAAGGGTGGCTACTTTGAAGAATACATTTTGATTTGTTTAACACTTTTTCGGTTACTACATGATTCCATATGTGTTATTTCATAGTTTTGATATCTTCAATATACACGATGTAGAAAATAGTAAAAAAAATAAAGAAAAACCCTTGAATGAGTCCAAACTTTTGACTGGTGCTATATATGAAATAAAACTAGTGCACTATACAGTGAAGGAAATATGTTGCCATTTAGGAGGAGTGTATAACAGGCCGGTCCAGTCCACCGTGGTCAGTTGTTTCTAGCCACTGTAGAGTGTCATGTTACAACACACACAATGGATGACAAAACACACACAATGGCTGACCAATATATATATCAATATATCAATATATTATTTATTGTTTGTTGTCATGGTAAATATTATTGATTGTTTGTTGTCATGGTAAACCCAATGTCTGTTATATTATTGATTGTTTGTTGTCATGGTAAACCCAATGTCTGTTATATGCTATTGATTGTTTGTTGTCATGGTAAACCCCATGTCTGTTATTCATTATTGATTGTTGGTTGTCATGGTAAACTCAATGTGTATATGAGCAGCATTATGAGAATAAGTTAAAAAGTTATATCACTTGGGATTATTGTTTGTTTGGGGTATTAAACCCAACATCCCCCTCTCCCCCCTCTCCTCTCCCCTCCCTCCCCCCTCTCCTCTCTCTCTTCCCCTTCTCCTTTCCCCCCTCTCCTCTCTCTCTTCCCCTTCTCCTCTCCCCCCTCTCCTCCCTCTCATCCCTCTCTCCCCCCTCTCCTCTCCCCCTCTCCTCCCTCTCTCCCCCCTCTCCCCCTCTCCTCCCTCTCCCCCTCTCCTCTCCCCTCTCCCCCCTCTCCTCTCCTCTCTCTCTTCCCCATCTCCTCTCCTCTCTCTCCCCCCTCTCCTCTCCTCTCTCTCTTCCCCATCTCCTCCCTCTCCCCCTCTCCTCTCTCTCTTCCCCTTCTCCTCTCCTCCCTATCTCCTCTCTCTCCCCCCTCTCCTATCCTCTCTCTCTTCCCCCTCTCCTCCCTCTCTTCCCCCTCTCCTCCTCCCTCCTAACAGAGAGTTCAGGCAGCATTGCAGGCAGTCAATGCAGTGACGTTGGGTGGTTCAGCATCTGGCGGTGACGGAACCCTGATGCCAGGACAGAGCCCCGTGCTGCGCATCATCGTAGAAAACCTCTTCTACCCTGTATCCCTGGAGGTGCTACACCAGGTAACCCTGACCTCTGACCCCTATCACTGGAGGTGCTACACCAGGTAACTCTGACCTCTAACCTCTTCTACCCTGTATCACTGGAGGTGCTACACCAGGTAACCCTGACCTCTGACCTCTAACCTCTACCCCCTATCACTGGAGGTGCTACACCAGGTAACCCTGACCTCTGACCTCTAACCTCTACCCCCTATCACTGGAGGTGCTACACCAGGTAACCCTGACCTCTGACCTCTAACCTCTTCTACTCTGTATCACTGGAGGTGCTACACCAGGTAACCCTGACCTCTGACCCCTATCACTGGAGGTGCTACACCAGGTAACTCTGACCTCTAACCTCTTCTACCCTGTATCACTGGAGGTGCTACACCAGGTAACCCTGACCTCTGACCTCTAACCTCTACCCCCTATCACTGGAGGTGCTACACCAGGTAACCCTGACCTCTGACCTCTAACCTCTACCCCCTATCACTGGAGGTGCTACACCAGGTAACCCTGACCTCTGACCTCTAACCTCTTCTACTCTGTATCACTGGAGGTGCTACACCAGGTAACCCTGACCTCTAACCTCTTCTACCCCCTATCACTGGAGGTGCTACACCAGGTAACCCTGACCTCTGACCTCTAACCTCTACCCCCTATCACTGGAGGTGCTACACCAGGTAACCCTGACCTCTGACCTCTAACCTCTTCTACTCTGTATCACTGGAGGTGCTACACCAGGTAACCCTGACCTCTACCCCCTATCACTGGAGGTGCTACAC
Source organism: Salvelinus alpinus (assembly GCF_045679555.1). Lineage (NCBI taxonomy): Eukaryota > Metazoa > Chordata > Actinopteri > Salmoniformes > Salmonidae > Salvelinus > Salvelinus alpinus. The sequence continues at coordinate 116,910,194 of NC_092086.1, read as the reverse complement.
CAGGTAACCCTGACCTCTGACCTCTAACCTCTTCTACCCTGTATCCCTGGAGGTGCTACACCAGGTAACCCTGACCTCTGACCCCTATCACTGGAGGTGCTACACCAGGTAACCCTGACCTCTGACCTCTAACCTCTTCTACCCTGTATCACTGGAGGTGCTACACCAGGTAACCCTGACCTCTGACCTCTAACCTCTACCCCCTATCACTGGAGGTGCTACACCAGGTAACCCTGACCTCTGACCTCTAACCTCTACCCCCTATCACTGGAGGTGCTACACCAGGTAACCCTGACCTCTGACCTCTAACCTCTTCTACTCTGTATCACTGGAGGTGCTACACCAGGTAACCCTGACCTCTAACCTCTTCTACCCCCTATCACTGGAGACCCTACACCAGGTAACCCTGACCTCTGACCTCTAACCCCTATCACTGGAGGTCCTACACCAGGTAACCCTGACCTCTACCCCCTATCACTGGAGGTCCTACACCAGGTAACCCTGCCCTCTAACCTCTACCCTCTATCACTGGAGACCCTACACCAGGTAACCCTGACCTCTGACCTCTAACCCCTATCACTGGAGGTCCTACACCAGGTAACCCTGACCTCTACCCCCTATCACTGGAGACCGTACACCAGGTAACCCTGACCTCTGACCTCTAACCCCTATCACTGGAGGTCCTACACCAGGTAACCCTGACCTCTACCCCCTATCACTGGAGGCCCTACACCAGGTAACCCTGACCTCTGACCTCTAACCCCTATCACTGGAGGTCCTACACCAGGTAACCCTGACCTCTACCCCCTATCACTGGAGGTCCTACACCAGGTAACCCTGCCCTCTAACCTCTACCCTCTATCACTGGAGACCCTACACCAGGTAACCCTGCCCTCTAACCTCTACCCTCTATCACTGGAGGTCCTACACCAGGTAACCCTGACCTCTAACCCCTATCACTGGAGGTCCTACACCAGGTAACCCTGACCTCTAAAGTACTTCACATAGTAAGGGGGAAATTCTTCTCATCCCGAGTTTTGGAATAATAATCCTCCTCTATGGTGCTAAGTAGCCTAAGAGACATGTTCATATGAACTTGGTTTTTGTTTTGCCTCCGTAGATCTTCTCTAAGTTCGGGACGGTCCTGAAGATCATCACTTTCACCAAGAACAACCAGTTCCAGGCCCTGCTACAATACGCTGACCCGATGAATGCCCATCACGCCAAAGTGGTACGTACTGACCCGATGAATGCCCATCACGCCAAAGTGGTACGTACTGACCGGATGAATGCCCATCACGCCAAAGTGGTACGTACTGACCCGATGAATGCCCACCACGCCAAAGTGGTACGTACTGACCCGATGAATGCCCATCACGCCAAAGTGGTACGTACTGACCCGATGAATGCCCATCACGCCAAAGTGGTACGTACTGACCCGATGAATGCCCACCACGCCAAAGTGGTACGTACTGACCCGATGAATGCCCATCACGCCAAAGTGGTACGTACTGACCCGATGAATGCCCATCACGCCAAAGTGGTACGTACTGACCCGATGAATGCCCATCACGCCAAAGTGGTACGTACTGACCCGATGAATGCCCACCACGCCAAAGTGGTACGTACTGACCCGATGAATGCCCACCACGCCAAAGTGGTACGTACTGACCCGATGAATGCCCACCACGCCAAAGTGATACGTAGTCAAAACACTCAAATCAAAATCTAATTTTATTTTGTCACATACACGTGGTGTGCAGATGTTAATGCGAGTGTAGCGAAATGCTTGTGCTTCTAGTTCCGACAATGCAGTAATATCCAACGAGTAATCTAACCTAACAATTCCACAACTACTACCTTATACACACAAGTGTAAAGGGATGAAGAATATGTACATAAAGATATATGAATGAGTGATGGTACAGAACGGCATAGGCAAGATGCAGTAGATGGTATAGAGTACAGTATATACATATGGGATGAGTAATGTAGGGTATGTAAACATATAAAAGTGACATTGTTTAAAGTGGCTAGTGATACATGTATTACATAAAGATGGCAAGATGCAGTAGATGATATAGAGTACAGTATATACATATGAGATGAGTAATGTAGGGTATGTAAACATTATATTAAGTAGCATTGTTTAAAGTGGCTAGTGATACATTTTTGACATCGATTTTCCATTATTCAAGTGGCTGGAGTTGAGTCAGTATGTTGGCAGCAGACACTCAATGTTAGTGATGGCTGTTTAACAGTCTGATGGCCTTGAGATAGAAGCTGTTTTTCAGTCTCTAGTTCCCAGCTTTGATGCACCTGTACTGACCTCGCCTTCTGGATGATAGCGGGGTGAACAGGCAGTGGCTCGGGTGGTTGTTGTCCTTGATGATCTTTATGGCCTTCCTGTGACATCGGGTGGTGTAGGTGTCCTGGAGGGCAGGTAGTTTGCCCCCGGTGATACGTTGTGCAGACCTCACTACCCTCTGGAGAGCCTTACGGTTGTGGGCGGAGCAGTTGCCGTTCCAGGCGGTGATACAGCCCGACAGGATGCTCTCGATTGTGCATCTGTAAAGGTTTGTGAGTGTTTTTGGTGACAAGCCAAATTTCTTCAGCCTCCTGAGGTTGAAGAGGCGCTGCTGCGCCTTCTTCACAACGCTGTCTGTGTGGGTGGACCAATTCAGTTTGTCCGTGATGTGTACGCCGAGGAACATAAAACTTTCTACCCTCTACACTACTGTCCCGTCGATGTGGATAGGGGGGTGCTCCCTCTGCTGTTTGCTGAAGTCTACGATCATCTCCTTTGTTTTGTTGACGTTGAGTGAGAGGTTATTTTCCTGACACCACACTCCGAGGGCCCTCACCCCCTCCCTGTAGGCTGTCTCGTCATCGTTGGTAATCAAACCTACTACTGTTGTGTCTTCTGCAAACTTGATGATTGAGTTGGAGGCGTGCATGGCCACGCAGTCGTGGGTGAACAGGGAGTACAGGAGAGGGCTGATAACGCACCCTTGTGGGACCCCAGTCTTGAGGATCAGCGGGGTGGAGATGTTATTACCTACCCTCACCACCTGGGGGCGGCCCGTCAGGAAGTCCAGGACCCAGTTGCACAGGGCGGGGTTGAGACCCAGGGTCTTGAGCTTAATGATGAGTTTGGAGGGTACTATGGTGTTGAATACTGAGCTGTAGTCAATGAACAGCATTCTCACATAGGTATTCCTCTTGTCCAGATGGGTTAGGGCAGTGTGCAGTGTGGTTGCGATTGCGCCGTCTGTGGACCTATTGGGGCGGTAAGCAAATTGGAGTGGGTCTAGGGTGTCAGGTAGGGTGGATGTGATATGGTCCTTGACTAGTCTCTCAAAGCACTTCATGATGACAGAAGTGAGTGCTATGGAGCGGTAGTCATTTAGTTCAGTTACCTTAGCTTTCTTGGGAACAGGAACAATGGTGGCCGTCTTGAAGCATGTGGGAACAGCAGACTGGGATAGGGAATGATTGAATATGTCCGTAAACACACCAGCCAGCTGGTCTGTGCATGCTCTGAAGACGCGGCTAGGGATGCCGTCTGGGCCTGCAGCCTTGCGAGGGTTGACACGTTTAAATGTTTTGCTCACGCCGGCTCCAGTGAAGGAGAGCCCACAGGTTTTGGTAGCGGGCCGTGTGAGTGGCACTGTATTGTCCTCAAAGCGAGCAAAGAAGTTGTTTAGTCTGTAGCGACGGGGCTGGTTTTCCTTTTATAGTCCGTGATTGACTGTAGACCCTGCCACATACCTCTCGTGTCTGAACCGTTGAATTGCGACTCTACTTTGTCTCTATACTGACACTTGTCTTGTAGGTCAGTATAGACGCATAGTTTCCTAGGAACGCGAGGCGGCCATCTCTGTCGGCGCCGGACAACAAAAAGGTATAGCTCTGTTTGTACTATCGGGAGTGTATGGTGTTGAAATGGCTGGTTCTCCGGAGGCTATATGGATAACAATATGACCTGTTTCTCTATATGGATGACAATATGACCTGTTTCTCTATATGGATGACAACATGATCTGTTTCTCTATATGGATGACAATATGATCTGTTTCTCTATATGGATGACAACATGATCTGTTTCTCTATATGGATGACAATATGATCTGTTTCTCTATATGGATGACAATATGACCTGTTTCTCTATATGGATGACAACATGATCTGTTTCTCTATATGGATGACAATATGACCTGTTTCTCTATATGGATGACAACATGATCTGTTTCTCTATATGGATGACAATATGACCTGTTTCTCTATATGGATGACAATATGACCTGTTTCTCTATATGGATAACAATATGACCTGTTTCTCTATATGGATGACAACATGATCTGTTTCTCTATATGGATGACAATATGATCTGTTTCTCTATATGGATGACAATATGACCTGTTTCTCTATATGGATAACAATATGATCTGTTTCTCTATATGGATGACAATATGACCTGTTTCTCTATATGGATGACAATATGACCTGTTTCTCTATATGGATGACAATATGACCTGTTTCTCTATATGGATAACAATATGACCTGTTTCTCTATATGGATAACAATATGATCTGTTTCTCTATATGGATGACAATATGACCTGTTTCTCTATATGGATGACAATATGACCTGTTTCTCTATATGGATGACAATATGATCTGTTTCTCTATATGGATGACAATATGACCTGTTTCTCTATATGGATGACAACATGATCTGTTTCTCTATATGGATGACAATATGACCTGTTTCTCTATATGGATGACAATATGACCTGTTTCTCTATATGGATGACAACATGATCTGTTTCTCTATATGGATGACAATATGACCTGTTTCTCTATATGGATGACAATATGACCTGTTTCTCTATATGGATAACAATATGACCTGTTTCTCTATATGGATGACAACATGATCTGTTTCTCTATATGGATGACAATATGACCTGTTTCTCTATATGGATGACAATATGACCTGTTTCTCTATATGGATGACAACATGATCTGTTTCTCTATATGGATGACAACATGATCTGTTTCTCTATATGGATAACAATATGATCTGTTTCTCTATATGGATGACAATATGACCTGTTTCTCTATATGGATGACAATATGACCTGTTTCTCTATATGGATGACAATATGACCTGTTTCTCCGGAGGCTATATGGATGACAACATGATCTGTTTCTCTATATGGATGACAACATGATCTGTTTCTCTATATGGATAACAATATGATCTGTTTCTCTATATGGATGACAATATGACCTGTTTCTCTATATGGATGACAATATGACCTGTTTCTCTATATGGATGACAATATGACCTGTTTCTCCGGAGGCTATATGGATGACAACATGATCTGTTTCTCTATATGGATAACAATATGACCTGTTTCTCTATATGGATGACAACATGATCTGTTTCTCTATATGGATGACAACATGATCTGTTTCTCTATATGGATGACAATATGACCTGTTTCTCTATATGGATGACAACATGATCTGTTTCTCTATATGGATAACAACATGACCTGTTTCTCTATATGGATAACAATATGACCTGTTTCTCTATATGGATAACAATATGACCTGTTTCTCTGGAGGCTATATGGATGACAATATGACCTGTTTCTCTATATGGATAACAATATGACCTGTTTCTCTATATGGATAACAATATGACCTGTTTCTCTGGAGGCTATATGGATGACAATATGATCTGTTTCTCCGGAGGCTATATGGATGACAATATGACCTGTTTCTCTATATGGATAACAATATGACCTGTTTCTCTGGAGGCTATATGGATTCTCTCGTTAACACAGGTGTGAGTGTTGATGAGGACAAGGCTGGAGATCACTCTGTCATGCTGATTGAGTTCGAATAACAGACTGGAAGCTTCAAAAGGAGGGTGGTGCTTGGAATCATTGTTCTTCCTCTGTCAACCATGGTTACCTGCAAGGAAACACGTGCCATCATCATTGCTTTGCACACAAAGATCTTCACAGGCAAGGATATTGCTGCCAGTAAGATTGCACCTAAATCAACCATTTATTAGATCATCAAGAACTTCAAGAAGAGCAGTTCACTTGTTCTGAAGAAGGCTTCAGGACGCCCAAGAAAGTCCAATAAGCGCCAGGACCGTCTCCTAAAGTTGATTCAGCTGCGGGATCGGGGCACCACCAGTACAGAGCTTGCTCAGGAATGACAGCAGGCAGGTGTGAGTTCATTTGCACGCACAGTGAGGCGAAGACTTTTGGAGGATGGCCTGGTGTCAAGAAGGGCAGCAAAGAAGCCACTTCTCTCCAGGAAAAACATCAGGGACAGACTGATATTCTACAAAAAGGTACAGGGATTGGGCTGCTGAGGGCTGGGGTAAAGTCATTTTCTCTGATGAATTCCCTTTCCGATTGTTTGGGGCATCCAGAAAAAAGCTTGTCCGGAGAAGACAAGGTGAGCGCTACCATCAGTCCTGTGTCATGCCAACAGTAAAGTATACTGAGACCATTCATGTGTGGGGTTGCTTCTCAGCCAATGAAGTGGGCTCACTCACAATTTTGCCGAAGAACACAGCCATGAATAAAGAATGGTACCAACACATCCTCCGAGAGCAACTTCTCCCAACCATCCAGGAACAGTTTGGTGATGAACAATGCCTTTTCCAGCATGATGGAGCACCTTGCCATAAGGCTAAAGTGATAACTAAGTGGCTCGGGGAACAAAACATCGATATTTTGGGTCCATGTGTAACGGCTCTCGTTGGTGGTAGGAAGAGTGGACCAAGGCGCAGCGTGATAGGCATACATCGTCTTTTTATTGATGACACCAAAACAAAATAACAAAGACAAAAAACGAAAGCGAACAGTTCTGTCAGGTACAGACACTAAACAGAAAACAAGATCCCACAAAACCCAAAAGGAAAATGACAACTTATATATGATCCCCAATCAGAGACAACGATAGACAGCTGCCTCTGATTGGGAACCACACACGGCCAAAAACAAAGAAATAGAAAACATAGACTTTCCACCCGAGTCACACCCTGACCTCACCAAACATAGAGAATACTAAGGATCTCTAAGGTCAGGGTGTGACACCATGGCCAGGAAACTCCCCAGACCTTAATCCCATTGAGAACTTGTGGTCAATCCTCAAGAGGCGGGTGGACAAACAAAACCCCACAAATTCTGACAAACTCCACGCATTGATTATGCAAGAATGGGCTGCCATCAGTCAGGATGTGGCCCAGAAGTTAATTGACAGCATGCCAGGGCGGATTGCAGAGGTCTTGAAAAAGAAGGGTCAACGCTGCAAATATTGACTCTTTGCATCAACTTCGTGTAATTGTCAGTAAAAGCCTTTGACACTTATGAAATGCTTGTAATTATACTTCATTATTCCATAGTAACATCTGACAAAAATATCGAAAGACACTGAAGCAGCAAACTTTGGAAATTAATATTTGTGTCATTCTCAAAACTTTTGGCCACGACTGTACACTGCTGCTACTCTATTATCTATCCTGTTGTCTCGTCACTTTATCCCTATCTATATGTACATATCTACCTCAATAACCTGTACATCGACTCGGTACTGGTACTCCCTGTATACGGGGCATTCGGAAAGTATTCAGACCCCTTGACTTTTCCCACATTTTGTTACGTTACAGCCTTATTCTAAAATAGTTTCAATTGTTTTTTCTCCTAATCAATCTACACACAATACCCCAAAAATGACAAAGCAAAAACAGGTTTTTAGAAATGTTTGCAAATAAATATCACATTTACATAAGTATTCAGACCCTTTACTCAGTACTTTGTTGAAGCACCTTTGGCAGCGATTACAGCCTCTTCTTGGGGTATGACGCTACAAGCTTGGCACACCTGTATTCACGGGATAAACATACAGACTAAACATGCTGTCTACCTCTGATCTTGGAGGAGAAGAAGAAGGAAGAGGAAGGAGAAGAGGTTGGACGGTGTGTTTTACTGTCTGTAGGGTATTCCAGTATTTCCCACAGAATTCCCCGGTTTTCCATAAATCCTGGTTGGACGATTCTGGTTTTCCTGCTTATTCCCTACTGATATCTGAAATATTCTAACCAGGATTTCTGGAATTTTGCAACCCTATCTTGTCTGGCTTCTTTTATTTCATCCCTTGCTATAGAGCCCACAGATCAGACACACCGGCCACAGTCAGCCACCTAGAACCCACAGATCACACACACACACACACACACACACACACACACACACACACACACACACACACACACACACACACACACACACACACTCCTAGGCCACAAATCATCAGCCCCCAGGTTTTCATCTGTCAGTGGCTCTGTGGCGAGGAGAGATGAAGGCAGTGAGACCAAACCAGAGATGACAGACAGTAATTATATCCTTTTAGTGTGCTGTAGTCTGGCCTCTGCTCTGACTTTGTTCTGTTGTACTGCTGCCATGTCTTCCCCTGTTCCCCACACAAACAATATATCTGACCCACTACTTTGGTGCACTATATAGGTACTAGGGTGCCCTTTGGGACACATCCTGAACCTAGTGTTGTAGAGAGAATGCGAAGGGGCGAGGGTGAAGTAGAGCCCCGGGGGCGAGGGTGAGGGTGAAGTAGAGCCCCAGGGGGTGAGGGTGAAGTAGAGCCCCGGGGGCGAGGGTAAAGTAGAGCCCCGGGGGGTGAGGGTGAAGTAGAGCCCCGGGGGCGAGGGTAAAGTAGAGCCCAGGGGGCGAGGGTGAAGTAGAGCCCCGGGGGCGAGGGTGAAGTAGAGCCCAGGGGGCGAGGGTGAAGTAGAGCCCCGGGGGCGAGGGTGAAGTAGAGCCCCGGGGGCGAGGGTGAAGTAGAGCCCCAGGGGGCGAGGGTGAAGTAGAGCCCCAGGGGGCGAGGGTGAAGTAGAGCCCCAGGGGGCGAGGGTGAAGTAGAGCCCCGGGGGCGAGGGTGAAGTAGAGCCCCGGGGGCGAGGGTGAAGTAGAGCCCAGGGGGCGAGGGTGAAGTAGAGCCCCGGGGGCGAGGGTGAGGTAGAGCCCCAGGGGGCGAGGGTGAGGTAGAGCCCCAGGGGGCGAGTGTGAAGTAGAGCCCCGCGGGCGAGGGTGAAGTAGAGCCCCGCGGGGCGAGGGTGAAGTAGAGCCCCGCGGGGCGAGGGTGAAGTAGAGCCCCGGGGGGCGAGGGTGAAGTAGAGCCCCGGGGGCGAGGTGAAGTAGAGCCCCAGGGGGCGAGGGTGAAGTAGAGCCCCAGGGGCGAGGGTGAAGTAGAGCCCCAGGGGGTGAGGGTGAAGTAGAGCCCCAGAAGGTGAGGGTGAAGTAGAGCCCCAGGGGGCGAGGGTGAGGGTGAAGTAGAGCCCCGGGGGGCGAGGGCGAAGTGGCCTGGAGTGGACGCAGCAGTGGCCTGATAGTGGACACAGCAGTGGCCTGATAGTGGACACAGCAGTGGCCTGATAGTGGACGCAGCAGTGGCCTGATAGTGGACACAGCAGTGGCCTGATAGTGGACCCAGCAGTGGCCTGATAGTGGACGCAGCAGTGGCCTGATAGTGGACCCAGCAGTGGCCTGATAGTGGACACAGCAGTGGCCTGATAGTGGACCCAGCAGTGGCCTGATAGTGGACCCAGCAGTGGCCTGATAGTGGACACAGCAGTGGCCTGATAGTGGACCCAGCAGTGGCCTGATAGTGGACCCAGCAGTGGCCTGATAGTGGACACAGCAGTTGCCTGATAGTGGACGCAGCAGTGGCCTGATAGTGGACGCAGCAGTGGTCTGATAGTGGACGCAGCAGTGGCCTGATAGTGGACGCAGCAGTGGCCTGATAGTGGACCCAGCAGTGGCCTGATAGTGGACCCAGCAGTGGCCTGATAGTGGACACAGCAGTGGCCTGATAGTGGACACAGCAGTGCCTGATAGTCGTTCATCATAAGGGGTTAAATTTAGTGAACGTTGCTCCGGGACCTCTAATGGTATCTAGGGGTTGGTCGTAAATGTCACCCGAATCCCCACGGGCCCTGGTTGCTACGACCTCCGACGAGTCATCAAACATGCAAAAGGACAACTTAGGTGGAAGGTGGAATCCTATTACACCGGCTCTGATGCTCGTCGTATGTGGCAGGGCTTGCAGACGCTAACGGAAACCCAGCCGGGAGTTGCCCAGCGACGCAGAACTCCCAAACGAGGAATATAACACTGTGCCCTGCGTGAAAGTCCCTGTTTTTCCGGATGACTGTCTGATCTCGCTTTCCGTGGCGGATGTGAGCAAAACATTTAAACAGGTTAACAATCCCAAGCTATAGACAGAACACCAGGGTGCGTTCTTAAAGAATGCACCGATAGGGCCTGTGGCGGTCATGACATTTTGTCAGCCGGTGATTGTTAAGCAAATAACTGCCGGTCTCACGGTAATTGGCCGTTAATTAACATAAACACATAAACATCTACATTTTAAAAAGTCACAATAAATCCATTTAATATAGCCTCCACCTTCACAATAAATACAATGTTTATTTTAGACAGGTCTAAAGAAACATGATATGTAGAAAATGTAGTCTATTTCAGAAGAACAGAATGGCATACTCTGAGTTGTCCTTATTTTAGGCCCTGCTATTTTTTTTATTTTTTTTATTTCACCTTTATTTAACCAGGTAGGCTAGTTGAGAACAAGTTCTCATTTGCAACTGCGACCCGGCCAAGATAAAGCATAGCAGTGTGAACAGACAACACAGAGTTACACATGGAGTAAACAATAAACAAGTCAATAACATGGTAGAAAAAAAGAGAATCTATATACAATGTGTGCAAAAGGCATGAGGTAGGCAATAAATCGAATAATTACAATTTAGCAGATTAACACTGGAGTGATAAATCATCAGATGATCATGTGCAAGAAGAGATACTGGTGTGCAAAAGAGCAGAAAAGTAAATAAATAAAAGCAGTATGGGGGGTGAGGTAGGTAAATTGGGTGGGTAGTTTACAGATGGACTATGTACAGCTGCAGCGATCGGTTAGCTGCTCGGATAGCAGATTTTTAAAGTTGTTGAGGGAGATAAAAGTCTCCAACTTCAGAGATTTTTGCAATTCGTTCCAGTCGCAGGCAGCAGAGAACTGGAAGGAAAGGCGTCCAAATGAGGTTTTGGCTTTAGGGATGATCAGTGAGATACACCTGCTGGAGCGCGTGTTGCGGGTGGGTGTAGCCATCGTGACCAGTGAACTGAGATAAGGCGGCACTTTACCTAGCATAGCCTTGTAGATGACCTGGAGCCAGTGGGTCTGACGACGAACATGTAGCGAGGGCCAGCCGACTAGGGCATACAGGTCGCAGTGGTGGGTCGTATAAGGTGCTTTAGTAACAAAACGAATGGCACTGTGATAAACTGCATCCAGTTTGCTGAGTAGAGTATTGGAAGCTATTTTGTAGATGACATCGCCGAAGTCGAGGATCGGTAGGATAGTCAGTTTTACTAGGGTAAGTGTGAGTGAAGGAGGCTTTGTTGCGGAATAGAAAGCCGATTCTTGCTTTGATTTTGGATTGGAGATGTTTGATATGAGTCTGGAAGGAGAGTTTGCAGTCTAGCCAGACACCTAGGTACTTATAGATGTCCACATATTCTAGGTCGGAACCGTCCAGGGTGGTGATGCTAGTCGGGCGTGCGGGTGCAGGCAGCGAACGGTTGAAAAGCATGCATTTGGTTTTACTAGCGTTTAAGAGCAGTTGGAGGCCACGGAAGGAGTGTTGTATGGCATTGAAGCTCGTTTGGAGGTTAGATAGCACAGTGTCCAAGGAAGGGCCGGAAGTATATAGAATGGTGTCGTCTGCGTAGAGGTGGATCAGGGAATCGCCCGCAGCAAGAGCAACATCATTGATGTATACAGAGAAAAGAGTCGGCCCGAGAATTGAACCCTGTGGTACCCCCATAGAGACTGCCAGAGGACCGGACAACATGCCCTCCGATTTGACACACTGAACTCTGTCTGCAAAGTAGTTGGTGAACCAGGCAAGGCAGTCATTAGAAAAACCGAGGCTACTGAGTCTGCCGATAAGAATATGGTGATTGACAGAGTCGAAAGCCTTGGCCAGGTCGATGAAGACGGCTCCACAGTAATGTCTTTTATCGATGGCGGTTATGATATCGTTTAGTACCTTGAGCGTGGCTGAGGTGCACCCATGACCGGCTCGGAAACCGGATTGCACAGCGGAGAAGGTACGGTGGGATTCGAGATGGTCAGTGATCTGTTTGTTGACTTGGCTTTCGAAGACCTTAGATAGGCAGGGCAGGATGGATATAGGTCTGTAACAGTTTGGGTCCAGGGTGTCTCCCCCTTTGAAGAGGGGGATGACCGCGGCAGCTTTCCAATCCTTGGGGATCTCAGATGATACGAAGGAGAGGTTGAACAGGCTGGTGATAGGGGGTGCGACAATGGCGGCGGACAGTTTCAGAAATAGGGGGTCCAGATTGTCAAGCCCAGCTGATTTGTATGGGTCCAGGTTTTCCAGCTCTTTCAGAACATCTGCTATCTGGATTTGGGTAAAGGAGAAGCTGGGGAGGCTTGGGCGAGTAGCAGCGGGGGGGGGCGGGGCTGTTGGCCAAGGTTGGAGTCGCCAGGAGGAAGGCATGGCCAGCCATTGAGAAATGCTTGTTGAAGTCTTCGATTATCACGGATTTATCGGTGGTGACCGTGTTACCTAGCCTCAGTGCAGTGGGCAGCTGGGAGGAGGTGCTCTTGTTCTCCATGGACTTTACAGTATCCCAGAACTTTTTGGAGTTAGAGCTACAGGATGCAAATTTCTGCTTGAAAAAGCTGGCCTTTGCTTTCCTGACTGACTGCGTGTATTGGTTCCTGACTTCCCTGAACAGTTGCATATCGCGGGGGCTCTTCGATGCTATTGCAGTTCGCCACAGGATGTTTTTGTGCTGGTCGAGGGCAGTCAGGTCTGGAGTGAACCAAGGGCTATATCTGTTCTTGGTTCTGCATTTTTTGAACGGAGCATGCTTGTCTAATATGGTGAGGAAGTAACATTTAAAGAATGACCAGGCATCCTCAACTGACGGGATGAGGTCAATATCCTTCCAGGGTACCCGGGCCAGGTCGATTAGAAAGGCCTGCTCGCAGAAGTGTTTTAGGGAGCGTTTGACAGTGATGAGGGGTGGTCGTTTGACCGCGGACCCGTGGCGGATACAGGCAATGAGGCAGTGATCGCTGAGATCTTGATTGAAGACAGCAGAGGTGTATTTGGAGGGCAGGTTGGTCAGGATAATGTCTATTAGGGTGCCCATGTTTACGGATTTAGGGTTGTACCTGGTGGGTTCCTTGATGATTTGTGTGAGATTGAGGGCATCAAGCTTGGATTGTAGGACTGCCGGGGTGTTAAGCATATCCCAGTTTAGGTCACCTAACAGAACAAACTCTGAAGCTAGATGGGGAGCGATCAATTCACAGATGGTGTCCAGGGCACAGCTGGGAGCTGAGGGGGGTCGGTAGCAGGCGGCAACAGTGAGAGACTTATTTCTGGAGAGATTAATTTTTAAAATTAGAAGTTCGAACTGTTTGGGCATAGACCTGGAAAGTATGACAGAACTTTGCAGGCTATCTCTGCAGTAGATTGCAACTCCTCCCCCTTTGGCAGTTCTATCTTGACGGAAAGTGTTATAGTTGGGTATGGAAATCTCAGAATTTTTGGTGGCCTTCCTAAGCCAGGATTCGGACACGGCAAGGACATCAGGGTTGGCAGAGTGTGCTAAAGCGGTGAGTAAGGCAAACATAGCTATAGCTATGCCATGTGGCTGTGGACTACACTAGTTCATTTAGCAGACAAGATTTGCTTAGAAATCCGTGGCATTATTTTATATTATGAAGAATACAAATCAACAAAGCTGAATAAACAAGAAAGGATGCTGCTACATGCTGCTATTCTGTGTTCAGCGGAATATAACTGTATATAGCTCCACATTGATCTGGTACTTCCTGTATATAGCTCCACATTGATCTGGTACTCCCTGTATATAGCTCCACATTGATCTGATACTCCCTGTATATAGCTCCACATTGATCTGATACTCCCTGTATATAGCTCCACATTGATCTGGTACTTCCTGTATATAGCTCCACATTGATCTGGTACTCCCTGTATATAGCTCCACATTGATCTGGTACTCCCTGTATATAGCTCCATATTGATCTGGTACTTCCTGTATATAGCTCCACATTGATCAGGTACTCCCTGTATATAGCTCCACATTGATCTGGTACTCCCTGTATATAGCTCCACATTGATCTGGTACTCCCTGTACTGGTACTTCCTGTATATAGCTCCACATTGATATGGTACTTCCTGTATATGGCTCCCCATTGATCTGGTACTCCCTGTATATAGCTCCATATTGATCTGGTACTTCCTGTATATAGCTCCATATTGATCTGGTACTTCCTGTATATAGCTCCACATTGATCTGGTACTTCCTGTATATAGCTCCACATTGATCTGGTACTCCCTGTATATAGCTCCACATTGATCTGGTACTCCCTGTATATAGCTCCATATTGATCTGGTACTTCCTGTATATAGCTCCACATTGATCAGGTACTCCCTGTATATAGCTCCACATTGATCTGGTACTCCCTGTATATAGCTCCACATTGATCTGGTACTCCCTGTACTGGTACTTCCTGTATATAGCTCCACATTGATATGGTACTTCCTGTATATGGCTCCCCATTGATCTGGTACTCCCTGTATATAGCTCCATATTGATCTGGTACTTCCTGTATATAGCTCCATATTGATCTGGTACTTCCTGTATATAGCTCCACATTGATCTGGTACTTCCTGTATATAGCTCCATATTGATCTGGTACTCCCTGTATACAGCTCCACATTGATCTGGTACTCCCTGTATATGGCTCCCCATTGATCTGGTACTGGTACTTCCTGTATATGGCTCCCCATTGATCTGGTACTGGTACTTCCTGTATATGGCTCCCCATTGATCTGTTACTCCCTGTATATAGCTCCATATTGATCTGGTACTCCCTGTATATAGCTCCACATTGATCTGGTACTCCCTGTATATAGCTCCATATTGATCTAGTACTCCCTGTATATAGCTCCATATTGATCTGGTACTCCCTGTATAAAGCTCCATTCTTGTGTATTCTATTTTACTCCTCGTGTTACTATTTTATTCGTATTATTATTTGTAAACTGCATCGTTGGAAGGGCTCGTAATCAAGAGTTTCACGGTAAAGTCTACACCAGTTGTATTCAGCGCATGTGACAAACATAATATAATATAATAAAAATGTGATTTGATTTGGTTAAAAGTAGTGCACTTTGTAGGGAATGGGGTGCCATTTGTTAATCAAATCCTGTCACTTTGAATCAGTAACCTAACTCTAACTGCTGCTCTACGGAGGAGCTTGTTGTTCTATATTCTCTGAGGGGTACAGTAACTGCTGCTCTACAGAGGAGCTCGTTGTTCTATATTCTCTGAGGGGTACAGTAACTGCTGCTCTACAGAGGAGCTTGTTGTTCTATATTCTCTGAGGGGTACAGTAACTGCTGCTCTACAGAGGAGCTCGTTGTTCTATATTCTCTGAGGGGTACAGTAACTGCTGCTCTACAGAGGAGCTCGTTGTTCTATATTAGGGGTACAGTAACTGCTGCTCTACAGAGGAGCTTGTTGTCCTATATTCTCTGAGGGGTACAGTAACTGCTGCTCTACAGAGGAGCTCGTTGTTCTATATTAGGGGTACAGTAACTGCTGCTCTACAGAGGAGCTTGTTGTTCTATATTCTCTGAAGGGTACAGTAACTGCTGCTCTACAGAGGAGCTCGTTGTTCTATATTCTCTGAGGGGTACAGTAACTGCTGCTCTACAGAGGAGCTTGTTGTCCTATATTAGGGGTACAGTAACTGCTGCTCTACAGAGGAGCTTGTTGTTCTATATTCTCTGAAGGGTACAGTAACTGCTGCTCTACAGAGGAGCTTGTTGTTCTATATTCTCTGAGGGGTACAGTAACTGCTGCTCTACAGAGGAGCTCGTTGTTCTATATTAGGGGTACAGTAACTGCTGCTCTACAGAGGAGCTTGTTGTTCTATATTCTCTGAAGGGTACAGTAACTGCTGCTCTACAGAGGAGCTCGTTGTTCTATATTCTCTGAGGGGTACAGTAACTGCTGCTCTACAGAGGAGCTTGTTGTCCTATATTAGGGGTACAGTAACTGCTGCTCTACAGAGGAGCTTGTTGTTCTATATTCTCTGAAGGGTACAGTAACTGCTGCTCTACAGAGGAGCTTGTTGTCCTATATTAGGGGTACAGTAACTGCTGCTCTACAGAGGAGCTCGTTGTTCTATATTCTCTGAGGGGTACAGTAACTGCTGCTCTACAGAGGAGCTTGTTGTCCTATATTAGGGGTACAGTAACTGCTGCTCTACAGAGGAGCTTGTTGTTCTATATTCTCTGAAGGGTACAGTAACTGCTGCTCTACAGAGGAGCTTGTTGTTCTATATTCTCTGAGGGGTACAGTAACTGCTGCTCTACAGAGGAGCTTGTTGTTCTATATTCTCTGAGGGGTACAGTAACTGCTGCTCTACAGAGGAGCTTGTTGTCCTATATTAGGGGTACAGTAACTGCTGCTCTACAGAGGAGCTTGTTGTCCTATATTAGGGGTACAGTAACTGCTGCTCTACAGAGGAGCTTGTTGTCCTATATTCTCTGAGGGGTACAGTAACTGCTGCTCTACAGAGGAGCTTGTTGTTCTATATTCTCTGAGGGGTACAGTAACTGTAGTGACACATATTCTGTCATTACTGTAAAACACTGTGGTTTTCTGATGATAGGAGTAGTTTTTCCCTCTGCACTAGACTATAATGATGCACTTCATTCTTCACTAGGACCCTGTGTGAAGACAGGTTTATGGTGGTCACTCAGAGAGATACTCAAACATGTTTATGGTGCCCTGAGAGATACTCAGACATGTTTATGGTGCCCTGAGAGATACTCAGACATGTTTATGGTGCCCTGAGAGATACTCAGACATGTTTATGGTGCCCTGAGAGATACTCAGACATGTTTATGGTGCCCTGAGAGATACTCAAACATGTTTATGGTGCCCTGAGAGATACTCAGACATGTTTATGGTGCCCTGAGAGATACTCAGACATGTTTATGGTGCCCTGAGAGATACTCAAACATGTTTATGGTGCCCTGAGAGATACTCAGACATGTTTATGGTGCCCTGAGAGATACTCAGACATGTTTATGTGCCAATTATCCTGAAATGTTCTCTTTTTTTATATATATAATGAATGTCTGTCCACTATATTTGTAGATCTAACTCTCTCTCTCTCTCTCTCTCTCTCTCTCTCTCTCTCTCTCTCTCTCTCTCTCTCTCTCTCTCTCTCTCTCTCTCTCTGTCTCTCTCTCTCTCTCTCTCTCTCTCTCTCTCTCTCTCTCTCTCTCTCTCTCTCTCTCTCTCTCTCTCTCTCTCTCTCTCTCTCTGTCTCTCTCTCTCTCTCTCTCTCTCTGTCTCTCTCTCTCTCTCTCTCTCTCTCTCTCTCTCTCTCTCTCTCTCTCTCTCTCTCTCTCTCTCTCTCTCTCTCTCTCTCTCTCTCTCTCTCTCTCTCTCTCTCTCTCTCTCTCTCTCTCTCTAGACTTTGGATGGCCAGAACATCTATAACGCATGCTGTACTCTGCGTGTGGAGTTCTCCAAGCTGACCAGCCTGAATGTGAAGTACAACAACGACAAAAGCCGAGATTTCACCCGCCTGGATCTTCCCTCTGGAGATGGACAACCTACCATGGACCCTGCCTTGACTGCCGCCTTCGGTGAGACCAACGACGCTTATTACTTGGACCAGGAACAGTTAGCATTTCAACACTTAGCATTTCAACACTTACCATTTCCGATAGGAAAACACATCACAGTGAGCCACAATGCAAACAGTCCCCTCCACATCCTGTCTGCCCCCGCCACTTCCTGTCATATTCTCCACTTCCTGTCTGCCCCCTCCTCTTCCTGTCTGCCCCTTCCACGTCCTCTCTGTCCCCCCTACTTCCTGTCTGCCCCCTCCACGTCCTGTCTGTTCCCTCCACTTCCTGTCTGTCCCCTACAATAAATTCATAGAAGTAGAAGAAGAAATGGACTACTTTAACATGGAGAAAGCCCTCAATGGATCTGACCATGCGGTCACAGAAACCAATATGGCAAAAGATGCAACGAAGAGCCCTCTATCAACCTCTATGTTTCTGTTCCCTCCACTTCCTGTCTGTCCCCTCCACTTCCTGTCTGTCCCCTCCACTTCCTGTCTGTCCCCTCCACGTCCTGTCTGTCCCCTCCACTTCCTGTCTGTCTCCTCCACGTCCTGTCTGTCCCCTCCACGTCCTGTCTGTCCCCTCCACGTCCTGTCTGTCCCCTCCACTTCCTGCCTGTTTCTAACCTCTGGCTCATTCACATCCCACCCAATACGTGGTCATCAACATACAAACCTCTCTAATCTGAACGTTACTTGTGCCACTGTGATGTCAGTGAATGAATCTGAATGATGGTTTGAAAACACAGGTTGTGTTTTTTTTTTTTTTATCAATTTGAGTTGACTAATTTGGATAAGCATGTCCCTTAGGTAATGTAGTGGGGTAAAATGTATTATATATACCTCACATGCGACCCGTGTTAGCCTATTCAAATGTTAATCTGACTTCATTTAACATTATTGTAAAACCCAATCAATTATTATGCGTCTAGCTGACTGAGAATGGTCATGGAAAGCGAATATCAAAGAACTTATTATTTAATAACTTTGTAAATGATAACATTACAAATCAAATGTTATTTGTCACATACACATGTTTAGCAGCTGTTATTGCGGATGTAGTGAAATGCTTGTGTTCCTAGCTCCAACAGTGCAGTAGTATCTAACTAAATGCTTGTGTTTCTAGCTCCAACAGTGCAGTAGTATCTAACTAAATGCTTGTGTTTCTAGCTCCAACAGTACAGTATTATCTAACTAAATGCTTGTGTTCCTAGCTCCAACAGTGCAGTAATATCTAACTAAATGCTTGTGTTCCTAGCTCCAACAGTGCAGTATTATCTAACTAAATGCTTGTGTTTCTAGCTCCAACAGTGCAGTAATATCTAACTAAATGCTTGTGTTCCTAGCTCCAACAGTGCAGTAGTATCTAACTAAATGCTTGTGTTCCTAGCTCCAACAGTGCAGTATTATCTAACTAAATGCTTGTGTTTCTAGCTCCAACAGTGCAGTAGTATCTAACTAAATGCTTGTGTTCCTAGCTCCAACAGTGCAGTAGTATCTAGCTAAATGCTTGTGTTCCTAGCTCCAACAGTGTAGTAATATCTAACTAAATGCTTGTGTTTATAGCTCCAACAGTGTAGTAATATCTAACTAAATGCTTGTGTTCCTAGCTCCAACAGTGTAGTAATATCTAACTAAATGCTTGTGTTTATAGCTCCAACAGTGCAGTAATATCTTAACAATTTCACAACAATACACACAAACCTAAAGTAAACGAATGGAATTAAGAATATATAAATATTTGGACGAGCAATGTCAGAGCGGTATAGACTAAGATACAATAGAATAGAATACAGTATATACATATGAGTAATGCAAAATATGTAAACATTATTAAAACCTCTACAGGATCGGCATGAGGTTGTAAGTAACAAGAACATTTCCCAGGACATAGACATATCTAATATGAGCAGAAAGCTTACATTCTTGTTCATCTAACTGCACTGTCCAATTTACAGTAGCTATTACAGTGAAATAATACCATGCTATTGTTTGAGGAGAGTTCACAGTTATGAACTTGAAAATGTATTAATAAACCAAATGGGCACGGGGTGGCAGCTTTCGGTGACTAGTCAGAGTGTTGGACTAGTCACCAAAAGGTTGCTGGATCAAATCCCCGAGCTGACAAGGTAAAAATCTGTCGTCCTGAACAAGGCAGTTAACCCGCTGTTCCTAGGCCGTCATTATGAATAAGAATTTGTTCTTAACTGACTTGCCTGGTTAAGTAAGATAAAGGGCTGTCTTGATACAACATTTTGATCAGAAATGAATCCGTCTAAAACTTTGCACAAACACTGCTGCCATCTAGTGACTAAATTACGCCTAACTTGGAATAGTACGTTATGGCCTTTCTCTTGCATTTCAAAGAAGAAGGGTATTATCTTTGACCAGATCTAATGTGTTATATACTCCTACATAGGAGTATAGGCGCTGTTGCACCTTCTTCACCACACTGTCTGTGTGGGTTGGACCATTTCAGATGGTCAGTGATGTGTACGCCGAGGAACTTGAAGCTTTCCACCTGCTCCACTGCGGACCCGTCGATGTGGATGGAGGGGGGGGGGGTGTTCACGCTGCTGTTTCCTGAAGTCCACGATCAGCTCCTTTGTTTTGTTGACATTGGATGAGATGTTATTTTTCTGGCACCACACTCCGAGGGCCCTCACCTCCTCCCTGTAGGCTGTCTCGTTTTTGTTGGTAATCAAGCCTACTGCTGTTGTGTCGTCTGCAAACTTGATGATTGGCCACACAGTCGTGGGTGAACAGGGAGTACAGGAGGGGGCTGAGCACGCACCCTTTTGAGGCCCCCGTGTTCAGGAACAGCGAAGTGGAGGTGTTGTTTCCTACCATCACCACCTGGAGGCGGCCCGTCAGGAAGTCCAGGACCCAGTTGCACAGGGCGGGGTTCAGACCCAGGGCCTCGAGCTTAATGATGAGCTTGGGGGGCACTATGGTGTTGAATACTGAGCTGTAGTCAATGAACAGACATTCTGACGTTGGTATTCCTCTTGTCCAGATGGAATAGGGCAGTTGTGCAGTGCGATGGCGTTTGCATCGTCTGTGGATCTATTTGGACGGTAAGCAAATTGAAGTGGGTCTAGGGTGACAGGTAAGGTAGAGGTGATATGATCCTTGACTAGTCTCTCAAAGCACTTCATGATGACAGAAGTGAGTGCTACGGGGCGATAGTCATTTAGTTCAGTTACCTTTGCTTTCTTGGGTACAGGAACAATGGTGGACATATTGAAGCATGTGGGGATAGCAGACTAGGATAGGGAGAGATTGAATATGTCCGTAAACACCCCAGCCAGCTGGTCTGCGCATGCTCTGAGGACGCGGCTAGGGAGCCTTGCGAGGGTTAACACGCTTAAATGCCTTAGTTACGTCGGCCACGGAGAGGAGAGCCCACAGTCCTTGGTAGCAGGCCACGTCGGTGGCACTGCGTTATCCTCAAAGCCGGGGGAAGAAGGTGTTTAGCTTGTCTGGAAGCAAGACGTCGGTGTCGACGGTGTGGCTGGTTTTCCCTTTGCAGTCCGTGATTGTCTGTAGACTCTGCCTCATACAGTACGTCTCGTGTCTGAGCCGTTGAATTGCGACTCCACTTTGTCTCTATACTGACATTTTGCCTGTTTGATTGCCATACGGAGGGAATAACTACTCTGTTTGTATTCGGCCAAATCCCCAGTCGCCTTGTCCCTTGTCATGGTTAAATGCGGTGGAAAGTGCTTTCAGTTTTGCGCGAATGCTGCCATCTATCCACGGTTTCTGGTTGGGGTAGGTTTTAATAGTCACACTGGGAACAACATCTCCTATACACTTCCTGATGAACTCAGTCACCGTATCCGTGTATTCGTCAATGTTATTCTTGGAACATATCCCAGTCTGCGTGATCAAAACAAACTTGAAGTGTGGATTCCGATTGGTCAGACCAGAGTTGAATAGACCTTAACACGGGTACTTCCTGTTTGAGTTTCTTCCAAGGGGAAGGGAGGAGCAAAATAGAGTCCTGATCTGATTTGTCGAAGGGAGGGCAGGGGAAAGCCTTGTAGACATCCCGGAAGTTGGAGTAGCAGTGGTCGAGTGTTTTAGCAGCGCGAGTACTACAGTCAATGTTTTGATAGAACTTCGGTAGGGTTTTCTTCAAGTTTTCTTTGTTAAAATCCCACAATAAATGCGGCCTTAGGGTATGTGGTTTCCAATTTGCATAAAGTCCAGTGAAGTTCTTTGAGGGCCGTCATGGTATCAGCTTGAGGGGGAATATATACGGCAGTGACTATAAGCGAAGAGAATTCTCTTGGGAAGTAATACGGTCGGCATTTGATTGTGAGGTATTCTAGGTCGGGTGAACAAAAGGACTTGAGTTCCTGTATGTTATCACAATCACACCATGAGTAGTTCATCATGAAACATACACCCCCGCACTTCTTCTTCCGGAGAGATATTTATTCCTGTCTGCGCGATGAACTGAGAACCCAACTGGCTGTACGGACTCAGCCAGTATATCCCGAGAGAGCCATGTTTCCGTGAAACAGAATATGTTACAATCCCTGATGTCTCTCTGGAAGGAAATCCTCGCCCTGAGCTCGTCAATTTTATTATCCAGAGACTGAACATTAGCGAGTTATACACTCGGAAGCGGTGGGTGGTGTGCGCGTGCCTCATGAGTCGGACTAGAAGTCCACTCTGAATTTCTGTGCTAATAATGTAACAGTTATTGCCTAGGAGCTAGAAGCACAGCTGCCCTATCTGTCGGCGCCATCTTAGTGATTTTCCCATATCCGTTCCCATACTTGTTTGGTCAGATAACTTGTCACACCCATAAACAGCTCCAGCAGTAGTCAATCGGCTGATGCTGAAAAACCGTGTTAGTGCATAACGTCAAATTAACTTTAGAATTTTCGGTCTTTTTCGGTTTCAGACAAAAGCTAATATTTCATTTAAAACCATTTTTTTTTTGGTGAATAGGCTTTGGTTAAAACTAAATAGCAAATAGAGCACAGGTTGAACCCTTATCACACCTAGCTCTCTGCTGTCACGAAACTGGTCGGTTCTGTAGTGTTACAAGAGAAGAGACTGCCTGTGTCCCAAATTGCACCTTATGCCCAATATAGTGCACTATTTAGGGAATAGGGTCTCATTTGGGAGGCATAAAACTCTCCTGTCTGAGAGGAAGGAATGCTTGTAGGGATTGAGCTTGCGAACATTCTTCTTTAATGAACTGTAAAACCTTCCAACATTTCATTTCCTGAATTGGCAGCCCGAACAACAAAACAACCCCCACAATGAGGAAATTGAAAAGCAGTGTCCCCTTTTGGGATTGCTTTGTGAGCAACGTGTATCATATGGAATAGCCTACTGTTTGTAGGAGCCTTGAATTTGAAAATTGGACAAGGGTCCAATTCACACACTTATCAAGACAACATCCCCGGTTATCCCGTACTGCCTCTGATCTAGCGGACTCACTAAACACACATGCGTCATTTGTAAATTATGTCTTAAGTGTTGGAGTGTGCCCCTGGCTATCTGTAAATTGGTGCCATCTGGTTTGCTTAATATAAGGAATTTGAAATGATTTATACTTCGACTTTTACTTTTGATACTTAAGTATTTTTAAAACCCAATACTTTTAGACGTATTTTACTGGGTGACTTTCACTGTTGCTTGAGTTATTTTCTATTAATTAAGGTATCATTACTCTTACTCAAGTATGACAATTGGATACTTTTCCCACCAATGCTGGTTTGTCTGGCCTTTGGGATCTTGGGAAAATTAAGCACTTTGTAACAACTGCTGATGTAAAAAGGGCTTTATATTTTATACATTTGATTTATTGTGTTTCCAGGTGCTCCAGGTATTATCTCTTCGCCTTACGCTGGGGCAGCAGGTTTTGGCCCCGCTATCGGGTTCCCCCAAGCAGGTAGGTACCACCCCACTATCACCCTCCTCCAGCCCCATACCCTCTATATAGGTAGGTACCACCCCACTATCACCCCCCATCCTGCCCCATACCCCCTATATAGGTAGGTACCACCCTCCTCCTGCCCCACACCCCCTATATAGGTAGGTACCACCCTCCTCCTGCCCCATACCCCCTATATAGGTAGGTACCACCCTCCTCCTGCCCCATACCCCCTATATAGGTAGGTACCACCCTCCTCCTGCCCCATACCCCCTATATAGGTAGGTACCACCCTCCTCCTGCCCCATACCCCCTATATAGGTAGGTACACCCCTCCTCCTGCCCCATACCCTCTATATAGGTAGGTACCACCCTCCTCCTGCCCCATACCCCCTATATAGGTAGGTACCACCCTCCTCCTGCCCCATACCCCCTATATAGGTAGGTACCACCCTCCTCCTGCCCCATACCCCCTATATAGGTAGGTACACCCCTCCTCCTGCCCCATACCCTCTATATAGGTAGGTACCACCCTCCTCCTGCCCCATACCCCCTATATAGGTAGGTACCACCCTCCTCCTGCCCCATACCCCCTATATAGGTAGGTACCACCCTCCTCCTGCCCCATACCCCCTATATAGGTAGGTACCACCCTCCTACTGCCCCATACCCTCTATACAGGTAGGTATCACCCTCCTCCAGCCCCACACCCCCTATATAGGTAGGTACCACCCTCCTCCTGCACCATACCCCCTATATAGGTAGGTACCACCCTCCTACTGCCCCATACCCCCTATATAGGTAGGTACCACCCTCATCCTGCCCCATACCCCCTATATAGGTAGGTACCACCCTCCTCCTGCCCCATACCCCCTATATAGGTAGGTACCACCCTCCTCCTGCCCCATACCCCCTATATAGGTAGGTACCACCCTCCTCCTGCCCCATACCCCCTATATAGGTAGGTACCACCCTCCTCCTGCCCCATACCCCCTATATAGGTAGGTACCACCCTCCTCCTGCCCCATACCCCCTATATAGGTAGGTACCACCCTCCTCCTGCCCCATACCCCCTATATAGGTAGGTACCACCCTCCTCCTGCCCCATACCCCCTATATAGGTAGGTACCACCCTCCTACTGCCCCATACCCTCTATATAGGTAGGTATCACCCTCCTCCAGCCCCACACCCCCTATATAGGTAGGTACCACCCTCCTCCTGCACCATACCCCCTATATAGGTAGGTACCACCCTCCTCCTGCCCCACACCCCCTATATAGGTAGGTACCACCCTCCTCCTGCCCCACACCCCCTATATAGGTAGGTACCACCCTCCTACTGCCCCATACCCCCTATATAGGTAGGTACCACCCTCCTGCTGCCCCATACCCCCTATATAGGTAGGTACCACCCTCCTCCTGCCCCATACCCCCTATATAGGTAGGTACACCCTCTTCCTGCCCCATACCCCCTATATAGTTAGGTACCACCCTCCTCCTGCCCCATACCCCCTATATAGGTAGGTACGACCCTCTTCCTGCCCCATACCCCCTATATAGGTAGGTACCACCCTCCTCCTGCCCCATACCCCCTATATAGGTAGGTACCACCCTCCTCCTGCACCATACCCTCTATATAGGTAGGTACCACCCTCCTCCTGCCCCATACCCTCTATATAGGTAGGTACCACCCTCTTCCTGCCCCATACCCCCTATATAGGTAGGTACCACCCTCTTCCTGCCCCATACCCTCTATATAGGTAGGTACCACCCTCCTCCAGCCCCATACCTCCTATATAGGTAGGTACCACCCTCTTCCTGCACCATACCCTCTATATAGGTAGGTACCACCCTCCTCCAGCCCCATACCCCCTATATAGGTAGGTACCACCCTCCTCCTGCACCATACCCTCTATATAGGTAGGTACACCCTCCTCCTGCCCCATACCCCCTATATAGGTAGGTACCACCCTCCTCCTGCCCCATACCCCCTATATAGGTAGGTACCACCCTCCTCCTGCACCATACCCCCTATATAGGTAGGTACCACCCTCCTACTGCCCCATACCCTCTATATAGGTAGGTAGGTACCACCCTCCTCCTGCCCCATACCCCCTATATAGGTAGGTATCACCCTCCTACTGCCCCATACCCCCTATATAGGTAGGTACCACCCTCCTCCTGCCCCATACCCCCTATATAGGTAGGTACCACCCTCCTCCTGCCCCATACCCCCTATATAGGTAGGTACCACCCTCCTCCTGCCCCATACCCCCTATATAGGTAGGTACCACCCTCCTCCTGCCCCACACCCCCTATATAGGTAGGTACCACCCTCCTCCTGCCCCATACCCCCTATATAGGTAGGTACCACCCTCCTCCTGCCCCATACCCCCTATATAGGTAGGTACCACCCTCCTCCTGCCCCATACCCCCTATATAGGTAGGTACCACCCTCCTACTGCCCCATACCCCCCATATAGGCAGGTACCACCCTCCTCCTGCCCCATACCCCCTATATAGGTAGGTACCACCCTCCTCCAGCCCCATACCCCCTATATAGGTAGGTACACCCTCCTCCTGCCCCATACCCCCTATATAGGTAGGTACCACCCTCCTCAAGCCCCATACCCCCTATATAGGTAGGTACACCCTCCTCCAGCCCCATACCCCCTATATAGGTAGGTACACCCTCCTCCTGCCCCATACCCCCTATATAGGTAGGTACCACCCTCCTCCAGCCCCATACCCCCTATATAGGTAGGTACACCCTCCTACTGCCCCATACCCCCCATATAGGCAGGTACCACCCTCCTCCTGCCCCATACCCCCTATATAGGTAGGTACCACCCTCCTCCAGCCCCATACCCCCTATATAGGTAGGTACACCCTCCTCCTGCCCCATACCCCCTATATAGGTAGGTACCACCCTCCTCCTGCCCCATATCCCCCATATAGGCAGGTACCACCCTCCTCCTGCCCCATACCCCCTATATAGGTAGGTACACCCTCCTCCAGCCCCATACCCCCTATATAGGTAGGTACACCCTCCTCCAGCCCCATACCCCCCATATAGGCAGGTACCACCCTCCTCCTGCCCCATACCCCCTATATAGGTAGGTACACCCTCCTGCTGCCCCATACCCCCTATATAGGTAGGTACACCCTCCTCCAGCCCCATACCCCCCATATAGGCAGGTACCACCCTCCTCCTGCCCCATACCCCCTATATAGGTAGGTACCACCCTCCTACTGCCCCATACCCCCTATATAGGTAGGTACCACCCTCCTCCTGCCCCATACCCCCTATATAGGTAGGTACCACCCTCCTCCTGCCCCATACCCCCTATATAGGTAGGTACACCCTCCTCCAGCCCCATACCCCCTATATAGGTAGGTACCACGCTCCTCCTGCCCCATACCCCCTATATAGGTAGGTACCACCCTCCTCCAGCCCCACACCCCCTATATAGGTAGGTACCACCCTCCTCCTGCCCCATACCCCCTATATAGGTAGGTACCACCCTCCTCCTGCCCCATACCCCCTATATAGGTAGGTACCACCCTCCTCCTGCCCCATACCCCCTATATAGGTAGGTACCACCCTCCTCCTGCCCCATACCCCCTATATAGGTAGGTACCACCCTCCTCCTGCCCCATACCCCCTATATAGGTAGGTACCACCCTCCTCCAGCCCCACACCCCCTATATAGGTAGGTACCACCCTCCTCCTGCCCCATACCCCCTATATAGGTAGGTACCACCCTCCTCCTGCCCCATACCCCCTATATAGGTAGGTACCACCCTCCTCCTGCCCCATACCCCCTATATAGGTAGGTACCACCCTCCTCCTGCACCATACCCTCTATATAGGTAGGTACCACCCTCCTCCAGCCCCATACCCCCTATATAGGTAGGTACCACCCTCTTCCTGCCCTATACCCTCTATATAGGTAGGTACCACCCTCCTCCTGCACCATACCCTCTATATAGGTAGGTACACCCTCCTCCTGCCCCATACCCCTATATAGGTAGGTACCACCCTCCTCCTGCACCATACCCTCTATATAGGTAGGTACACCCTCCTCCTGCACCATACCCTCTATATAGGTAGGTACACCCTCCTCCTGCCCCATACCCTCTATATAGGTAGGTACCACCCTCTTCCTGCCCCATACCCTCTATATAGGTAGGTACCACCCTCCTCCTGCACCATACCCCCTATATAGGTAGGTACCACCCTCCTCCTGCACCATACCCTCTATATAGGTAGGTACCACCCTCCCCCTGCCCCATACCCCCTATATAGGTAGGTTCCACGCTCCTCCTGCACCATACCCCCTATATAGGTAGGTACACCCTCTTCCTGCCCCATACCCCCTATATAGGTAGGTACCACCCTCCTCCTGCCCCATACCCCCTATATAGGTAGGTACCACCCTCTGCCTGCCCCATACCCCCTATATAGGTAGGTACCACCCTCTTCCTGCCCCATACCCCCTATATAGGTAGGTACCACCCTCCTCCTGCACCATACCCTCTATATAGGTAGGTACCACCCTCCTCCTGCCCCATACCCTCTATATAGGTAGGTACCACCCTCTTCCTGCCCCATACCCCCTATATAGGTAGGTACCACCCTCTTCCTGCCCCATACCCTCTATATAGGTAGGTACCACCCTCCTCCTGCACCATACCCTCTATATAGGTAGGTACACCCTCCTCCTGCCCCATACCCTCTATATAGGTAGGTACACCCTCCTCCTGCCCCATACCCCCTATATAGGTAGGTTCCACGCTCCTCCTGCACCATACCCCCTATATAGGTAGGTACACCCTCTTCCTGCCCCATACCCCCTATATAGGTAGGTACCACCCTCCTCCTGCCCCATACCCCCTATATAGGTAGGTACCACCCTCTGCCTGCCCCATACCCCCTATATAGGTAGGTACCACCCTCTTCCTGCCCCATACCCCCTATATAGGTAGGTACCACCCTCCTCCTGCACCATACCCTCTATATAGGTAGGTACCACCCTCCTCCTGCCCCATACCCTCTATATAGGTAGGTACCACCCTCTTCCTGCCCCATACCCCCTATATAGGTAGGTACCACCCTCTTCCTGCCCCATACCCTCTATATAGGTAGGTACCACCCTCCTCCTGCACCATACCCTCTATATAGGTAGGTACACCCTCCTCCTGCCCCATACCCCCTATATAGGTAGGTACCACCCTCCTCCTGCCCCATACCCCCTATATAGGTAGGTACCACCCTCCTCCTGCACCATACCCCCTATATAGGTAGGTACCACCCTCCTACTGCCCCATACCCTCTATATAGGTAGGTAGGTACCACCCTCCTCCTGCCCCATACCCCCTATATAGGTAGGTATCACCCTCCTACTGCCCCATACCCCCTATATAGGTAGGTACCACCCTCCTACTGCCCCATACCCCCTATATAGGTAGGTACACCCTCCTCCTTCCCCATACCCCCTATATAGTTAGGTACCACCCTCCTCCTGCCCCATACCCCCTATATAGGTAGGTACCACCCTCCTCCTGCCCCATACCCCCTATATAGGTAGGTACCACCCTCCTCCTGCCCCACACCCCCTATATAGGTAGGTACCACCCTCCTCCTGCCCCATACCCCCTATATAGGTAGGTACCACCCTCCTCCTGCCCCATACCCCCTATATAGGTAGGTACCACCCTCCTCCTGCCCCATACCCCCTATATAGGTAGGTACCACCCTCCTCCAGCCCCATACCCCCTATATAGGTAGGTACACCCTCCTACTGCCCCATACCCCCCATATAGGCAGGTACCACCCTCCTCCTGCCCCATACCCCCTATATAGGTAGGTACCACCCTCCTCCAGCCCCATACCCCCTATATAGGTAGGTACACCCTCCTCCTGCCCCATACCCCCTATATAGGTAGGTACCACCCTCCTCCTGCCCCATATCCCCCATATAGGCAGGTACCACCCTCCTCCTGCCCCATACCCCCTATATAGGTAGGTACACCCTCCTCCAGCCCCATACCCCCTATATAGGTAGGTACACCCTCCTCCAGCCCCATACCCCCCATATAGGCAGGTACCACCCTCCTCCTGCCCCATACCCCCTATATAGGTAGGTACACCCTCCTCCTGCCCCATACCCCCTATATAGGTAGGTACACCCTCCTCCAGCCCCATACCCCCCATATAGGCAGGTACCACCCTCCTCCTGCCCCATACCCCCTATATAGGTAGGTACCACCCTCCTACTGCCCCATACCCCCTATATAGGTAGGTACCACCCTCCTCCTGCCCCATACCCCCTATATAGGTAGGTACCACCCTCCTCCTGCCCCATACCCCCTATATAGGTAGGTACACCCTCCTCCAGCCCCATACCCCCTATATAGGTAGGTACCACGCTCCTCCTGCCCCATACCCCCTATATAGGTAGGTACACCCTCCTCCTTCCCCATACCCCCTATATAGTTAGGTACCACCCTCCTCCTGCCCCATACCCCCTATATAGGTAGGTACCACCCTCCTCCTGCCCCATACCCCCTATATAGGTAGGTACCACCCTCCTCCTGCCCCACACCCCCTATATAGGTAGGTACCACCCTCCTCCTGCCCCATACCCCCTATATAGGTAGGTACCACCCTCCTCCTGCCCCATACCCCCTATATAGGTAGGTACCACCCTCCTCCTGCCCCATACCCCCTATATAGGTAGGTACCACCCTCCTCCAGCCCCATACCCCCTATATAGGTAGGTACACCCTCCTACTGCCCCATACCCCCCATATAGGCAGGTACCACCCTCCTCCTGCCCCATACCCCCTATATAGGTAGGTACCACCCTCCTCCAGCCCCATACCCCCTATATAGGTAGGTACACCCTCCTCCTGCCCCATACCCCCTATATAGGTAGGTACCACCCTCCTCCTGCCCCATATCCCCCATATAGGCAGGTACCACCCTCCTCCTGCCCCATACCCCCTATATAGGTAGGTACACCCTCCTCCAGCCCCATACCCCCTATATAGGTAGGTACACCCTCCTCCAGCCCCATACCCCCCATATAGGCAGGTACCACCCTCCTCCTGCCCCATACCCCCTATATAGGTAGGTACACCCTCCTCCTGCCCCATACCCCCTATATAGGTAGGTACACCCTCCTCCAGCCCCATACCCCCCATATAGGCAGGTACCACCCTCCTCCTGCCCCATACCCCCTATATAGGTAGGTACCACCCTCCTACTGCCCCATACCCCCTATATAGGTAGGTACCACCCTCCTCCTGCCCCATACCCCCTATATAGGTAGGTACCACCCTCCTCCTGCCCCATACCCCCTATATAGGTAGGTACACCCTCCTCCAGCCCCATACCCCCCATATAGGTAGGTACCACCCTCCTCCTGCCCCATACCCCCTATATAGGTAGGTATCACCCTCCTCCAGCCCCACACCCCCTATATAGGTAGGTACCACCCTCCTCCTGCCCCATACCCCCTATATAGGTAGGTACCACCCTCCTCCTGCCCCATACCCCCTATATAGGTAGGTACCACCCTCCTCCTGCCCCATACCCCCTATATAGGTAGGTACCACCCTCCTCCTGCCCCATACCCCCTATATAGGTAGGTACCACCCTCCTCCTGCCCCATACCCCCTATATAGGTAGGTACCACCCTCCTACTGCCCCATACCCCCTATATAGGTAGGTACCACCCTCATCCTGCCCCATACCCCCTATATAGGTAGGTACCACCCTCCTCCTGCCCCATACCCCCTATATAGGTAGGTACCACCCTCCTCCTGCCCCATACCCCCTATATAGGTAGGTACCACCCTCCTCCTGCCCCATACCCCCTATATAGGTAGGTACCACCCTCCTCCTGCCCCATACCCCCTATATAGGTAGGTACCACCCTCCTACTGCCCCATACCCTCTATATAGGTAGGTATCACCCTCCTCCAGCCCCACACCCCCTATATAGGTAGGTACCACCCTCCTCCTGCACCATACCCCCTATATAGGTAGGTACCACCCTCCTCCTGCCCCACACCCCCTATATAGGTAGGTACCACCCTCCTCCTGCCCCACACCCCCTATATAGGTAGGTACCACCCTCCTACTGCCCCATACCCCCTATATAGGTAGGTACCACCCTCCTGCTGCCCCATACCCCCTATATAGGTAGGTACCACCCTCCTCCTGCCCCATACCCCCTATATAGGTAGGTACACCCTCTTCCTGCCCCATACCCCCTATATAGTTAGGTACCACCCTCCTCCTGCCCCATACCCCCTATATAGGTAGGTACGACCCTCTTCCTGCCCCATACCCCCTATATAGGTAGGTACCACCCTCCTCCTGCCCCATACCCCCTATATAGGTAGGTACCACCCTCCTCCTGCACCATACCCTCTATATAGGTAGGTACCACCCTCCTCCTGCCCCATACCCTCTATATAGGTAGGTACCACCCTCTTCCTGCCCCATACCCCCTATATAGGTAGGTACCACCCTCTTCCTGCCCCATACCCTCTATATAGGTAGGTACCACCCTCCTCCAGCCCCATACCTCCTATATAGGTAGGTACCACCCTCTTCCTGCACCATACCCTCTATATAGGTAGGTACCACCCTCCTCCAGCCCCATACCCCCTATATAGGTAGGTACCACCCTCCTCCTGCACCATACCCTCTATATAGGTAGGTACACCCTCCTCCTGCCCCATACCCCCTATATAGGTAGGTACCACCCTCCTCCTGCCCCATACCCCCTATATAGGTAGGTACCACCCTCCTCCTGCACCATACCCCCTATATAGGTAGGTACCACCCTCCTACTGCCCCATACCCTCTATATAGGTAGGTAGGTACCACCCTCCTCCTGCCCCATACCCCCTATATAGGTAGGTATCACCCTCCTACTGCCCCATACCCCCTATATAGGTAGGTACCACCCTCCTCCTGCCCCATACCCCCTATATAGGTAGGTACCACCCTCCTCCTGCCCCATACCCCCTATATAGGTAGGTACCACCCTCCTCCTGCCCCACACCCCCTATATAGGTAGGTACCACCCTCCTCCTGCCCCATACCCCCTATATAGGTAGGTACCACCCTCCTCCTGCCCCATACCCCCTATATAGGTAGGTACCACCCTCCTCCTGCCCCATACCCCCTATATAGGTAGGTACCACCCTCCTACTGCCCCATACCCCCCATATAGGCAGGTACCACCCTCCTCCTGCCCCATACTCCCTATATAGGTAGGTACCACCCTCCTCCAGCCCCATACCCCCTATATAGGTAGGTACACCCTCCTCCTGCCCCATACCCCCTATATAGGTAGGTACCACCCTCCTCAAGCCCCATACCCCCTATATAGTTAGGTACACCCTCCTCCAGCCCCATACCCCCTATATAGGTAGGTACACCCTCCTCCTGCCCCATACCCCCTATATAGGTAGGTACCACCCTCCTCCAGCCCCATACCCCCTATATAGGTAGGTACACCCTCCTACTGCCCCATACCCCCCATATAGGCAGGTACCACCCTCCTCCTGCCCCATACCCCCTATATAGGTAGGTACCACCCTCCTCCAGCCCCATACCCCCTATATAGGTAGGTACACCCTCCTCCTGCCCCATACCCCCTATATAGGTAGGTACCACCCTCCTCCTGCCCCATATCCCCCATATAGGCAGGTACCACCCTCCTCCTGCCCCATACCCCCTATATAGGTAGGTACACCCTCCTCCAGCCCCATACCCCCTATATAGGTAGGTACACCCTCCTCCAGCCCCATACCCCCCATATAGGCAGGTACCACCCTCCTCCTGCCCCATACCCCCTATATAGGTAGGTACACCCTCCTCCTGCCCCATACCCCCTATATAGGTAGGTACACCCTCCTCCAGCCCCATACCCCCCATATAGGCAGGTACCACCCTCCTCCTGCCCCATACCCCCTATATAGGTAGGTACCACCCTCCTACTGCCCCATACCCCCTATATAGGTAGGTACCACCCTCCTCCTGCCCCATACCCCCTATATAGGTAGGTACCACCCTCCTCCTGCCCCATACCCCCTATATAGGTAGGTACACCCTCCTCCAGCCCCATACCCCCTATATAGGTAGGTACCACGCTCCTCCTGCCCCATACCCCCTATATAGGTAGGTACCACCCTCCTCCAGCCCCACACCCCCTATATAGGTAGGTACCACCCTCCTCCTGCCCCATACCCCCTATATAGGTAGGTACCACCCTCCTCCTGCCCCATACCCCCTATATAGGTAGGTACCACCCTCCTCCTGCCCCATACCCCCTATATAGGTAGGTACCACGCTCCTCCTGCCCCATACCCCCTATATAGGTAGGTACCACCCTCCTCCAGCCCCACACCCCCTATATAGGTAGGTACCACCCTCCTCCTGCCCCATACCCCCTATATAGGTAGGTACCACCCTCCTCCTGCCCCATACCCCCTATATAGGTAGGTACCACCCTCCTCCTGCCCCATACCCCCTATATAGGTAGGTACCACCCTCCTCCTGCCCCATACCCCCTATATAGGTAGGTACCACCCTCCTCCTGCCCCATACCCCCTATATAGGTAGGTACCACCCTCCTCCAGCCCCACACCCCCTATATAGGTAGGTACCACCCTCCTCCTGCCCCATACCCCCTATATAGGTAGGTACCACCCTCCTCCTGCCCCATACCCCCTATATAGGTAGGTACCACCCTCCTCCTGCCCCATACCCCCTATATAGGTAGGTACCACCCTCCTCCTGCACCATACCCTCTATATAGGTAGGTACCACCCTCCTCCAGCCCCATACCCCCTATATAGGTAGGTACCACCCTCTTCCTGCCCTATACCCTCTATATAGGTAGGTACCACCCTCCTCCTGCACCATACCCTCTATATAGGTAGGTACACCCTCCTCCTGCCCCATACCCCTATATAGGTAGGTACCACCCTCCTCCTGCACCATACCCTCTATATAGGTAGGTACACCCTCCTCCTGCACCATACCCTCTATATAGGTAGGTACACCCTCCTCCTGCCCCATACCCTCTATATAGGTAGGTACCACCCTCTTCCTGCCCCATACCCTCTATATAGGTAGGTACCACCCTCCTCCTGCACCATACCCCCTATATAGGTAGGTACCACCCTCCTCCTGCACCATACCCTCTATATAGGTAGGTACCACCCTCCCCCTGCCCCATACCCCCTATATAGGTAGGTTCCACGCTCCTCCTGCACCATACCCCCTATATAGGTAGGTACACCCTCTTCCTGCCCCATACCCCCTATATAGGTAGGTACCACCCTCCTCCTGCCCCATACCCCCTATATAGGTAGGTACCACCCTCTGCCTGCCCCATACCCCCTATATAGGTAGGTACCACCCTCTTCCTGCCCCATACCCCCTATATAGGTAGGTACCACCCTCCTCCTGCACCATACCCTCTATATAGGTAGGTACCACCCTCCTCCTGCCCCATACCCTCTATATAGGTAGGTACCACCCTCTTCCTGCCCCATACCCCCTATATAGGTAGGTACCACCCTCTTCCTGCCCCATACCCTCTATATAGGTAGGTACCACCCTCCTCCTGCACCATACCCTCTATATAGGTAGGTACACCCTCCTCCTGCCCCATACCCCCTATATAGGTAGGTACCACCCTCCTCCTGCCCCATACCCCCTATATAGGTAGGTACCACCCTCCTCCTGCACCATACCCCCTATATAGGTAGGTACCACCCTCCTACTGCCCCATACCCTCTATATAGGTAGGTAGGTACCACCCTCCTCCTGCCCCATACCCCCTATATAGGTAGGTATCACCCTCCTACTGCCCCATACCCCCTATATAGGTAGGTACCACCCTCCTACTGCCCCATACCCCCTATATAGGTAGGTACACCCTCCTCCTTCCCCATACCCCCTATATAGTTAGGTACCACCCTCCTCCTGCCCCATACCCCCTATATAGGTAGGTACCACCCTCCTCCTGCCCCATACCCCCTATATAGGTAGGTACCACCCTCCTCCTGCCCCACACCCCCTATATAGGTAGGTACCACCCTCCTCCTGCCCCATACCCCCTATATAGGTAGGTACCACCCTCCTCCTGCCCCATACCCCCTATATAGGTAGGTACCACCCTCCTCCTGCCCCATACCCCCTATATAGGTAGGTACCACCCTCCTCCAGCCCCATACCCCCTATATAGGTAGGTACACCCTCCTACTGCCCCATACCCCCCATATAGGCAGGTACCACCCTCCTCCTGCCCCATACCCCCTATATAGGTAGGTACCACCCTCCTCCAGCCCCATACCCCCTATATAGGTAGGTACACCCTCCTCCTGCCCCATACCCCCTATATAGGTAGGTACCACCCTCCTCCTGCCCCATATCCCCCATATAGGCAGGTACCACCCTCCTCCTGCCCCATACCCCCTATATAGGTAGGTACACCCTCCTCCAGCCCCATACCCCCTATATAGGTAGGTACACCCTCCTCCAGCCCCATACCCCCCATATAGGCAGGTACCACCCTCCTCCTGCCCCATACCCCCTATATAGGTAGGTACACCCTCCTCCTGCCCCATACCCCCTATATAGGTAGGTACACCCTCCTCCAGCCCCATACCCCCCATATAGGCAGGTACCACCCTCCTCCTGCCCCATACCCCCTATATA
Source organism: Salvelinus alpinus (assembly GCF_045679555.1). Taxonomy (NCBI): domain Eukaryota; kingdom Metazoa; phylum Chordata; class Actinopteri; order Salmoniformes; family Salmonidae; genus Salvelinus; species Salvelinus alpinus. The sequence goes on along the minus strand of NC_092086.1, from coordinate 116,873,699 downwards.
GGTAGGTACCACCCTCCTACTGCCCCATACCCCCTATATAGGTAGGTACCACCCTCCTCCTGCCCCATACCCCCTATATAGGTAGGTACCACCCTCCTCCTGCCCCATACCCCCTATATAGGTAGGTACCACCCTCCTCCTGCCCCATACCCCCTATATAGGTAGGTACCACGCTCCTCCTGCCCCATACCCCCTATATAGGTAGGTACACCCTCCTCCTTCCCCATACCCACTATATAGTTAGGTACCACCCTCCTCCTGCCCCATACCCCCTATATAGGTAGGTACCACCCTCCTCCTGCCCCATACCCCCTATATAGGTAGGTACCACCCTCCTCCTGCCCCACACCCCCTATATAGGTAGGTACCACCCTCCTCCTGCCCCATACCCCCTATATAGGTAGGTACCACCCTCCTCCTGCCCCATACCCCCTATATAGGTAGGTACCACCCTCCTCCTGCCCCATACCCCCTATATAGGTAGGTACCACCCTCCTCCAGCCCCATACCCCCTATATAGGTAGGTACACCCTCCTACTGCCCCATACCCCCCATATAGGCAGGTACCACCCTCCTCCTGCCCCATACCCCCCATATAGGTAGGTACCACCCTCCTCCAGCCCCATACCCCCTATATAGGTAGGTACACCCTCCTCCTGCCCCATACCCCCTATATAGGTAGGTACCACCCTCCTCCTGCCCCATATCCCCCATATAGGCAGGTACCACCCTCCTCCTGCCCCATACCCCCTATATAGGTAGGTACACCCTCCTCCAGCCCCATACCCCCTATATAGGTAGGTACACCCTCCTCCAGCCCCATACCCCCCATATAGGCAGGTACCACCCTCCTCCTGCCCCATACCCCCTATATAGGTAGGTACACCCTCCTCCTGCCCCATACCCCCTATATAGGTAGGTACACCCTCCTCCAGCCCCATACCCCCCATATAGGCAGGTACCACCCTCCTCCTGCCCCATACCCCCTATATAGGTAGGTACCACCCTCCTACTGCCCCATACCCCCTATATAGGTAGGTACCACCCTCCTCCTGCCCCATACCCCCTATATAGGTAGGTACCACCCTCCTCCTGCCCCATACCCCCTATATAGGTAGGTACACCCTCCTCCAGCCCCATACCCCCTATATAGGTAGGTACCACGCTCCTCCTGCCCCATACCCCCTATATAGGTAGGTACCACCCTCCTCCAGCCCCACACCCCCTATATAGGTAGGTACCACCCTCCTCCTGCCCCATACCCCCTATATAGGTAGGTACCACCCTCCTCCTGCCCCATACCCCCTATATAGGTAGGTACCACCCTCCTCCTGCCCCATACCCCCTATATAGGTAGGTACCACCCTCCTCCTGCCCCATACCCCCTATATAGGTAGGTACCACCCTCCTCCTGCCCCATACCCCCTATATAGGTAGGTACCACCCTCCTCCAGCCCCACACCCCCTATATAGGTAGGTACCACCCTCCTCCTGCCCCATACCCCCTATATAGGTAGGTACCACCCTCCTCCTGCCCCATACCCCCTATATAGGTAGGTACCACCCTCCTCCTGCCCCATACCCCCTATATAGGTAGGTACCACCCTCCTCCTGCACCATACCCTCTATATAGGTAGGTACCACCCTCCTCCAGCCCCATACCCCCTATATAGGTAGGTACCACCCTCTTCCTGCCCTATACCCTCTATATAGGTAGGTACCACCCTCCTCCTGCACCATACCCTCTATATAGGTAGGTACACCCTCCTCCTGCCCCATACCCCTATATAGGTAGGTACCACCCTCCTCCTGCACCATACCCTCTATATAGGTAGGTACACCCTCCTCCTGCACCATACCCTCTATATAGGTAGGTACACCCTCCTCCTGCCCCATACCCTCTATATAGGTAGGTACCACCCTCTTCCTGCCCCATACCCTCTATATAGGTAGGTACCACCCTCCTCCTGCACCATACCCTCTATATAGGTAGGTACACCCTCCTCCTGCCCCATACCCCTATATAGGTAGGTACCACCCTCCTCCTGCACCATACCCTCTATATAGGTAGGTACACCCTCCTCCTGCACCATACCCTCTATATAGGTAGGTACACCCTCCTCCTGCCCCATACCCTCTATATAGGTAGGTACCACCCTCTTCCTGCCCCATACCCTCTATATAGGTAGGTACCACCCTCCTCCTGCACCATACCCCCTATATAGGTAGGTACCACCCTCCTCCTGCACCATACCCTCTATATAGGTAGGTACCACCCTCCCCCTGCCCCATACCCCCTATATAGGTAGGTTCCACGCTCCTCCTGCACCATACCCCCTATATAGGTAGGTACACCCTCTTCCTGCCCCATACCCCCTATATAGGTAGGTACCACCCTCCTCCTGCCCCATACCCCCTATATAGGTAGGTACCACCCTCTGCCTGCCCCATACCCCCTATATAGGTAGGTACCACCCTCTTCCTGCCCCATACCCCCTATATAGGTAGGTACCACCCTCCTCCTGCACCATACCCTCTATATAGGTAGGTACCACCCTCCTCCTGCCCCATACCCTCTATATAGGTAGGTACCACCCTCTTCCTGCCCCATACCCCCTATATAGGTAGGTACCACCCTCTTCCTGCCCCATACCCTCTATATAGGTAGGTACCACCCTCCTCCTGCACCATACCCTCTATATAGGTAGGTACACCCTCCTCCTGCCCCATACCCCCTATATAGGTAGGTACCACCCTCCTCCTGCCCCATACCCCCTATATAGGTAGGTACCACCCTCCTCCTGCACCATACCCCCTATATAGGTAGGTACCACCCTCCTACTGCCCCATACCCTCTATATAGGTAGGTAGGTACCACCCTCCTCCTGCCCCATACCCCCTATATAGGTAGGTATCACCCTCCTACTGCCCCATACCCCCTATATAGGTAGGTACCACCCTCCTACTGCCCCATACCCCCTATATAGGTAGGTACACCCTCCTCCTTCCCCATACCCCCTATATAGTTAGGTACCACCCTCCTCCTGCCCCATACCCCCTATATAGGTAGGTACCACCCTCCTCCTGCCCCATACCCCCTATATAGGTAGGTACCACCCTCCTCCTGCCCCACACCCCCTATATAGGTAGGTACCACCCTCCTCCTGCCCCATACCCCCTATATAGGTAGGTACCACCCTCCTCCTGCCCCATACCCCCTATATAGGTAGGTACCACCCTCCTCCTGCCCCATACCCCCTATATAGGTAGGTACCACCCTCCTCCTGCCCCATACCCCCTATATAGGTAGGTACCACCCTCCTACTGCCCCATACCCCCCATATAGGCAGGTACCACCCTCCTCCTGCCCCATACCCCCTATATAGGTAGGTACCACCCTCCTCCAGCCCCATACCCCCTATATAGGTAGGTACACCCTCCTCCTGCCCCATACCCCCTATATAGGTAGGTACCACCCTCCTCCAGCCCCATACCCCCTATATAGGTAGGTACACCCTCCTCCAGCCCCATACCCCCTATATAGGTAGGTACACCCTCCTCCTGCCCCATACTCCCTATATAGGTAGGTACCACCCTCCTCCAGCCCCATACCCCCTATATAGGTAGGTACACCCTCCTACTGCCCCATACCCCCCATATAGGCAGGTACCACCCTCCTCCTGCCCCATACCCCCTATATAGGTAGGTACCACCCTCCTCCAGCCCCATACCCCCTATATAGGTAGGTACACCCTCCTCCTGCCCCATACCCCCTATATAGGTAGGTACCACCCTCCTCCTGCCCCATACCCCCCATATAGGCAGGTACCACCCTCCTCCTGCCCCATACCCCCTATATAGGTAGGTACACCCTCCTCCAGCCCCATACCCCCTATATAGGTAGGTACACCCTCCTCCAGCCCCATACCCCCCATATAGGCAGGTACCACCCTCCTCCTGCCCCATACCCCCTATATAGGTAGGTACACCCTCCTCCTGCCCCATACCCCCTATATAGGTAGGTACACCCTCCTCCAGCCCCATACCCCCCATATAGGCAGGTACCACCCTCCTCCAGCCCCATACCCCCCATATAGGCAGGTACCACCCTCCTCCTGCCCCATACCCCCTATATATGTAGGTACCACCCTCCTCCTGCCCCATACCCCCTATATAGGTAGGTACCACCCTCCTCCTGCCCCATACCCCCTATATAGGTAGGTACCACCCTCCTCCTGCCCCATACCCCCTATATAGGTAGGTACCACCCTCCTGCTGCCCCTTACCCCCTATATAGGTAGGTACCACCCTCCTCCTGCCCCATACCCCCTATATAGGTAGGTACCACCCTCCTCCTGCCCCATACCCCCTATATAGGTAGGTATCACCCTCCTCCAGCCCCACACCCCCTATATAGGTAGGTACCACCCTCCTCCTGCACCATACCCTCTATATAGGTAGGTACACCCTCCTCCTGCCCCATACCCCCTATATAGGTAGGTATCACCCTCCTCCAGCCCCACACCCCCTATATAGGTAGGTACCACCCTCCTCCTGCCCCACACCCCCTATATAGGTAGGTACCACCCTCCTCCTGCCCCATACCCCCTATATAGGTAGGTACCACCCTCCTCATGCCCCATACCCCCTATATAGGTAGGTACCACCCTCCTCCTGCCCCATACCCCCTATATAGGTAGGTACCACCCTCCTCCTGCCCCATACCCCCTATATAGGTAGGTACCACCCTCCTACTGCCCCATACCCCCCATATAGGCAGGTACCACCCTCCTCCTGCCCCATACCCCCTATATAGGTAGGTACCACCCTCCTCCAGCCCCATACCCCCTATATAGGTAGGTACACCCTCCTCCTGCCCCATACCCCCTATATAGGTAGGTACCACCCTCCTCAAGCCCCATACCCCCTATATAGGTAGGTACACCCTCCTCCAGCCCCATACCCCCTATATAGGTAGGTACACCCTCCTCCTGCCCCATACCCCCTATACAGTGAGGGAAAAAAGTATTTGATCCCCTGCTGATTTTGTTCGTTTGCCCACTGACATTGAAATGATCAGTCTGTAATTTTAATGGTAGGTTTATTTGAACAGTGAGAGACTGAATATCAACAAAAAAATCCAGAAAAACGCATGTCAAAAATTTTATAAATTGATTTGCATTTTAATGAGGGAAATAAGTATTTGACCCCTCTGCAAAACATGACTTAGTACTTGGTGGCAAAACCCTTGTTGGCAATCACAGAGGTCAGATGTTTCTTGTAGTTGGCCACCAGGTTTGCACACATCTCAGGAGGGATTTTGTCCCACTCCTCTTTGCAGATCTTCTTCAAGTCATTAAGGTTTCGAGGCTGACGTTTGGCAACTCGAACCTTCAGCTCCCTCCACAGATTTTCTATGGGATTAAGGTCTGGAGACTGGCTAGGCCACTCCAGGACCTTAATGTGCTTTTTCTTGAGCCACTCCTTTGTTGCCTTGGCCGTGTGTTTTGGGTCATTGTCATGCTGGAATACCCATCCACGACCCATTTTCAATACCCTGGCTGAGGGAAGGAGGTTTTCACCCAAGATTTGACGGTACATGGCCCCGTCCATCGTCCCTTTGATGCGGTGAAGTTGTCCTGTCCCCTTAGCAGAAAAACACCCCCAAAGCATAATGTTTCCACCTCCATGTTTGACGGTGGGGATGGTTTCTTGGGGTCATAGGCAGCATTCCTCCTCCTCCAAACACGACAAGTTGAGTTGATGCCAAAGAACTCCATTTTGGTCTCGTCTGACCACAACACGTTCACCCAGTTGTCCTCTGAATCATTCAGATGTTCATTGGCAAACTTCAGACGGGCATGTATATGTGCTTTCTTGAGCAGGGGGACCTTGCGGGCGCTGCAGGATTTCAGTCCTTCACGGCGTAGTGTGTTACCAATTGTTTTCTTGGTGACTATGGTCCCAGCTGCCTTGATATCATTGACAAGATCCTCCTGTGTAGTTCTGGGCTGATTCCTCACCATTCTCATGATCATTGCAACTCCACGAGGTGAGATCTTGCATGGAGCCCTAGGGCAAGGGAGATTGACAGTTCTTTTGTGTTTCTTCCATTTGCGAATAATCGCACCAACTGTTGTCACCTTCTCACCAAGCTGCTTGGCAATGGTCTTGTAGCCCATTCCAGCCTTGTGTAGATCTACAATCTTGTCCCTGACATCCTTGGAGAGCTCTTTGGTCTTGGCCATGGTGGAGAGTTTGGAATCTGATTGATTGATTGCTTCTGTGGACAGGTGTCTTTTATACAGGTAAGAAACTGAGATTAGGAGCACTCCCTTTAAGAGTGTGCTCCTAATCTCAGCTCGTTACCTGTATGAAAGACACCTGGGAGCCAGAAATCTTTCTGATTGAGAGGGGGTCAAATACTTATTTCCCTCATTAAAATGCAAATCAATTTATAACATTTTTGACATGCGTTTTTCTGGATATTTTTGTTGTTATTCTGTCTCTCACTGTTCAAATAAACCTACCATTAAAATTATAGACTGGTCATTTCTTTGTCAGTGGGCAAACGTACAAAATCAGCAGGGGATCAAATACTTTTTTCCCTCACTGTATAGGTAGGTACCACCCTCCTCCAGCCCCATACCCCCTATATAGGTAGGTACACCCTCCTACTGCCCCATACCCCCCATATAGGCAGGTACCACCCTCCTCCTGCCCCATACCCCCTATATAGGTAGGTACCACCCTCCTCCTGCCCCATACCCCCTATATAGGTAGGTACCACCCTCCTCCTGCCCCATACCCCCTATATAGGTAGGTACCACCCTCCTCCTGCCCCATACCCCCCATATAGGCAGGTACCACCCTCCTCCTGCCCCATACCCCCTATATAGGTAGGTACCACCCTCCTCCAGCCCCATACCCCCTATATAGGTAGGTACACCCTCCTCCAGCCCCATACCCCCTATATAGGTAGGTACCACCCTCCTCCTGCCCCATATCCCCCATATAGGCAGGTACCACCCTCCTCCTGCCCCATACCCCATATATAGGTAGGTACACCCTCCTCCAGCCCCATACCCCCCATATAGGCAGGTACCACCCTCCTCCTGCCCCATACCCCCTATATAGGTAGGTACCACCCTCCTACTGCCCCATACCCCCTATATAGGTAGGTACCACCCTCCTCCTGCCCCATACCCCCTATATAGGTAGGTACCACCCTCCTCCTGCCCCATACCCCCTATATAGGTAGGTACACACTCCTCCAGCCCCATACCCCCTATATAGGTAGGTACCACGCTCCTCCTGCCCCATACCCCCTATATAGGTAGGTACCACCCTCCTCCAGCCCCACACCCCCTATATAGGTAGGTACCACCCTCCTCCTGCCCCATACCCCCTATATAGGTAGGTACCACCCTCCTCCTGCCCCATACCCCCTATATAGGTAGGTACCACCCTCCTCCTGCCCCATACCCCCTATATAGGTAGGTACCACCCTCCTCCTGCCCCATACCCCCTATATAGGTAGGTACCACCCTCCTCCTGCCCCATACCCCCTATATAGGTAGGTACCACCCTCCTCCAGCCCCACACCCCCTATATAGGTAGGTACCACCCTCCTCCTGCCCCATACCCCCTATATAGGTAGGTACCACCCTCCTCCTGCCCCATACCCCCTATATAGGTAGGTACCACCCTCCTCCTGCCCCATACCCCCTATATAGGTAGGTACCACCCTCCTCCTGCACCATACCCTCTATATAGGTAGGTACCACCCTCCTCCAGCCCCATACCCCCTATATAGGTAGGTACCACCCTCTTCCTGCCCCATACCCTCTATATAGGTAGGTACCACCCTCCTCCTGCACCATACCCTCTATATAGGTAGGTACACCCTCCTCCTGCCCCATACCCCTATATAGGTAGGTACCACCCTCCTCCTGCACCATACCCTCTATATAGGTAGGTACACCCTCCTCCTGTACCATACCCTCTATATAGGTAGGTACCACCCTCTTCCTGCCCCATACCCTCTATATAGGTAGGTACCACCCTCCTCCTGCACCATACCCTCTATATAGGTAGGTACACCCTCCTCCTGCCCCATACCCTCTATATAGGTAGGTACCACCCTCTTCCTGCCCCATACCCTCTATATAGGTAGGTACCACCCTCCTCCTGCACCATACCCCCTATATAGGTAGGTACCACCCTCCTCCTGCACCATACCCTCTATATAGGTAGGTACCACCCTCCCCCTGCCCCATACCCCCTATATAGGTAGGTTCCACGCTCCTCCTGCACCATACCCCCTATATAGGTAGGTACCACCCTCCTCCTGCCCCATACCCCCTATATAGGTAGGTACCACCCTCCTCCTGCACCATACCCTCTATATAGGTAGGTACCACCCTCCTCCTGCCCCATACCCTCTATATAGGTAGGTACCACCCTCTTCCTGCCCCATACCCCCTATATAGGTAGGTACCACCCTCTTCCTGCCCCATACCCTCTATATAGGTAGGTACCACCCTCCTCCTGCACCATACCCTCTATATAGGTAGGTACACCCTCCTCCTGCCCCATACCCCCTATATAGGTAGGTACCACCCTCCTCCTGCCCCATACCCCCTATATAGGTAGGTACCACCCTCCTCCTGCACCATACCCCCTATATAGGTAGGTACCACCCTCCTACTGCCCCATACCCTCTATATAGGTAGGTAGGTACCACCCTCCTCCTGCCCCATACCCCCTATATAGGTAGGTATCACCCTCCTACTGCCCCATACCCCCTATATAGGTAGGTACCACCCTCCTCCTGCCCCATACCCCCTATATAGGTAGGTACACACTCCTCCTGCCCCATACCCCCTATATAGGTAGGTACCACCCTCCTCCTGCCCCATACCCCCTATATAGGTAGGTACCACCCTCCTCCTGCCCCATACCCCCTATATAGGTAGGTACCACCCTCCTCCTGCCACACACCCCCTATATAGGTAGGTACCACCCTCCTCCTGCCCCATACCCCCTATATAGGTAGGTACCACCCTCCTCCTGCCCCATACCCCCTATATAGGTAGGTACCACCCTCCTCCTGCCCCATACCCCCTATATAGGTAGGTACCACCCTCCTCCTGCCCCATACCCCCTATATAGGTAGGTACCACCCTCCTACTGCCCCATACCCCCCATATAGGCAGGTACCACCCTCCTCCTGCCCCATACCCCCTATATAGGTAGGTACCACCCTCCTCCAGCCCCATACCCCCTATATAGGTAGGTACACCCTCCTCCTGCCCCATACCCCCTATATAGGTAGGTACCACCCTCCTCCAGCCCCATACCCCCTATATAGGTAGGTACACCCTCCTCCAGCCCCATACCCCCTATATAGGTAGGTACACCCTCCTCCTGCCCCATACCCCCTATATAGGTAGGTACCACCCTCCTCCAGCCCCATACCCCATATATAGGTAGGTACACCCTCCTACTGCCCCATACCCCCCATATAGGCAGGTACCACCCTCCTCCTGCCCCATACCCCCTATATAGGTAGGTACCACCCTCCTCCAGCCCCATACCCCCTATATAGGTAGGTACACCCTCCTCCTGCCCCATACCCCCTATATAGGTAGGTACCACCCTCCTCCTGCCCCATACCCCCCATATAGGCAGGTACCACCCTCCTCCTGCCCCATACCCCCTATATAGGTAGGTACACCCTCCTCCAGCCCCATACCCCCTATATAGGTAGGTACACCCTCCTCCAGCCCCATACCCCCCATATAGGCAGGTACCACCCTCTTCCTGCCCCATACCCCCTATATAGGTAGGTACACCCTCCTCCTGCCCCATACCCCCTATATAGGTAGGTACACCCTCCTCCAGCCCCATACCCCCCATATAGGCAGGTACCACCCTCCTCCAGCCCCATACCCCCCATATAGGCAGGTACCACCCTCCTCCTGCCCCATACCCCCTATATAGGTAGGTACCACCCTCCTCCTGCCCCATACCCCCTATATAGGTAGGTACCACCCTCCTCCTGCCCCATACCCCCTATATAGGTAGGTACCACCCTCCTCCTGCCCCATACCCCCTATATAGGTAGGTACCACCCTCCTGCTGCCCCATACCCCCTATATAGGTAGGTACCACCCTCCTCCTGCCCCATACCCCCTATATAGGTAGGTACCACCCTCCTCCTGCCCCATACCCCCTATATAGGTAGGTATCACCCTCCTCCAGCCCCACACCCCCTATATAGGTAGGTACCACCCTCCTCCTGCCCCATACCCCCTATATAGGTAGGTACCACCCTCCTACTGCCCCATACCCCCTATATAGGTAGGTACCACCCTCCTACTGCCCCATACCCCCTATATAGGTAGGTACCACCCTCCTCCTGCCCCATACCCCCTATATAGGTAGGTACACCCTCCTCCAGCCCCATACCCCCTATATAGGTAGGTACACCCTCCTCCAGCCCCATACCCCCCATATAGGCAGGTACCACCCTCCTCCTGCCCCATACCCCCTATATAGGTAGGTACACCCTCCTCCTGCCCCATAACCCCTATATAGGTAGGTACACCCTCCTCCAGCCCCATACCCCCCATATAGGCAGCTACCACCCTCCTCCAGCCCCATACCCCCCATATAGGCAGGTACCACCCTCCTCCTGCCCCATACCCCCTATATAGGTAGGTACCACCCTCCTCCTGCCCCATACCCCCTATATAGGTAGGTACCACCCTCCTCCTGCCCCATACCCCCTATATAGGTAGGTACCACCCTCCTCCTGCCCCATACCCCCTATATAGGTAGGTACCACCCTCCTACTGCCCCATACCCCCTATATAGGTAGGTACCACCCTCCTCCTGCCCCATACCCCCTATATAGGTAGGTACCACCCTCCTCCTGCCCCATACCCCCTATATAGGTAGGTATCACCCTCCTCCAGCCCCACACCCCCTATATAGGTAGGTACCACCCTCCTCCTGCCCCATACCCCCTATATAGGTAGGTACCACCCTCCTACTGCCCCATACCCCCTATATAGGTAGGTACCACCCTCCTACTGCCCCATACCCCCTATATAGGTAGGTACCACCCTCCTCCTGCCCCATACCCCCTATATAGGTAGGTACCACCCTCCTCCTGCCCCATACCCCCCATATAGGCAGGTACCACCCTCCTCCTGCCCCATACCCCCTATATAGGTAGGTACCACCCCACTATCACCCCCATACCCCCTATATAGGTAGGTACCACCCTCCTCCAGCCCCATACCCCCTATATAGGTAGGTACCACCCTCCTCCTGCCCCATACCCCCTATATAGGTAGGTACCACCCTCCTACTGCCCCATACCCTCCATATAGGTAGGTACCACCCTCCTACTGCCCCATACCCCCTATATAGGTAGGTACCACCCTCCTACTGCCCCATACCCTCTATATAGGTAGGTACCACCCTCCTACTGCCCCATACCCCCTATATAGGTAGGTACCACCCTCCTACTGCCCCATACCCCCTATATAGGTAGGTACCACCCTCCTCCAGCCCCATACCCCCTATATAGGTAGGTACCACCCTCCTCCTGCCCCATACCCCCTATATAGTTAGGTACCACCCTCCTACTGCCCCATACCCCCTATATAGGTAGGTACCACCCTCCTCCTGCACCATACCCCCTATATAGGTAGGTACCACCCTCCTCCTGCCCCATACCCCCTATATAGGTAGGTACCACCCTCCTCCTGCCCCATACCCCCTGTATAGGTATGTACCACCCTCCTCCTGCCCCATACCCCCTATATAGGTAGGTACCACCCTCCTCCTGCCCCATACCCCCTATATAGGTAGGTACCACCCTCCTCCTGCACCATACCCTCTATATAGGTAGGTACCACCCTCCTCCTGCCCCATACCCCCTATATAGGTAGGTACCACCCTCCTCCTGCCCCATACCCCCTATATAGGTAGGTACCACCCTCCTCCTGCCCCATACCCCCTATATAGGTAGGTACCACCCTCTTCCTGCCCCATACCCCCTATATAGGTAGGTACCACCCTCCTACTGCCCCATACCCTCTATATAGGTAGGTACCACCCTCCTCCTGCCCCATACCCCCTATATAGGTAGTTACCACCCTCCTACTGCCCCATACCCCCTATATAGTTAGGTACCACCCTCCTCCAGCCCCATACCCCCTATATAGGTAGGTACCACCCTCCTCCTGCCCCATACCCCCTATATAGGTAGGTACCACCCTCCTCCTGCACCATACCCCCTATATAGGTAGGTAGGTACCACCCTCCTCCTGCCCCATACCCCCTATATAGGTAGGTACACCCTCCTACTGCCCCATACCCCCTATATAGATAGGTACCACCCTCCTACTGCCCCATACCCCCTATATAGGTAGGTACCACCCTCCTCCTGCCCCATACCCCCTATATAGGTAGGTACACCCTCCTACTGCCCCATACCCCCTATATAGGTAGGTACCACCCTCCTACTGCCCCATACCCCCTATATAGGTAGGTACCACCCTCCTCCTGCCCCATACCCCCTATATAGGTAGGTACCACCCTCCTACTGCCCCATACCCCCTATATAGGTAGGTACACCCTCCTCCTGCCCCATACCCCCTATATAGGTAGGTACCACCCTCCTCCTGCCCCATACCCCCTATATAGGTAGGTACACCCTCCTCCTGCCCCACACCCTCTATATAGGTAGGTACCACCCTCCTCCTGCCCCATACCCCCTATATAGGTAGGTACCACCCTCCTCCTGCCCCATACCCCCTATATAGGTAGGTACACCCTCCTCCTGCCCCACACCCTCTATATAGGTAGGTACCACCCTCCTCCTGCCCCATACCCCCTATATAGGTAGGTACACCCTCCTCCTGCCCCATACCCCCTATATAGTTAGGTACCACCCTCCTCCTGCCCCATACCCCCTATATAGGTAGGTACCACCCTCCTCCTGCACCATACCCTCTATATAGGTAGGTACACCCTCCTCCTGCACCATACCCTCTATATAGGTAGGTACCACCCCCATCCTGCCCCATACCCTCTATATAGGTAGGTACCACCCCACTATCACCCCCATCCTGCCCCACACCCCTTATACAGACAGGTACTATCATAGAAAATACAATCACTAGAACGGTGTCAGTCCCTCAGACCACGGCAGCCCCATTGACTTGACTGGAGAATCATGTTCTAGTGTTTCTATTTTTATGAGTACCTAATCTCAACCATCATCATCATCATCATCATCCTCCCACTCTCCGACTGTGTCCCAAATGCACTATATAGGGAAAAGGGTGCCATTTGGAACACAAATGGCCCTCCCTCCTCCCCTCTCCTCCCTGCTCCTACTGACCCTGCCCTCTCCTCCCCTCTCCTCCTTATCCCTACTGACTCTGGGCCCTCCCCTCTCCCCTCTCCCCCTACTGACCCTGCCCCCTCCCCTCTCCTCCTCTCTCTCCTCCCTCCTCCTACTGACCCTGAGCCCTCCCTCCTCCCCTCTCCTCCTCTCTCTCCTCCCTATTCCTACTGACCCTGGGCCCTCCCTCCTCCTCTCTCTCCTCCCTACTCCTACTGACTCTGAGCCCTCCCTCCTCCCCTCTCCTCCTCTCTCTCCTCCCTACTCCTACTGACCCTGAGCCCTCCCTCCTCCCCTCTCCTCCTCTCTCTCCTCTCTCCTCCTACTGACCCTGGGCCCTCCCTCCTCCCCTCTCCTCCTCTCTCTCCTCCTACTGACCCTGGGCCCTCCCTCCTCCCCTCTCCTCCTCTCTCTCCTCTCTCCTCCTACTGACCCTGGGCCCTCCCTCCTCCCCTCTCCTCCTCTCTCTCCTCTCTCCTCCTACTGACCCTGGGCCCTCCCTCCTCCCCTCTCCTCCTCTCTCTCCTCCTACTGACCCTGGGCCCTCCCTCCTCCCCTCTCCTCCTCTCTCTCCTCCCTACTCCTACTGACCCTGGGCCCTCCCTCCTCCCCTCTCCTCCTTACTCCTACTGACCCTGAGCCCTCCCCTCTCCTCCTCTCTCTCCTCCCCTCTCCTCCCTACTCCTACTGACCCTGAGCCCTCCCCTCTCCTCCTCTCTCTCCTCCCTACTCCTACTGACCCTGAGCCCTCCCTCCTCCCCTCTCCTCCTCTCTCTCCTCCCTACTCCTACTGACCCTGAGCCCTCCCTCCTCCCCTCTCCTCCTCTCTCTCCTCCCTACAACTACTGACCCTGAGCCCTCCCCTCTCCTCCTCTCTCTCCTCCCCTCTCCTCCTCTCCCTCCTCCCCTCTCCTCCTCTCTCTCCTCCCTACTCCTACTGACCCTGAGCCCTCCCCTCTCCTCCTCTCTCTCCTCCCCTCTCCTCCTCTCCCTCCTCCCCTCTCCTCCTCTCTCTCCTCCCTACTCCTACTGACCCTGGGCCCTCCCCTCTCCTCTAGTAGGCCCGCCCTTTGACCTGCTATCGTGCGTGCCCCCAGGTCTGTCCATGCACACGATGACCGGCGCTCTGGGACCCCTCGCCATGCCAGGCTCGGGACGGATGACCCTACACGGCATGGCCCCCATCGCTGTTCACGCCGTTCTCCTTGTCTCCAACCTCAACCCTGATGTGAGTGACCCTCCCCCGGCCCACCTGTAAACCCCCTCAACTCCTCTTTATTGTTTGTGCTCTTGCCAACGCCATTGCTCAATGTCAAGTTAAACATTTGGCATTACAATGAATGTTGACCTAATAGCACAAACAGATCTGGAACCAGGCTACAAAACTCTCAGAACATGCCACACACCAACCCGCCCAAAACAGACATAAAATACCACACTGTCCAGATAACTAAATATTACTAACTTGGTGAGAAGGGACACTGTCCAGATAACTAAATGTTACTGACTTGGTGAGAAGGGACACTTTCCAGATAACTAAATGTTACTGACTTGGTGAGAAGGGACACTTTCCAGATAACTAAATGTTACTGACTTGGTGAGAAGGGACACTTTCCAGATAACTAAATGTTACTGACTTGGTGAGAAGGGACACTTTACAGATAACTAAATGTTACTGACTTGGTGAGAAGGGACACTTTACAGATAACTAAATGTTACTGACTTGGTGAGAAGGGACACTTTACAGATAACTAAATGTTACTGACTTGGTGAGAAGGGACACTTTACAGATAACTAAATGTTACTGACTTGGTGAGACGGGACACTTTCCAGATAACTAAATGTTACTGACTTGGTGAGAAGGGACACTTTACAGATAACTAAATGTTACTGACTTGGTGAGAAGGGACACTTTACAGATAACTAAATGTTACTGACTTGGTGAGAAGGGACACTTTACAGATAACTAAATGTTACTGACTTGGTGAGAAGGGACACTTTACAGATAACTAAATGTTACTGACTTGGTGAGAAGGGACACTTTACAGATAACTAAATGTTACTGACTTGGTGAGAAGGGACACTTTACAGATAACTAAATGTTACTGACTTGGTGAGAAGGGACACTTTACAGATAACTAAATGTTACTGACTTGGTGAGAAGGGACACTTTACAGATAACTAAATGTTACTGACTTGGTGAGAAGGGACACTTTACAGATAACTAAATGTTACTGACTTGGTGAGAAGGGACACTTTACAGATAACTAAATGTTACTGACTTGGTGAGAAGGGATATGACGTATGAACAGATAGAAGCTGATGTTAGAATCTAATGGTGCTTAGGGATACTTCTTGGTCAATATCATGTTGTCTTCTCTGCTGGGCTGCAATCATTCAAGAGTTTCATGTTAGTAGCTGCTCTCTCTATCTGTGTCAGCAGCAGTTGATGTCACGAGACACGATCTGTGTCCCAAATCCCACCCTATTACCTATGTAGTGCACTACTTTTCACCAGGGCCCACTACATAGGTAATAGGGTGGGATTTGGGACTGGGTAGTGGTGAATAGCTGGGTCTTATCTGATTCTCCAGCTAGATAAGCAGCATTAGGGCTGGGCCGTTGCTGGCTGGCTGGGCCGCTGCTGGCTGGCTGGGCCGCTGCTGGCTGGCTGGCTGGCTGGGCCGCTGCTGGCTGGCTGGGCCGTTGCTGGCTGGCTGGGCCGCTGCTGGCTGGCTGGGCCGTTGCTGGCTGGCTGGGCCGCTGGTTGCTGGCTGGGCCGCGGCTGGCTGGGCCGCTGCTGGCTGGCTGGCTGGCTGGCTGTGTATGATGATGATGATGATGCAAGGGAAAGGGAAGGTACATGCTTGGTTGGTTTCTGTATCACCACACCACTGCACCAGTATTACCTTCACTTGACCAGTTGACTGACTTCCTGTTTCTTCTCCCTGCAGAGCATATCACCACATGTACTGTTCATCCTATTTGGTAAGGCCATTTAGTAATGGGTTTGGTTGTCATTCACTGCATAGCTCTGTGTGTGTGGCTACCATGGTTACTGTGCCTTTTATGCTAACTGTGATTGGCTGATAAGTATACTTCCTGTCCTGTCTGTTTAGATACTGACATCTGCTTGTCATCCCACACCCCTCTATCCTTCTATCTCCCCGTAACTCTCAGCATTATACAATGAAGGGAAATAATCTTGCTTTTGGCAATGTAAACATATGTTTCTCATGCCAATAAAGCCCCTTTTGAATTTAACTTAAATAATGTATGTACTTCACACTCTTCTGTCCCTCACTCTCTCTCTTTCTATCCCTTCCCTCTATCCCTTCTTTCTTCCCTCCCACTCTCTCTTTCTCTCCCTTCCCTCTATCTCTTCTCTTTCTCCCTTCCCTCCCCACTCTCTCGTTCTATCTCTTCCCTCCCCACTCTCTCGTTCTATCCCTTCCCTCTATCCCTTCTCTTTCTCTCTTCCCTCCCACTCTCTCGTTCTATCCCTTCCCTCTATCCCTTCTCTTTCTCTCTTCCCTCCCACTCTCTCGTTCTATCCCTTCCCTCTATCCCTTCTCTTTCTCTCTTCCCTCCCACTCTCTCGTTCTATCTCTTCCCTCCCACTCTCTCATTCTATCTCTTCCCTCCCCACTCTCTCGTTCTATCTCTTCCCTCCCCACTCTCTCGTTCTATCTCTTCCCTCCCCACTCTCTCGTTCTATCTCTTCCCTCCCCACTCTCTCGTTCTATCTCTTCCCTCCCACTCTCTCGTTCTATCTCTTCCCTCCCCACTCTCTCGTTCTATCTCTTCCCTCCCACTCTCTCGTTCTATCCCTTCCCTCTATCCCTTCTCTCTCTCTCTCTAGGGGTGTATGGTGATGTGCATCGGGTCAAAATTCTGTTCAACAAGAAAGAGAATGCCTTAATCCAGATGGCCGACGCTACTCAGGCACAGCTTGGTGAGAGAACAGATCCTACTGTTATAATACCGAGAGAACAGATCCTACTGTTTTAATACTGAGAGAACAGATCCTACTGTTTTAATACCGAGAGAACAGATCCTACTGTTTTAATACTGAGAGAACAGATCCTACTGTTTTAATACTGAGAGAACAGATCCTACTGTTTTAATACTGAGAGAACAGATCCTACTGTTTTAATACTGAGAGAACAGATCCTACTGTTTTAATACTGAGAGAACAGATCCTACTGTTTTAATACCGAGAGAACAGATCCTACTGTTTAAATACTGAGAGAACAGATCCTACTGTTTTAATATTGAGAGAACAGATCCTACTGTTTTAATACTGAGAGAACAGATCCTACTGTTTTAATACTGAGAGAACAGATCCTACTGTTTTAATACTGAGAGAACAGATCCTACTGTTTTAATACTGAGAGAACAGATCCTACTGTTTTAATACCGAGAGAACAGATCCTACTGTTTAAATACTGAGAGAACAGATCCTACTGTTTTAATACTGAGAGAACAGATCCTACTGTTTTAATACCGAGAGAACAGATCCTACTGTTTAAATACTGAGAGAACAGATCCTACTGTTTTAATACTGAGAGAACAGATCCTACTGTTTTAATACCGAGAGAACAGATCCTACTGTTTTAATACTGAGAGAACAGATCCTACTGTTTAAATACTGAGAGAACAGATCCTACTGTTTTAATACTGAGAGAACAGATCCTACTGTTTTAATACCGAGAGAACAGATCCTACTGTTTTAATACTGAGAGAACAGATCCTACTGTTTTAATACCGAGAGAACAGATCCTACTGTTTTAATACTGAGAGAACAGATCCTACTGTTTTAATACTGAGAGAACAGATCCTACTGTTTTAATACCGAGAGAACAGATCCTACTGTTTTAATACTGAGAGAACAGATCCTACTGTTTTAATAATGAGAGAACAGATCCTACTGTTTTAATACTGAGAGAACAGATCCTACTGTTTTAATACTGAGAGAACAGATCCTACTGTTTTAATACTGAGAGAACAGATCCTACTGTTTTAATACCGAGAGAACAGATCCTACTGTTTTAATACCGAGAGAACAGATCCTACTGTTTTAATACCGAGAGAACAGATCCTACTGTTTTAATACTGAGAGAACAGATCCTACTGTTTTAATACTGAGAGAACAGATCCTACTGTTTTAATACCAAGAGAACAGATCCTACTGTTTTAATACCGAGAGAACAGATCCTACTGTTTTAATACTGAGAGAACAGATCCTACTGTTTTAATACTGAGAGAACAGATCCTACTGTTTTAATAATGAGAGAACAGATCCTACTGTTTTAATACCGAGAGAACAGATCCTACTGTTTTAATAATGAGAGAACAGATCCTACTGTTTAAATACTGAGAGAACAGATCCTACTGTTTTAATACTGAGAGAACAGATCCTACTGTTTAAATACTGAGAGAACAGATCCTACTGTTTAAATACTGAGAGAACAGATCCTACTGTTTTAATACCGAGAGAACAGATCCTACTGTTTTAATACTGAGAGAACAGATCCTACTGTTTTAATACTGAGAGAACAGATCCTACTGTTTAAATACTGAGAGAACAGATCCTACTGTTTTAATACTGAGAGAACAGATCCTACTGTTTAAATACTGAGAGAACAGATCCTACTGTTTAAATACTGAGAAAATAGATCCTACTGTTTTAATACTTTTGGGATTTTGGGGGGATTTGTCTCATTTGATTTACACAACATACCTACCACTTTGAAGATGCAAAATAGTTTTTATTGTGAAACAAGAAATAAGACAAAAAGAAACAGAAAACTTGAGTGTGCATAACTATTCACCCCCCTTCCCCAAAAGTCAATACTTTGTAGAGCCACCTTTTGCAGTAATTACAGCTGCAAGTCTCTTGGGGTATGTCTCTATAAGCTTGGCACATCTAGCCACTGGGAGTTTTGCCCATTCTTCAAGGCAAAACTTCTCCAGCTCCTTCAAGTTGGATGGGTTCTGCTGGTGTACAGCAATCTTTAAGTCATACTACAGATTCTCAATTGGATTGAGGTCTGGGCTTTGACTAGGCCATTCCAAGACATTTAAATGTTTCCCCTTAAACCACTTGAGTGTTGCTTTAGCAGTATGCTTAGGGTCATTGTCCTGCTGGAATGTGAACCTCCGTCCCAGTCTCAAATCTCTGGAAGACTGAAACAGGTTTCCCTCAAGAATTTCCCTGCATTTAGCACCGTCCATCATTCCTCCAATTCTGAACAGTTTCCCAGTCCCTGCCGATGAAAAACATCCCCACAGAATGATGCTGCCACCACCATGCTTCACTGTGGGGATGGTATTCTAGGGGTGATGAGAGGTGTTGGGTTTGCGCCAGACATAGCATTTTCCTTGATGGACAAAAAGCAAAATTTTAGTCTCACCTGACCAGAGTACCTTCTTCCATATTTTTGGGGAGTCTCCCACATGCCTTTTGGCGAACAACAAATGTGTTTGCTTATTTTTTTCTTCAAGCAATGGCTTTTGTCTGGCCACTCTTCCGTAAAGCCCAGCTCTGTGGAGTGTACGGCTTAAAGTGGTTCTATGGACAGATACTCCAATCTCCGCTGTGGAGCTTTGCAGCTCCTTCAGGGTAATCTTGGTCTCTTTGTTGCCTCTGATTAATGCCCTCCTTGCCTGGTCCGTGAGTTTTTGTGGGCGGCCCTCTCTCGGCGGGTTTGTTGTGGTGCCATATTCTTTCCATTTTTTAATAATGGATTTAATGGTGCTCTGTGGGATGATCAAAGTTTCTGATATTTTTTTATAACCCAACCCTGATCTGTACTTCTCCACAACTTTGTCCCTGACCTGTTTGGAGAGCTCCTTGGTCTTCATGGTGCCGCTTGCTTGGTGGTGCCCCTTGCTTAGTGGTGTTGCAGACTCTGGGGCCTTTCAGAACAGGTGTATTTATATACTGAGATCATGTGACAGATCATGGAGACACTTAGATTGCACACAGGTGGACTATATTTAACTAATTATGTGACTTCTGAAGGTAATTGGTTGCACCAGATCTTATTTAGGGGCTTCATAGCAAAGGGGGTGAATACATGTTCACACATCACTTTTCTTCTGTTTTTTTTGAGAATTTTTTGAAACAAGTAATTTTTTTCATTTCACTTCACCAATTTGGACTATTTTGTGTATGTCCATTACATGAAATCCAAATAAAAATCTATTTAAATTACAGGTTGTAATGCAACAAAATAGTTGATTTAATGGTCTTATGTACTACAGTTGATTTAATTATATAATGTACTACAGTTGATTTAATTATATTGTGTACTACAGTTGATATAATTATATTATGTACTACAGTTGATTTAATTATATTGTGTACTACAGTTGATATAATTATATTATGTACTACAGTTGATTTAATTATATTATGTACTACAGTTGATTTAATGGTCTTATGTACTACAGTTGATTTAATTATATTATGTACTACAGTTGATTTAATTATATTATGTACTACAGTTGATTTAATTATATTATGTACTACAGTTGATTTAATGGTCTTATGTACTACAGTTGATTTAATTATATAATGTACTACAGTTGATTTAATTATATTGTGTACTACAGTTGATATAATTATATTATGTACTACAGTTGATTTAATTATATAATGTACTACAGTTGATTTAATTATATTATGTACTACAGTTGATTTAATGATCTTATGTACTACAGTTGATTTAATTATAGTATGTACTACACTGGCTTTTATGTAGGCCTCCTGTTAATGTCAGATGTCCTTGAGTGCCCTAAAAGGTGTCCGCCAAATAAAAAATATTACTATTTTATTATTTATGTCCATCAGTCTGTACCGTGTCTGACTCTTCTCCTCTCCTCCCCCAGCTATGTCCCACCTGAATGGCCAGCGGCTGCACAGTAAGGTGATCAGAGTGACCATCTCTAAGCACCAGACGGTCCAGCTGCCCAGGGAGGGACAGGAAGACCAGGGCCTCACTAAAGACTTCAGCGGTTCCCCGCTACACCGCTTCAAGAAGCCTGGATCCAAGAACTTTCAGAACATCTTCCCTCCCTCTGCCACCCTCCATCTATCCAACATCCCGTGAGATTCACTATACCTCCCTCCTCCCCCTCTCCAAATATACCTCCCTCCTCCCCCTCTCCAACTATACCTCCCTCCTCCCCCTCTCCAACTATACCTCCCTCCTCCCTCTCTCCAACTATACCTCCCTCCTCCCCCTCTCCAACTATACCTCCCTCCTCCCCCTCTCCATCTATACCTCCCTCCTCCCCCTCTCCAACTATACCTCCCTCCTCCCCCTCTCCAACTATACCTCCCTCCTCCCCCTCTCCAACTATACCTCCCTCCTCCCCCTCTCCAACTATACCTCCCTCCTCCCCCTCTCCAACTATACCTCCCTCCTCCCCCTCTCCATCTATACCTCCCTCCTCCCCCTCTCCAACTATACCTCCCTCCTCCCCCTCTCCAACTATACCTCCCTCCTCCCCCTCTCCAAATATACCTCCCTCCTCCCCCTCTCCAAATATACCTCCCTCCTCCCCAACTATACCTCCCCCTCTCCAACTATACCTCCCTCCTCCCCTCCTCCCCAACTATACCTCCCTCCTCCCCCTCTCCAACTATACCTCCCTCCTCCCCCTCTCCAACTATACCTCCCTCCTCCCCCTCTCCAACTATACCTCCCTCCTCCCCCTGCAGTATACTGTAGAGGCTGTATTCCTGCAGTATACTGTAGAGGCTATATTCCTGCAGTATACTGTAGAGGCTGTACTCCTGCAGTATACTGTAGAGGCTGTACTCCTGCAGTATACTGTAGAGGCTGTACTCCTACAGTATACTGTAGAGGCTGTACTCCTGCAGTATACTGTAGAGGCTGTACTCCTGCAGTATACTGTAGAGGCTGTACTCCTGCAGTATACTGTAGAGGCTGTACTCCTGCAGTATACTGTAGAGGCTGTACTCCTGCAGTATACTGTAGAGGCTGTACTCCTGCAGTATACTGTAGAGGCTGTATTCCTGCAGTATACTGTAGAGGCTATATTCCTGCAGTATACTGTAGAGGCTGTACTCCTACAGTATACTGTAGAGGCTGCAGTATACTCAATATGGCAGCTATATGTCTACAGTATGCTACTACCACAAGAGGTATTACCAGTTGAAGGAATAGTTGAAGGGTAAAAGAGGTCACGTCTAACGCTGTTCCTGTGTTTCGTCCTCCCCTCCCACCGACAGTCCATCTATAACAGATGACATCCTGAAGGAGCTGTTTGCCGGGACTGGATACACAGTCAAGGCCTTCAAGTTCTTCCAGTACGTTCCCTTTCTGACACTTTACTTCCTCATTACTTCAGCATCACACAAAGGACAAACTGCACTTGACTTTTGAAGACAATTTCTCTGATGTTCACAGAGATCACGTTTGTAGTTTTTAATTTAACTTTTATTTAACTAGGCGGGTCAATTGAGAACAAATTCTTATTTACAATGCCGGCCTACACCGGCCAAACCCGGACGACGCTGGGCCAATTGTGTGCCACCCTATGGGACTCCCAATCACAGCTGGTTGTGATACAGCCTGGGTTCGAACCAGGGTCTGTAGTGATGCCTCTAGCACTGTGATGCAGTACTTTAGACCGCTGCGCCACTCGGGAGGCCCCCCGCAAATTGATTTTAACAAACAATTGGTCCCCCCCAAAAAATTCTGCCCTCCGTTGAATTTCAAAATCCCGATGTGGCCCCCAAGCCAAAAAGTTTGCCCGCCTCTGGCTTAGACTGTTTAGTGACAAATACATGTAAAACATGTTTCCTGATCTTTCTTATATCTCTCGGATATAGGACAGACACTTCAGAACAAACTTCCTTTACATTTTTTTGAGGGGGGAACTATCTGTTGTTCCATGTAGTGAATCTGTTATTCAAGGCATTTATATGGGCTAATAGCAGTAAGGCCAAATACAATTTTTCCTAAAATATATACACTACCGTTCAAAAGTTTGGGGTCACTTAGAAATGTCCTTGTTTTTGGAAAAACAAAAACAGGGAAGATCAGATTAAAGGATTGTTTGTCTAGAAATCAATTAGGCAGAGACAACTAAAGGTGTTAACCCTCCACATCTATCTGTAATTGCAAACAAAGGTTTCTGTACCAAATATTAAGTTCTGCTTTTCTGATGTATCAAATACTTATGTCATGCAATAAAATGCAAATTAATTACTTAAAAATCATACAATGTGATTTTCTGGATTTTTGTTTTAGATTCCGTCTCTCACAGTTGAAGTGTACCTATGATAAAAATTACAGACCTCTACATGCTTTGTAAGTAGGGAAACCTGCAAAATCGGCAGTGTATCAAATACTTGTTCTCCCCACTGTATATATATACAGTTGAAGTCGGAAGTTTACATACATCTTAGCCAAATACATTTAAACTCAGTTTTTGAAGTGCACCAGTCCCTCCTGCAGCAAAGCACCCCCACAACATGATGCTGCCACCCCCGTGCTTCACGGTTGGGATGGTGTTCTTCAGCCAAACAGTTATATGGCCAAACAGTTCTATTTTTGTTTCATCAGACCAGAGGACATTTCTCCAAAAAGTACGATCTTTGTCCCCATGTGCAGTTGTAAACCGTAGTCTGGCTTTTTTATGGCGGTTTTGGAGCAGTGGCTACTTCTTTGCTGAGCGGCCTTTTAGGTTATGTCGATATAGGACTCTCTGGTGGCTCTCTGGTGGCTCTCTGGTGACTCTCTGGTGACTCTCTGGTGGCGCTCTGGTGGCGCTCTGGTGACTCTCTGGTGACTCTCTGGTGACTCTCTAGTGACTCTCTGGTGACTCTCTTTACAGACTAGAGTAAAACATGTGTAATTCAGAGCCGAGGGAACATTCAGAATAGTGATCTCGGTACATACTCATGATCTTGAATGAATATCCCTTTGCGGATCAATGAAGTGTTATTGATTACTGTCTGTCTGTCCGTCGAAGGAAGGACCGTAAGATGGCTCTGATCCAGTTGGGTTCAGTGGAGGAGGCTATCCACCTATCTTATCCTGTCTCTCTGTCTGTGTGTCCGTCTCAGGAAGGACCGTAAGATGGCTCTGATCCAGTTGGGTTCAGTGGAGGAAGCCATCCAGGCCCTGATCGACCTCCACAACCACGACCTGGGAGAGAACCATCACCTCCGCGTGTCCTTCTCCAAGAGCACCATCTGACCCGCCTCACCCAGCGACCCCACCCCACCCCCAGGGCCTCGCTCCTGGACTGGGCTAACCCCATGCCCCCCCTCCCCCCTAGCCCCTGTTGGGAGTGAAGGACAGAAACACCCACTTTTACTTAAAACAAACAACAGACAATGAACTAGTTTAGATGATATTGTTGTGTAATAGACTACTGTAACGCAAGGCCTTCAGACAGAGACTGATATAGAGACAGAGCTGAAGTAGGCTGGAAGGAGCACTGGTTGATTGATTCAGGGCAGAGAGTACAACGGTGATGTGGGCTGACATGGTGCATCCTTTATCTGGCATTAGAGGACCCCAAGCCAGAGAGAGACTAGACCCCAAGCCAGAGAGAGACTAGACCCTAACCCAGGGAGAGACTAGACCCTAACCCAGGGAGAGACTAGACCCTAACCCAGGGAGAGACCCTAACCCAGGGAGAGACTAGACCCCAACCCAGAGAGAGACTAGACCCTAACCCAGGGAGAGACTAGACCCTAACCCAGGGAGAGACTAGACCTTAACCCAGGGAGAGACTAGACCCTAACCCAGGGAGAGACTAGACCCTAACCCAGGGAGAGACTAGACCGTAACCCAGGGAGAGACTAGACCCCAACCCAGGGAGAGACTAGACCCTAACCCAGGGAGAGACTAGACCCTAACCCAGGGAGAGACTAGACCCTAACCCAGGGAGAGACTAGACCCCAACCCAGGCAGAGACTAGACCCTAACCCAGGGAGAGACTAGACCCTAACCCAGGGAGGGACTAGACCCTAACCCAGGGAGAGACCCTAATCCAGGGAGAGACTAGACCCTAACCCAGGGAGAGACTAGACCCTAAACCAGGGAGAGACCAGACCCTAACCCAGGGAGAGACTCTAAACCAGGGAGAGACCAGACCCTAACCCAGGGAGAGACTAGACCCCAACCCAGGGAGAGACTAGACCCTAACCCAGGGAGAGACTAGATCCTAAACCAGGGAGAGACCAGACCCTAACCCAGGGAGAGACTAGACCCTAACCCAGGGAGAGACTAGACCCCAACCCAGGGAGAGACTAGACCCTAACCCAGGGAGAGACTAGACCCTAACCCAGTAGACCCTAACCCAGGGAGAGACTAGACCTTAACCCAGGGAGAGACTAGACCCTAACCCAGGGAGAGACTAGACCCTAATCCAGGGAGAGACCAGACCCTAACCCAGGGAGAGACCAAACCCTAACCCAGGGAGAGACTAGACCCCAACCCAGGGGGAGACTAGACCCCAACCCAGGGAGAGACTAGACCCCAACCCAGGGAGAGACTAGACCCTAACCCAGGGAGAGACCCTAACCCAGGGAGAGTCTAGACCCTAAACCAGGGAGAGAGATACTCAACACTCCTGGGAGGCTTCTGCCCAGTCTGTCACCCTGTCACCCACCCAGCCACTGACCCACCTACAGTCCCAGAGTGAGACTCTTCTAGCTGGGCTGCATTGTTACAACTGAAGACCCTTCCTCCGTAACCAACAGCACACCACCGTTATGTGATGGTGTTCCGTGGACGTCGTGTAGCGTTAGACTGGCTTCTCTTCAGTGGGATGACTTATTAACAGATGATTTACCTGATGAGTCTGAGACACTGGTCCATTAACAGGTATCGTCACGGATACGGAGAAAGGGCGGTTGGCTGATGAAGCTGGGTGCCAGTAGCGACCCTCCTCCTGACCAATGAACTGCCTCCATTTTAAGTAGCGTTGGAATGTTGAGCGAGGGGGACCGATGATCAGGCCCCCTCCTCTGTGACATAATGGTGACATCATCACGGTGTGACACTGAGTCTCAGAGCAGCTCAGCTAAACATGACCGCCACACCACTCAGATCACCATGACAACTACACGCCTGTTTTGTTTTGTTTTACAGTGTATCAGTGGTTTTCATTGAAATGTAAACAGAAAGAAAACCGTTCAAAGCAAAATGGGCAATCTTTTTGCACCTTAATTTATCTGTTTACTGTGCAGAGTCCTTGGACCAGACCAGGAAGTACAGTAGACTACAGTACAGTAGACTGCAGTAGAGTACAGTAGACTACCGTAGACTACAATACAGTAGACTACATTAGAGTACAGTAGACTTCAGTACAGTAGACTAGAGTAGAGTACAGTCAACTACAGTAGAGTACAGTAATGACCTGTGAATAATAGGCAAAGTAATGGTGAACTTAATTGCTTTTATTTGGCCCTGTAGATGAGGTCTATTTAACTGTAGCTGAGGTCTATCAACCTGTAGATGAGATCTATTTACCTGTAGATGAGATCTATTTACCTGTAGATGAGGTATATTTACCTGTAGATGAGGTCTATCTACCTGTAGAGGTCTATCTACCTGTAGATGAGGTCTATCAACCTGTAGATGAGGTCTATCAACCTGTAGATGAGGTCTATCAACCTGTAGCTGAGGTCTATCTACCTGTAGATGAGGTCTATTAACCTGTAGCTGAGGTCTATCAACCTGTAGAGGTCTATCTACCTGTAGATGAGGTCTATCTACCTGTAGATGAGGTCTATCTACCTGTAGATGAGGTCTATCTACCTGTAGATGAGGTGTATCTACCTGTAGAGGTCTATCTACCTGTAGATGAGGTCTATCTACCTGTAGAGGTCTATCTACCTGTAGATGAGGTGTATCTACCTGTAGAGGTCTATCTACCTGTAGATGAGGTGTATCTACCTGTAGATGAGGTCTATCTACCTGTAGAGGTCTATCTACCTGTAGATGAGGTCTATTAACCTGTAGCTGAGGTCTATCTACCTGTAGCTGAGGTCTATCTACCTGTAGATGAGGTATATCTACCTATAGATGAGGTCTATCTACCTGTAGATGAGGTGTATCTACCTGTAGATGAGGTCTATCTACCTGTAGATGAGGTCTATCTACCTGTAGATGAGGTCTATTAACCTGTAGCTGAGGTCTATCTACCTGTAGCTGAGGTCTATCTACCTGTAGATGAGGTATATCTACCTATAGATGAGGTCTATCTACCTGTAGATGAGGTGTATCCAGGTCAGATCAGCCTGAACCAGGCTGGACCACACCAGACTGCACAGCTTTGCTGGATGAAAGCCTCTCTGCTGAGAGTGGTGGGCATATGAATGTGAATACTGGGGGCATCATTAAAAAACGCCACCCTATTCCATATATAGTGCACTACTTTTGACCAGAGCCCCCATAGGGAATAGGGTGCACTACTTTTGACCAGAGCCATATTCCCTAAGGGCCCTGGTCAAATGTAGGGCACTATAAAGGAATAGGGAGACTGTCTGTCTGTCTGTCTGTCTGGCTGGCTCCCATAACGATGGTCTGTCTGTCTGTCTGTCTGGCTCCCATAACGATGGTCTGTCTGTCTGTCTGTCTGGCTCCCATAACGATGGTCTGTCTGCCTGGCTCCTGTAACGATGGTCTGTCTGTCTGGCTCCCATAACAATGATCTGTCTGTATGTCTGTCTGTTTGGCTCCCGTAACGATGGTCTGTCTGTCTGGCTCCCATAACGATGGTCTGTCTGCCTGGCTCCTGTAACGATGGTATGTCTGTCTGGCTCCCATAACGATGGTCTGTCTGCCTGGCTCCTGTAACGATGGTCTGTCTGCCTGGCTCCCGTAACGATGGTCTGTCTGCCTGGCTCCCATAACGATGGGCTGTCGATAATGGAAATAACAGTGGACCTGCGTGTTAGCCCTGATCTGACCTCTGACCCTGATCTGACCTTTTTAACTAAATTTAAACGCTTTCTGCTTTTGGCAACAGAAGAGAAGAGCTTAGTTTTGGTGTTCTCTTGGCCCTTCTGGGTTAGATCACTCTGCTCTGTCCCTCTGCCCTCTCCTCTGTCCCTATGCTCTGTCCCTCTGCCCTGTCCTCTGTCCCTCTGCCCTGTCCTCTGTCCCTCTGCCCTGTCCCTCTGCCCTCTCCTCTGTCCCTTTGCTATGTCCCTCTGCTCTGTGCCTCTGCCCTCTCCTCTGTCCCTATCCTCTGTCCCTCTGCCCTGTCCTCTGCCATGTCCTCTGTCCCTCTGCCCTCTCCTCTGTCCCTCTGCCATGCCCCTTTGCTCTGTCCCTCTGCCCTGTCCCTCTCCTCTGTCCCTCTGCCCTGTCATCTGTCCCTCTGCCATGTCATCTGTCCCTCTGCCCTGTCCCATATCCCTGTCCCTCTGCCCTGTCCCATATCCCTGTCCCTCTGCCCTGTCCTTGATACTGTCCCTTTGCCATGTCCCATGTCCCTGTCTTCTGTCCCTCTGCCCTGTCCTTGATACTGTCCCTCTGACCTGTCCTCTGCCCCTCTGCCCTGTCCCTCTGCCCTTGATACTGTCCCTCTGCCCTGTCCCTCTGCCCTGTCTTTGATACTGTCCCTCTGCCCTGTCCTCTGTCCCTCTGCCCTGTCCTTGATACTGTCCCTCTGCCCTGTCCTCTGTCCCTCTGCCCTGTCCTTGATACTGTCCTTCTGCCCTGTCCTCTGTCCCTCTGGCCTGTCCTTGATACTGTCCCTCTGCCCTGTCCTCTGTCCCTCTGCCCTGTCCCTCTGGCCTGTCCTTGATACTGTTCCTCTGCCCTGTCCTCTGTCCCTCTGCCCTGTCCTTGATAGTGTCCCTCTACCCTGTCCTCTGTCCCTCTGCCCTGTCCCTCTGCACTGTCCTTGATACTGTCCCCTGTCCCTCATACTGTTCCTGTTCCCTGTCCTCTCGTCCTGTCCTCTTGTCCTGTCCTCTCCTCCTGTCCAGTTAGCAGAGTTAAATGGCTCCACTCTCTTTAGCTTTGTAGTTTTACAGATCAGCCATGCATCCATCTTGGATCAAACCAAAAAAAGAGAGATAATATTATTGTGTGTAAAGCGATATGTTATTTACACCTGGCATGAGATGACACTGAGTTGTGCTTCCCTTGGAAGTGCTGTGTCCTCAGAGACCAGGAGAAGAACCCAGTGTGGATTCTTTCATAGAACTAGAATGAGAAATAGAAACAATTCCTTCTAATTCTATCGGTTCTGTGGATTTCAGGTCCAGACCAGGTGCTGTCTGTCTGTCTGTCTGTCTGTCTGTCTGTCTGTCTGGTGCTGCCGTGGTGTAGCCTTAACATTCCAAGGAGGGTCATGTGACCCCCTGAGTAGCATTATGGGTAATTATTAGCACTGTGTCTGTGTCATCCAACCTCAGCGGAAGTTATGTCTCGTAATCGCCAGGGGAAAAGTAAAACAAAACAAACATGATTTAGTTTTTTGCAAGGCAAGAGACGGTGTTACTTAACATTTACTGTTCCTTAAGCAAATTAACTGCAAACCCTTCCAAAAAAAAAGAAAAAGGTTTTGAAGTTTACAGTCTTAACAGAAACCAACTATTCAGGTCTATATCTTAAAGGCTTTTTTGGAAGAAGATTAAAAAACAAACAAAAAAAAACATGACTTATTTTTGGTAATTTGTTATTTTTTATGAAAGAGAAAAACGAAACTGAAACCTCACTGGGTTTTTGTACCACTATAATCATACAAGAAATCATGAGAGAGCTAAACATCATATTTACTCTGTATTCACTTCAGTTCTTATTACGTGCCTTCTAATCTAATGTTTTAGACAGCGTCTGAAATGCCTCCCTATCCCCTATATGGTACACCCCCTACTACTTTACAGTAGTGCGCTATTAGAGAATAGGGTGCAGTTTCAGACACAGACAATATCTTATGTACTATCTAGTGGGATTGGTGAGAGGGTTGATTTAATTCACTTTTTTTTTAATGTAGAGAAATGTAGACGTGTTTCTTTATGTGCGGGGGTTGACTGTATTATATGGTTTTTGACGTGGAAGTTGATGCTTGGTGCTTTGATTGCACTTCTTAAGAGTAAAATGAACAGGAAACTGAAATACCACAGTGTGTACTGTGGGCCTCTCCATCCGTGCGCGTGCGTGCGTGCGTTGTGTAAAGTTTGAAGCCTTATTCATTCTTCTTCACTTATTTGTGACTTAATGATGATCTGTTGTTACTGGCTCTACATTCCCATCTTCTAGACTGTTCTTCAGCACCATTTTCAGAACTAATCCCTTTTGATGCAGAATGTAGCTCAGGTATATAAAAAAAAAAAAGTTAAACAATCTATTTAAGTCAATACTGACTGACTCCTGTTTAGCAAATCTGATGAGGTCAAAAAAAAGAGGTCAAATTTGTTTTTTGTTTTTAATCGGTTACTTTGCCAGCAAAAACATATCGTAATCAGATTACAGAGGATTACTTCTTGGATTACTTTTATCTTCAGAAAGAATGTTTGCGGGAAGAAAAATAAAATGCATTATGACCAATGTTCCCCTACATCTTTTGGAGGTAGCAAATTTCACGTCTGCTGAGCACAAACTTGGACGTTGTGAAAATCCTGTGCAACTTCAAGCCGCGTGTTTTAATGTGATCACTGAGGCTGTACCCGCTTTGAGTTACAGTTTTAACAGTGGTCAAGTAGGCTACTGTGGCTATTTGATCACAATGTAGATCTACCAGAGTGGCCTACCATCAGAAACAATGGAGAAAATGCATCCCGTAATATTTTAACATGGAAATAGATGTTCAGACTACAGTAGCAGCCAATGTGTGGCGTTCAATGTAGAACGCACATCTGATGGCTTATAAAAGTGTTGACTACAAAGTGTTGACTACAAAGTGTTGACTACAAAGTGTTGACAATACTGAATAAGAACTTAAACATGAAGTCACTCATTAAAAACAGCAGCTCTTTGGCTGTATTCGTTGACAGTCGCTCTCTCTAGTCGTGGTTTTAAAATGTTTTGAAATCTCACAGTATCAACTTTGCTGTAGCTTTCCTTTATGCTGCTTACGTTACTGCAGACACGGTCATCTGAGCCATCTGATTGGCCAGCAGTAGGCTTATAGTGCACATGATTTGCTCTCTGGGTCCACCGGGAAGGAAGAGTTTGTACCTTCAGACACATGAATAGGAACACAAGGCTTAATCGTTTGGGTTTTTACAGAAATGTTTGGGGATCGACTAGGAATGCCTTGAATATTAAAAAAAATATATATATATTTAACCTTTAACAAATTCTTATTTACAATGACGGCCTAGGAACAGTGGGTTAACTGCCTTGTTCAGGGGCAGAACGACATATTTGTACCTTGTCAACTCGGGGATTTGTTCGATCACGATCCCCGAGTCTGACCACCAATCAGAGACCACTATGATGACACACCAAATGATGACCACCAATCAGAGACCACTATGATGACACACCAAATGAGTTTAATGGATCCTTTCTGTCTTCTAATGCCTCTTAAGAGGAAAGTAATCCAAATGTAACAGAAAGTAATCTGATTACTTTACCGAGTTTGGGTAATCCAAAAAGTAACTTTCCCGATTACAATTTGACAGGTAACTAGTAACTGTAACAGATAACATTTCTAAAGTAACCTATCTAAACCCTGTGTATAAATGTTATTCCTTTGATGTTAAGGCCCACAACACTCACTTAGGTCATTTCAGGTTTTCCTTCATTTTGCTATTTTTTTAGTTAAGCTGTAAGAGAACCTCCCATCTGTGTGTTTTTGAGTTGTAATCTTTATTTTTACTTGTTTCTCATATTATTCATTTTAGGGTATTTTGGTTGCCTGTTTTTTTGATTCGTACTGATTTCTGTAGTGCATTTTCTTCTTCTCTCTCTTTAAAAAGGTGAACTGGTTGTCTGTCACTCTGCTTTTCATAACAACAAGTGTTTGAGTCTGCAGAAAGCTTTGAGAATGTGTCTGAAATAACGCCGTATTCCCTATATAGTGCATTACTTTTTTTTTACGGAGCCACAGGAGTCCCCCCTGGCACTGACCTCGACCCAAAGTTTTTGGGTGCATCAAAAGTAGTGCCCGGTATAGGGAATAGGGCACAATAATGCCGTGGTGTCTGAGGGCTGGTTCAGATCGTGAACCTCATATAAACCACCATACTGATTGATTGATGCTGCGCTGCATGTAACACCCTGGACCAGAGCTAGTCTCCGCTGAGCTGCCTTGGTCTTTGTCATACTTCTCCGTCTGTGGATTGACTCTCTCACGTCTAAAAGCTATGTCGTTTAAAACATTTTCATTTGTGAACAGGAAAGAAGCCGGGCCTGACTGTACATCTGTATCATCATGAAAGCATGATCATTCTAGAATGTCTGAATGTTCTAGGTCATTGAATGTTCTAGAATGTCTGAATGTTCTAGGTCTCTGAATGTTCTAGAACGTCTGAATGTTCTAGGTCTTCCAAATGGCACCCTATTCCCTATATAGTGCACTACTTTTTACCAGAGCCCTATGGTCCCTGTATAGGGAATAGGGTTCCATTTGGGAAGCTACCACAGTCATGCCTTAACTCAGGCAGCATAGTTCAGCCACGATGACAGACTTTTCTTTTCAATTGTGACTAACATTTTACTTTTACATGATCAAACGTTTTTATACTGAAGAGTCACAAACAACAGAAACAAACAGGACCAAAGTTGATGTGCCTTTCATTGATCTGTTATTCTTCCCCTGGTTCCCTCATCCATCACTATTGTTTAAATTAAAGACAGTCATCCCCTAGTACCCTCATCCATCACTATTGTTTAAATTAGACAGTCATCCCCTGGTTTCCCTCATCCATCACTATTGTTTAAATTAAAGACAGTCATCCCCTGGTTTCCCTCATCCATCACTATTGTTTAAATTAAAGACAGTCATCCCCTGGTTCCCTCATCCATCACTATTGTTTAAATTAAAGACAGTCATCCCCTGGTTTCCCTCATCCATCACTATTGTTTAAATTAGAGACAGTCATCCCCTGGTTTCCCTCATCCATCACTATTGTTTAAATTAGAGACAGTCATCCCCTGGTTTCCCTCATCCATCACTATTGTTTAAATTAGAGACAGTCATCCCCTGGTTCCCTCATCCATCACTATTGTTTAAATTAGAGACAGTCATCCCCTAGTACCCTCATCCATCACTATTGTTTAAATTAAAGACAGTCATCCCCTGGTTTCCCTCATCCACCACTATTGTTTAAATTAAAGACAGTCATCCCCTGGTACCCTCATCCATCACTATTGTTTAAATTAAAGACAGTCATCCCCTGGTTTCCCTCATCCATCACTATTGTTTAAATTAGAGACAGTCATCCCCTGGTTTCCCTCATCCATCACTATTGTTTAAATTAAAGACAGTCATCCCCTGGTTTCCCTCATCCATCACTATTGTTTAAATTAAAGACAGTCATCCCCTGGTTTCCCTCATCCATCACTATTGTTTAAATTAAAGACAGTCATCCCCTGGTTTCCCTCATCCATCACTATTGTTTAAATTAGAGACAGTCATCCCCTGGTTCCCTCATCCATCACTATTGTTTAAATTAGAGACAGTCATCCCCTGGTTCCCTCATCCATCACTATTGTTTAAATTAGAGACAGTCATCCCCTGGTTTCCCTCATCCATCACTATTGTTTAAATTAGAGACAGTCATCCCCTGGTTCCCTCATCCATCACTATTGTTTAAATTAAAGACAGTCATCCCCTGGTTCCCTCATCCATCACTATTGTTTAAATTAAAGACAGTCATCCCCTGGTTTCCCTCATCCATCACTATTGTTTAAATTAAAGACAGTCATCCCCTGGTTTCCCTCATCCATCACTATTGTTTAAATTAAAGACAGTCATCCCCTGGTTTCCCTCATCCATCACTATTGTTTAAATTAGAGACAGTCATCCCCTGGTTTCCCTCATCCATCACTATTGTTTAAATTAGAGACAGTCATCCCCTGGTTTCCCTCATCCATCACTATTGTTTAAATTAGAGACAGTCATCCCCTAGTTTCCCTCATCCATCACTATTGTTTAAATTAAAGACAGTCATCCCCTAGTTTCCCTCATCCATCACTATTGTTTAAATTAAAGACAGTCATCGCTGAAGACGAGATCATTGGCTCTCTCAAAACAGGAGTAAAGTTATTGATATATATTTCAGTCAAAATATAATTTACAACATTTTGACAGGAATCCATATTAAGGGAGCCCATTCCTAGCCTGGTTAACCCAGACTGAAACAGTGAAACGTAATGAAACATAATGAAATCAGGTTGGATTCCAGGCTAGCCGATTGATTCCCACAGACTCACGTAAATAAAACGCCAAAAAAAAACTAAACAAATGTACCTTTAGCTTTACTTTGAGTTGAAGACAACACATGAACTGAAACCAAAGGAACGGAATCCTCTATTACAACAACCAATCATAATGTAGCGACCCTCACTGGACCAGGGTTAGATTCCTGGCCGGGGATACTGGACCAGGGTTCGATTCCTGGTCGGGGCTACTGGACCAGGGTTCGATTCCTGGTCGGGGCTAATGGACCAGGGTTCGATTCCTGGTCGGGGCTAATGGACCAGGGTTCGATTCCTGGTCGGGGCTACTGGACCAGGGTTCGATTCCTGGTCGGAGATACTGGACCAGGGTTCGATTCCTGGTCGGGGCTACTGGACCAGGGTTCGGATACTGGACCAGGGTTCGATACCCCCCCCCCCGAGTTTACTACAATAGTGTAACTTTAATAGTGACTTTTCCTTTCAATATCACTGAACTATAATGGGAGACAAATGATTGAAGAAGTTAAATAGATTTCCAGTTCCATGATTATTTAAGGGAGAGATTATATATAAGAGCCATGTAGTTACACAGAGCTCAGTCAGAGGGGTGATGTCCAAAACAGCACCCTTATCTCTACCTAGTGCACTACTTTTTGACCTGAGCCCTATGGGCCCTGAACATAAGTGTAGTGCGCTATATAGAGGATAAGGTGTAATTTGGGACACAGGGAAGTGTCTCTATCTGATTGAATTTGTTTTTCTTGTCTCGTCAAGGCACGTCTTGATAATATACCTTATTTATAGTTAACATTCAATGTTTCACGACCAAAATAGACAACAAGAAAGTCTGTAATCAAACACGTTCCCTTTTCAAACCTGGCCAAAATGGTTCATGGGAACAAGAGAGCTACAACCAACAACAATAACGAGAGACATTAAAGGCCCAGTGCACTCAAAAACTTGATTTACCTGTGTTTTATATTTCCACGCTATGAGGTTGGAATGATACTGTGAAAATGATGATAATGCCCTTTTAGTGTAAGGGGTGTTTGAAAAGACTGCCTAAAATTCTAGCCTGTTTTGGTGGGATGGAGTTTTAGCCTGCCTGGTGACATCACCAGTTAATGACATCATTAGTTAATAGACCAATAAGAAAGAGTTCCAAACCTCTCTGCCAATAACACCTACTTTTCAGTTTTCCCCTCCCCACTCAGACCACTCCCAGACAGTCCTATCTAAATTCTTACTTGAGATATTGCTCTTTGATCATTTAAATCACAGTTAGGTCCTTAATTTTTACCCAGAAAGTATTTGATACTGAGATTTTTTTTTTTTTAACAGCTGCATTGGACTTTCAACTGTTTTTGTTTTTATATATATATATTTAAATATGATGAACACAACATGAAAAAAAACAACTTGTGTATTTTGATATCATACCAGGTTTGATTTGTAAAGCAGTGTGTGTGACGTCGTAGGGATGGAAGGTGGGGTGAGAAACAACAGGTTTCCTTTATGAGTTGATGTAATTTAAATGCAAATAGAAAATGAAACTATTAAAGAAACATATTTTAAAAATGTTGTGGTGCATGGTTGAATGGAGTTTCTGTATTTGATATAGAAACATTTTCTTTTATCTTTTTCGATTGATTACTATGATAATTATAGCTATTATTATGTTTCTCATTATTATTATTGCATCAGAATCTCTTCTTAATTTTTTTCCTAAAGCAACTTTAATTGTAGCATGCCTTGAATAAATGTTATGATCTCTGTACTTTCCTCAGTCCTCCCGTGTCCTCTTGTCTTCTTGCTTTCCCCACACATTGGCAATCAAACCAGTCTCCGGAAGAATCTCAATTTCGTTTTCTTGACTCCTCGGCGTCCTCTCTCCTCACTTCCTTCTGAAAACCCATTGGATGAGAAGGTCAGAGTGGGAGGGACCTCTGACCTCATCTAAGGGGTTTTGAGAAGGAAGTGAGGAGAGAGGACGCCGAGGAGTCAAGAAAACGAAATTGAGATTCTCTCTCAGTGTTCCTTCCTTTCCTGTCTATCTTCTCTCAACCACTGCAGTGTGACTGACTACCCTTTTACCCAATCACACTGCTCGCCACTCCAAAGCTCCACCTGCCTCTCTGTTCTCTTCCTTAAACATCTTCCTCTAAAGGCAACATCCCATACCTTGACTTGACTTAAACCCTTTTACTCTGAGGGCCGATACCTTGACTTGACTTAAACCCTTTTACTCTGAGGGCCGATACCTTGACTTGACTTAAACCCTTTTACTCTGAGGGCCGATACCTTGACTTGACTTAAACCCTTTTACTCTGAGGGCCGATACCTTGACTTGACTTAAACCCTTTTACTCTGAGGGCCGATACCTTGACTTGTCTTAAACCCTTTTACTCTGAGGGCCGATACCTTGACTTGACTTAAACCCTTTTACTCTGAGGGCCGATACCTTGACTTGACTTAAACCCTTTTACTCTGAGGGCCGATACCTTGACTTGACTTAAACCCTTTTACTCTGAGGGCCGATACCTTGACTTGACTTAAACCCTTTTACTCTGAGGGCCGATACCTTGACTTGTCTTAAACCCTTTTACTCTGAGGGCCGATACCTTGACTTGACTTAAACCCTTTTACTCTGAGGGCCGATTTCTCAGTCCTACAAGATGAAACCAAGTCCTGGGCTAAAAGTCATTCCACTGAGCATGCCTAAGAGGTGGATAGGTTACCAGTCAACACAACCAATGACATCACACACACCATAGGACAGACAGACAGGCCCTGACCCAGTAGCAAGGTCAAACTCCAAGATTATCTAGTCCTTATAGTACCATGCCGTATAGGCTTCTCTGTCTGGGATAGATATATAGGCCACAACTCTGTCTGGGATAGATATATAGACCACAACACTGTATGGGATAGATATATAGGCCACAACACTGTCTGGGATAGATAGATAGGCCACAACACTGTCTGATAGATATATAGACCACAACACTGTATGGGATAGATATATAGGCCACAACAATGTCTGGGATAGATAGATAGTCCACAACAATGTATGGGATAGATATATAGGCCACAACACTGTCTGGGATAGATATATAGGCCACAACACTGTATGGGATAGATATATAGGCCACAACACTGTCTGGGATAGATATATAGGCCACAACAATGTATGGGATAGATATATAGGCCACAACACTGTCTGGGATAGATATATAGGCCACAACACTGTATGGGATAGATATATAGGCCACAACAATGTATGGGATAGATATATAGGCCACAACACTGTATGGGATAGATATATAGGCCACAACAATGTATGGGATAGATATATAGGCCACAACACTGTCTGGGATAGATATATAGGCCACAACACTGTATGGGATAGATATATAGGCCACAACAATGTATGGGATAGATATATAGGCCACAACAATGTATGGGATAGATATATAGTCCACACCACTGTCTGGGATAGATATATAGGCCACAACTCTGTCTGGGATAGATATATAGACCACAACAATGTCTGGGATAGATATCAAATGAAAACTTTATTTGTCACATGCGCCGAATACAACAAGTGTAGACCTTACCGTGAAATGCTTACTTACGAGCCCCTAACCAACAATGCAGTTCAAAGAGAGTTAAGAAAATATTTACCAAACAAACTAAAGTAAAAAACCTGTTGACCTGTCAAAAGGTCTTGCTCACATCAGCTACTGAGAGCATTATCACACAGTCATCCAGAACAGCTGGTGTTCTCGTGCATGCTTCAGTGTTGCTTGCCTCGAGCGTCAGAGCCGGTGTAGTCGGATTCAATTTTAATCCCGGAACATATTCCAGTCTCTGCTAGCAAAACAGTCCTGTAGCGTAGCATCCGCGTCATCTGACCACTTCCGTATTGAGCGATTCACTGGTACTTCCTGCTTGAGTTTTGCTTGTAAGCAGGAATCAGGAGGATAGAATTATGGTCAGATTTGCCAAATGGAGGGTGGGAGAGAGCTTTGTACACATCTCTGTGTGTGGAGTAGAGATGGTCTCGAGTTTTTTTCCCTCTGGTTGCACATTTAACATGCTGGTAGAAATGAGGTAAAACTGATTTAAGTTTGCCTGCAATAAAGTCCCCGGCCACTAGGAGTACCACTTTTGGATGAGCATTTTCTTGTTTGCTTATGGCCGTATACAGCTCATTGAGTGCGGTCTTAGTGCCAGCATCGGTTTGTGGTGGTAAATACACGGCTACAAATAATACAGATGACAACACTCTTGGTAGATAGTTTGGTCGACAATTTATCATAAGGGACTCTACCTCAGACGAGACTTCTTTAATATTAGACATCACACACCAGCTGTTATTGACAAATAGACACACACCCCTGCCCCTCGTCTTACCAGACGTAGCTTCTCTGTTCTGCCGGTGCATTGAAAATCCCTCCAACTCTATATTACCCGTGTCGTTGAAACATAAGATATTACAGTTTTTAATGTCCCGTTGGTAGGATAATCTTTATTTTCCAATGATTGCAAGTTAGCCAATAGAACGGATGGCAGTGAGAGTTTACTCGCTCGCCTACGGATTCTCAGAAGGCAGCAACACATTGTTGCTTTTTCTGTGGCCTTCACTGCAAAAAACTACAATGAATATGAACATTTACACTTTTCATTATTTTTTTATTAAACCTTTACTTAACTAGGCAAGTCAGTTAAGAACAAATTCTTATTTACAATGACTGCCTACACCGACCAAACCCGGACGACGCTGGGCAAATTGTGCGCCGCCTTACGGGACTCCCAATCACGGCCCGTTGTGATACAGCCTGGATGACGAGTGTTAAGTATATTAGTAAAGGCAAACTTTTCACGATAACTCTACAAAGATACCTGCATCACATGAATGTATTGAATTAGAAATAAAACTAATTGTACAAATTGAATGAGAAATAGCAGTGATTCTACTTTTTTTTTTTAAAGTATTGTTGTGTTGTGGCCTGAAGTGTAAACTAGTGGGATATGGGATTTACATAATCTGTGAAAAATGCTATTCTGGCTTTAATTTTTTTTACACATGATTAGTCTTAGCAGATCAGAACTGCATCACAAATGGTCCCCTATTCCCTATGTAGTGCACTACTTTTAACCAGGGCCATCAACACAAATGGTCCCCTATTCCCTATGTAGTGCACTACTTTTAACCAGGGCCCATCATCACAAATGGTCCCCTATTCCCTATGTAGTGCACTACTTTTAACCAGGGCCCATCAACACAAATGACCTCCTATTCCCTATGTAGTGCACTACTTTTAACCAGGGCCCATCAACACAAATGGTCCCCTATTCCCTATGTAGTGCACTACTTTTAACCAGGGCCCATCAACACAAATGACCTCCTATTCCCTATGTAGTGCACTACTTTTAACCAGGGCCCATCAACACAAATGACCTCCTATTCCCTATGTAGTGCACTACATTGCGGATACAGGTCTGGTCATGGGATGTATAGCCAGTGTAAGGCTAATACACACGTGACCATGCAATTCAAACCTTTAAGCAGCTTGTAACATATTTTCACCTTTTCAGGTTTCTATAGTTTGATCTGAAGTAGAAAATATCTCCACGGGTTTAACTGCATTACTTGGTTGTTGTATTGACTTTATACAGCCACTGGACACAGATGTCAATTCAACGTCTATTCCACGTTGGTTCAGCGTAAATTTAATTGAAACGATGTGGAAACCACATTGACTGAACACAGTTTATCATGTCATCTCTGGTGTAAACTAAATTCACAGACATAACTACTAAAGTATTCTCTCCATGTACTGGAATGGTAGCAGTATGGGGGGAGGGGGGATTCAGAACCCAGGTAAGCGAGCGTTAATGAAGGTGTGGTGGAGGCGTGTCTACAGATACACCGTATTAATGGAGGCGTGTCTACAGATACACCGTATTAATGGAGGCGTGGCTACAGATACACCGTATTAATGAAGGTGTGGAGGAGGTGTGTCTACAGATACACCATATTAATGAAGGTGTGGTGAAGGTGTGTCTACAGATACACTGTATTAATGAAGGTGTGGAGGAGGTGTGTCTACAGATACACCGTATTAATGAAGGTGTGGTGGAGGTGTGTCTACAGATACACCATATTAATGAAGGTGTGGAGGAGGTGTGTCTACAGATACACCGTATTAATGAAGGTGTGGAGGAGGTGTGTCTACAGATACACCATATTAATGAAGGTGTGGAGGAGGTGTGTCTACAGATACACCATATTAATGAAGGTGTGGAGGAGGTGTGTCTACAGATACACCATATTAATGAAGGTGTGGAGGAGGTGTGTCTACAGATACACCATATTAATGAAGGTGTGGAGGAGGTGTGTCTACAGATACACCATATTAATGAAGGTGTGGAGGAGGTGTGTCTACCTTGACTTAAGATCCACCACCTTTACAAGCGATGAATAACGTTCCCAGTGCAACATCATCTACTTTCTGTCTTTATGAAAGAAATAACATTCTCCTGCACTGTAATTTACAAATTGATAAGAGCTATTGATAAGAGCTAGGTACATGAGTAAGCTGTTAGAATAAGGTGATTGTAAATATAAATGACAATTGTTTTACCTTAGGATCGCTGGAGACAAATGTGAAACCAGTCATAAGGCAGCAAACTGAAACATATTAACTTTACCCCAGGGCTGTTTATGAAATAGTGGCCTTATAACCTTTCAGGGATGAAATCTGGAGACCCAAGCTATAGGCTTCTGTTGCCATGTGAAAATGACAGTACAGCACCAAAACAACTGAGGTGATTTCTGATTTCTAGAATGTTTTCATTATATCGTCAGTTATATCCACCTACTGAGGTGATTTCTAGAATGTTTTCATTATATCGTCAGTTACATCCACCTACTGAGGGGATTTCTAGAATGTTTTCATTATATCGTCAGTTATATCCACCTACTGAGGGGATTTCTAGAATGTTTTCATTATATCGTCAGTTATATCCACCTACTGAGGTGATTTCTAGAATGTTTTCATTATATCGTCAGTTACATCCACCTACTGAGGGGATTTCTAGAATGTTTTCATTATATCGTCAGTTATATCCACCTACTGAGGGGATTTCTAGAATGTTTTCATTATATCGTCAGTTATATCCACCTACTGAGGGGATTTCTAGAATGTTTTCATTATATCGTCAGTTATATCCACTTACTGAGGTGATTTCTAGAATGTTTTCATTATATCGTCAGTTACATCCACCTACTGTACATTTACAACTGTCACTAACTTCATAGTTCATTTCCTTTGCATCGTTAGTTTAACTTTCCTCTGTCTCGTTCCTGTGTTTGTTCCTGATTTTTTTTCTTCTTTCTGTTAAACATAAGTTACCTTGCCATCTACAACAGTCAACTAAAGAGTAGCCAGTTTCTGTTCTGCTTCCTTTTACAACTCAGTGGAAGAGCGCAACACGTACACAATGAACTATGCTCAACTCTCCCATGCCGGTCCAGCCAGCCTTCCAGAAGCTTTGCCTTCACTGGGTCCTAAGCCCAGTTGAATAAACACTTCAACTTCAAAACAGCCTCCCCGACCGCTCGGAGGCGTCCGCATGGTCCTAAAGCACACCGATGCCGTGTTTTGTATCACATTCCAATGATAACACTGGGGGGGGGGAGAAATGCAATTTGAGAATGTGGGTGGGACATGTCCCCATCCCCACTGAAAGTTGCACCCCTGGTCGTTCCTGAGGATAGCTAGCAATAGTGGATCATATTAGGCTAACGCGTTACAAATTGTGCAATAATCTGGGACATGTAGCCTATTGGAATCATTATGGAACGCAGACCGTACGTAGCAGTTTAAACCTGGAGCACGTTTCACGGTTCACGATGACCGGACTGTTGTCATCACAGTTCCATGATTAGTGAGGATTATCAGGGTAGATTTATAGGACTACTTTTCAACTCTAATTGTATACTTTTCTCACATTCCAGGATTTGGTGGATTTATCAATTAAACATGGCAACTTTCAGGAGGAATCAAACCACTGTATTTTAGATTCATCAATATATTTAGTCCGTAAAAGGCTCTCCAGTCCTGTTTTCATTATAATTTATAAATACTTTCCTAACGCTAAATATAAAAGATTAGAGTATTTTTAAAATCTACCAAGAGATGAATGTGTGTTTTGTCAGTTACATGTGTTATGACGTTGCCCTCTTCGGGTACAGCGAGCACTACCCCCCCCCCACCCCCCTCTCCCTCTGCACCAGTCCTTTTCTATGCACCATCCCTCTACCTCCCTGTCTCCTACACCCAGGCTGCTGTGGTCAGAGAGGTCGTAAATTCCTGGAGGAGATTATCTCCTCATGGCCACAGTATAGAGAGAGAGTGAGTTTCATAGAGAGAACAAAGGAATTTCTTCCACCTCACAGAACTGGAGGTCTGAACAACATTTATGTTCTGGAGAAGGTATAAAAGATCGGTGAAGAATCCAGCTACGAACTGGTCCGTTTGGTACAATTTTGTGAAACTCATGAGACAATACAGCCACATTACCATAACGCTGTTTATACAATAGCCTCAGATATGAGGCTTACATCTAATTGTTGTATAAAATGAATGAGTGAGGATGGAACTGTTTGTGAAATTGTGTAATATGATTTTGGACTGTTTAATGAAGGAAACTCCAATGCCCTTTGGAGTTTAACTAAATCAGAGGACCGCCCATGAGCAGTTATGGTCGGGCGTCATGGGACAGGCCCTTTTCTGCTCTTCTGAATAAAACCCCCACCCGGGTTTT
The DNA here is from genome assembly GCF_045679555.1 of Salvelinus alpinus. Classification (NCBI taxonomy): domain Eukaryota; kingdom Metazoa; phylum Chordata; class Actinopteri; order Salmoniformes; family Salmonidae; genus Salvelinus; species Salvelinus alpinus. The sequence goes on along the minus strand of NC_092086.1, from coordinate 116,830,076 downwards.
CTATCACCAGACCAGCTTACCTCGATAACGAGAGGGCCCAGGTTTGAGTAGATGGCTGAATCTTTTAACCATACCACGTGGTTAAACTCTTAGACTATCGATACCGACAGAATAAGAACAAGTCTTTGATATTAATTACTAGTCTGCAGCTAGGAATTCGGTATCATTGAACGCAAAGACCGACAACCGCCGAAACATCTATTCTATAAAGACATGAATGAATGTCACTCTGAACTATCCATTCTAACCCTGACAGAGAGAAAGGGGGTGGACAAAACTTTTCAACAGAGATCCCGACGACACACTGAGCGTAAATATATATATTGATTGCAATTGTTCCCGAATGAGTGAGCGTTCATGTGCAAAGGATTAGCATTTCAATTGTTATAATTATCACTCTAACAAGCCGCCATACCTGTTTAGCCCACTAGGGCACATCCCCCTATCATTTCTTTGTAAACATATCTATTTTGTTTGTGTGATGCATTTCTGTGAGTACTTAAGTTAGTAAATAAATTATTTTAAGACAATTGATGTATGGATGACTCATAGTGAAGACTGGGTTCGTGCAGATAACCAACAATTTACGACGTTTGGAATGAGACTAACGTGAGGTAAATAATAATTCATTAATTCAAAGACTAATTGATCAGATATTAAAATATCTGAAAGTTATTAGGAAAATTATAACTTTGTAATCTGAATATTTTCCTTGGTGCCCCGACTTCCTAGTTAATTACAGTTACATGATTAATCAGTTTAATCACGTAATAATAATTTGAGTTATTTGATAAATAAGTCTTCCGTTTTAATGATGCCAAAGACACGACACATGTATATAATACTAGTATAAAAACAGTTAGTATACAATGAAGACTGTACACCTTGGTATGGTTTGATAAAGCTTTAATTTCTCCTGCTATGGCACAGTTTCCAGCTGTGGATTATTCTGCTTCATAGTACAATACATATTTAAAAAAACAAAACTTTTTTCTTAACAGAAGTTTGTCCAGCCTTTTTTTTTCTCCCACTGCTTATAGATTAAATACCAACAATATCATCATCAAACTTTAAATAAATTAGGCGTCATAAAGCAAATGGTATCTACCCAAACTTCATAAATATACATCGTAACATGTTTAAAAAATAATATAGCATCTATACAAATAGACAGAATAGATCCCAAGCAGAACACGCTCTGTCACACTGAGGCTTTTATTTCCTACATAGTGCACTACTTTTGACCAGAGTAGCCTTGTCCAAGCCAGCATGACTCCACCTCCTGTTTCTGAAGTACAACCCCCGGGACATGACGCTGGTCCCAAAAAAGAAATAGTGCACTATATGTAGGGAATAGGGTGCGATTTTGGGACACATCCTCCAGAAACACTTGATACTTTGGTCTACTAGAACTGCAAGGCAGGCAGTCTCTCATTCACAGATAGTTGGGTACATCATGAAGCAATCTAAACCGTGTGTTTCCCCCCTAATCAAGTTCAAGCATCCACATACTGTGCTAGTATCGGGGTTGGGGGTCAATTTCAGTCAATTCAGGAAGTACACTTAAATCTCCATTCAAACGCTTAAAAACAAAATGGAGGACAACTTGGAATAGTAATTGGGTTTACTTTCTGAATTTGACTCGTCTACTAGTCAGCTAACTGCAAACCTTAAAGCAAATAGTTAACTTTAAAAATGTACATGCATTATTATAATGAATAATTGTTTCTAGCTCCGGGAACAATACAATATTGAATCTGAAAAGTGAAATGTTCTTTTTTATACGGTCTTGTCTTCCAATAACACATCTGAAATGTTTCAATACAGGATGTGATATATTTCTCATATCCTGTTATAGTGGAATACAGCGACGTCTCGTTCAGAAAGCTCTATTCCTTTATTGCTGTTACTTTTCCTCCCTCTCCTCGTCATTAAAAACTTTGCCAGTGTGTGTCCCAAATGACACCCTATTCCCTACATAGTGCACTACCCCCCATAAGGCCCTGGTCAAAAGTAGTGCACTATATAGGGAATAGGGTGCCATTTGGGATAAAATCCAATATCAGCCATATCAATATTTATAAGTGTGTATCAACAACAGATTTGACAAACGGATAGAAGTAAACAGAACCACATCATCGTATCCTTCGTCTCATCAGCAGAGTAGGAAACCGGTAGCCTACGGTCATTGTCAAGACAGTACACAAACAGATCTGGGACCAGGCTAGGAGACGTACCGATCTGGGACCAGGCTAGGAGACGTACCGAACCGATCTGGGACCAGGCTAGGAGACGTACAGATCTGGGACCAGGCTAGGAGACGCACAGATCTGGGACCAGGCTAGGAGACGCACAGATCTGGGACCAGGCTAGGAGACGCACAGATCTGGGACCAGGCTAGGAGACGTACAGATCTGGGACCAGGCTAGGAGACGTACAGATCTGGGACCAGGCTAGGAGACGTACAGATCTGGGACCAGGCTAGGAGATGTACAGATCTGGGACCAGGCTAGGAGACGTACAGATCTGGGACCAGGCTAGGAGACGTACAGATCTGGGACCAGGCTAGGAGACGTACAGATCTGGGACCAGGCTAGGAGACGTACAGATCTGGGACCAGGCTAGGAGATGCACAGATCTGGGACCAGGCTAGGAGATGGTGGTCCAATTCTAACTGCACTTGGTGCAACACCGGGGTTTAAGCCCAGGGAAAGTCTCAGGCCAGACACCGGAGTTTAAGCCCAGGGAAAGTCTCAGGCCAGACACCGGGGTTTAAGCCCAGGGAAAGTCTCAGGCCAGACACCAGGGTTTAAGCCCAGGGAAAGTCTCAGGCCAGACACCAGGGTTTAAGCCCAGGGAAAGTCTCAGGCCAGACCAGGGCTGTGGTTACAGTGGAAAGAGGCCATTGGAAATTCCAGAAGCAACATGTCCTGTGACGAATTTGAAAGTATCCATCTCCCATAACAGCTGAAACATACCGTTTGCTAGTAGTCAGCATGAAGACGTTCTGAACACGATCAGAACAGGAGAATCAATATGACAGCATACGGCATCAACTCGTTTCACCACGGCAATAGCGCGATTGTGCTTTAACGACTAATCTAATACAAATAGACTTAGAAAATAATATGTTACCTTATGCAACTAAATAAGTGTAACTACATCAAGAGATCAAGGTTGCCATGCCTGTGTGATACAGTAAATTGTACTGTGGTAACAGAGAATCGACCCAGCCACAGAGTCTAAACCTGGTTGACCCCCATCTACCCAGCCAGAGAGTCTAAACCTGGTAGGCAATAGTCACAAGTAGTCTACTATATAGGGGATTGGGTGTACAGCTATTGAACTTCCCCACTACACAACGTGACACTAATGAAATGAATGGGGGCAGAAAACTGAAACGCGTGGACAATTTGGATAAATCACATTTCCACCAACGACAAAAAAAAAAACGTTAAATTTCCAAAACATTTGGCAAAGTGCATTTCTTGCCGCTTGCCTTCTTCAGTAAGCGAGATAGTTACGTCCTCTGTTTCAAAAGAGAACGCTGACAGAGCGGACGTGTCGAGTCAGAGGAACGTTTAAGAACAAGAGGATTCTCATAGCCCAGAAAGAGAAAGCAGACACGGAGCTTTATACTGTCAGGTCAGAGGGGGTTGCATGCTTTTGTTCCAGCCCAGCACTAACACCCCCAATCAGCCTATCATGGTCCAAACTAAAAAAAGTGTGTTAGTGCTGGGCTGAAACAAAAGCCTGAACACCCAATAACGCTCCAGGAACTGGAGACTACAAACGGTGATCTTACTGGCTCAGATCACCTCAGATCCAACAGCCTAAACTCAACTCAAACTCTAAGCCAGTTCCAATCTTCATCATTCCCCCCCCTAATCAGGGACTGATTTAGACCTGGGACACCAGTCATCATTCCCCCCCCTAATCAGGGACTGATTTAGACCTGGGACACCAGTCATTGTTTCCCCCCCCTAATCAGGGACTGATTTAGACCTGGGACACCAGGTGGGTGCAATTCATTATCAGGTACAACAGAAAACCAGCAGGCTCTGGACCTCGTAGGGTCAGAGTTGAATACCCCCTGGTTTAGACCATGGCTGCATTCCAAATGACACCCCTATGGGCTTAGGGTGTACACTACATAGGGAATAGGGTGTACACTACAGAGGGAATAGGGTGTACACTACATAGGGAAGAGGATGCCATTTTGCGACGCATCCAGTCTGTTGAAAATAGTCAGCAATCTCACAGCAGAAAGACCACGATGCTTGAAAACCTGACCAATAAAACCCAAAAAAAGAATGGACCAAAGAGAATTCCTAGGTTTGGACCTTTAAGTTTTCACATTAAAAACAATATTAATTGAGTGTAGAATCAAGACTAAATGAGGAATAGGGTGTAATTTGGGACGTAGGGCTCACTTCATGACAGGAGGATCTCGGTTTTCAACAGTTTGGATGGTAGAGAAAGAAAAAAAAAGAGCATCGGTAATAAATTATATATTTCAACACACAAATTAAAAACAATCAAACACTATTAATTCCATATGAAGTTTTCTAACCATCACGCCCATAGCGGGTAGTTTCCTTCTAGCCGTCACGCCCATAGCGGGTAGTTTCCTTCTAGCCGTCACGCCCATAGCGGGTAGTTTCCTTCTAGCCGTCACGCCCACAGCGGGTAGTTTCCTTCTAACCGTCACGCCCACAGCGGGTAGTTTCCTTCTAGCCGTCACGCCCATAGCGGGTAGTTTCCTTCTAGCCGTCACGCCCATAGCGGGTAGTTTCCTTCTAGCCGTCACGCCCATAGCGGGTAGTTTCCTTCTAACCGTCACGCCCACAGCGGGTAGTTTCATTCTAACCGTCACGCCCACAGCGGGTAGTTTCCTTCTAGCCGTCACGCCCATAGCGGGTAGTTTCCTTCTAGCCGTCACGCCCATAGCGGGTAGTTTCCTTCTAACCGTCACGCCCACAGCGGGTAGTTTCATTCTAGCCGTCACGCCCACAGCGGGTAGTTTATTTTCTTCCACTCAACGTTGCCATCTCTCTCTGGCCATATACCAAACGGCACCCTATTCCCTATATAGTGCACTACCTTTAACCAGAGCAGAAAATATGGGCAGGTGTGGGGCCCTGGTCAAAAGTAGTTGACTATATAGGGATGCTGATCAGTCCGTGTCTGGTATTGTCTCTGGCCCCTGGGGGTGATGGGACTCGGGTTACGCGTCCCTGTAGGTGGGACTTAGGCTGTTCGCTATACGTCCAGGATCTCCTCGGCCGTACCCCCACATCGTAACCTGTAGCGCCCCGTCCTCCAGCTGATGGTGGGGTCCCACAGGGCCGACAGGAAGATCTGGACGGTCATGGACTCTCTGATGAACCAGGCTACAGCGTAGTCCAGTTTGGAGAAGGATGGCGCGCCGCCCTGAAAGGGGGAGAAGGGAAAAACATACTCCGTTTGTTTCTTCCGTCTGATTTTATTCTGAACTTTTCTGTCTCTCAATTAGCGTAACGAGCAGTGGCTATCGGGTTTTACTTCCCAGACATAACATTAATAGCAGACAACCTGCTAACTTGGATGTAGTTAAGAGATGAACCACACCAGACAGTGTGTGTGTGTGTGTGTGTGTGTGTGTGTGTGTGTGTGTGTGTGTGTGTGTGTGTGTGTGTGTGTGTGTGTGTGTGTGTGTGTGTGTGTGTGTACCTGGACTCCTCGGAGCTGGATGTAGTCAGAGATGAACCACGCCAGACAGTGTGTGTGTGTGTGTGTGTGTGTGTGTGTGTGTGTACCTGGACTCCTCGGAGCTGGATGTAGTCAGAGATGAACCACGCCAGACAGTGTGTGTGTGTGTGTGTGTGTGTGTGTGTGTGTGTGTGTGTGTGTGTGTGTGTGTGTGTGTGTACCTGGACTCCTCGGAGCTGGATGTAGTCAGAGATAAACCAAGCCAGACAGTGGCACATGAAGAAGACCATAATATCCCAGTGGAACACGTGATGCGCCGACCAGCCAATGATCAGGCTGGCTACGAAACATTCTGAGATGGGCTCACAGATGGTGGCGGGGAGCATGTTGATACGAAGCTTGGCCCATCTGAGAGGGAGGAACAGACCACAGAATTACAATCAACGAATGTCCCAATTCAGGTCAATTACGTTATAAAATGGATGTCCCAATTCAGGTCAATTACGTTATAATGGGTGGACTGGCGGCCATTGAACGGATGTCCCAATTCAGGTCAATTAGGTTATAAAATGGGTGGACAGGCAGCCATTTTGAGCGTCCAAATAGCAGTAACGCAGCAAGTAAAATCATTCTGTTTCTACGGATGAGACACCCCTTAGACTATCTATAGACACATCTACGTAACTTTAGCCTATATCACAGTATAATGTCTTAACATCCCACTATACACAAGTGAAAGATAGATCAAAAATATGTGTTTTTTATTAGTTACATTGCTTCAGATCTACCGACTCTGATCAATCTGAATCCCAACGTGGCAGGCTAGTCGGTGGACTATTAGGAGACTGAAACAGCTAAATTAGCTTTTAGAAATAAAAAATGGCACATGTTCAAATAATCTAGGACAATGGTGTCAAACTCAATTCCTGGAGAGTTGTGTCTACTGTGACCTTAATTGATCAATCAAGTACAAAAAAAAAAGGAGGAGAGAAATAACTCAGACCCCTTGGCCCTCCAGGAATCTGCTCTATAACAATGGCTGAGTGTGAAAGTTTAAGCCCTGATAGATTGTTTACCTGATCATGCGGGACTGGAACTGAGCAACTGAATAGGACCCAGAGTTCTGCATGGCTACCTGCGTTGCCATGGAGAACTTCCATCCCCTGTGAGATAAGGAGGGAGGGACAAAGGAAACAGTTAGCCCTTCAGTTAAAAGGGAAATTCAGCCGCAATCGCTCACGTTGATTGTTAGCTAGCGGTGGCTAAAGTTGGTGGACCTTTGTAGATGGCTGCTTAAAGAAAACCAAGCCATATTACAGAGCCTGTTAGCTAGCGGTGGCTAAAGCTGGCGGACCTTTGTAGTGGCTGCTTAAAGAAAACCAAGCCATATTACAGAGCCTGTTAGCTAGCGGTGGCTAAAGCTGGCGGACCTTTGTAGTGGCTGCTTAAAGAAAACCAAGCCATATTACAGAGCCTGTTAGCTAGCGGTGGCTAAAGTTGGCGGACCTTTGTAGATGGCTGCTTAAAGAAAACCAAGCCACATATTACAGAGCCTGTTAGCTAGCGGTGGCTAAAGCTGGCGGACCTTTGTAGTGGCTGCTTAAAGAAAACCAAGCCATATTACAGAGCCTGTTAGCTAGCGGTGGCTAAAGCTGGCAGACCTTTAATATGTGGCTTGGTTTTCTTTAAGCAGCCATCTACACAGGGCCTCCTTGCCCATAGACTACTTTCAGGTTGAGGAAATATCTAACATCAAGTTGTAAAATACTGAACTTCCCCTTTAAGAGCTGGAGTTAAGACCTGGCCAATGGCCAGCAATCCAATAACACCAAAACACAACCGTATCAAATCATCGATGTTTAGGGGATCGACAATAAAACATGTCAAAGTGGCAGGGGGTTATAAGGCAAAGATGTGAACCGGGTTCAGGGTACAGAATACAGGGCTCCCGAGTAGAGCAGCGGTCTAAGGCACTGCACCTCATCGCTAGAGGTGTCACTACAGACCCTGGTTCAGATTCCAGGCTGTATCACAACATGTTTGTTGTTTGGGAGTCCCACAGGGCGGCGCACAATTGGCCCAGCATCGTCCGGGTTATGGTTTGGCCGGTGTAGGCCGTCATTGTAAATAATAATAATTTTTAAAAATTGAAAGCATATTATTCCTTTAACATTTTTTAAATTAAATGTAAAAAATATTATTTTTTTTACATTTTGAGGACCAACCAGCGCAAACAATAAACAAGGGATGTTGAGAAACATTTGTGTCCTTAAACAGCCTAGAACAAAAACACTATTCCTTGTGTTTCGATGTGTAACATATGCAAAACTTTATAGCCAACTTTATTGTATTATTTTAAACTTCCCTAAAACAATAATTGTCTCACGGTTCAGCTGTCGGAGATTAGAGCTCTAAATACATTGCAAGCATAGACCTATAGACTTAGGAGTCCACTGTATGATACTAAATAATATATATATATATATATATATTATATATAAAAACACACACAGTACCAGTCGAAAGTTTGGAAACACCTACTCTTTCAAGGGTTTTTCATTATTTTGACTATTTCCTACATTGTAGAATAATAGTGAAGACATCAACACTATGAAATAACACATATGGAATCATGTAGTAACCAAAAAAAAGGGGTAAACAAATATATATTTCTATTTCAGATTCTTCACGCAGTCTCCTCTGAACAGTTGATGTTGAGATGCGTGTTACTTTGGGCTGCAATTTCTGAGGCTGGTAACTCTAATGAACTTATCCTCTGCAGCAGAGGTAACTCTGGGTCTTCCTTTCCTGTGGCGGTCCTCATGAGAGCCAGTTTCATCATAGCGCTTGATGGTTTTTGCGACTGCACTTGAAGAAACTTTAAAAGTTCTTGGAATTTTCAGGATTGACTGACCTTCATGTGTTAAAGTAATGATGGACGGTCGTTTCTCTTTGCTTATTTGAGCTGTTCTTGCCATAATATGGACTTGGTCTTTTACCAAATAGGGCTATCTTCTGTATACCACCCCTACCTTGTCACAACACAACTGATTGGCTCAAACGCATTGAGAAGGAAAGAAATTCTACTTTTTTTTTTACAAGGCACACCTGTTAATTGAAATCCATTCCAGGTGACTACCTCATGAAGTTGGTTGAGAGAATGCCAAGAGTGTGCAAAGCTGTCATCAAGGCATTTTGATTTGTTTCAAACTTTTTCATAGTTATTTCATAGTTTTGAAGTCTTCACTATTATTCTACAATGTATAAAATAGTAAAAATAAAGAAAAACCCTTGAATGAGTAGGTGTGTCCAAACTTTAGACTGGTACTGTATATGTACGATAGACACACACAATTTAAAAAAGTGACAACATGCAGTATATGATAAACTAGGCTGTATTGAGCGAAGGGTAAGGTAAGGTTAGGGTAAGCTGCAATATGTATTAGATGAGTTAAGGTACGGGTTAAGGTACGGGTTAAGGTAAGGGTTAAGGTAAGGGTTAAGGTACGGGTTAAGGTACGGGTTAGGGTTAAGGTACGGGTTAGGGTTAAGGGTTAAGGTAAGGGTTGAGGTAAGGGTTAAGGTGAGGGTTAAGGTAAGGGTTGAGGTTAGGGTTAAGGTAAGGTGCAACATGTATTAGATATGTTAGGGTTAAGGTACGGGTTAAGGTACGGGTTAAGGTACGGGTTAAGGTAAGGGTTAAGGTAAGGGTTAAGGTACGGGTTAAGGTACGGGTTAAGGTAACCTTAGGTTAGCTGTAACATGTATGATAAAGTAATGTCTGTACCTGTCAGCGATGGCCTTCGCCATAAAGTAGTCCTCAGCGATGTACTGAGCGAAGGTTATCAGCCCTCCAGCCTGGTCCAGGATATCTTTCCTCATCAGACAGGACATCCCTGTCACACACTTAATACCCATTACGTTGGCTGAGATGTAGGAGCGCGGGTGGGACGTGCCAAAGTACACCTGTTAGAAAATGGAGGTAGATTAGTAGGTAACAGTCTTTAGCGAGGCCTTCGACACCAAGACCTTACCCAAGTACCCGTGACAGAAAAAAAACGACATAAAATATTGGAATTTCTGAACTTTTGTCTATTTTGTGTGTGTGTGTGTGTTTGTGTGGGTGTACGAACCACCAGTAATTTTTTGGACTTCATTGTTTATTGGTTTAACGCTCAAAAACAAAGACTATTTAAGCTTAAAGTTATTCATCAGTCAGACAAACATTGTTATAACATGAGTGAGGTTTATATAGGAATCTGTCAGGACAGTCAGAGGAAACACAACACTATCCCCTACAGGTGAACTGGAGGGTGATGTGGAAAACCAACCAGTTTCTAACACAGCAGCCTAGTTAATACCCCCCTCCCTCTCTAATACAGTACCAGCAGCCTAGTTAATACCCCACTCCCTCTCTAATACAGTACCAGCAGCCTAGTTAATACCCCACTCCCTCTCTAATACAGTACCAGCAGCCTAGTTAATACCCCCCTCCCTCTCTAATACAGTACCAGCAGCCTAGTTAATACCCCCCTCCCTCTCTAATACAGTACCAGCAGCCTAGTTAATACCCCACTCCCTCTCTAATACAGTACCAGCAGCCTAGTTAATACCCCACTCCCTCTCTAATACAGTACCAGCAGCCTAGTTAATACCCCACTCCCTCTCTAATACAGTACCAGCAGCCTAGTTAATACCCCACTCCCTCTCTAATACAGTACCAGCAGCCTAGTTAATACCCCACTCCCTCTCTAATACAGTACCAGCAGCCTAGTTAATACCCCACTCCCTCTCTAATACAGTACCAGCAGCCTAGTTAATACCCCACTCCCTCTCTAATACAGTACCAGCAGCCTAGTTAATACCCCACTCCCTCTCTAATACAGTACCAGCAGCCTAGTTAATACCCCACTCCCTCTCTAATACAGTACCAGCAGCCTAGTTAATACCCCACTCCCTCTCTAATACAGTACCAGCAGCCTAGTTAATACCCCACTCCCTCTCTAATACAGTACCAGCAGCCTAGTTAATACCCCACTCCCTCTCTAATACAGTACCAGCAGCCTAGTTAATACCCCACTCCCTCTCTAATACAGTACCAGCAGCCTAGTTAATACCCCACTCCCTCTCTAATACAGTACCAGCAGCCTAGTTAATACCCCACTCCCTCTCTAATACAGTACCAGCAGCCTAGTTAATACCCCACCCCCTCTCTAATACAGTACCAGCAGCCTAGTTAATACCCCACTCCCTCTCTAATACAGTACCAGCAGCCTAGTTAATACCCCACCCCCTCTCTAATACAGTACCAGCAGCCTAGTTAATACCCCGCTCCCTCTCTAATACAGTACCAGCAGCCTAGTTAATACCCCGCTCCCTCTCTAATACAGTACCAGCAGCCTAGTTAATACCCCACCCCCTCTCTAATACAGTACCATCAGCCTAGTTAATACCCCGCTCCCTCTCTAATACAGTACCAGCAGCCTAGTTAATACCCCACTCCCTCTCTAATACAGTACCAGCAGCCTAGTTAATACCCCACTCCCTCTCTAATACAGTACCAGCAGCCTAGTTAATACCCCACTCCCTCTCTAATACAGTACCAGCAGCCTAGTTAATACCCCACTCCCTCTCTAATACAGTACCAGCAGCCTAGTTAATACCCCACTCCCTCTCCACTGGCTCCCCCGGGTCTTTCTCAAATTGAATTTTTTTAAATTCCTTGCGTCCTCTTTCCTCTGACTTTTGAGATAGAGGTAAGGACAGAGGATGCAAGGGATGGAGGGAAGATGAATTGAGAGCCTCTGTCTGTAAGGATTCCCACCTGCTCCAGTGTAGCAGCGAAGCCCTGTCTGTCGGCCACGTAGGGAAGGCCATGGACCAACCCCACCTTCTCTGTCATCTGGTTGGCCATATCGGTCAGAGTGTCCGGTTTCACTGGGGAGGAACAGGAACAAATCAACGTATATAGAAAGCCCATTGTTCATTTTATTTTATAAAAAAACTCAGCAGTTTACAGATCAGGCAATGGGATCTAACGTATCATTTTCATAGTATTTTTCATCCAACTAAAGTACTTGAACATAGGTGAATAAAATACATTTTATGTTTTGTATGTAAAGCAATCAAAAGTCTGGTTTATCTAGGTTCAGTTTATTTGTTCCAGTGTTCTAAATGACTTAAATGTAAATGTAAATGTAGTACATAGAGTCTCTGCATTATCTAACGCGTGATGAGAATGAAAACAGGGCCGCTCACTGATTTGTGATTCATTCTGTTACGATTCAAAATCAGAGTAAGGAAACGTCCCAAAATGGCACCATAATCCCTACGTAGTGCACTACTCTTGACCAGGGCAGTGCACAACGTAGGGAATAAGGTGCCATTTGGGATACAACCAGAGTAAAAGTTTCCTTACCTCGTATTCCGCTGTCGCAGATCCACACCAGGTCATACTTGGCCCCTTCATAACCCGGCATCAGGTTATTAATCTTGGGGTTGATGCCGACCTTCTTTCCTCCTGTAACAGGACATTTGTTCAGTGACCTGACCAGTAAGCACTGTGACTGTCACCATCACCAGACTGTGTGGTGAAACAGTTATATGTGACGCGCCCTGACCAGTAAGCACTGTGACTATCACCAGACTGTGTGGTGAAACAGTTATATGTGACGCGCCCTGACCAGTAAGCACTGTGACTATCACCAGACTGTGTGGTGAAACAGTTATATGAAACCGAGACATTCTCTTAAACAATCATTTACAGACGGGTTCACTTCCCCCTTTAACCCTTTTATGCAGCAGGGACTCCATTTTGTGGAGTAGTAAACAAAATGTAAACGTATTTATTTTATTTTTTGGCGACTTCAGAGGAAGTTGCTATAAACTTCATCAGGAGGAAGGACATCTGACATTTGTATCACTTCTTCATTTTTGGGGGTGATGAAAGTGGACATTTTTGGCAGATTTGAAACCTACAAATGCCTTCAGTCAGAACCTATGATCTGTACATGACCCAGACAACATCTAGTCATTATACTGTCAGACCCCACAGTCATTATATTATATGACAGACCCTGTGATCTGTACATGATCCAGACAACATCTTGGTGTCATTTTACTTTTTATATAGTGTGCTATAAAATAAGTACTGTCTAGATTCTGAAATACAATGTTTCACATGAATTTATTAAAAATATTCTCTCAAAAGTACCCTTTTTGATAATAAAATGGTTTCTTAATTTTTTTGACAATATTGTTTGGAACAATATAATGTTCAAACGGGTCACATTTCCAGAGTGTCTCTCTGCTACTGTTAATGATATAACCATGACCATTTTATACATAGACAAATGACATTATAGGTCATTAACGAATCACAGCCCTCCTCCAGTTCCTTTTGAATCCATTTTCCCATTCACTGTGTTGGTGGTGCTCATAAAATTGATTATAACGTCAAAATCAGTAGCGAGCCCACTCTGGAAATGCGATGTACTTGTAGAGCATTTTGTTCCAAACAATGTCTAAAAAAAAATAGGATAAATAAAATGGAATACTTTTGAGATATTAATAATAATAATATTTGTATTAATGAGAACTGCATATTTCACAGAACAGTATATAAGGAGTATAATGACAGCTATATGTGAACGAGTGGATTCAGCCACACCTGTTGCTGACAGGTATCAAATCGAGCACACAGCCATGCAATCTCCATAGACAAACATTGTCAGTAGAATGACCTTACTGAAGAGCTCAGTGACTTTCAACGTGGCACCATCATAGGATGCCACCTTTCAAACAAGTCAGTTTGTCAAATGTCTGCCCTGGTCAACTGTAAGTGCTGTTATTGTGAAGTGGAAACATCTAGGAGCAACAACGGCTCAGCCGGGAATGCCAGGAGAACACTACCTGCCCAAATTCATAGTCCCAACTGTAAAGTTTGGTGGAGGAATAATGGTCGGGGGCTGTTTTTCATGATTGGGGCTAGGCCCCTTAGTTCCAGTGAAGGGAAATCTTAACGCTACAGCATACAATGACATTCTAGACGATTCTGTGCTTCCAACTTTGTGGCAACAGTTTGGGGAAGGCTCTTTCCTGTTTCAGCATGACAATGACCCCGTCCACAAAGCGAGGTCCATACAGAAATGGTTTGTCTAGATCGGTGTGGAAGAACTTGGCTGATCTGCACAGAACCCTGACCTCAACCCCATTGAACACCTTTGGGTTGAATTGGACCGCCGACTCAGGCCTAATCACCCAACATCAGTGTCCAACCTCACTAATGCTCTTGTGGCTGAATGGAAGCAAGTCCCAGCAGCAATGATCCAACATCTAGTGGAAAACCTTCCCAGAAGAGTGGAGGCTGTTACAGCAGCAATGTTCCAACATCTAGTGGAAAGCCTTCCCAGAAGAGTGGAGGCTGTTATAGCAGCAAAGGGGCGACTAACTCCATATTATGATTTTGGAATGAGATGTTTGACGAACAGGTGTCGACATTCTTTTGGTCACCCATTATTAACATATTTATTAGACAGATCTTAGAATAGCAGGACATGAGATATGAATATTAATTAACAGTTGTTCAAAGAATTCATCAACCAGGCTCTTACCTATAAATAGCCGAGCATCAACGTTGGGATATTTTCCTAGAAGCTTTTTACAAACATCAATGGCTGGGTCGTCATGGTCCTGGACACAGAGTAGGATCTCAAACTGGGCAGAGAGAGAGACAGACAAAATGTTAGTCCAATACTGTAGAGAGAAACATTAGTCCAATACTGTAGAGAGAAACATTAGTCCAATACTGTAGAGAGAAACATTAGTCCAATACTGTAGAGAGAAACATTAGTCCAATACTGTAGAGAGAAACATTAGTCCAATACTGTAGAGAGAAACATTAGTCCAATACTGTAGAGAGAAACATTAGTCCAATACTGTAGAGAGAAAGTTCAAGCCACGAGGCATTTATTCAATTCATTTGTTTAACTTCAACTGTGTTCCACTCTGACCCCTCCAACTGTGTTCCACTCTGACCCCTTCAACTGTGTTCTACTGGCCCTCTGACCCCTCCAACTGTGTTCCCCTCTGACCCCTCCAACTGTGTTCCCCTCTGACCCCTCCAACTGTGTTCCACTCTGACCCCTCCAACTGTGTTCCACTGGCCCTCTGACCCCTCCAACTGTGTTCCCCTCTGACCCCTCCAACTGTGTTCCCCTCTGACCCCCTCCAACTGTGTTCTACTGGCCCTCTGACCCCTCCAACTGTGTTCCCCTCTGACCCCCTCCAACTGTGTTCTACTGGCCCTCTGACCCCTCCAACTGTGTTCCCCTCTGACCCCTCCAACTGTGTTCCACTGGCCCTCTGACCCCTCCAACTGTGTTCTACTGGCCCTCTGACCCCTCCAACTGTGTTCTACTGGCCCTCTGACCCCTCCAACTGTGTTCTACTGGCCCTCTGACCCCTCCAACTGTGTTCCCCTCTGACCCCCTCCAACTGTGTTCCCCTCTGACCCCTCCAACTGTGTTCCCCTCTGACCCCCTCCAACTGTGTTCCCCTCTGACCCCTCCAACTGTGTTCCACTCTGACCCCCTCCAACTGTGTTCCCCTCTGACCCCCTCCAACTGTGTTTCCCTCTGACCCCTCCAACTGTGTTCCCCTCTGACCCCCTCCAACTGTGTTCCCCTCTGACCCCCTCCAACTGTGTTCCCCTCTGACCCCCTCCAACTGTGTTCCACTCTGACCCCTTCAACTGTGTTCTACTGGCCCTCTGACCCCTCCAACTGTGTTCCACTCTGACCCCTCCAACTGTGTTCCACTCTGACCCCCTCCAACTGTGTTCCCCTCTGACCCCCTCCAACTGTGTTCCCCTCTGACCCCTCCAACTGTGTTCCCCTCTGACCCCCTCCAACTGTGTTCCCCTCTGACCCCTCCAACTGTGTTCCACTCTGACCCCCTCCAACTGTGTTCCCCTCTGACCCCCTCCAACTGTGTTCCCCTCTGACCCCTCCAACTGTGTTCCCCTCTGACCCCCTCCAACTGTGTTCCCCTCTGACCCCCTCCAACTGTGTTCCCCTCTGACCCCCTCCAACTGTGTTCCACTCTGACCCCTTCAACTGTGTTCTACTGGCCCTCTGACCCCTCCAACTGTGTTCCCCTCTGACCCCTCCAACTGTGTTCCACTCTGACCCCTCCAACTGTGTTCCACTCTGACCCCTCCAACTGTGTTCCACTCTGACCCCTCCAACTGTGTTCCCCTCTGACCCCTCCAACTGTGTTCCCCTCTGACCCCTCCAACTGTGTTCCCCTCTGACCCCTCCAACTGTGTTCCCCTCTGACCCGTCCAACTGTGTTCCCCTCTGACCCCTCCAACTGTGTTCCACTCTGACCCCTCCAACTGTGTTCCCCTCTGACCCCTCCAACTGTGTTCCACTCTGACCCCTCCAACTGTGTTCCCCTCTGACCCCTCCAACTGTGTTCCCCTCTGACCCCCTCCAACTGTGTTCCCCTCTGACCCCTCCAACTGTGTTCCCCTCTGACCCCCTCCAACTGTGTTCCCCTCTGACCCCTCCAACTGTGTTCCACTCTGACCCCCTCCAACTGTGTTCCCCTCTGACCCCCTCCAACTGTGTTCCCCTCTGACCCCTCCAACTGTGTTCCCCTCTGACCCCCTCCAACTGTGTTCCCCTCTGACCCCCTCCAACTGTGTTCCCCTCTGACCCCCTCCAACTGTGTTCCACTCTGACCCCTTCAACTGTGTTCTACTGGCCCTCTGACCCCTCCAACTGTGTTCCCCTCTGACCCCTCCAACTGTGTTCCACTCTGACCCCTCCAACTGTGTTCCACTCTGACCCCTCCAACTGTGTTCCCCTCTGACCCCTCCAACTGTGTTCCCCTCTGACCCCTCCAACTGTGTTCCCCTCTGACCCCTCCAACTGTGTTCCCCTCTGACCCGTCCAACTGTGTTCCCCTCTGACCCCTCCAACTGTGTTCCACTCTGACCCCTCCAACTGTGTTCCCCTCTGACCCCTCCAACTGTGTTCCACTCTGACCCCTCCAACTGTGTTCCCCTCTGACCCCTCCAACTGTGTTCCCCTCTGACCCCTCCAACTGTGTTCCCCTCTGACCCCTCCAACTGTGTTCCCCTCTGACCCCTCCAACTGTGTTCCCCTCTGACCCCTCCAACTGTGTTCCCCTCTGACCCCTCCAACTGTGTTCCCCTCTGACCCCTCCAACTGTGTTCCCCTCTGACCCCTCCAACTGTGTTCCCTCTGACCCCTCCAACTGTGTTCCCCTCTGACCCCCTCCAACTGTGTTCTACTGGCCCTCTGACCCCCTCCAACTGTGTTCCCCTCTGACCCCTCCAACTGTGTTCCCCTCTGACCCCTCCAACTGTGTTCCCCTCTGACCCCTCCAACTGTGTTCCCCTCTGACCCCCTCCAACTGTGTTCCACTGGCCCTCTGACCCCTCCAACTGTGTTCTACTGGCCCTCTGACCCCTCCAACTGTGTTCTACTGGCCCTCTGACCCCTCCAACTGTGTTCCCCTCTGACCCCTCCAACTGTGTTCTACTGGCCCTCTGACCCCTCCAACTGTGTTCCCCTCTGACCCCTCCAACTGTGTTCCCCTCTGACCCCTCCAACTGTGTTCTACTGGCCCTCTGACCCCTCCAACTGTGTTGCCCTCTGACCCCCTCCAACTGTGTTCTACTGGCCCCCTGACCCCTCCAACTGTGTTCCACTGGCCCTCTGACCCCTCCAACTGTGTTCCCCTCTGACCCCCTCCAACTGTGTTCTACTGGCCCTCTGACCCCTCCAACTGTGTTCCCCTCTGACCCCTCCAACTGTGTTCTACTGGCCCTCTGACCCCTCCAACTGTGTTCCCCTCTGACCCCTCCAACTGTGTTCCCCTCTGACCCCTCCAACTGTGTTCTACTGGCCCTCTGACCCCTCCAACTGTGTTCTACTGGCCCTCTGACCCCTCCAACTGTGTTCCCCTCTGACCCCTCCAACTGTGTTCCCCTCTGACCCCTCCAACTGTGTAAATCAGAGGCTTATTCTGAATAATGCTACTCACTACTTTTGACCAGGTGCCCTACAGTGCATTCGGAAACTTTTCAGACCCCTTGACACATTTTGTTACGTTACAACCTTATTTTAAAATTGATTAAATAGTCCCCCCCCCCTCAATCTACACACAATACCCTATAATGACAACGCAAAAACTGTTTTTAAAAAAACAACAATTTTAGCAACAAACTGATTTAAAAACACTTAAATATCACATTTACATAAGTATTCAGACCGTTTAGTCAGTACTTTGTTGAAGCACCTTTGACAGCGATTACAGCCTCGAGTCTTCTTGGGTATGACACTACAAGCTTGGCACACCTGTATTCTCTGCAGATCCTCTCAAGCTCTGTCAGGTTGGATGGGGGAGCGTCGCTGCACAGCTATTTTCAGGTCTCTCCAGAGATGTTCGATGGGGTTAGAGTTCAGGCCACTCAAGGGCATTGAGACTTGTCCCAAAGCCACTCCTGCGCTGTCTTGGTTCACCGTAGGGATGATGCCAGGTTTCCTCCAGACGTGACGCTTGGCATTCAGGCCAAAGAGTTCAATCTTGGTTTCATCAGACAAGAGAATCTTGTTTCTCATGGTCAGAGTCCTTTAGGTGCCTTTTGGCAAACTCCAAGCAGGCTGTCATGTGCCTTTTACTGAGGAGTGGCTTCCGTCTGGTCGCTCTACTATAAAGGCCTGATTGGTGGAGTGCTGCCGAGATTGTTATCCTTCTGGAAGGTTCTCCCATCTCCCTGACCAAGGCCCTTCTCGCAAGATTGCTCAGTTTGGCCGGGCGGCAAGGTCTAGGAAGAGTCTCGGTGGTTCCAAACATTCTTCCATTTAAGAATGATGGAGGCCACTGTGTTCTTGGGGACCTTCAATGCTGCAGACATTTGTTGGTACCCTTCCCCAGATCTGTCCCTCGACACAATCCTGTCTCGTACTTCAACTGTGGGACCTTATATAGACAGGTGTGTGCGCCTTTCCAAAACATGTCCAATCAGTTGAATTTACCGCAGGTGGACTCCAATCAAGTTGTAGAAACATTTTAATGATGATCAACGGAAACAGGATGCACCTGAGCTCAATTTAGAGTATCATATTAAAGGGTCTGTTTGAATTTTTAAAAATAATTTAGCAAACATTTAAAAAAAACAGTTTTTTTTCTCACTTTGTCATTATGGGGTAATGTGTGTAGATTGATGAGGCAACATTTATTAATTAATCCATTTCAGAATAAGGCTGTAACGTAAAAATAAATGTGGGACCAAGTCAAGGGGTCTGAACACTTTCCGAATGCCCTGTATCTGCCCTTGTAATACTCTGGATGACTCGCCGCTACGGTGGGGGTTCCTGACTCGCCGCTACGGTGGGGTTTCCTGACTCGCCGCTACGTGGGGGGTTTCCTGACTCGCCGCTACGGTGGGGTTTCCTGACTCGCCGCTACGTGGGGGGTTCCTGACTCGTCGCTACGTGGGGGGTTCCTGACTCGCCGCTACGGTGGGGTTTCCTGACTCGCCGCTACGGTGGGGTTTCCTGACTCGCCGCTACGGTGGGGTTTCCTGACTCTCCGCTACGGTGGGGTTTCCTGACTCTCCGCTACGGTGGGGTTTCCTGACTCTCCGCTACGGTGGGGTTTCCTGACTCTCCGCTACGGTGGGGTTTCCTGACTCTCCGCTACGGTGGGGTTTCCTGACTCTCCGCTACGGTGGGGTTTCCTGACTCTCCGCTACGGTGGGGTTTCCTGACTCGCCGCTACGGTGGGGTTTCCTGACTCGCCGCTACGGTGGGGTTTCCTGACTCTCCGCTACGGTGGGGTTTCCTGACTCTCCGCTACGTGGGTTTCCTGACTCACCGCTACGGGTTTCTGACTCACTGGTATGGGGTTTCAGTTAGATCATTCATCATGTTTCACAGCTATTATTGAATATGAAAAGATACGGACATAGTGAACCTGTAGAGACATGTTGGTTAAGGCTTGTCGTAATAGAGCATCACCATAGGAAGGTAAGGCAGGGCGTTTTAAATACCTCTCAGTCATCCCATCCCTAACGTCATGTCCAAGTACTGTAATGGCAAAGTCCCTGCGTGCATGAAAGACAGTTCTGAAAAGGCTATCGCCAGTGTCAATCATCTGGTTTGGTTGTTAACACGCACCGACGTCATGGATACCTTGTTTAATGTTTCCCCTTTACAGTATAGAACACGTTGTTCCACAGGAAACAGGTACTTCTGGCTTGCTGCACTCTTAACGCATTACTGTGATCTGTCCCAACTGTATTGCAACATTATCTATAACAGTAGACTGATAGTTACTAACAAACAGTGTGGTGGGTTTTTCCACACCGTCAAAAACTATTTATTTTAAGTTACTCAATAAATCTGAATATTTGTAGCTACTTTATTTTTAAAAAGTAAAAAAAAAAAAAGAAAAAAGGTTATTACCTGCAGTCAACTTGTGCAATACGCCGGGAGATAAAGCAGATTGCGATCTTCATTACGTCACGAAGCTTTACCGTAGTTCCTCAGAACAGTTGAGAAGCGTCACGTGATTTGTTTGTGAAATATCACAACAGGAGAACGCGCAAGTCCAGCATTCTAGATCTATCAGCGAGTCTCAGTCGTACGGTGCACACGAGATGATTAAGTTACACTTGTATGCAATTCACTACTAAATATTTGCCATGAAGCTGTTTGAGAGAATGCCAAGAGTGTGTAAAGCTGTCAATCAAGGCAAAAGGGTGGCTACTTTGAAGGATCTCAAATATAAAAAATATATTTTGATTTGTTTAACATTTTCTGGGTTACTACGTGATTCCATATGTGTTATATCATAGTTTTGAACTCTTCACTATTATTCTACAATATAGAATATAGTCAAAATAAAGAAAAACAATGGAATGAGTAGGTGTGTCCAAACTTTTGACTGGTACTGTATGTCAATATTTATCTTCAGAAATTAGCATGGCATTTAGCCAATTAATATAATGCCGCTTTGGATTTTACCCCCGTCTCAAAACCACATAGCTCTCTGTAAAATTCCAAACGGTCTATTAGCCTATTAGTTCAGGGCTAAGCCTACCTCTCGTTGGCGCAAGCAGCTGTGTCTCCCGCGCTGTGCACACACAGTTGTTATCTGACAGTCAAGCCCCGTTCACATGACAGTCAAGCCCCGTTTACATGACAGTCAAGCACCGTTTACATTACATCTGGGCAGTCCACTGCAGAGCGCCGGACGCAGAACAGCATAAATAAAAAATATTTTAAATTATGAAAACAGTTTCAAGCATAAGCTTAAAACGACTAAATCCAGCTAAAAGTATGTAGAAAAGATAATGGATCTATACATTTTTCATAATAAAATAAAAGCTAGACAGTCAGAGAATTGAAAATTCCAAAAACAAAAGAATTTAGCAGTATATATATTTTGTTAGTATGTCTGAGCAAAAGAACACAGCATTAGCCATGGGAAAAATAAAAACTCAGCTCTATGGAGAAATGTGCTGAATGACAGGAAATTGCCTTAAAAATGTTAGTTTCTGTACAGCTATAAAAAAAAAGAATCTCTAAAATGTAGCCGTGCAGACAGCGCTCCCTGACACACCCACCACCCTGCTGATGCCATTCCCTTCACTGGGGACCCTCCAGAGTGGTGTCGAAGCACAGTTGAAGCGCAGTTGAAAGCTACGTTGCGAAACGAATGCCGCACACTTGACATTTTTACATTCTTTACATAGTTTACGTAGTCTTTAAATGCAGCCAGAGTCTGTCAATGGAAAAGGAAGTTACCAAACCACAGAACAAGATGAAAATGTGTTTTTTGAGCAATGGCTTTATGAGATAGCTAGCAACATGTAAACAATTACCCATTCCTATAAGTGAGTACTATTTAAAACGTTAAAATAACACACATTGGCTGTTAAGCCAATTATATGACTGTTGCCTCCCGTTTTAGTTTATTGTGATGATAAAGAGGTTTTGTTTTTGATTATAATTATTAGGTGGTGGTTGCTAGCTACAATTATATCTTCAACCTAGCTTAGCTTTTAGCTAGCTGCTCGGTAAGATAGCTTGACTTGCTAGAAAGTTAGAGAAAGAAAAAAATTGAGGAAAAAGTTACTCAACGAAACAATGTTTTATTATCCCCTGAATCAATGTTTCACCTGTCTTGAATGAAACTGTACTAAATCTCCCAAAATAAATGCGATATTTGACGAAAGACTAGTTTCTCAATCTTGTCTTGCGTTTTAAAACCCTATGTTCTCATCCAGTAGCGAAAACGTGATTTGCGTGAAGGTGACGTAGAGCGTAATGAACTACGCCACGATGTTTACGGGGCATCATACGTAGTTAAATGCATAAACGTTCGATAGGCTATGATATGATGGAGGGAGCATCAATTCAGTCACAACAGATATATATTTTTAAAGTCATATTTTAAAAGTCAGATATTTTAAGAGTTAAAACTATTAAGTGAACCGGTGATTCATAACGTTTGAAACGGGTTTTCTGACCGATGCATGCTTCATTTGGATCGGCTTGGGCTCACGCAGACCGATTTACATCTGAACAAGGGACTGATTTGTATCGGTAAATCGTTACATCCCTACTATAGAACAAGTAGTACCTTGGGGTAGTCGAGCTCAAAGAAGGTCTCCAGGTTATTGATGAGATTGGGGTCTACTCCTTTCAGTGGCTTCAGTAGAGAGACCCCCGCCAGCTTACTGTAGGGCTGCTTGTCACTGCTCTTCTTGTTGAGATAGAGTCGGCTACGTTCAGGGAGACAGACACACAGAAAGGGAGACACACAGAAAGGGAGACACACAGAAAGGGAGACACACAGAAAGGGAGACACACAGAAAGGGAGACACACAGAAAGGGAGACAACAAACGAGATCTTCAGTTTTTGTTTTTTTAACATGTTGCCTAGTAAACTTAGAATGGATACATTTCCAACACTTATTAGTCAAAATTGAGGCAACTTTGAATAGACACAATCACAAACGCTGGTATCAATGGCTTTAAAAAAAAAATAAAAAAATCACTTCACAGGTTTTTCCCCCAAAGACAAGACGTCAAAAGTGGTGTTTATATTGGGATAAGTCCATGCTACTGTCTTTACAGGCCTAGTCTATATCTCATTCTCAATCCCAACAGGAAAGAAAAGCACCGCCTAAAAAACGATGGAATTAGACTTAGTCTGTCCAACCATTGGGGTTGAAGCCTAATTATCTGCATTTAATGCCATGGATCATGTGACCGACTCAACATTCCACAATCTCTGAGGTGGCCTGAATGAAACGTGACGATAAACCCTTTGTTTCTGAGTGAATCACACACATGCTTTCACGGGGTTGCATCTCAAATGGCACCCCTATATAGTCTAGTGCACTACTTTTCACCAGAACCCAAATGGGCCCTGGTCAAAAGTAGTACACTATGTGGCCTAGGGTGGTCTAGTGGTCTAAGCCACAGCCCTCGGGGCACATACACCGCTGCAGCACGAGTTCCTGATCATTTCAGCACACTCTCTCCTTTATCTTTCCCACTGTCTCTATCCAATAAAGCATAAAAAATGCCATGAAAATATATATATAAAAACAAAAATTTTAAAGTAGTGCACTATATATGGAATAGGGTGCCATTTGGGACACGCCCATTCTCATCGTCCTCCTTGTGGATTCTCTACTGCTGTCTCCCTGATGAACATTAAGGATTCTCTGCTGC
The DNA here is from genome assembly GCF_045679555.1 of Salvelinus alpinus. NCBI lineage: Eukaryota > Metazoa > Chordata > Actinopteri > Salmoniformes > Salmonidae > Salvelinus > Salvelinus alpinus. The sequence continues at coordinate 116,806,602 of NC_092086.1, read as the reverse complement.
CGTCTCCCCGCTGAACATTAAGGATTCTCTGCTGCTGTCTCCCCGCTGAACATTAAGGATTCTCTGCTGCCGTCACCGTCCCCGCTGAACATTAAGGATTCTCTGCTACCGTCTCCCTGCTGAACATTAAGGATTCTCTGCTGCCGTCTCCCCGCTGAACATTAAGGATTCTCTGCTGCCGTCTCCCCGCTGAACATTAAGGATTCTCTGCTGCTGTCTCCCCGCTGAACATTAAGGATTCTCTGCTGCTGTCTCCCCGCTGAACATTAAGGATTCTCTGCTGCTGTCTCCCTGCTGAACATTAAGGATTCTCTGCTACCGTCTCCCTGCTGAACATTAAGGATTCTCTGCTGCTGTCTCCCCGCTGAACATTAAGGATTCTCTGCTACCGTCTCCCTGCTGAACATTAAGGATTCTCTACTGCTGTCTCCCTGCTGAACATTAAGGATTCTCTGCTGCTGTCTCCCCGCTGAACATTAAGGATTCTCTGCTGCTGTCTCCCCGCTGAACATTAAGGATTCTCTGCTGCTGTCTCCCCGCTGAACATTAAGGATTCTCTGCTACCGTCTCCCTGCTGAACATTAAGGATTCTCTGCTGCTGTCTCCCCGCTGAACATTAAGGATTCTCTGCTGCTGTCTCCCCGCTGAACATTAAGGATTCTCTGCTGCTGTCTCCCCGCTGAACATTAAGGATTCTCTGCTGCTGTCTCCCCGCTGAACATTAAGGATTCTCTGCTGCTGTCTCCCCGCTGAACATTAAGGATTCTCTGCTACCGTCTCCCTGCTGAACATTAAGGATTCTCTGCTACCGTCTCCCTGCTGAACATTAAGGATTCTCTGCTACCGTCTCCCTGCTGAACATTAAGGATTCTCTACTGCTGTCTCCCTGCTGAACATTAAGGTGTGTTCCCTGAAGCAGTAATTATGACATTATAGGGAAGGAAGGTGTAGAAACTGGAGGAAACAGGGTGTTGGCTAAGTGGAAAAGTAATGTTGCAACTATCAACCAGTAAAACTGGGAAATCTCTTTTCGATCCCCACAATAACAATGACTAGCATGCCGATCTGGGGGAAGTATATCGGGGGACTCGTGTACTGCATTTAATTCCACTGCTCCATCTATCACTAGGCTAAATATACAGAGCCTTCAGAAAGTATTCACACCCCTTGACCTTGTCCACATTTTGTCGTGTTACAGCCTCAATTTAAAATGGATTAAATTGAGATGTATCACTGGCCTACACACACACACACACAATACCCCCATAAAGGTCAGTGGAATCATGTTCTTTGAAATGTTCACAAATTAATTAAAAATTAAAAGCTGAAATGTCATAAGTCAATGAGTATTCAGTCCCTTTGTTATGACCTAAATAAATTCAGGAGTAAAAATGTGCTTAACAAGTCACATATTAAGTTGCTTGGACTCACTCTGCGTGCAAAAATTTGTGTTTAACATGATTTAAAATGACTACGTCATCTCTATAACCAACACATACAATGATCTGCAAGGTCCCTCAATTGAGCAGTGAATTTCAAACACAGATTAAACCACAGAGACCAGAGAGGTTTTCTAATGCCTCGCAAAGAAGGGCACCTATTGGTAGATGGGTTAAAAAAAATACATTTTTTTTTAAAGCAGCTGTTTATTAAAATATCCTTTTTGAGCCTGGTGAAGTTATTAATTACACTTTGGATGGTGTATCAACACACCCAGTCACTACAAACATAAAAAGGCATTTTCCCTAAATAAAGTTGCCGGAGAGGAAGGAAACCGCTCAGGGATTTCACCCCGAGGCCAATGGTGACTGTAAAACAGTTACAGAGTTTAATGGTTGTGAACGGAGAAAAATGAGGATGGATCAACAACATTGTAGTGAGGTGTCCTTTTGAACACAGAAAATAAGTGAAATGCAACCAACCAACATAAAAAGCTGGTTAACTATGTATGCTGTGAGAAATGCACCATAAGCAATGTTTCAAGACTAAGCTTCACTCAGGCAGAGGGACATTAGCCTACATTTAATTCCTACAGAAACAGGCCTCAACAGAGGAATGTATAGTGCACTACTTTTGACCAAGCCCATTACACTATATAAGGAATAGGGTGCACTACTTTTGACCAGGCCCACTACACTATATAGGGAATAGGGTGCCATTTGGGACCCAGTCCAAGTCACCTGGCATGGAGGGATGACATTCTGGAGATTACTCACACCCTTCCTGTTAGAACAGCAGGAGCTGAACAAACTAGTTGTTTTGTCTTCACTTCCAATAAGGAAGCTTCGCTTCAAGTGTTTTTTTGTTGCTGTGATCATCTCTCTAAAAACATAGATTAACTAGGCCTAACGATTGGTGGTAAGAAGCTGGGTCGTATTCATTAGTGCACACCATACCATAAAACGGTTTGAAACAGAAAACGAAAAACAGTCTGCTTTCCTCCGTTTTAGTGAGTAAAGAATACGACCAAACAACAAGCCAATTAGTGATTGTCAGCAAGCCAAGAGGCATCCCACGTTTGAAATTCCTCTGTCTATAGCCTAGAACAAGTTGGCCTTCTGCCAGTGATAACATCTTGCCTGAAACAACAACTAGAGGGGATTATTTAAGATACTATATAAAGAGGTAGGGTTTCAGATGCTTTCAGAAGATGGGCAGGGACTCTGCTGTCCTAGCTTCAGGGGGGAGCTGGTTCCACCAAATGGGGTGCCAGGACAGAGAAGAGTGTGTGGAGTGTGTGGTGGAGAGGGGTGACATAGGATAACTTGAAAACCAGGCGTTCTGGATAAGTTACAGGGGTTTGATGGCAAACGAGAGCCAAGCCAACAGCATGTTGCAGTAGTCCAGACGGGTGATGACAAGTGTCTGGATTAGGACCTGCGCCACTTCCTGTGTGAGGTAGGGTCGTACTCTACAGATGTTGTAGAGCATGAACCTGCAGGAGCTAGTCACTGCTTCCTGTGTGAGGTAGGGTGGTACTCTACGGATGTTGTAGAGCATGAACCTGCAGGAACGGGTCACTGCTTCCTGTGTGAGGTAGGGTGGTACTCTACAGATGTTGTAGAGCATGAACCTGCAGGAGCTAGTCACTGCTTCCTGTGTGAGGTAGGGTGGTACTCTACAGATGTTGTAGAGCATGAACCTGCAGGAGCTAGTCACTGCTTCCTGTGTGAGGTAGGGTGGTACTCTACGGATGTTGTAGAGCATGAACCTGCAGGAGCGGGTCACTGCTTTGATGTTTGCAGAGAACGACAGGGTGTTGTCCAGGGTCACGCTAAGGTTCTTTGCACTCTGGGAGGGCGACACGAGTTGTCAACCGTGATCAAAGGAAGTGATGGAGGCATGTTTTAATGTGTCGGGGGAATAGGGTCAGTCTGTTATATCTGGAGTATTTCTCCTGTCTTATCCGGTGTCCTGTGTGAATATAAGTATGCTCTCTCGAATTCTCTCTCTTTCTTTTTCTCTCCATTCTCTCTCTCTCTCAGAGGACCTGAGCCCTAGGACCATGCCTCAGGACTACCTGGCCTGATGACTCCTTGCTGTCCCCAGTTCACCTGGCCGTGCTGCTGCTCCAGTTTCAACTGTTCTGCCTGCGGCTATGGAACCCTGACCTGTTTACCGGACGTGCTACCCGTCCCAGACCTGCTGTTTTCAACACTCTAGAGACAGCAGGAGCGGTAGAGATACTCTCAATGATCGGCTATGAAAAGCCAACTGACATTTACTCCTGAGGTGCTGACCTGTTGCACCCTCGACAACCACTGTGATTATTGTTATTTGACCCTGCTGGTCATCTATGAACATTTGAACATCTTGGCCATGTTCTGTTATAATCTCCACCCGGCACAGCCAGAAGAGGACTGGCCACCCCTCATTAAGTGTTGAATTTAGTCAACAACAAAAATGTATGGCTCATGTGCTACCTGAGGTTCATCTGATCTAATAGAAGTTTAGTAATGCTTAAGTTGTTACGAGTGTACTGATATAAGAAGGACACGTGACATCCCCGGCAACTGAGAAAAAACACTTTATATCAGAGTTGACTGGAGATGGCTATGCATATTCATGGCAGGAGACTAGTAAGCATAGCATCTCTCTCCATTGAATTGAGGCGGTTGACTTCAACATCCGTCATCGAATAATCAAAAAAGGATTACAATAAATGAGACGTGTACACCAATCCAAAGAAAGGATAGGCAGGAGCTAAACATCCCACGTGCCGCTTTGTGGAGAACTCCCATTGTTCGAGCAGAGAGACGCACATCTTGTCAGTATATCAATAATCTTTGTATAGGCACCAGCCGAACTTCCCAGACAAGACAGAAGAGTTTGCTCATATATTATGATGCCATTGTGACGTTTTCATGCACATTTGCCTTGAGATAAAACGCACCAAAACAGTTTAGTTAAGATGTAAAATTGTGCGCCTAAGATCTTCTTGGCAAAAACGACTAAATTAATGACGGATTTCTTGAGCTACACTACATGGTCAAAAGTATGTAGACACCCCTTCATTAAATCGAACACACAGCCATGCAATCTCCATAGACAAACATTGGCAGTAGAATGGGATCAATGGGATCAACTCCATATTAATGCCCATGATTTTGGAATGAGATGTTGGAAAATAAAGTGGCCACATACTTTTGTAGTGTATCTTAGATTCATTCGGACTATTTTGAGTTAGTGTAAACTGCCCACAGCGTCTCAAGATGGACAACACGTACTATTGTCGCTTTTAGGGGAGGATGCTTGGCTAGGCGCCAGCCCAACTGACGCATGCTGACGCCTTTAATGCCCAGAGCATGCAGGACCCCCAGCCAGCAAACAATGACCTAAAAACTCAAAAGAATCATGATTCTACACACCTCTCATTCACCATTGGGGAGCTTATTGGAACTGTTATCTGTGACTGAAACATATAAAGCAGTGCTTCAATTTCAAAAAATGTCATTTGTGATTTCTAAGCATACAAATAAGATTATGTATTGAAACCTTTGAAACAAGGTCTAGTTGCGGCCGCAACCGACCTGATTGTGAAGTGAATGAAATTGCTTGACCGCTTGCTCAATAGGATATCCTTCGCAAACTGCAGAAGCCACACAAAAGATTTGTTCTAGAGGTCGAGTGTTGCGCAGAGGCAGACTGAGCATGTTTTGGTTTTACAAAGCTGTGTCACTCGATAACATTCAATAATAAATGTATTGCATTCATTCTTGCACCATGCGATCATTTATCAACGTGTACTTTCCATATATGCTGCCTGATCTACTTTTCTGCGCGCACATGATAGACAGTTGGTGGTTGGAGTACGGTATGAATCCTGCTGTTGAATTCCTTGAAACCAGCAGGTCAAACTAACAAATAAAATGAACGACTCATTCGAAAAAAAATCATGATTCAAGTCAGTAAAGAGTCGTTCAAAAAAGAATCGTTCGCGAACTACACAATTCCTGCCATTTACGCTTACACCGCGTTAGTGTGTAAGGCAACATGTGTGCCCAGCTAGATGGTTGAACACCGCAGCGGTACAACCAGTCAGCAGGTCAGAACCGTCTCAACGCGGTCACAACACACAGGTGTTTGGAGCACGCTCCACAGCCAATTAGCACAGGTGGCCGCCAATGTCTTCAGTAAACAAACGACGTAACATGGCCGTGTTGGAACACTAACCCTATAAAAAGGTGTGTAGTAATTTAACCTTTTGTTTTTAGGAAATTATTTATTGCCGATATGAATTATACGTTCATATATTACCAATCCTTTTCAACTTTCAGAACGAGTGTCGGGGATCTTAAAACGAACCCGACCAAAAGATACTGTAATGAAACAGCAGGGAGCAGGTCTCGAACCCTCGACCTTCTAGCCCGAGGTCCGGCGCGCTATCGACTGTGCCGCAAAAACATGCTCGAGCGGCAGAGTCGATTTCCGCGCTTATAAACCCAGGGTCGTTACAATACTATCGTCAATAAGCACTAAAAGCAGTTAGCGTCTATGAATGGGGTACAAGATAACTAGCTAACCCAATGAATTAGACGGTGTAATTAATTGGGCAATAAGATAACTTGTTAGTTAACGTTATCATCTAACTACCATCGTGACCATATCAGGTGTTCACTCACAGGTTCAGTCAAACGACAATGCCATACCGATGATGTCGTAATTAGTGCTAGCATCAACAACACTAGCAGCTAACGTAAAATCCGTAACAAATACACTGATATCCAATTTTGTCTGTGCCAGTAACGTTGACGTTAGCTAGCTTACTAAATACAAGGGAGCGCTGAAAAACACCAGTTTAGACATTTAAACAAAACAATAACGTTAGTTAGTGACTAACAATTTAATGGTATTAAGAGACATTACTTAGCTAGCTAAACATCGATTAGCTTACTAGCTATCTCGTTCACGGTGGCTATCCTGTGAGAGGTTGTAAATTCAGTCTATCGACATAGATAGATAGCTGACGTTATATTTGACACGGCTTCTCGTCATGCTAACGTTAGCTTGCGACATACTTTAGCTAGCTAACATAGTGTGTCACTAGCTAAATTAATAGGCAATACTTACACATAGATGATGGACATGAAATGCATAAACCAGAGTACGAGAAATAGAATGAATCCAAATATAGAGAACCCTTGCATGGCAAGATCCAGAAGAGCCATTTCTGTGGCTAGCTGCTACGTTAACAACACCGGTGTAAATATCCAAGCAGACTGACGAGCCCAAGGGGAATCTTCCCCAAAAAACGTCGCTTGGGGTACGAACTGGGCGGGGTATGGCGCTTCCGCCCGTCTTTTCTTCTTCGGTGGATTTTATATGTCGGTTGGCAACCAACTTTACAGTGCATTACCGCCACCAACTGGACTGGAGGGTGGTCTAAATCTAAGGAAACCATTTATTTTTAAATTTTTTAAATGTAACCTTTATTTAACTAGGCAAGTCAGTTAAGAACAAATTCTTATTTACAATGACAGCCTAGAAACAGTTCAGGGGCAGAACGACAGATTTTTACTCAATCTAGCAACCATTTTGTTTACTGGCCCAACGCTCCAACCACTAGGCTACCTGCCGCCCCATTCAGTTGTAAGTGAACATTTAAGAACACAATACTATGCTTTCTTGAATATATTCACAGATCTAAGGACCCTAAAACAGGGAGGACAGGAGCAGCTTTTAATGTTCATGAGTTTAAGGCGGCAGTGACGAAAAGAGCAATGAATCATTTATCTGTTTACACAATGGAGTTGTCGGCATTTCTATTGGCTGCAGAGTGGGTGGAGGAGGTTGAGGCCAGACAGAGTAGTCATCTGCTCTGATTCCTGTGCAGCACTAAAAAACCCTCCTCCAACCCCCATGATATCTAGCTTGATACTGCAGCACCGATGAGCTTAATGCATTTGTGTCTCAGAGCAGACAGGATGTATTGTAAGAGGTTTTGCAGTGCTTGTGTAGGGTGAAACAGATTGGGGTATTTGTGATGTTCCTCTGGGTACCAGCTCATGTGGGAGTAGAGGGGAATGAGGAGGTGGATATTATCTCCAAGCAGGCTCTTAGAACATCCTAATGTTGAAATTCATTTTTACCTTTATTTAACTAGGCAAGTCAGTGAATAACAAATTCTTATTTATAATGACGGCCTACCCCAGCCAAACCCGGGCGGCGCTGGGCTAATTGTGCGCTGCCCTATGGGACTCCCAAACACGGCCGGATGCGATACAGCCTAGATTCAAACAAGGGACTGTAGTGACACCTCTTGCACTGAGATGCAGTGCCTTAGACCGCTGCACCACTCGGGAGTATGAATGGAATTGTCAATCAGTAAAGCAGAAGCCAAGGGGTTAATAAGAACAGCAGTTAAAAACTAATGGCAAGAGTTGTGGAATCACGGAGAGAAAGGGAAGACACCTGTATAAGATCCAGGAAAATGCATGGGCAGGGAGGTCCTCAGGCCGAGAGAGAAGGGAGGAAAGTGTCGTCACAAGGCTGAGACTGGGACACACAAGGCTGAGACTGGGACACACAAGACTGAGACTGGGATACACAAGGCTGAGACTGGGACACACAAGACTGAGACTGGGACATACAAGACTGAGACTGGGACACACAAGACTGAGACTGGGACACACAAGGCTGAGACTGGGACACACAAGACTGAGACTGGGACACACAAGACTGAGACTGGGACATACAAGACTGAGACTGGGACATACAAGACTGAGACTGGGACATACAAGACTGAGACTGGGACACACAAGACTGAGACTGGGACACACAAGACTGAGACTGGGACATACAAGACTGAGACTGGGACACACAAGACTGAGACTGGGACACACAAGACTGAGACTGGGACACACAAGACTGAGACTGGGACACACAAGACTGAGACTGGAACACACAAGACTGAGACTGGGACACACAAGGCTCAATAGTTAATTGAAATTGGTGGGGAAACATCTGACTGGGAGATGTGATCATTTTCAGGAGGATGGAGACAGTGGAACATTTCAGTAGCAGAAATATGTGAGAGAAAAGGAGCGATTGTTATTAGATTTGAGGAGTAATGTGGTTGAAGAGCCAGGATTAAGTGAACTGCTGGGGAAATCTTCAGGGGACCACTGCTCCCGAGTGGCGCAGTGGTCTAAGATACTGCATCTCAGTGCAAGAGGCGTCACTGCAGTACCTGGTTTGAATCCAGGCTGCATCACATCTGGCTGTGATTGGTCCCATAGTCCCATAGGGCAGTGCACAATTTACCCAGTGTCGTCCGGGGTAGGCTGTCATTGTAAATAAGAATTTGTTCTTAACTGACTTGCCTAATTAAATAAAAGGTTAAATAAAATTAAAATATCCATATGCTACACTTCCATTATCCAGTGATGACTTTAGCAGTGCAATATATAGCATGTTCAAAGCCATTCTATCTGCCCCCACCCCACACTCCATTCCTGACAGGCAATGCATCACATTAAATATTTATTTTACGTTGACAACTACTCTGTTAATATGCTCCGCCCGTGTCATTCGAGTGTCCAACCAGACCCCCAGGAACCTAAATACTCCCACTCTCTCAGCCAGATTCCTTCTATACAACTTTTCTAGAACAAAAAAAAACACGGTCTGTGTTTTCTCAACGGAGAACTTGAAGCCCCACTCGAGAGAACACCGCTTAAACTTCCCTAATCACTTCCTGAACTCTTCTGGCTGTCTGGGTAATATTTCTCCCTCTCTTCCACAGTGCCCCATCATCGGCAATGACCTCCCAATATCAGGTGTCACCTGGGAGAATACATCGTCAACTCATAATGGAGAACAACAAAGGACTAATGACACTTCCCTGGGGGATACCATTATCTACCTCATATCTTTCTGACATAGAGCTCACCACCCTCACTTGTATTGATCGCCCAAAAATCCATCCTCCATCCCCCATGTTATCCAGCTTGATACTGTAAGTATGCTTTCCTTCCACATCATATCATAGGCCTTCTCTGCATCAAAGAAAAAGGCTACCAGCGTCTCCTTATTTGCCTGTGCCTTCAGTATGACTGAGTCCAGGCCCAGTACAGGATCCATTGGTCACCTTCCTTTCCTGAACCATCTGGTGACATTAGTCCTCTACTCTCCAGAAAGTAAGTCAGTCTTTTCTAAACCATCTGGTGACATTAGTCCTCTACTCTCCAGAAAGTAAGTCAACCTTTCCGCTATCATCCTTTCCATACGTTTACAAACATCAGATGTCAATGCTATCGACCTATAGCTTGAAGGACAGGCTGCTTCCAACTTCCAGGCAGTTCTCCTTCCTGCCACACCTTATTGTGAAGTTCCAATACTTTCTTCAATACTTTCTCCAATACTTTCCCCTTTCTTCCATAGACTTACACAGTAATTATGACAACTTCCGGAGGACGTCCTATCAGAGCTCTTGCAGCATGAACTGACATGTTGTCCACCCAATCAAAGTATCAGATAATGAATGTAGTACTGAAAGCATAAGCTACATCTAGCTAGCACTGCAGTGCATAACATGTGGTGAGTAGTTGACTCAAAGAGAGAGAAAGACAATAGTTTCACAGTTTTGAACAAATTATTTTCTTCCAAAATTAAGAAGAAGCAGCAGAGAGAGAGCTTGCTATATTTGGTTGTATTTTTTAAACGTTCACTTAGCTAGCAAATGCAGCTAGCTAGTTTAGCATACTCAAACAGAGAGGGATGCTATGTTAGCTAGCTGGCTATGGCTATCCAACACTATAACTCTTCCAAGTCAAGGTAAGCTTTTGGTTTTATTTATTTCCACTGGGGCCCGCCGGTGTAACAGCTAAACTGCTTCCTGACTGTACACTGTACTGCATGATTATAGCGGGTTTACTAACACGTTAGTTCCAGCAGCTATGTTGACTATGACGTGACAACGATGTAGGCTGTGTGTAGCGGTTATGATATGAAGGTTTGGCTTGGAAAGGTTTTTTTTCTCCTGGTCACAGACAGCTGATGTGTTGTGCACTGAAGTCCACAAGGAAAAGGTGAGAGGAGCAGAGCGTGTAGATAGTTGATCATGCTGTTTTTATGTTGTTGCTGTGAAAGTGAACTGTTTGCATGTGATCGGGGGTGTATTCATTCTGCCGATTCTGTTGAAAAACGTTTCTTAAACGGAAGCAAAGGTTAACAAAACGGGGATAAACATACCAGAATTTGTCCAATAGAAACTCTAGTTTGCAACTGTTGGACTAATGAATACATCCTAGATCAGCTAGATGCAGGCAAGAGTGTTCAAGGTGGTATTGAATGTGTCACTGTCTGTCACCTTTATTACAAAGAATTATCTCGACCTGTGAACCTACGTTGTAAACTTTCATTCATAGGCTAGGTTGTAACAACCTCATGATGGGTACAGGGAAAATTTGAGATTTACCATGAATCGGCTTTAAGTGCCTATACTACGAATCAGGTTTCAAAAGTCAAATCAAAGTTTATTGGTTGCGTACACAGTTTAGCAGATCTTATAGCGGATGCAGCGAAAATGTTTATGTTACTAGCTCCTAACAAATAAAAGTATTTTGTTACTAGCTCCTAACAGAGCAGTAAAATGCTTATGTTACTAGCTCCTAACAAATAAAAGTATTTTGTTACTAGCTCCTAACAGGGCAGTAAAAATGTCAAACAAGTACACAAATAATAATTAAATAAATAGAAACAAGAAATCACGATTGTCATAACAATCTAAATAATACTACTGTAATCCAAATACAATCTATGCGTATATACACCAAAAATATATACTAAGAATACTATGTACAGCTGTAGATCAGCCTGGTCTCAGACCGGACGTAACATAGTAAATGTAAATCCATAGATATATAGAGCGCTAATAGCCACCAACACACCGCCATGTCTCGTTAGTACTACAAACTGGCGAGCTCTATTAGAGTGAGATATGTCAAGAATCCAGTATAGAGATAAACAGTGTGACAAAGTGCAATGCACACTAGTAGATATATTAGAATGAGCTAGGTAAAGGATCAGGTATATACCGTGCATTCGGAAAGTATTCAGACCCCTTCCCTTTTCCACATGTTGTTACTTTATAACCTTATTCTAAAATATATATTTTTTTGTTAAATGTTCCTCATCAATCGACACACAATACCTCACAATGACAAAGCAAAAACAGACCCTTTGCTATGAGTCTCGAAAATTGAGCTCATGTGCATCCTGTTTCCATTGATCACCCTTGAGATGTTTCTACTTGATTGGAGTCCACCGGTGGTAAATTCAATTGATTGGACATGATTTGGAAAGGCACAAACCTGTCTATAAAAGGTCCCACTGTTGACAGTGCATTTCAGAGCAAAAACTGGGGAAGGGTACCAAAAAATGTCTGCAGCATTGAAGGTCCCCAAGAATATAGTGACCTCCATCATTCGTAAATGGAAGACGTTTGGAACCGCCAAGACTCTTCAGGAGCTGGCCGCCCGGCCAAACACAGTTCCTCTGTGGAGATGGGAGAACCTTCCAGAAGGACAACCATCTCTGCAGCACTCCACTAATCAGACCTTTATGGTAAAGTGGCCAGACGAAAGTAAAAGGCACATGACAGCCCGCTTGGAGTCTGAGACCATGAGAAACAAGATTCTCTGGTCGGATGAAACCAAGATTGAACTCTTTGGCTTGAATGCCAAGCTTCACGTCTGGGGAAAACCTGGTACCATCCCTACGGTGAAGCAGGGTGGTGGCAGCATCATGCTGTGGGGATGTTTGTCAACGGCAGGGACTGGGAGACTAGTCAGGATCGAGGAAAAGATGAATGGAGCAAAGTACAGAGAGATCCTTGATGAAAACCTGCTCCAGAGTGCTCAGGACCTGACTGGGGCAAAGGTTCACCTTCCAACAGGACAACGACCCTAAGCACACAACCAAGACAACGCAGGAGTGGCTTCGGGACAAGTCTCTGAATGTCCTTGAGTAGCCCAGCCAGAGCCCAGACTTGAACCAGATCGAACATCTCTGGAGAGACCTGAAACTAGCTGTGCAACAACACTCCCCATCCAACCTGACAGAGCTTGAGAGGATCTACAGAGAAGAATGGGAGAAACTCCCCAAAAACAGGTGTGCCATCACAGCCCGCTTAGGGTTTGCCAAAAGGCACCTAAAGACTCTCAGACCATGAAAAACAAGATTCTCTGGTCTGATGAAACCAATGAAGAATGGGAGAAACAGTTATAAAAACCTGTTTTTGCTTTGTCATTATGGGATATTGTGTGTAGATTGATGTAATCCATTTTAGAACAAGGCTGTAACGTAACAACATGTGGACAAAGTCAAAGGATCTGAATACTTTCCAAATGCACTGTAAATAAATAGTGTGAAAAACAGTATTAATTAAACAGTCCAGTATTTAATGTTTCTATAAGTTACATATGGGACACCAGCGTTGGGTGTGTATGGGTGTATGCATATGTATGAGTGTGTGTGTGTGTTTTTGTCTTCTACTACAGCAGCTGGCTGTTAAGTAGTCTGACAGCCTGGAGATAGAAGCTGTTTCTCAGTCTCTTGGTCCCCTGCTTTGATGCACCTGTACTGTCTCTGTCTGCTAGCATGCTAGCAGGGTTAACAGACCATGACTCGGGTGGCTGAGGTCCTTGATGATCTTCTTAGCTTTCCTTTGACACAGAGTGCTGTAAATGTCCTGGAGGGCAGGCAGTGTGCCCCCCGGTGGTGCTCAGGAGAGCCATTCGGTTGAGGGCGGAGCAGTTTCCGTGCCAGGTGGTGATGCAGCCCGACAGAATGCTGGAATGCTCTCAATGGTGCATCAGTTTGAGGAGTTACCGAGGTAACTTTGGCCTCGGTAACTGGTACCACGAAAGTGGCTCACCTTCTGACTCACCCGTGGATTGACGTTTCAGCATTGTCTCAATGAAGAGTTCTGACTCACCCATGGATTGACGTTTCAGCAATGAAGGGTTCTGACTCACCCATGGACTGACGCTTCAGCAATGAAGGGTTCTGACTCACCCATGGACTGATGTTTCAGCAATGAAGAGTTCTGATTCACCCATGGATCGATGTTTCAGCATTATCTCAATGAAGAGTTCTGACTCGCCCATGGGTTGATGTTTCAGCATTATCTCAATAAAGAATTCTGACTCACCCATGGACTGACGTTTCAGCAATGTCTCAATGAAGAGTTCGGCGTTCGACTAGCCATGTGTGACATGCGCGCTTAGTTACAAGCCTGCTACTAGTTAACAGCAGGCGGGCGAGCAATATCCACCGTCGTAATAGGGGAGAGTGGGGTAAGTTGAGCCACTTTTTACATTCAGTATCACTAGGTCAAGGAAAATAAAATAGTATTCTGTCTAACAAAATAAATCTACATAAATACTGTATCTACATATATTTCAGGATGTTGTGTATCCCTGGAAATATTCACAATTCATGTAAACAAATGTTTTAATAACATAGGTTGTCCTAAAAAGTGGTTTCCTGTCACAAATTACCCGGGTATTACATTGGGACAGGACAGGGAGTTGAGCATTGGGACAGGGATAGTTGAGTATTGGGGCAGGGATAGTTGAGTATAGGGACAGTGAGTTGAGTATAGGGACAGTGAGTTGAGTATAGGGACAGTGAGTTGAGTATAGGGACAGAGAGTTGAGTATGGGGACAGGGATAGTTGAGTATAGGGACATTGTTGAGCATTGGGACAGAGAGTTGAGTATAGGGACAGGAAGTTGAGTATAGGGACAGTGAGTTGAGTATAGGGACAGTGAGTTGAGTATAGGGACAGTGAGTTGAGTATAGGGACAGGAAGTTGAGTATAGGGACAGGGAGTTGAGTATATTGTAGGCCTATGTTGGAGAAAGGAGTGCCTCAGAGAAGGACTAGCTTACATTTTAGGTTGTTTTAGAAGCTGTTAAGTTTGATTTAGGAGAACAGAAGAAAAATTACATTTTGTGTTCGCTGTCAAGTTTCATGTTCATCTTCATGAACAAATAATTTAATTAAACTCTTAACCAAACTGCCTTGTATTCATGGTGTGCATGACTTGTAATTGAGAATGTACTTTAGCCATTCTTGTATCCGTTAGGGAGTTTCCAAACACTCCCCCTCTCTCTCTCTCTCTCACACACACACACACATGATTACTTCCTCGTGCATGTTGTATGACTTCAGAGCGATGTCCATTGTCCGTGAGAGTGAGGCAATACTCAGCGTGTATTTAGATGTTGTCATAGTAAGTATCGGCGGAAACTGCCAGAGGAGCAGCTCAGGTCACGTGACATCACGAGGACACTTATCCACGTCACATGATGCCATGAGGTCACATATCTTTTGGAGCAACAGGTGAGTTCACATTAGTCATATAGACTATTATGGGATGTGGGTGCGTCGGTGGGAAGTTTACCCATTCAGTACACTTTAACTGGGCGTTACCACAATAGGTCTGTATACCATCAATAGAAATCATTTCAGATCATTTCACATAAGTAGCTAATCAAACACATTTTGGTTAAACATTATTTTATTAAATTTACACACAGACAGGCCACGTGTGAAACAAAAGCATGTTATTATTGAGTTTAGACATCATATTTTAAAATTGAACAAAGTGCACAATGTTTGAAAGATACCAGAACAGGTAACAATCAACCCGAAATTAATCTATGCAGCACGTTGGATTGTTTACTAAACATTTGCCTTTATGGTGCACTTAAAACAACCTCTAGAAGTCACTGACTGTTGTACATCTAGCAACACTCAAGACTTTGTCCTCCTGTAAAATAATGTCCTGTCTTCATCTGGTTTAATCTCATCCAGTAATGTCTGTTTTACAGTAATGTCTGTTTTACAGTAATGTCTGTTTTACAGTAATGTCTGTTTTACAGTAATGTCTGTTTTACAATAATGTCTGTTTTACAGTAATGCCTGTTCTTCACCAGGATGGACATATTAATATACAACTATATGACGGAACAGCTACATACATACAGTAGTAACCTAGCCCCTTTAGGGCTAGTAAGTGTTTTATGATACTAAAGGTGTCCATCTTGTGGTGAATTGAAAGGGTTGCAGAATTTTCCATTGATGTGGTAACTAGCCTGGTAAGAAGAAAAAATTGTATATTGTTTTGAAGGAGGAGCCCGCATATGGAAAAAAAGAACATCCTTTAAATATATGGAGAAAACCACTTAAAAGCGAACCCGATGGAGGAAGTTTATGAATGACCTTGGCCTATAGGGAGGAGAACTGGCAGTGTGGTGCCAGGACAACAACCTCTCCCTCAACGTGAGCAAGACAAAGGAGCTGATCGTGGACTACAGGAAAAGGCGGGTCGAACAGGCCCCCATTAACATCGACGTGGCTGTAGTGGAGCGCGTCGAGAGTTTTCAAGTTCCTTGGTGTCCACATCACCTACAAACTATCATGGTCCAAACACACCAAGACAGTCGTGAAGAGGGCACGACAAAACCTTTTCCCCTTCAGGAGACTGAAAAGATTTGGCATAGGTCCCCAGATCCTCAAAAGGTTCTACAGCTGCACCATCGAGAGCATCCTGACAAGCATCCTGACCGGTTGCATCACCACCTGGTACTCCAGTCACCCAAGTTACAGACTGTCTTCTCTGCTACCGCACGGCAAGTGGAGCGCCAAGTCTAGGACCAAAAGGCTCCTCAACAGCTTCTATCCCCAAGCCATAAGACTGCTGAACAATTAATAAAATTGCCACCGGACAATTTACATTGACCCCCCCCTCCGTTTTGTACACTGCTGCTACTCGCTGTTTATTATCTATGCATAGTCACTTCACCCCTACCTACATGTAGAAATTACCTCAACTAACCTGTACCCCTGCACACTGACTCGGTACCGGTACCCCTGAATATAGCCTCATTATTGTTATTGTGTTACTTTTTATTATTACTTTTTATTTTAGTCTACTTGGTAAATCTTTTCTTAACTCTATTTCTTGAACTGCACTGTTGGTTAGGGGCTTCTAAGTAAGCATTTCACGGTAAAGTCTACACTTGTTGTATTTGGCGCATGTGACAAATAAAGTTTGATTTGCTTCCGAAAAAGCAGAAGTACTGTAAGTCAGGGTTTTCTGTCGAGGTGTCACCGGGCCGGTAAGAAGAAAAGCGTTAAGTGAGGCTAACCTAAATCAGCAGACATGTTTAAATGACATTAACCTCTTTTCATCTGACGATGACAAACAACTGGGCAACCACTTATAACAGTCATTAATGAGGGAATCTGGGATGCACACAACACAATGGTTATATGCCAATACATTTTTTTTATTTTTATGTAACAATCCCAGATTGCCCCCTTTTGTAGAAGCCTGATGAAGTTTTTCCACTCGGAGACCCGGAAGAGGCCATGGCAATAATGAGTGTGTTTGTAATGTTTGTGTGAATGTTAGGTTTCCTTGTGAAAGAGACCTTGGTCCCTGGACCCACGACTGCCACTCTTGTATCAAACAGGATATGGCAAAATAACACTATGTCTCAAATGGCTCCCTATTCCCTATATAGTGCACTACTTTTGACCAGAGTCCTACGGGGCCATAAGGTGCCATTTGGGACACACCCTTAAGTTAAAGGGAAAGGGAAGTCACAGTGACATCCTGTGGTCAGGGGCTCTACTGACACTGAGTGGTGGTGGAAACATGCGTCTACGGGCGGAAAGTGCTTTCCTTGGTATCAGTTACAGCTTTTCCATGACGCTAAAATAAACCCGATCAAGTTCAGTCCGTGGCTGTCCCCCCCCTGGCTCAGCACAACATCTTGTATGTTGTGAATTAACTGAAAGTAACTGAAAATAACTGGAATTCCATGTGAATTATAAGTATATTTTGGTGGGTTTAAACAGGAAGACCTAGCTTCCTGTCACTGACTATAAGCGTTTTCCATTTAAGCATCGACGTCTCAACAACAGGAAAGGAAGGAGTTTAACGATTCCGAGGCAGTTTCGAGCCGCCCCCCCCCCCCCCCCCCCCGACTTAAAACATCTCTTCAGTTTAAGATGATGCAATGCAAAACAAAGCAATTACTAAAGAACAATGTAACAATGTTGTATAAGATCAAGTTTATATTAAATGTTACCAAACTGGTAAAAAAAAATCTAAAAAATAACTTTGGGACTAAAAATACTAACATCCAAGAAACAAAATGTAAAAAATTAGCTCCATATACAAACCTATTATTACTTCATATAATATATATTATTAAAGAAACACGACAAAACGATGTGGCACAGGAGAAAACATATGTCTTAAATTAATGTAACCCGATCACTTTTTCATCGTTTTTGGATTCCAACATAAGTTTCCCTCTGCATGATTCCGGCGTTTTTGTGTCCTGTCCTGCAAAGAAAACACAAATAACATACATATATATATACATACATCTATATATATTTCTATTTTAAAGGAGGACAGAAAGCACCACAGCCCTTTGTAGATGGAAGTTGCTCTTGGGTTAAAGGGTTCATTGGTCATCAAAAACAAGGACCAGGGCATAAGGCACTTCATCATATTTCGTTGTATTCCCCCTCTCCGAAGAACCCACGGGCCACTGCATAGGTCCCCCAGCCTAGACCCTGGTCTAAAGTAGTGCACTATATAGGGAATAGGGTTCCATAAGGCTCTGGTCTAAAGTAGTACACTATATAGGGAATAGGGTTCCATAGGGCTCTGGTCTAAAGTAGTGCACTATAATAGGGAATAGCCTGCCATAACGAGATGCAACATAGACCAGAGTTTAGTACCTTAGAACAGGTTACAGGATCGTGGTTCTCTGAAGGGGTTGGAGCCCGTCGGAACCCCGACAAGCAGAGCATCTTTCGCTGCATTCTGATGGCAGTACTGCTGGAGCTCGGCCGCTGCCTGAGACACCTGGGGGAACAATTAGTGTTTACATGCTTAATAAAGGGCCTGTGAAGTAACAATGATGTTCCTATCATGTTTTGTATCATATGTGTACAACAGCTGATGAAACTAACACTGTAAAAGTGTGGGGGGGAAATACGATCAGTGTTATTTCCTGATAGTTTCTGGTTTAAGATCAATAGGACACCAAATCATAACTTTATTGACATTATTTTTTACCTGCAGTGACCCGTTTAATATCATCCAGCAATAATTCCATATAATTAATGAAACGGCAGACAATGAATTAATTAATTATATAATACCATGGCGAATCACTTTCTATTTAGGAAGTATCAAGGCCAATTTTGGTCGACTCAATTTTAAACGGAATTAACGACTTTTTTCGCAGCATCAGTCACATCACAGTCGGACCACACAAGAGCTGTCTGAAACAGATACTGTAGACTAAATGGAATGCAATCATTACCCACACGTTTACAATCATCGTTTGAAATGACATGCAATAAATACACCCCCAAAATCTATCCTATACAAAAGCTTCTGCCTGTCTTTCTTTTAAGATGTTCTTTCCGTTTACCTTAATCCGTTCCAAACTGGCTTCGAGTTTCAATTGTTCGACAAGTCGACGCATGTTGGACACGTTGGAATTAGACGTCATGTTGATGATTTCTTTCTTTCTTTCTTTCTTGTTATTTTTTTTGTTGTTGGTCAAATTGTTTGAGGACTATTAGAAATATTGACGGGGAACGGCGCTTTCTGGACTGGTAAAAAAAAAAAAGAAGAAAGAAAGAAATTCACTTCCCAAACTTTTGAAGCAGGAAGCCACATCCTCAGATGGGGAGGACCAGAGGCGTCATGCAACTCAAAAAATTGAGGGGGCACAAAGCATGAAGATGCAGAGGCATCATGCTCGTTTTCCTTGATTAAAAAAACAAAACATGTATTTATTACTAGACACCTAGCAATTGTATGAAGTTAGCTAGCAAGCCCAGATAGGTTCCCAACCTCCCATCCTCATAACTAGCTTCCAAAAAGACATTTCAGGCTATAAATCAATTTAGAATAGCTAGCTTGTCTAACAATCTTAGCTGGCATGTCTGCTGGCAAGTTTGGTATACTTTAGAAAAGCAAGCAATAACTAAATGAACTGAATAAGACACACATTCCTTTACATTATTTTACACTGAACGGAATTTGCAAAAAGTGCAACAACAAAAAACGTTTTTAAACTGTATAGCTGATCAACGCACCATCATACCAGGTCATTTAATGCTTAAAAACAAAACAAAATAGGATGAATAAGATATTTGGCCAAAAGAAGTGCCCTTTCTTACTGATCTCTATAGCTTCCGTTCAAAACAAATCCTGTGAAATGACGTCAACACATACTGGATGAGTTACTGGCTAGCTTAGCTAACAAACTAGCTTCAGTGGTTAGCTTAGCTAACAAACTAGTTTCAGTGGTTAGCTTAGCGAACAAACTAGCTAGGTCGGTTGCGGTGTGCATGACCAGAATGACATGTCGACGAACCACCAAACCAATTTTTGTTCGAAAATTGAGAAAAGGGTGGAGTTGGACAGTTTTTGTGTGTGCCCAAATTCGATCTTTAACAGATCAAATCTGAGGGGGCATTTGCCCTTGTGCCCATGCTCCCTATGGCTATGACACCTCTGGGGAGGACCAATAAGGACCAAGTAGAGAGCTGAGCTCCAGACCCAAAAATAAAATCATGCTCTCAGAGGCCCGCAGCTGCAGTGTTGGCACTACAGTGTTGGCACATTGGCATCTTTATGTTTTGCATCTGACAGGTACAGTTGAAGTCGGAAGTTTACATACACTTAGGTTGGAGTCATTAAAACTTGTTTTTCAACCACTCCACACATTTCTTGTTAAAAAACTATAGTTTTGGCAAGTCGGTTTGGACATCTACTTTGTGCTTGACACAAGTAATTTTTACAACAATTGTTTAAAGACAGATAATTAAACTTATAATTCACTGTATCACAATTCCAGTGGGTCAGAAGTATTCATACACTAAGTTGACTGTGCCTTTAAACAGCTTGGAAAATTTCAGAAAAGGATGTCATGGCTTTAGAAGCTTCTGATAGGCTAATTCAAATCAAATCAAATCAAATGTATTTATATAGCCCTTCTTACATCAGCTGATATCTCAAAGTGCTGTACAGAAACCCAGCCTAAAACCCCAAACAACAAGCAATGCAGGTGTAGAAGCACATCATTTGAGTCAATTGGAGGTGTACCTGTGGATGTATTTCAAGGCCTACCTTCAAACTCAGTGCCTCTTTGCTTGACATCATGGGAAAAATCAAAAGAAATCAGCCAAGATCTCAGAAAACAAATTGTAGACCTCCACAAGTCTGGTTCATCCTTGGGAGCAATTTCCAAACGCCTGAAAGTACCACGTTCATCTGTACAAACAATAGTACGCAAGTATAAACACCATGGGACCACGCAGCCGTCATACTGCTCAGGAGATGAACGTACTTTGGTGCAAAAAGTGCAAATCAATACCAGAACAACAGCAAAGGACCTTGTGAAGATGCTGGAGGAAACAGGTACAAAAGTATCTAAATCCACAGTAAAACAAGTCCTATATCGACATAACCTGAAAGGCCGCTCAGCAAGGAAGAAGCCTCTGCTCCAAAACCGCCATAAAAAAGCCAGACTACGGTTTGCAACTGCACATAGGGACAAAGATTGTACTTTTTGGAGAAATGTCCTCTGGTCTGATAAAACAAAAATAGAACTGTTTGGCCATAATGACCATCGTTATGTTTGGAGGAAAAAGGGGGAGGCTTGCAAGCCGAAGAACACCATCCCAACCGTGAAGCGCGGGGGTGGCAGCATCATGTTGTGGGGGTGCTTTGCTGCAGGAGGGACTGGTGCACTTCACAAAATAGATGGCATCATGAGGGAGGAAAATGATGTGGATAAATTGAAGCAACATCTCAAGACATCAGTCAGGAAGTTAAAGCTTGGTCGCAAATGGGTCTTCCAAATGGACAATGACCCCAAGCATACTTCCAAAGTTGTGGCAAAATGGCTTAAGGACAACAAAGTCAAGGTATTGGAGTGGCCATCACAAAGCCCTGACCTTAATCCTATAGAACATTTGTGGGCAGAACTGAAAAAGCATGTGCGAGCAAGGATGCCTACAAGTCTGACTCAGTTACACCAGCTCTGTCAGGAGGAATGGGCCAAAATTCACCCAATGTCACGCCCTGACCTTAGAGATCCTTATTTATTCTCTATGTTTGGTTAGGTCAGGGTGTGACTCGGGTGGGAAAATCTATGTTTTCTATTTCTTTGTTGTTTTGCAGAGTGTGGTTCCCAATCAGAGGCAGCTGTCTATCGTTGTCTCTGATTGGGGATCATATATAAGTTGTCATTTTCCGTTTTGTGGGGTGTTGTTTTCTGTTTAGGTTGTTTCCCTGACAGAACTGTGCACTTTCGTTTTCTCCTATTGTCATTTTGTTTGAGTGTTTTTGTGAACATTAAATCATGAACACTTTCCACGCTGCGCTTTGGTCTCATTCCGACGACAAACGTTACACCCAACTTATTGTGGGAAGCTTGTAGAAGGCTACCCGAAACGTTTGACCCAAGTTTGACCCATTTAAAGGCAATGCTACCAAATACTAATTGAGTGTATGTAAACTTCTGACCCACTGGGAATGTGATGAAATAAATAAAAGCTGAAATAAATCATTCTCTCTACTATTATTCTGACATTTCACATTCTTAAAATAAAGTGGTGATCCTAACTGACCTAAGACAGGGAATTTTTACTAGGATTAAATGTCAAGAATTGTGAAAAACTGAGTTTAAATGTATTTGGCTAAGGTGTATGTAAACTTCCCGACTTCAACTGTATATGAAAAAAATATCCACAGACAGTTAAAATATATCATTTTTAATATTTTAGGAGGGTTGGGGGGGAATATGAATACTTTGTATAATTTTGTGTACCGGTATTTTCAATTGTGATTCAAAACTTCCCAGGTAAGACAAAGACATGTCATTCAGATACATTACGGGGAGGTTTGCCCGACCCAGATGAAGACTATTCCTTTATTTAACTAGGTAACTCAGTTAAGAACAAATTGTTATTTTACAATGACAGGCTTACACCGGCCAAACCGTAACCAGGACGACGCTGGGCCAATAGTGCGCCGCCCTATGGGACTCCCGATCACGGCCGGTTGTGATACAGCCCAGGATTGAACCAGGGTCTGTAGTGACGCCCTCTAGCACTGTGATGCAGTGCCTTAGACCGCTGCGCCACTCGGGAGCCCCCAATGGTTCATGGACCAACGTAGACCAGAAGTAGAGCTAATCTGGGGTCTGATGGGATGACAGACGAGCAGCTACAACAGACAACCTTGTGTAAACCTTGGGTTGTGTCCCGAATGACATTTGAAACGTACAGTAGGCTTCGTAATAAGAGCAGTTCCTTCAAGGGAGGTTTCTGATACACCTTTCTGATACAGGCAGAAAGCTGTAAGACCATTTTATGAAAGGCAGCACTTATACCAGCAGTGCTGCAAAAAGATTCCATATACCTTAAAAGCTATTATAATACCGTTCACCTTTAAAATGTCCCCGATCCAAGAGGAAGAGGTTGAACAAGAGGGTTATCTCTCGCCAAACTCTGTCCAAAATAAGCCCAATGCGTTTCTATGGGCTTAAGCAGACCAAAGATTATTGCCTGCCAGGACAACGACTCCTGTTGTTAGGGCAGAGACATGAGCATCTCATCATTATATAAAGATCTCTGCCCCGATAGAATATCTCTGAAAATAATGTTACCATTCCATACAAACAGGCATTATTGTTAATCGTCTGTATAAACATCATCAGTAGATTTATTCACAAAATACACAGGTATACAAACACAATGTGACTGTATAACAGGCACAGGTCGGGTGTGATTATTGATAGGCATGTTGTCAATCGTCAATAAAAGTGAGTCGTCCAGGTCCTTCATTCTTCATCCACCGTCGGTACCTCTTCCACCTGGGATCCAGGGCCATCTTCGTCTTCATCTCTTCCTCCTGCTCCTCCTTGTACACCTGTACAACAACAGAAAACAATATAAATATACAAACATTCATAAATCATTTGGGGTTTTAAATCTGTAACCATTTCCCATTAGTGTCAGTCTGTTTCTGCCCCTCTTGCCAAACATCTTTACGTTGTAACCACACCGTAATACATGGTGCAAAGCTTCACACTGTTACTTATTACTACTGCTACTACAACTATACTGCTACAATTATACTATTACAATTACACTACAACTATACTACTACTGTTACTAACTACTACAACTATAACTATACAACTACTACATAATACTACCGCTACAACGTTACTACTACTATAATACTACAACAACTTATTCCACCTCCCCCCCACCACTACAATACAACAACTTCTCCACCCCCCCACCACTACTACTACAATACAACAACTTCTCCACCCCCCCCACCACTACTACAATACAACAACTTCTCCACCCCCCCACCACTACTACCACCACTACTACTACAATACAACTTCTCCACCCCCCCACCACTACTACAATACAACAACTTCTCCACCCCCCCACCACTACTACTACTACAATACAACAACTTCTCCACCCCCCCACCACTACTACAATACAACAACTTCTCCACCCCCCCACCACTACTACTACTACTACAATACAACAACTTCTCCACCCCCCACCACTACTACTACTACTACAATACAACAACTTCTCCACCCCCCACCACTACTACTACTACAATACAACAACTTCTCCACCCCCCCACCACTACTACTACTACAATACAACAACTTCACCATCCCCCCCACAACTACAATACAACAACTTCTCCACCCCCCCCCCACCACTACTACCACAATACAACAACTTCTCCACCCCCCCACCACTACTACCACAATACAACAACTTCTCCACCCCCCCCCCACCACTACTACTACTACAATACAACAACTTCTCCACCCCCCCCCCCACCACTACTACTACTACAATACAACAACTTCTCTACCCCCCCACCACTACTACCACTACTACTACTACAATACAACTTCTCCACCCCCCCCACCACTACTACCACAATACAACAACTTCTCCACCCCCCCACCACTGCTACCACAATACAACAACTTCTCCACCCCCCCACCACTACTACCACAATACAACAACTTCTCCACCCCCCCCCCCCCCCACCACTACAATACAACAACTTCTCCACCCCCCCCACCACTACTACTACAATACAACAACTTCTCCACCCCTCCACCACTACTACAACTTCTCCACCCCCCCCCCCACCACTACTACTACTACTACTACAACAATACAACAACTTCTCCACCCCCCCACCACTACTACTACTACAATACAACAACTTCTCCACCCCCCCACCACTACTACTACAATACAACAACTTATCCACCCCCCCACCACTACAATACAACAACTTATCCACCCCCCCCACCACTACTACCACAATACAACAACTTCTCCACCCCCCCCCACCACTACTACCACAATACAACAACTTCTCCACCCCCCCCCACCACTACTACCACAATACAACAACTTCTCCACCCCCCCACCACTACTACCACAATACTACAACTTCTCCACCCCCCCACCACTACTACTACAACTTCTCCACCCCCCCACCACTACTACTACAATACTACAACTTCTCCACCCCCCCACCACTACTACTACAATACTACAACTTCTCCACCCCCCCACTACTACTACAATACTACAACTTCTCCACCCCCCCACCACTACTACTACAATACAACAACTTCTCCACCCCCCCACCACTACTACTACTACAATACTACAACTTATCCACCCCCCCACTACTACTACTACTACTACTACTACAATACTACAACTTCTCCACCCCCCCCCACTACTACTACTACTACAATACTACAACTTCTCCACCCCCCCACCACTACTACGTTTGTTACTACAGACCTCATAGTTGTCTTTGATCCAGAGCTGCCTCTTCAGTAAGGCGTCTCTCTGCTCCTCCTCCAGACTGTCAAACTGAGACTGAGACATCTTCATGTGCTTCCTGATGATGTACAGCTTCTCCTCGTCTCCGTACTCCTCTCTGCAGACGGTGAACCTGTAGAGCCACTTACAGTACCAGACCACATAGGCACACAGGCAGTAAGGGAACAGGACAATCTTACAGAGCAGGATGTCCAAGATTTTAGGCTTCTGGTAGCCTCCCTGGATGTCGATCTTGTTCTTGATGATGTCACGGATGATTTCTTCTTCCTGTTCCCGGATCTCCTCTTTGGACCGCCGGTTCCTGCCCTTCTCTTTTGTCTTGTTCAGGAGACCCAGCTGCTTGGCTATCTCTGTCGCCTGGATACGGTACTTGGGGACCGTTGATAGGTAGGTGATGGCTTCAGTGTAGCTGGCCCACCAACTGTAGTACTGAAGGAAGAAACCTGTTAGGATGTTTCCCAAATGGCACCCTATTCCCTATGTAGTGCACTACTTTAGACCAGAGCCCTATTCCCTATATAGTGCACTACTTTAGACCAGAGCCCTATGGAACCCTATATAGAGCACTACTTTAGACCAGAGCCCTATGGAACCCTATTCCCTATATAGAGCACTACTTTAGACCAGAGCCCTATTCCCTATATAGTGCACTACTTTAGACCAGAGCCCTATAGAACCCTATTCCCTATATAGTGCACTACTTTAGACCAGAGCCCTTATCCCTATATAGTGCACTACTTTAGACCAGAGCCCTATAGAACCCTATTCCCTATATAGTGCACTACTTTAGACCAGAGCCCTTATCCCTATATAGTGCACTACTTTAGACCAGAGCCCTATAGAACCCTATTCCCTATATAGTGCACTACTTTAGACCAGAGCCCTATAGAACCCTATTCCCTATATAGTGCACTACTTTTGACCAGAGCTCTTTGGACATGAAATAGGTTGCCACATGAGACTGTTTGGTTTTGAGTGTGGAAACAGTTTCCTTCTAAATAAATACTGCATTTAGCCAAGAGACTTTTGAGAGAGTATGTGAAGATACGACTGTACCTGAAAGATTGATATAGTAACCACGGTCACCAGAATGACTATCCGTACGTCCACTTTAGGTGCCAGGCGTCTCCTGTAGTAGGTGTAGTAGTGGCTGTAGAACTCTTCAGGGTGGTCCAGCATGTAGTCGTAGTCTCTACGGGAGTCCTCATCCTGAAACACAGGAGGAAATGGGTCTTATCTTCACCTTCCTATAACAAAACTATTACGACCACTAGACAATAGGCCTAGTAACAAGACAAGTTACAAGAAGATTATTTAAATATATATATATATTTTACCTTTATTTAACAAGGCAAGTCAGTTAAGAACAAATTCATATTTACAATGACAGCATACCTGGGAACAGTGGATTAACTGCCTTGTTCAGGGGTAGAACGACAGATTTAGTTTGTTATATTTAAACCTTGTCAGCTAAGGGATTCGATCCAGCACCTTTCAGTTACTGGCCCTCCACTCTAACCACTAGGCTACCTGCCGCCTCTACGCTCTAACCACTAGGCTACCTGCCACCTCTACACTCTAACCACTAGGCTACCTGCCGCCCCTCCACTCTAACCACTAGGCTACCTGCCGCCCCTCCACTCTAACCACTAGGCTACCTGTCGCCTCTACACTCTAACCACTAGGCTACCTGCCGCCTCTACACTCTAACCACTAGGCTACCTGTCGCCTCTACACTCTAACCACTAGCCTACCTGCCGCCACTACACTCTAACCACTAGGTTACCTGCCGCCACTACACTCTAACCACTAGGCTACCTGCCGCCTCTACACTCTAACCACTAGGCTACCTGCCGCCTCTACACTCTAACCACTAGGCTACCTGCCACCTCTACACTCTAACCACTAGGCTACCTGCCACCTCTACACTATAACCACTAGGCTACCTGCCACCTCTACACTATAACCACTAGGCTACCTGCCACCTCTACACTATAACCACTAGGCTACCTGCCACCTCTACACTATAACCACTAGGCTACCTGCCACCTCTACACTATAACCACTAGGCTACCTGCCACCTCTACACTATAACCACTAGGCTACCTGCCACCTCTACACTATAACCACTAGGCTACCTGCCACCTCTACACTATAACCACTAGGCTACCTGCCACCTCTACACTATAACCGCTAGGCTACCTGCCACCTCTACACTATAACCGCTAGGCTACCTGCCACCTCTACACTCTAACCGCTAGACTACCTGCCACCTCTACACTCTAACCGCTAGGCTACCTGCCACCTCTACACTCTAACCGCTAGGCTACCTGCCACCTCTACACTCTAACCACTAGGCTACCTGCCACCTCTACACTCTAACCACTAGGCTACCTGCCACCTCTACACTCTAACCACTAGGCTACCTGCCACCTCTACACTCTAACCACTAGGCTACCTGCCACCTCTACACTCTAACCACTAGGCTACCTGCCACCTCTACACTATAACCACTAGACTACCTGCCACCTCCAAACTCTAACCACTAGGCTACCTGCCGCCCCTCCACTCTAACCGCTAGACTACCTGCCACCTCTACACTCTAACCGCTAGACTACCTGCCACCTCTACACTATAACCACTAGGCTACCTGCCACCTCTACACTATAACCACTAGGCTACCTGCCACCTCTACACTATAACCACTAGGCTACCTGCCACCTCTACACTCTAACCACTAGGCTACCTGCCACCTCTACACTCTAACCACTAGGCTACCTGCCACCTCTACACTCTAACCACTAGGCTACCTGCCACCTCTACACTCTAACCACTAGGCTACCTGCCACCTCTACACTCTAACCACTAGGCTACCTGCCACCTCTACACTCTAACCACTAGACTACCTACCACCTCTACACTCTAACCACTAGGCTACCTGCCACCTCTACACTCTAACCACTAGGCTACCTGCCACCTCTACACTATAACCACTAGACTACCTGCCACCTCCAAACTCTAACCACTAGGCTACCTGCCGCCCCTCCACTCTAACCGCTAGACTACCTGCCACCTCTACACTATAACCACTAGGCTACCTGCCACCTCTACACTATAACCACTAGGCTACCTGCCACCTCTACACTATAACCACTAGACTACCTGCCACCTCCAAACTCTAACCACTAGGCTACCTGCCGCCCCTCCACTCTAACCGCTAGACTACCTGCCACCTCTACACTCTAACCGCTAGACTACCTGCCACCTCTACACTATAACCACTAGGCTACCTGCCACCTCTACACTATAACCACTAGGCTACCTGCCACCTCTACACTCTAACCACTAGGCTACCTGCCACCTCTACACTATAACCACTAGGCTACCTGCCACCTCTACACTATAACCACTAGGCTACCTGCCACCTCTACACTATAACCACTAGACTTCCTGCCACCTCCAAACTCTAACCACTAGGCTACCTGCCACCTCCACACTCTAACCACTAGGCTACCTGCCACCTCCACACTCTAACCACTAGGCTACCTGCCACCTCCACACTCTAACCACTATGCTACCTGCCATCTCCACACTCTAACCACTAGGCTACCTGCCACCTCCAAACTCTAACCACTAGGCTACCTGCCACCTCCACACTCTAACCACTAGTCTACCTGCCACCTCCACACTCTAACCACTAGGCTACCTGCCACCTCCACACTCTAACCACTAGGCTACCTGCCACCTCCACACTCTAACCACTAGGCTACCTGCCACCTCCACACTCTAACCACTAGGCTACCTGCCACCTCCACACTCTAACCACTAGGCTACCTGCCACCTCCACACTCTAACCACTAGGCTACCTGCCACCTCCACACTCTAACCACTAGGCTACCTGCCACCTCCACACTCTAACCACTAGGCTACCTGCCACCTCCACACTCTAACCACTAGGCTACCTGCCACCTCCACACTCTAACCACTAGGCTACCTGCCACCTCCACACTCTAACCACTAGGCTACCTGCCACCTCTACACTCTAACCACTAGTCTACCTGCCACCTCCACACTCTAACCACTAGGCTACCTGCCACCTCCACACTCTAACCACTAGGCTACCTGCCACCTCCACACTCTAACCACTAGGCTACCTGCCACCTCCACACTCTAACCACTAGGCTACCTGCCACCTCCACACTCTAACCACTAGGCTACCTGCCACCTCCACACTCTAACCACTAGGCTACCTGCCACCTCCACACTCTAACCACTAGGCTACCTGCCACCTCCACACTCTAACCACTAGGCTACCTGCCACCTCCACACTCTAACCACTAGGCTACCTGCCACCTCCACACTCTAACCACTAGTCTACCTGCCACCTCCACACTCTAACCACTAGGCTACCTGCCACCTCCACACTCTAACCACTAGGCTACCTGCCACCTCCACACTCTAACCACTAGGCTACCTGCCACCTCCACACTCTAACCACTAGTCTACCTGCCACCTCCACACTCTAACCACTAGGCTACCTGCCACCTCCACACTCTAACCACTAGGCTACCTGCCACCTCCACACTCTAACCACTAGGCTACCTGCCACCTCTACACTCTAACCACTAGGCTACCTGCCACCTCTACACTCTAACCACTAGGCTACCTGCCACCTCCACACTATAACCACTAGGCTACCTGCCACCTCTCCACTCTAACCACTAGGCTACCTGCCACCTCTCCACTCTAACCACTAGGCTACCTGCCACCTCTCCACTCTAACCACTAGGCTACCTGCCACCTCTCCACTCTAACCACTAGGCTACCTGCCACCTCCACACTCTAACCACTAGGCTACCTGCCACCTCCACACTCTAACCACTAGGCTACCTGCCACCTCCACACTCTAACCACTAGGCTACCTGCCACCTCTCACACTCTAACCACTAGGCTACCTGCCACCTCCACACTCTAACCACTAGGCTACCTGCCACCTCCACACTCTAACCACTAGGCTACCTGCCACCTCCACACTCTAACCACTAGGCTACCTGCCACCTCCACACTCTAACCACTAGGCTACCTGCCACCTCCACACTCTAACCACTAGGCTACCTGCCACCTCCACACTATAACCACTAGGCTACCTGCCACCTCTCCACTCTAACCACTAGGCTACCTGCCACCTCTCCACTCTAACCACTAGGCTACCTGCCACCTCTCCACTCTAACCACTAGGCTACCTGCCACCTCTCCACTCTAACCACTAGACTACCTACCACCTCCACACTCTAACCACTAGGCTACCTGCCACCTCCACACTCTAACCACTAGGCTACCTGCCACCTCCACACTCTAACCACTAGGCTACCTGCCACCTCCACACTCTAACCACTAGGCTACCTGCCACCTCTCCACTCTAACCACTAGGCTACCTGCCACCTCTCCACTCTAACCACTAGACTACCTACCACCTCTCCACTCTAACCACTAGGCTACCTGCCACCTCTCCACTCTAACCACTAGGCTACCTGCCACCTCTACACTCTAACCACTAGGCTACCTGCCACCTCTACACTCTAACCACTAGGCTACCTGCCCCTTATCAGAATGATTTACAGCTGTATGCATATATCAAGCATCTCAGAGTAGGAGTGCTTACTTCGGATCAGTTTTGCCTTTTAGATTACAACAAACAAGAGAATATAGCCATGGGGGCCCTGATCCTAGATCAGCACCCCTACTTTAAGAAACAGGATGGACATACCTGCTCTACCTTTCTCAGGATACTACTACGGTAGTTACGTGAAAAGGGACTATACACTGATCACTTTACTGTGAGTCTCTTCAAATCTATTGAGTAAATAGTAATTGACAGTATTGGTACGCTATAAGCCAAAACGACTGCGGGTCTTTGATTCAGATGTTAGAGAAAAGTGCCACATTGGCATTACAACATAAATTGACGTCGGCAAGAAGCGACGGCACCCCCCAGCTTGGCCAACGAGCTGAAGACATGGAGGTAGGTCTTTGGTACGAATCATCTGTGGGGTTTCGACACTTACCTTCAGAGTTTCATATGCAGTTACAATGAGCAAAAAATGTTGATGAGCACTTTCACGTGTCTCGCCTGCAAGACTTGAGAATCTATCAGGGTGATACTTTCTGGCTAGCTGTCTGTATGCACGACCTATGTCGGATTTGACCGCTTCTCTCGCTACTCCGAGTACATCGTAGCAAATCTCGGTGCCACAATAAAGTCCCTCGATAAGCGCCGTGGCAGAGGGTATGAAACCCCCCAAAAATAACAAAATGCCTATCCATTGACCAAAGTGATGCCCATTCTCCATGGGCGCAGCCATTTCACTATCGTCACAAATTCTTCTTCGTGTTGCTTTCCGGCAGACTAGACGCGTTGTTGCGTATTGCTGCCTTTCACAGTATGGAACGTGTAACGCACATTTGTTCACAAAAAAAAGGGGAGGGGGAGAGGTAATTGCACCGCCATCTAACCTATAGGGTGACCTCATTTCCCTGGATTGTGCAGGACAGTCCCACACTTTGGCTCTTTGTCCCGCAACCAAACAATCATGTCCCGCATTTTATAAACACATTTAAACACCGCAAAAGAAAAAGAAAAGTCGATTTCTCCCGTGTTTCAGTCAGACATTCCGACCTGTGTCTTACAGTCACGTTGCGCTTATGAATATATATTATAACGACCCTGGGTTTATAAGCGCGGAAATCGACTCTGCCGCACGAGCATGCTTTTGTGGCAGTCGATAGCGCGCCGGACTTCGGGCTAGAAGGTCGAGGGTTCGAGACCTGCTCCCTGCTGTTTCACTACAATATATATATATCTATCATAAAGATGTGGCAGAAATTTGACCAACTGACTTGTTGGAAAGGAGCATCCTATCACGGTGCCACGTTGAACGTCACTGAGCTCTTCAGTCAGGCCATTCTACTGCCAATGTTTGTCCATGGAGATTGCATGGCTGTATGCTCGATTTTATACACAGGTGTGGTCATAAATAGCCAAATCCACTCATTTGAAGGGGTATCCACACTTTTGGATATACAGTGCATTTGGAAAGTATTCAGACCACATATTTTTACGTTACAGCCTTATTCTAAAATTGATGAAATTGTTTTCGCCCCCTCATCAATCTACACACAATACCCCATAATGACAAAGCTTTCAGGTTGGATGGGGAGCATCGCTGCAAAGTTTTTTTCAGATCTCTCCAGAGATGTTTGATCGGGTTCAAGTCCGGAATGTAGCTGGGCCACTCAAAGACATTCAGTGACTTGACCCGAAGCCACTCCTGCATTGTCTTGGCTGTGTGCTTAGGGTCGTTGTCCTGTTAGAAGGTGAAACGTCACCCCAGTCTGAGGTCCTGAGGTTTTCATCAAGGAACTCTGTACTTTGGTCCGTTCATTTTTACCTCAATCCTGTCGAGTCTCCCAGCTGCTGAAAAACATCCCCACAGCATGATGCTGCCACCACCATGCTTCACCATAGGGATGGTGCCAGGTTTCCTCCAGACGTGACGCTTGGCATTCAGGCCAAAAAGTTCCATCTTTGTTTCATCAGACCAGAGAATCTTGTTTCTCATGGTCTGAGAGTCATTTAGGTGCCTTTTGGCAAACTCTAAGCGGGCTGTCATGTGCCTTTTACTGAGGAGTGGCTTCCGTCTGGCCGCTGTACTATCTAGGCCTGATTGGTGGAGTGCTGCAGAGATGGTTGTCCTTCTGGAAGGTTCTCCCATCTCCATAGAAGAACTCTGGAGCTCTGTCAGAGTGACCATCAGGTTCTTGGTCACCTCCCTGACCAAGGCCCTTCTCCCCTGATTGCTCAGTTTAGCCGGGCAGCCAGCTCTAAGAAGAGTTTTGGTGGTTCCAAACTTCTTCCATTTAAGAATGATGGAGGCCACTGTTCTTGGGGACCTTCAATGCTGCAGAAATGTTTTGGTTCCCTTCCCCAGAACTGTGCCGACACAATCCTGTCTCGGAGCTCTACGGACAATTCCTTCAACCTCATGGATTGGTTTTTGCTCTGACATGCACTGTCAACCGTGGGACCTTATATAGACCGGTGTGTGCCTTTCCAAATCATGTCCAATCAATTGAATTTACCACAGATGGACTCCAATCAAGTTGTAGAAACATCTCAAGGATGATCAATGGAAACAGGATGCACCTGAGGATGCAAAGGGTCTGAATACTTATGTAAATAAGGTATTTCTATTATTTTTACATTTGCAAAATAAATTTAAAAAACAGTTTTTGCTTTATCATTATGGGGTATTGTGTGTAGATCGAGGAAAAAATATAATTTAAGCCATTTTAGAATAAGTCTGTAACGTAACAAAATGTGGAAAAAGTGAAGGGGTCTGAATACTTTCCAAATGCACTGTATAGTGTACCTGAGCTGATTCCAGCTGGACAGAACATATTCCTATAAGACTTCAAGGGGAACCCATCTTTAGTTCCTCTCAGGTCACACATGTTTACACACACAAACTTACAACATATCTCTGCATCATAAATTAGTGTCTTCCCCAACCCGTTCTAGTGACCACCATCCTCTGGACTCAGCCAGCCTAAACAGACAGGTATACACATCACCGGGACATTGTTATTACATGATCATTAACAGATATTGCCACTTTAGGTAATGGTGGATGTGTACTGCACTGAGAAGAGCCCGTGACTTAGCATTTCACCTACAGCATTTAGCCTACATCTTGTGTCCTGTGCACGTGACCAATAAACGTTGATATGATCATATCTGATGTTAAATATCAGTACAAACCTTGATTTCCTTCTTTTCCATCTAAATCTACACTGATTGTCTGTATCTGTGTCGTGTAGCACCAGGTTAGTATGCTGTGATCTGATGTGAGGACGACACCCTAAGAACAGGTGGGTTGAAGAAGGATGGAAACCTAGAGTTCAACAAGAGGACCATTTTCTACAGGAGATACCCATCTATATTGAGGTTAGAAAGAGACACAGTTGACACAGAAAGAGGTTACAGTACTAATGATTTGAGTCACACGTGTGTGTGTGTGTGTGTGTGTGTGTGTGTGTGTGTGTGTGTGTGTGTGTGTATGTGTGTGTGTGTGTGAGATTATGGAGGAGGCAACTGATGATCTGCGGGTCATATTACTATTAGTGATGTATTATTAGGCCTATATACACACAGTGGCCAGTTTATTAGGTACACCACCCGTTCGCAAAAATGTTTCACTCCTGCAGACAGTGGAGTCATGTGGTTTGTTATATAAAGCAGGCAGACAGGCGTCAAGGCATTCAGTTACTGTTCCATTAGACTGGACAAAACTAGTGACTATTGCAGGAGACGACCACACCGTGTTTCACTCCTATCAGCTAAAAACAAGAAGAAGAGACTCCAGTGGGCGCACCATCACCAACACTGGACAACTGAGGAGAGGAAAAACATTGCCTGTGTAACGGATGTGAAATGGCTAGCTAGTTAGCGGGTACGCGCTAGTAGCGTTTCAATCAGTTACGTCACTTGCTCCATTTTGTTGATTCCAGCCTACAAACAAAAACTCAAACAACAAGCTCCCGCGCTCAGGTCTGTTCAACGCTGGTCCGACCAATCTGAATCCACGCTTCAAGACTGCTTCGATCACGCGGATTGGAATATGTTCCGCATCGCGTCCAACAACAATATTGACGAATATGCTGATTCGGTGAGCGAGTTCATTAGGAAGTGCATTGACGATGTCGTACCCACAGCAACGATAAAAACATTCCCAAACCAGAAACCGTGGATTGACGGCAGCATTCGCGTGAAACTGAAAGCGCGAACCACTGCTTTTAACCAGGGCAAGGTGACCGGAAGCATGACCGAATACAAACAGTGTAGCTATTCTCTCCGCAAGGCAATCAAACAGGCTAAGTCTCAGTACAGAGACAAAATCGAGTCGAAATTCAACAGCTCAGACACAAGAGGTATGTGGCAGGGTCTACAGTCAATCACGGATTACAAAAAGAAAACCAGCCCCGTCGAGGACCAGGATGTCTTGCTCCCAGACAGGCTAAACAACTTTTTTGCCCGCTTTGAGGACAATACAGTGCCACTGACACGGCCCCCTACCAAAACCTGCGGGCTCTCCTTCACTGCAGCCGAGGTGAGTAAAACATTTAAACGTGTTAACCCTCGCAAGGCTGCAGGCCCAGACGGCATTCCCAGCCGCGTCCTCAGAGCATGCGCAGACCAGCTGGCTGGTGTGTTTACGGACATATTCAATCAATCCTTATCCCAGTCTGCTGTTCCCACATGCTTCAAGAGGGCCACCATTGTTCCTGTTCCCAAGAAAGCTAAGGTAACTGAGCTAAACGACTACCGCCCCGTAGCACTCACTTCCGTCATCATGAAGTGCTTTGAGAGACTAGTCAAGGACCATATCACCTCCACCCTACCGGACACCCTAGACCCACTCCAATTTGCTTACCGACCCAATAGGTCCACAGACGACGCAATCGCAACCACACTGCACACTGCCCTAACCCATCTGGACAAGAGGAATACCCATGTGAGAATGCTGTTCATCGATTACAGCTCAGCATTTAACACCATAGTACCCTCCAAACTCGTCATCAAGCTCGAGACCCTGGGTCTCGACCCCGCCCTGTGCAACTGGGTCCTGGACTTCCTGACGGGCCGCCCCCAGGTGGTGAGGGTAGGTAACAACATCTCCACCCCGCTGATCCTCAACACTGGGGCCCCACAAGGGTGCGTTCTGAGCCCTCTCCTGTACTCCCTGTTCACCCACGACTGCGTGGCCATGCACGCCTCCAACTCAATCATCAAGTTTGCGGATGACACTACAGTGGTAGGCTTGATCACCAACAACGACGAGACGGCCTACAGGGAGGAGGTGAGGGCCCTCGGAGTGTGGTGTCAGGAAAATAACCTCATACTCAACGTCAACAAAACAAAGGAGATGATTGTGGACTTCAGGAAACAGCAGAGGGAGCACCCCCCTATCCACATCGACGGGTCAGTAGTGGAGAAGGTGGAAAGTTTTAAGTTCCTCGGTGTACACATCACGGACAAACTGAACTGGTCCACCCACACAGACAGCGTTGTGAAGAAGGCGCAGCAGCGCCTCTTCAACCTCAGGAGGCTGAAGAAATTCGGCTTGTCACCAAAAGCACTCACAAACTTCTACAGATGCACAATCGAGAGCATCCTGTCGGGCTGTATCACCGCCTGGTACGGCAACTGCTCCGCCCACAACCGTAAGGCTCTCCAGAGGGTAGTGAGGTCTGCAGAACGCATCACCAGGGGCAAACTACCTGCCCTCCAGGACACCTACACCACCCGATGTCACAGGAAGGCCATAAAGATCATCAAGGACAACAACCACCCAAGCCACTGCCTGTTCACCCCGCTATCATCCAGAAGGCGAGGTCAGTACAGGTGCATCAAAGCAGGGACCGAGAGACTGAAAAACAGCTTCTATCTCAAGGCCATCAGACTGTTAAACAGCCACCACTAACATTTAGCGGCCGCTGCCAACATACTGACCCAACTCCAGCCACTTTAAAAATGGGAATTGATGGAAATTATGTAAAAATGTACCACTAGCCACTTTAAGCAATGCCACTTAATACAATGTTTACATACCCTACATTACCCATCTCATATGTATATATACTGTACTCTATATCATCTACTGCATCTTGCCATCTTTATGCAATACATGTACCACTAGCCACTTTAAACTATGCCACTTAATACAATGTTTACATACCCTACAGTACTCATCTCATAGGTATATACCGTACTCTATACCATCTACTGCATCTGCCATGCCGTTCTGTACCACCACTCATTCATATATCTTTATGTACATATTCTTTATCCCTTTACACTTGTGTGTGTGTGTAAGGTAGTAGTGTGGAATTGTTAGGTTAGATTACTGTTGGTTATTACTGCATTGTCGGAACTAGAAGCACAAGCATTTCGCTACACTCGCATTAACATCTGCTAACCATGTGTATGTGACTAATAAAATTTGATTTGATTTGATTTGAAACCTAGAAGTAGTGTTGCCCCTTGCTCTGCAAGGGCCGCGGCTTTTGTGGAGCGATGGGTAACGATGCTTCGTGGGCGACCGTTGTTGATGTGTGCAGAGGGTCCCTGGTTCGCGCCCGGGTCGGGGCGAGGGGACGGTCTAAAGTTATACTGTTACACCTGGTTAGATGAATCCCAGTTCCTGTTGCATCATGTTGATGGCAGAATCCATGGCCCCATCTTGCCTAGTGTCAACGGTACAGCCTGGGGACGGTTTTCCTGCCACATGTTAGATCATTTCTACAGTAAGATGTACAGTAGGCCTGATCATTTCTACAGTGAGATGTACAGTAGGCCTGATCATTTCTACAGTAAGATGTACAGTAGGCCTGATCATTTCTACAGTGAGATGTACAGTAGGCCTGATCATTTCTACAGTGAGATGTACAGTAGGCCTGATCATTTCTACAGTGAGATGTACAGTAGGCCTGATCATTTCTACAGTGAGATGTACAGCAGGCCTGATCATTTTTCCATCTGTACTGTTACTATGGGTTGCACCATCAATAACTAGCTAGCTTGCTTTGGCTAATGTTAGCTATTAGCTGTGTAATTTACAAGAGCAGGGGATTGTTTGAAAGAGAAACTCACATTTCCTACTATGAGAGACTACTCCCTTATTTCTGCTTATCATCACCTGTTATAAAATGACAATGCCTTGCTAGTTGACTTACTTTTCCACAGTCGAAGCACTGTTTCCTGAAGCATTCTGCCCCGTTCTGAAAGAAATCCCTGGGTTTACCGTCATGCTGTGGATGTTTGGTCAGGACGAGTCGTTTTATTAATTTGTTCGTTTTAAGAGACTCCTCACTAAAGGTTAAAGCACTTCCGCGCACAAAACACGCTCCTCGTTATTTCTCTAAAGTTTGTATGAAAGAGAGAGAAACTTATTCCTGTATTTGCGTATTCATAACAATTGAGCTCAGTCAGAAGTTGCGGATAGCATGAGTCCATTTGATGACAGCGAGTGGGAATGACAAGTCAGTGGCTGACAGGGCATCATCTGCTGCTTCTTCAACAAAACTGCAGAAAAAAGATCTGGTGAACCGCGAAGCACACGGGTTATCTCCCTCTCACACAGCGGCCAAACTGAGCAGAGACCGCAGATGCACTTGGCCAAATCAATTCCAGTAATTAAATGAAATTATACATTTCCTCTGACAGGGTCGCGACCCACCATTAACAACCATACGTTAAGTCTGCTTTAAAAGGTTGACTCAGCGAAATGACGTGGCCACCAGCAGCACCGCAAAAACTTCTCTCTCTCAGTCACACAGAGAAAGGGGACACCTAGTCAGTTGCACAACAATGCGTTTAATTGAAATGTCTTCAGCATTTAACCCAACCCCTCGAAATCAGAGAGGTGGGGGGGGCTGCCTTAATCCACGTCATCGGTACCAGGGGAGCAGTTGTGGGGGGGTTAACTGCCTTGTTCAAGGAACGGCAGATTTTTTCCACCTTTCCCGGTCGAGGATTCGAACCAGCAACCTTTCGGTTATTGTCCCAACGCGCTTAACCGATAGGCTTTCTGCACATGTGCACGGGGTCACTTTACACTCTTACAGGTGTCTGTAATAAAATAAAATGTGCCCAAAAAAATAAATAGATGTTTTACAATGGTGGCTTCGACACAGCGCCCCCTATCAGTATATACGAATCATTGATTACGACCGATGTTCAACGTGATGTAAAGCTTTTTATTATACTTCAACACGCAAAGGTGTTATGACTGGTTTCATAAAGGTTTGAATGCCTTAAAAATATACTCAGTTCTGAGTAAAAACAGTTTCTATAAAGTGAATCAATCCAGACCAGTCTTTTACTTATCAACTGACGACAGTAGTAAAATACACAGTATTTTTGTTGTACAAAACAGACCTTCAAAACATTGTACTTTTTCCCTCCCCCCAAGCAAACATCTCTCATCGCCTTACAGCACTGATTAGAGTCTGGATGTAAACTTCAGAAAATAAAGATCTAGACAGACAATATTGCTTTTTTTTTTGCTTCTGGACCAGTCAAAAACACTAGAAAAAAATGAAATGGCTTGAAAACTAAAAGGCCAGTAAAAAAGGGACTTGCTACAACAGATTCAGTACAACTCAATTATACCCCTTTAAGTAGCAAGATCTTAATATGAACCATGTACAATTATGAACAACATAAAGACAATATGGCATTAAAAACATTTAAATTCATTACTGTCTGTCTGGGTCTAAGGAAAAAACAAAACACAAACTAACATCACATCTGCAATAGTTTGACGCTCCAAACCCCTTCTCCTGTTATTGCCTTTGTTCAGTTACAATGCATTCATGATACACATGAGCGGATGACTTGACAACATAAAAAAAAAAAAAAGTACACAATCACTTAAAAAGGTACAGCATATTTTTAAAAAAGGAAACGCGGTTAAAGAAAGTACCGCAGGACTTGCTGTTTGATTTAGTCCCCCTGATTTATCTCCTGTAGCGCCCCCTCTCCTTCTCCTTCTCCCTGTCCCTGATCCTGTCTCTCTCCCGGTCGCGTCCGCGATCTCGGTCCCGTCGGGCGTCTCTGGGCCGTTCTCGCTCCCGTTGCCTGTCTCGTTCCCGTGGGCGGCTGCGGCGACTGGTCACCACAGCCTGGGTCCGTCTCAGGAAGTCATCCACTCGCATATCATAGTCATGCTGAAGAGGGAGAGAGATGTGGTGTTCACTAGTTATACTCCCTCTGGATATTAACACATTGAAGCGAACATTTGATATGTGAATAGGTAATGCACAGGGTAGGCTGGGCACTGGACACCTATCAAGTAGGAGCTCAGTGGAGCAAACGACTTATAACAGCTGTATTGTAAACTAAATGAAACATTTCCACAGTTTCGTCGTATGGTAAAACAAGTGGTCACTACAAAAGGCAAGGGAACACTGACACTATCTCGCTCCAAACAAGGTGCATGAGGAGCAAACTGAAGTGACGAGGATATCCAGCAACTCAGTGGAAGTTGATAAAAGCGCTTCTTTATTGATAAAAACCAAAAGTAATTCAGCCCTTAAGTCTTCATTTGTAAAAAAAAAAATTGTTGCGTTTTTTTAATCAACTTCCACTGCCCTCCCAAGTGTTAATGAATTTCCTCTTTAAAACAAGTAATCGTCACATCAGAGCTGACAGAAATACGCTTTACCAGGCTGGAGCTAAAAGAGCGGACAAGTCTCTTCTCTCTGAAGCGGGCGTCATGTGGTACAGGTTCTCTGAAGCGGGCGTCGTGTGGTACAGGTTCTCTGAAGCGGGCTTCGTGTGGTACAGGGTGTTGCCCAGCATAAGGTGGATGTGACTGGGGAGGAGGAGGATGGTTCTGGTAGAACGGGTGGTGAGGAGGCTGCTCCATCCCAGGGTACTGGGCCTACAGATGAAAAGGAGCATCTTATTAGATTTAGAGGTCAGTGGGAAACAGGCCCCTGAATGGCAGGTAGACAAAGTGGCCATTGTGATGCAGATAAACTCCAGTGACCTATTCACAACAACAAAAAAAGGTAGGAGCAGATCAGCCTATTATATTACAGAAGGTCGCATACGGCAACCTGTTTCGACCAATCAGGTCGAAACGTTTAGCTGCCTTTTTCTCTTTTGATTTATCAAACCATAGAGATGTAGATATATGAAACTAGATAGAGATGTATCAACACTAATGTATATATATACACACTATATATATATATATATATGTCCACATACTGCTGTGTGTATGTATGTATATATATACACACACACACACACACACAGCAGTATGTGGACACCCCTTCAAAAATGAGTGGATTGGGCTACTTCAGCCACGCCCGTTGCTGACAGGTTTATACAGTACAGACACTGATCTGAAACAAGCAGCTGAAACACTGCTATGTCCAAGTCTAAAACCGGATTGGTGCACATTACGAATAGAGGAAGTAAAAAAAAAAACAACAGTTGGGCCAGAGATTCTAAAAGTTTGGAAAGGCAAGATAACTACCGTCCAAATTCCAAATGAACGAAGTCAGAAGGATCTCGTCCTTTATGTAGGGGAAAGACATATCTTAGGGACATCACCAGAAACAATTGTCAAGTCAAAATATATATAGCTCAGTGGTTCTGCAGTAAGTGGAGCAGAGAGCTGCAGTTAGGAATCAAATGAATCAGCTCCTATGGTTTTATACTGCAGTTAGAAGGAATCAAGTGAATCAGCTCCTATGGTTTAATTAACATCAATCTGTACTGCAGTTAGAAGGAATCAAGTGAATCAGCTCCTATGGTTTAATTAACATCAATCTGTACTGCAGTTAGAAGGAATCAAGTGAATCAGCTCCTATGGTTTAATACTGCAGTTAGAAGTGAATCAAGTGAATCAGCTCCTATGGTTTAATTAACATCAATCTGTACTGCAGTTAGAAGGAATCAAGTGAATCAGCTCCTATGGTTTAATTAACATCAATCTGTACTGCAGTTAGAAGGAATCAAATAAATCAGCTCCTATTGTTTTATACTGCAGTTAGAAGTGAATCAGCTACTATGGTTTAACTAACATCAATCTGTATTGCAGTTAGAAGTGAATCAAGTGAATCAGCTCCTATGGTTTTATACTGCAGTTAGAAGTGGATCACCTTTGGTTTAATTAACATCACTCTGTACCAAAGCACTTAGTACATCATAGACACCAAGTGGTTGAAGTGAAAATAAAATATGTTAGTCTGTTTGTACAGAATGATGATCTGTTCTGAGGTGACTAAAGGTGTCCCTCTAGTGGAATGAGATGAATTTTCAGAGACTATCATTTCAAACAGGTGGCCTGCTGAAGCAAAAATGGTTATTAAAAGCACCACAAAATGTCAATTGTGTCTGGTATGGGACCAGAGGCAGTCAAATATTTGACCACTTTCCAGAAGTTGGCTGGATTACCACCACTCTCTGATATACAATTCAAGGAATATGTTGATATTGTTTTTAAAAATCAGGGATGGACATCTATTTCTCAAATGTCCGAAAGACTGAGACCAATCAGATGTATAATCAGTCCGTCTAGTCTTAGCCCAAGATTCATTTCTTTCCTGTAATTTCTCAGGCAATTCATGCGTAAACCGAGGATTAGATCAGTCTTTTACCTTTAGCCTTTTGTATGGTGCATGTTTATCTGCAACATAGTTACTCGGGGAAATAAAACAATTAAGGGCCTGATCCGAGTCAGTGAGTCGACACAACCACCCCAGCTCAGACAAAAAAAATATGGCTCATTAAAATTCCTACAATGTCTCTTTGTAATAACGCGAGATTTAGGGCAGTTTAACATCTTTTATACAGGAAACGGAACAATGGTTACTGAACTCGTTGGCAAATACCCCATTGGCTGTAAACTTCTGGAGGGGAATTTGTTGTAATAATATCTAAAGAGTAGATTTTTCAGGGTGAAAAGCTGGGGCGAGTTGGTTTAGTTCTCAGCAGAGTTTGATTTAGCGCAGTACAAATATCTTTCAGTCCATCAGATACTGGCATCAACCAATCTAGATGAAGATCACACACTATCAGCCAATCAGATTGAGCATAGTTAGACATCCCGTCAGACAATTTACTGAAAGCACATAATGAAGGCAGAGGGAGATCGATATTTTTATTTCACCCATATTTTATAAGTTGACTGAGAACACGTTCTCATTTACAGCAACGACCTGGAGAATAGTTACAGGGAAGAGGAGGAGGGGATGGATGAGCCAATTGTAAACTGGGTATTATTAGGTGACCGTGATGGTATGAGGGACAGCTTGGGAATTTAGCCAGGACACCGGGGTTAACACCCCTACTCTTACGATAAGTGTCATGGGATCTTTAGTGACCACAGAGAGTCAGGACACCCGTTTAAT
Organism: Salvelinus alpinus; assembly: GCF_045679555.1. Classification (NCBI taxonomy): domain Eukaryota; kingdom Metazoa; phylum Chordata; class Actinopteri; order Salmoniformes; family Salmonidae; genus Salvelinus; species Salvelinus alpinus. The sequence goes on along the minus strand of NC_092086.1, from coordinate 116,763,138 downwards.
GTCCCATCTGAAAGACAGCACCCTACTTAGGGCAATGTCCCCAATCACTGCCCTGGGGCAATGGGATATTTTATTAGACCAGAGAGAAGGGTGCCTCCAACACCACTTCCAGCAGCATTTGGTCTCCCATTCAGGGACCAACCCTGCTTAGCTTCAGAAGTAAGCCTGCAGTGGGATGCAGGGTGGTATGATAAATTCCCACTAGCGTCAGATGGGAATTTTTACCAAGTCCCACATTTAGGACTAGACATTCAAATAGCTTTGGGACAAAGGTGGTGAAGGATACAGAAACATTTAAATTGCTCTGTATTTACGGTGCATATGTAAAGTATTCAGACCCCTTGCCTTTTTCCAAATGTTGTTTTCTCATCAATTTACACACCACACCATGATGACAAAGCAAAAACAGTTTATTTAAATTTTTGCAAACTTATTTAAAAATAACGGAAATATCACATTTACATAAGTATTCAGACTCTTTACTCAGTACTTTGTTGAAGCACATTTGGCAGCGATTACAGCCTCGAGTCTTCTTGGGTTTGACGCTACAAGCGTGGCACACTTTTATCACATCTGGCCGTGATTGGGAGTCCCATAGGGCGGCGCACAATTGGCCCAGTGTCGTACGGGTTTGGCCGGCGTAGGCCGTCATTGTAAATAAGAATTTGTTCTTAACGGACTTGCCTAGTTAAATCAAGATTAAATTGAAACATAAAAAAAAGCTCTGTCAGGTTGGACGGGGAGCGTTGCTGCACAGCTATTTTCAAGTCACTCCAGAGATGTTCATCAGCCTCAAGTCCGGGCTCCGGCAGGACCACTCAAGGACATTCAGAGACTTGCCCCCAAGCCACTCCTGCATTGTCTTGGCTGTGTGCTTAGGGTCATTGTCGTGTTGGAAGGTGAACCTTCGTCCCAGTCTGAGATCCTGAGCGCTCTGGGGCAGGTTTTCATCAATGATCTGTCTGTACTTTGCTCCGTTCAGCTTTCCCCTCGATCCTGATCAGTCTCCCAGTCCCCTTTGCTGAATAACATCCCCACAACATGATGCTGCCACTACCATGCTTCACCGTAGGGATGGTGCCAGGTTTCCTCCTGACGTGATGCACGGCATTCTGGCCAAATATTTCAAGCTTGATTTCATCAGACCAAAGAATCTTGTTTCTCATGGTCAGAGTCTTTAGGTGCCTTTTGGTAAACTCCAAGTGGGCTGTCATGTTGCCTTTTACTGAAGAGTGGTTTCCGTCTGGCCACTACCATAAAAGGCCTGATTGGTGGAGTGCTGCAGAGATGGTTGCCCTTTTGGAAGTTTCTCCCATCTCCACAGAGTAACTCTGAAGCTCTGTCAGATTGACCATCGTGTTCTTGGTCACCTCACTGACCAAGGCCCTTCTCCCCAGATTGCTCAGGTGCATCCTGTTTCCAAATCATGTCCAATCAATTTGAATTTACCACAGGTGGACTCTCATCAAGTTGTAGAAACATCTTAAGGATGATCAATGGCAACAGGATGCACCTGAGCTCAATTTCGAGTCTCATTAGCAAAGGGTCTGAATACTTACGTAAATAATGTAACTTTTCTAATTTGAATACGTTTGCAAAAATGTCTAAACTTGTTTTCACTGTCGTTATGGGGTATTGTGATGTCGTTATGGGGTATTGCGATGTCATTATGGGGTATTGCGACGTCATTATGGGGTATTGTGTGTAGAGTGAGCTCCCCTTCTGCCAACTATCAGATCTAAAAACATAAGTCAGAAACACAGAATCCGGCATAGACTTATTTAGCCAAGATTCAGTTGTAACCAGAATGTCTGCATTGGTTTGAGGAGAGTTACTATAAAATCCATATTTTAAGTCAAACTTTGGCATTTACATGAATCAGTCCAAGCCCACAGCTGATTTCAGATCAGACGGAGTCTGTAATATAAACATGCCATGTTCAACAGGTAACCTATTAGAAAATACCATGGGGTTGGCTTGAATTGGAATAGATACAAGATTACCTAGAACAGAATCATTAGGCCAGGTTTCCTGGATATTACGAAAGGTGTCCTGCAGGGGTCGATTCTGGGTCCTGTACTTTTTTTACATTCACAATATCGACTTGTCTAAAACATTTGTTGTACCTGCACTTGTATGCTGATGATAGTGTTGTGTATGCTATTGTCCCCACGGTTGTCCAGCCTTTATCTGAACTAGTCTGCCTTCATGGTATTACAGAAACATTTAACTGACCTGAAATTTGTATTGAATGCAGGTACAATTATATAAAAACGCAACAATTTCTAAGATTTTACTGAGGAAATCAGACAATTGAAATAAATTAATTAGGCCCTAATCTATGGATTTCACATGACTGGGAATACAGATATGCATCTGTTGGTTACAGACAACTTTAAAAAAAAGTTAGGGGCGTGGATCAGAAAACCAGTCCGTATCTGGTGTGACCACTACTTGTCTCATTCGCACAGAGTTGATCAGGCTGTTGAATGTGGCCTGTGGAATGTTGTTACACTCCTCTTCAACAGCTGAGCGAATTGGCGGGAACTGGAACGCGCTGTCGTACGCCTCGATCCAGAGCATCCCAAACATGCTCAATGGGTGACATGTCTGGTGAGTATGTAGGACATGGGACTGGAACATTTTCAGCTTCCAGGAATTGTGTTCAGATCCTTGCGACATGGGGCCTTGCAGTTTCATGGTGAAACAAGAAGTGATGGCGGCGAATGAATGGCAGGACAATGGGCCTCAGGAGCTCGTCACGGTATCTCTGTGCATTCAAAATGCCATCGATAAAATGCGTGTTCATTGTCAATAGCTTATGCCTGCCCATACCATAACCCCACCATGGGGCACTCTGTTCACAACGTTGACGTCAGCAAACCGCTCGCCCACATGACGCCATACATCTGCCCGGTACAGTTGAAACCGGGATTCATCCGTGAATAGCACACTTCTCCAACGTGCCACTGGCCATCGAAGGTGAGTATTTGCCCACTGAAGTCGGTCAAGACGCCGAACTGCAGTCAGGTCAAGACCCTGGTGAGGATGACGAGCACGCAGATGAGCTTCCCTGAGACGGTTTCTGACAGTTTGTGCAGAAAGTTTCATCAGCTGTCCAGGTGGCTGGTCTCAGAAGATCCCGCAGGTGAAGAAGCCGGATGTGGAGGTCCTGGGCTGGCGTGGTTACAAGTGGTCTGCGTTTGTGAGGCCGGTTGGACTTACGGACAAATTCTCTAAAACGACGTTGGGAGCGGCTTATGGTAGAGAAATGCACATTCAATTCTCTGGCAAAACAGCTCTGGTGGACATTCCTGCAGTTAGCATGCCAGTTGTACACTCCCTCAAAACTTGAGACTTCAGTGTACGTTTTAGAGTGGCCTTTTATTGTCCCCAGCACAAGGTGCAGGTGTGATGATCATGCTGTTTAATCAGTTTCTTGATATGCCACACCTGTCAGGTGGATGGATTATCTTGGCAAAGGAGAAATGCTCACAAACAGGGATATAAAAAAAAATGTACACAGAATCTGAGAGAAATAAGCTTTTTGTGTGTATGGAAAAATTCTGGGTTCTTCCATTTCAGCTCATGAAACCAACACTTTACATGTTGTGTTAATATTTTTGTTCAGTATAGATGTTGTTCTCTAGACGGCATAAAACAATTGATGATTTAAGCATATGTATTTTGGATGGTGTCCATATTGATAGTGTCCCTGCTTTCAAATATCTGGGCATCTGGATAGCATATTGATGAATTAGTTAAGAAGATGACAATAAAACTAGGTTTCTTCTATAGAAATAGGTCCTGCCTGTCGCTACATAGTAGAAAGCAGATTATTCAGTCGACGTTCCTATCGGTTCTAGACTATGGCGACACCTATATGAGGGTTTTTCCAAAATCAACCACCCCCCAGGTGCACGTTTTAGTTTTTGCCCGAGCACTACACAGCTGATTCCAGGGGGGGAGGGGGGGGGCCAAGGACCGATTCTAGAACATTTGGCATCTGCTGTAGATTCTAGAACATTTGGCATCTGCTGTAGATTCTAGAACATTTGGCATCTGCTGTAGATTCTAGAACATTTGGCATCTGCTGTAGATTCTAGAACATTTGGCATCTGCTGTAGATTCTAGAACATTTGGCATCTGCTGTAGATTCTAGAACATGTGGCATCTGCTGTAGATTCTAGAACATTTGGCATCTGCTGTAGATTCTAGAACATTTGGCATCTGCTGTAGATTCTAGAACATGTGGCATCTGCTGTAGATTCTAGAACATTTGGCATCTGCTGTAGATTCTAGAACATGTGGCATCTGCTGTAGATTCTAGAACATGTGGCATCTGCTGTAGATTCTAGAACATGTAACATGTACATTCTAAATCATTGTTAACATACCATTCCTTGCCAAGGAGTAGGCTGACCAATGGTGTGGTGGAACTCTCTCATGTAATCGTTGTAGGACTGGGGATCAAATTAACCACATCATGTTACTATCAATAGAACTGGGGATCAAATTAACCACATCATGTTACTATCAATATAACTGAGGATCATATTAACCACATCATGTTACTATCAATATAACTGAGGATCATATTAACCACATCATGTTACTATCAATAGAACTGGGGATCAAATTAACCACATCATGTTACTATCAATATAACTGAGGATCAAATTAACCACATCATGTTACTATCAATAGAACTGAGGATCATATTAACCACATCATGTTACTATCAATAGAACTGGGGATCAAATTAACCACATTTTACATTTACATTTAAGTCATTTAGCAGACGCTCTTATCCAGAGCGACTTACAAATCATGTTACTATCAATATAACTGGGGATCAAATTAACACATCATGTTACTATCAATATAACTGAGGATCATATTAACCACATCATGTTACTATCAATAGAACTGGGGATCAAATTAACCACATCATGTTACTATCAATATAACTGGGGATCAAATTAACACATCATGTTACTATCAATATAACTGAGGATCATATTAACCACATCATGTTACTATCAATAGAACTGGGGATCATATTAACCACATCATGTTACTATCAATAGAACTGGGGATCATATTAACCACATCATGTTACTATCAATATAACTGGGGATCAAATTAACCACATCATGTTACTATCAATATAACTGAGGATCATATTAACCACATCATGTTACTATCAATAGAACTGGGGATCAAATTAACCACAGCATGTTACTATCAATATAACTGAGGATCATATTAACCACATCATGTTACTATAAATAGAACTGGGGATCAAATTAACCACATCATGTTACTATCAATAGAACTGAGGATCATATTAACCACATCATGTTACTATCAATATAACTGAGGATCATATTAACCACATCATGTTACTATCAATAGAACTGGGGATCATATTAACCACATCATGTTACTATCAATATAACTGGGGATCAAATTAACCACATCATGTTACTATCAATAGAACTGAGGATCATATTAACCACATCATGTTACTATCAATAGAACTGGGGATCAAATTAACCACATCATGTTACTATCAATATAACTGAGGATCATATTAACCACATCATGTTACTATCAATATAACTGAGGATCATATTAACCACATCATGTTACTATCAATATAACTGAGGATCATATTAACCACATGTTAATATCAATATAACTGAGGATCATATTAAAACCACATCATGTTACTATCAATAGAACTGGGGATCATATTAATATCGATGACAGTTTAATACATAATTGAAATCAATAGCAGGATACCCCTGAACTCACCCCATTGAGAAAAACATCTCTTCTTACTCCAGTGGGGAACCGCCTTGGAGAAAAATGAACTTACTGATTATTGGTTGGGGGAGGGCAAGGGGTTGGGAAGGATTGGTGGAGAGAGGAAGGGCAAGGAAAGGATTGGTGGGGAGAGGAATACTTGGGAATGATTGGTGGAGAGGAACCATGTGTCCTAAATCAACCACTTGTCACTTGTGGAGCACTAAGAGGCTTGGATTGATGGACGCAATATGGTGCCAGCTTTGTCTTGCCCTTTTGATAGGCCAGGTGAAAGGTTTACTGTATTGCTTACCCAATCCTCTCCAAGCTACACAAGTGCCTATGGGCTAGAGGGTTTAGATTTGGGGTCAAGGGTGAGTCTGTTGCGAGGTACTTACCGGTCAACTGGAGGGTTACGAGGGTCCGGTGTAAAGCCTGTACGAAGAGAGAAAAGCTGATTTACTCTGACTGGCGAGTTATGTAACACCTCTCCATCTACAAAGATACACTAGCTCTGGTTTCCTAAACGTTTGGTCCTGATATTAGTCACATACCAGTAGGCAATAATATATAGAAATCAGTACTTATGAACACCCACTTTAAAGAATATATAATATACAACTTAACATTGTGCGATATAAACCATACTCTGATTAATAACAATACCATCCCAAAGAGTGGAAAACATTACAATACCATTAGGTCATAGGTCATATGAAGTGCAATTCAGACAGCAGTCCCTTGCACCTACAGTAACCCATAGTAACAGTAGACATCGTTCATCTGGATTGGGCCTCAACCTTTTTGTCCATATGGTTGTCTGAATGGATCCAATGAGCTTTCATTTGAAACTCCCGAGTAGGTTTCCAACAGCACATTCTATCATTCAGATACTGTTACCAATTAAAAAGGACAAGACAGACCAACACCAACGTTGGGCCAATCCGCAGCAGGTGGCCGTCTAATCACCTCCGACCGCTGAACATCGGCCATCGTTTTTCTGTTTATTTCCTGGCGCCACATTTATCAAGGTGTGCGCACACAAAAAAATACTCTGAACCTTGCGTGCACCATTTCTTCCCCACAAAGGTCGGCAATTTTTATTTTTATTTTTTAAGTTGACGGGAAAGCGTGCGTATCTCCACGCAAATCACAAAACAGGTGTTTCGACGCACCCTAATTATAATAATGGCAGGACATAGAAACACAATCTATTGATCTCAGAGCCTAAACCAAGGCAGGCCATAGAAACATCAATTGATAAACGAAATATTGAACAATCATTGTTATTTTTCACCAGCGTGGCCTGTAAGCATTTACTTTAAAGAGGGTCTGAACAGAATCATTTACAAACACTACAACATTCTGCCCACAGCTCTACAGAAATGGCATTTTCCACTGCACTTTCTTATCTGAACTATCACGGACCACTTCCGACATCTCCAAATCGTACAGCAAATGAGGCCGTTTTAGTTACCATAGAAGGTGAATGGAGGGTGTTTTAGTTACCATAGAAGGTGAATGGAGGGTGTTTTAGTTACCATAGAAGGTGAATGGAGGGTGTTTGTTACCATAGAAGGTGAATGGAGGGTGTTTGTTACCATAGAAGGTGAATGGAGGGCGTTTTAGTTACCATAGAAGGTGAATGGAGGGCGTTTTAGTTACCATAGAAGGTGAATGGAGGGCGTTTTAGTTACCATAGAAGGTGAATGGAGAGCGTTTTAGTTACCATAGAAGGTGAATGGAGGACGTTTTAGTTACCATAGAAGGTGAATGGAGGGTGTTTTAGTTACCATAGAAGGTGAATGGAGGGTGTTTTAGTTACCATAGAAGGTGAATGGAGGGTGTTTTAGTTACCATAGAAGGTGAATGGAGGGTGTTTGTTACCATAGAAGGTGAATGGAGGGTGTTTTAGTTACCATAGAAGGTGAATGGAGGGTGTTTTAGTTACCATAGAAGGTGAATGGAGGGTGTTTTAGTTACCATAGAAGGAGAATGGAGGGTGTTTTAGTTACCATAGAAGGTGAATGGAGGGTGTTTTAGTTACCATAGAAGGTGAATGGAGGGTGTTTTAGTTACCATAGAAGGTGAATGGAGGGCGTTTTAGTTACCATAGAAGGTGAATGGAGGGCGTTTTAGTTACCATAGAAGGTGAATGGAGGGCGTTTTAGTTACCATAGAAGGTGAATGGAGGACGTTTTAGTTACCATAGAAGGTGAATGGAGGGTGTTTTAGTTACCATAGAAGGTGAATGGAGGGTGTTTTAGTTACCATAGAAGGTGAATGGAGGGTGTTTTAGTTACCATAGAAGGTGAATGGAGGGTGTTTTAGTTACCATAGAAGGTGAATGGAGGGTGTTTTAGTTACCATAGAAGGTGAATGGAGGGTGTTTTAGTTACCATAGAAGGTGAATGGAGGGTGTTTTAGTTACCATAGAAGGTGAATGGAGGGTGTTTTAGTTACCATAGAAGGTGAATGGAGGGTGTTTTAGTTACCATAGAAGGTGAATGGAGGGTGTTTGTTACCATAGAAGGTGAATGGAGGGTGTTTTAGTTACCATAGAAGGTGAATGGAGGGTGTTTTAGTTACCATAGAAGGTGAATGGAGGGCGTTTTAGTTACCATAGAAGGTGAATGGAGGACGTTTTAGTTACCATAGAAGGTGAATGGAGGGTGTTTTAGTTACCATAGAAGGTGAATGGAGGGTGTTTTAGTTACCATAGAAGGTGAATGGAGGGCGTTTTAGTTACCATAGAAGGTGAATGGAGGGCGTTTTAGTTACCATAGAAGGTGAATGGAGGGCGTTTTAGTTACCATAGAAGGTGAATGGAGGGTGTTTTAGTTACCATAGAAGGTGAATGGAGGGTGTTTTAGTTACCATAGAAGGTGAATGGAGGGTGTTTTAGTTACCATAGAAGGTGAATGGAGGGTGTTTTAGTTACCATAGAAGGTGAATGGAGGGTGTTTTAGTTACCATAGAAGGTGAATGGAGGGTGTTTTAGTTACCATAGAAGGTGAATGGAGGGTGTTTTAGTTACCATAGAAGGTGAATGGAGGGTGTTTTAGTTACCATAGAAGGTGAATGGAGGGTGTTTTAGTTACCATAGAAGGTGAATGGAGGGTGTTTGTTACCATAGAAGGTGAATGGAGGGTGTTTTAGTTACCATAGAAGGTGAATGGAGGGTGTTTTAGTTACCATAGAAGGTGAATGGAGGGTGTTTTAGTTACCATAGAAGGTGAATGGAGGGTGTTTTAGTTACCATAGAAGGTGAATGGAGGGTGTTTTAGTTACCATAGAAGGTGAATGGAGGGTGTTTTAGTTACCATAGAAGGTGAATGGAGGGCGTTTTAGTTACCATAGAAGGTGAATGGAGGGTGTTTTAGTTACCATAGAAGGTAAATGGAGGGTGTTTTAGTTACCATAGAAGGTGAATGGAGGGTGTTGTTACCATAGAAGGAGGATGGAGGGTGTTGTTACCATAGGAGGAGGATGGAGGGTGTTTTAGTTACCGTAGAAGGTGAATGGATGTTTCTGTTACCCAGTTCCTGTTACCACAGGATGTGGAGCGCTTCAGGCAGGGTTGTGTAGTGCTCGTTCACGCCCTCACAAATATGGCTCTGATTTATCAATGAAAACATGCTTATTTATGTCGTGTGCGACAGTTAAATAAATCCCCAATAATTTGCACCGCACGCAAATCGTAAAATCTCCAGGTCCAGAATTTAATAATGAATGTTGACACGGTTGATAAATGAGGCCCGTGACGACTCCACATGTTCTCGCGCCATCGTTTGTTCCTAACACAGCAGGCGATCTACTGTGGATGGCTGACCATCGGGTTGGCATTTCCTGTCCTTATAATAAACAACATACTGTACCAATACAATAAGTAGTTATGTGCTCAAAATGGTGGGCGGGCGCAGGTCAAAAGTAGTGCACTATATAGGGAATAGGGTTCCATAGGGCTCTGGTCTAAAGTAGTGCACTATATAGGGAATAGGGTTCCATAGGGCTCTGGTCTAAAGTAGTGCACTATGTAGGGAATAGGGTGTCATTAGGGACACAGTTCATTTTCATACTGTACCAATTCATATGGTAGTAATAGTAACCTGGTCTCTGTGGGAACTCTGCTGGATAATCAATCCTCGGGCGTTTCCTGTTGTGAATGGCATTTTCCTCTGGCCGACCCCTACATAAATTAGGCAAACAATTGAGACAAGGATACACAAGATGAAGCACAACATCCCAGTAGTCCTATAACAGATACAACACAACATCCTAGTAGTCCTATAACAGATACAACATCCTAGTAGTCCTATAACAGATACAACATCCCAGTAGTCCAATAACAGATACAGCACAACATCCCAGTAGTCCAATAACAGATACAGCACAACATCCCAGTAGTCCTATAACATCATAGATACAGCCCAACATTCTAGTAGTCCAATAACAGATACAGCACAACATCCCAGTAGTCCTATAACAGATACAGCACAACATCCCAGTAGTCCAATAACAGATACAGCACAACATCCCAGTAGTCCTATAACAGATACAACACAACATCCCAGTAGTCCTATAACAGATACAACACAACATCCTAGTAGTCCTATAACAGATACAACACAACATCCTAGTAGTCCAATAACAGATACAACATCCCAGTAGTCCAATAACAGATACAGCACAACATCCCAGTAGTCCAATAACAGATACAACACAACATCCCAGTAGTCCAATAACAGATACAGCACAACATCCCAGTAGTCCTATAACATCATAGATACAGCACAACATCCCAGTAGTCCAATAACAGATACAACACAACATCCCAGTAGTCCAATAACAGATACAGCACAACATCCCAGTAGTCCAATAACAGATACAACACAACATCCCAGTAGTCCTATAACAGATACAGCACAACATCCCAGTAGTCCAATAACAGATACAACACAACATCCCAGTAGTCCTATAACAGATACAGCACAACATCCCAGTAGTCCAATAACAGATACAACACAACATCCCAGTAGTCCTATAACAGATACAGCACAACATCCCAGTAGTCCAATAACAGATACAGCACAACATCCCAGTAGTCCAATAACAGATACAACACAACATCCCAGTAGTCCTATAACAGATACAGCACAACATCCCAGTAGTCCAATAACAGATACAACACAACATCCCAGTAGTCCTATAACAGATACAACACAACATCCCAGTAGTCCTATAACAGATACAGCACAACATCCCAGTAGTCCTATAACAGATACAGCACAACATCCCAGTAGTCCTATAACAGATACAGCACAACATCCCAGTAGTCCTATAACAGATACAACACAACATCCCAGTAGTCCTATAACATCATAGATACAGCACAACATCCCAGTAGTCCTATAACATCCTAGATACAGCACAACATCCTAGTAGTCCTATAACAGATACAACACAACATCCCAGTAGTCCTATAACAGATACAACACAACATCCCAGTAGTCCTATAACAGATACAACACAACATCCCAGTAGTCCTATAACAGATACAGCACAACATCCTAGTAGTCCTATAACAGATACAACACAACATCCCAGTAGTCCTATAACAGATACAACACAACATCCCAGTAGTCATATAACAGATACAACACAACATCCCAGTAGTCCTATAACATCATAGATACAACACAACATCCCAGTAGTCCTATAACAGACACAACATCCCAGTAGTCCTATAACAGATACAGCACAACATCCCAGTAGTCCTATAACATCATAGATACAGCCCAACATCCCAGTAGTCCTATAACAGATACAGCACAACATCCCAGTAGTCCTATAACAGATACAACACAACATCCTAGTAGCCCTATAACAGATACAACACAACATCCCAGTAGTCCTATAACAGATACAGCACAACATCCCAGTAGTCCTATAACAGATACAACACAACATCCCAGTAGTCCTATAACAGATACAACACAACATCCCAGTAGTCCTATAACAGATACAACACAACATCCCAGTAGTCCTATAACAGATACAACACAACATCCCAGTAGTCCTATAACAGATACAGCACAACATCCCAGTAGTCCTATAACAGATACAACACAACATCCCAGTAGTCCTATAACAGATACAACACAACATCCCAGTAGTCCTATAACAGATACAACACAACATCCCAGTAGTCCTATAACAGATACAGCACAACATCCTAGTAGTCCTATAACAGATACAGCACAACATCCTAGTAGTCCTATAACAGATACAACACAACATCCCAGTAGTCCTATAACAGATACAGCACAACATCCTAGTAGTCCTATAACAGATACAGCACAACATCCCAGTAGTCCTATAACAGATACAACATCCCAGTAGTCCTATAACAGATACAACACAACATCCCAGTAGTCCTATAACAGATACAACACAACATCCTAGTAGTCCTATAACAGATACAACACAACATCCCAGTAGCCCTATAACAGATACAACACAACATCCCAGTAGTCCTATAACAGATACAGCACAACATCCCAGTAGTCCTATAACAGATACAACACAACATCCCAGTAGTCCTATAACAGATACAACACAACATCCCAGTAGTCCTATAACAGATACAACACAACATCCCAGTAGTCCTATAACAGATACAACACAACATCCCAGTAGTCCTATAACAGATACAGCACAACATCCCAGTAGTCCTATAACAGATACAACACAACATCCCAGTAGTCCTATAACAGATACAGCACAACATCCCAGTAGTCCTATAACAGATACAACACAACATCCCAGTAGTCCTATAACAGATACAGCACAACATCCCAGTAGTCCTATAACAGATACAACACAACATCCCAGTAGTCCTATAACAGATACAGCACAACATCCTAGTAGTCCTATAACAGATACAACACAACATCCTAGTAGTCCTATAACAGATACAACACAACATCCTAGTAGTCCTATAACAGATACAGCACAACATCCTAGTAGTCCTATAACAGATACAGCACAACATCCTAGTAGTCCTATAACAGATACAACATCCTAGTAGTCCTATAACAGATACAGCACAACATCCCAGTAGTCCTATAACAGATACAGCACAACATCCTAGTAGTCCTATAACAGATACAACACAACATCCTAGTAGTCCTATAACAGATACAACACAACATCCTAGTAGTCCAATAACAGATACAACACAACATCCTAGTAGTCCTATAACAGATACAGCACAACATCCTAGTAGTCCTATAACAGATACAGCACAACATCCTAGTAGTCCTATAACAGATACAGCACAACATCCCAGTAGTCCTATAACAGATACAGCACAACATCCTAGTAGTCCTATAACAGATACAACACAACATCCTAGTAGTCCTATAACAGACACAACATCCCAGTAGTCCTATAACAGATACAACACAACATCCCAGTAGTCCTATAACATCATAGATACAGCCCAACATCCCAGTAGTCCTATAACAGATACAGCACAACATCCCAGTAGTCCTATAACAGATACAACACAACATCCCAGTAGTCCTATAACAGATACAACACAACATCCCAGTAGTCCTATAACAGATACAACACAACATCCCAGTAGTCCTATAACAGATACAACACAACATCCCAGTAGTCCTATAACAGATACAACACAACATCCTAGTAGTCCTATAACAGATACAGCACAACATCCTAGTAGTCCTATAACAGATACAACACAACATCCTAGTAGTCCAATAACAGATACAGCACAACATCCTAGTAGTCCTATAACATCATAGATACAACACAACATCCCAGTAGTCCTATAACAGATACAGCACAACATCCCAGTAGTCCTATAACATCATAGATACAACACAACATCCCAGTAGTCCTATAACAGATACAGCACAACATCCCAGTAGTCCTATAACAGATACAACACAACATCCCAGTAGTCCTATAACAGATACAACACAACATCCCAGCAGTCCTATAACAGATACAACACAACATCCCAGTAGTCCTATAACAGATACAACACAACATCCCAGTAGTCCTATAACAGATACAACACAACATCCTAGTAGTCCAATAACAGATACAGCACAACATCCTAGTAGTCCTATAACAGATACAACACAACATCCTAGTAGTCCAATAACAGATACAGCACAACATCCCAGTAGTCCTATAACAGATACAACACAACATCCTAGTAGTCCAATAACAGATACAGCACAACATCCTAGTAGTCCTATAACAGATACAACACAACATCCTAGTAGTCCAATAACAGATACAGCACAACATCCTAGTAGTCCTATAACAGATACAGCACAACATCCTAGTAGTCCTATACCATCATAGATACAGCACAACATCCCAGTAGTCCTATAACAGATACAACACAACATCCTAGTAGTCCTATAACAGATACAGCACAACATCCCAGTAGTCCAATAACAGATACAGCACAACATCCCAGTAGTCCTATAACAGATACAACACAACATCCCAGTAGTCCAATAACAGATACAGCACAACATCCTAGTAGTCCTATAACAGATACAGCACAACATCCTAGTAGTCCTATACCATCATAGATACAGCACAACATCCCAGTAGTCCTATAACAGATACAACACAACATCCTAGTAGTCCAATAACAGATACAGCACAACATCCTAGTAGTCCTATAACAGATACAGCACAACATCCTAGTAGTCCTATACCATCATAGATACAGCACAACATCCCAGTAGTCCTATAACAGATACAACACAACATCCTAGTAGTCCAATAACAGATACAGCACAACATCCCAGTAGTCCAATAACAGATACAACACAACATCCTAGTAGTCCAATAACAGATACAGCACAACATCCCAGTAGTCCAATAACAGATACAACACAACATCCTAGTAGTCCAATAACAGATACAACACAACATCCTAGTAGTCCAATAACAGATACAGCACAACATCCTAGTAGTCCAATAACAGATACAACACAACATCCTAGTAGTCCAATAACAGATACAGCACAACATCCCAGTAGTCCAATAACAGATACAGCACAACATCCCAGTAGTCCTATAACAGATACAGCACAACATCCCAGTAGTCCTATAACAGATACAACACAACATCTAAGTAGTCCTATAACAGATACAACACAACATCCCAGTAGTCCTATAACAGATACAACACAACATCCCAGTAGTCCTATAACAGATACAACACAACATCCCAGTAGTCCTATAACAGATACAACACAACATCCTAGTAGTCCTATAACAGATACAACACAACATCCTAGTAGTCCAATAACAGATACAGCACAACATCCTAGTAGTCCTATAACATCATAGATACAACACAACATCCCAGTAGTCCTATAACAGATACAGCACAACATCCCAGTAGTCCTATAACATCATAGATACAACACAACATCCCAGTAGTCCTATAACAGATACAGCACAACATCCCAGTAGTCCTATAACAGATACAACACAACATCCCAGTAGTCCTATAACAGATACAACACAACATCCCAGCAGTCCTATAACAGATACAACACAACATCCCAGTAGTCCTATAACAGATACAACACAACATCCCAGTAGTCCTATAACAGATACAACACAACATCCTAGTAGTCCAATAACAGATACAGCACAACATCCTAGTAGTCCTATAACAGATACAACACAACATCCTAGTAGTCCAATAACAGATACAGCACAACATCCCAGTAGTCCTATAACAGATACAACACAACATCCTAGTAGTCCAATAACAGATACAGCACAACATCCTAGTAGTCCTATAACAGATACAACACAACATCCTAGTAGTCCAATAACAGATACAGCACAACATCCTAGTAGTCCTATAACAGATACAGCACAACATCCTAGTAGTCCTATACCATCATAGATACAGCACAACATCCCAGTAGTCCTATAACAGATACAACACAACATCCTAGTAGTCCTATAACAGATACAGCACAACATCCCAGTAGTCCAATAACAGATACAGCACAACATCCCAGTAGTCCTATAACAGATACAACACAACATCCCAGTAGTCCAATAACAGATACAGCACAACATCCTAGTAGTCCTATAACAGATACAGCACAACATCCTAGTAGTCCTATACCATCATAGATACAGCACAACATCCCAGTAGTCCTATAACAGATACAACACAACATCCTAGTAGTCCAATAACAGATACAGCACAACATCCTAGTAGTCCTATAACAGATACAGCACAACATCCTAGTAGTCCTATACCATCATAGATACAGCACAACATCCCAGTAGTCCTATAACAGATACAACACAACATCCTAGTAGTCCAATAACAGATACAGCACAACATCCCAGTAGTCCAATAACAGATACAACACAACATCCTAGTAGTCCAATAACAGATACAGCACAACATCCCAGTAGTCCAATAACAGATACAACACAACATCCTAGTAGTCCAATAACAGATACAACACAACATCCTAGTAGTCCAATAACAGATACAGCACAACATCCTAGTAGTCCAATAACAGATACAACACAACATCCTAGTAGTCCAATAACAGATACAGCACAACATCCCAGTAGTCCAATAACAGATACAGCACAACATCCCAGTAGTCCTATAACAGATACAGCACAACATCCCAGTAGTCCAATAACAGATACAACACAACATCCTAGTAGTCCAATAACATCATAGATACAGCACAACATCCTAGTAGTCCTATAACATCATAGATACAGCACAACATCCTAGTAGTCCTATAACATCATAGATACAGCACAACATCCTAGTAGTCCTATAACAGATACAGCACAACATCCTAGTAGTCCAATAACATCATAGATACAGCACAACATCCTAGTAGTCCTATAACATCATAGATACAACACAACATCCTAGTAGTCCTATAACATCATAGATACAGCACAACATCCTAGTAGTCCTATAACAGATACAGCACAACATCCTAGTAGTCCTATAACAGATACAGCACAACATCCTAGTAGTCCTATAACATCATAGATACAACACAACATCCCAGTAGTCCTATAACAGATACAGCACAACATCCCAGTAGTCCTATAACAGATACAGCACAACATCCCAGTAGTCCTATAACAGATACAGCACAACATCCCAGTAGTCCTATAACAGATACAGCACAACATCCTAGTAGTCCTATAACAGATACAGCACAACATCCTAGTAGTCCTATAACAGATACAGCACAACATCCTAGTAGTCCTATAACAGATACAGCACAACATCCCAGTAGTCCTATAACATCATAGATACAACACAACATCCCAGTAGTCCTATAACAGATACAGCACAACATCCCAGTAGTCCTATAACAGATACAGCACAACATCCCAGTAGTCCTATAACAGATACAGCACAACATCCCAGTA
Organism: Salvelinus alpinus; assembly: GCF_045679555.1. NCBI lineage: Eukaryota > Metazoa > Chordata > Actinopteri > Salmoniformes > Salmonidae > Salvelinus > Salvelinus alpinus. The sequence continues at coordinate 116,745,825 of NC_092086.1, read as the reverse complement.
GTCCTATAACAGATACAGCACAACATCCTAGTAGTCCTATAACAGATACAGCACAACATCCCAGTAGTCCTATAACAGATACAGCACAACATCCTAGTAGTCCTATAACAGATACAACATCCCAGTAGTCCTATAACAGATACAACACAACATCCTAGTAGTCCAATAACATCCTAATATAAACATTTCTGAAGCAATCTGAACAGATGATTCCATAACACAATTAACAGATTGAGGAATAAGGTGATTTAGGCTATATCACCTGTCAAATCACCTGTCATATTGCCATTGTATCCACCTCCAGAAAAGGGTGAACACTTTTATCATGCCCAAAACTGAGGATGCATTTCATTTAATGTTTTGATAGTAATAGTTTATAAAAATCACTAAACATGTACAGTTATACTCAGCAGACTATCAACCATTATATTCTCAATGAGATTTTTACTGCTTGTAGACAGTTAATTCACCAGTTAGTTCCATGCAGCTAAAACATGATTTTTACAGTAGTGGAACTGTCGAAATACATCCTTGTTAGTTTGGTTAGTTACCACGGCAACTACTGTAACTATTTAGTAAACTTGCTAGCTACTTCAGTGGATGTTGAAGACATTTCTAGGTGGCAAAATTTGTTAAAATTATAGCCATGGTATAAAAAGGGATAATCAACTCGGGGCTCTATACGTTCTCTGGAAAATTATGTAACTCCGTGAAAGGTCACGTCGTTCATTAGTTTCTATAGAACACATAAAGCCCCGAGTTGATTATCCCGTACATAGTCACTGCTTCTAACTAGCCATCAACATACAGTGGGGCAAAAAAGTATTTAGTCAGCCACCAACAGTGTGTGAAAACCGTGTGAAGACTTACAGAAAACGTTTGACCTCTGTCATTGCCAACAAAGGGTATATAACAAAGTATTGAGATAAACTTTTGTTATTGACCAAATGCTTATTTTCCACCATAATTTGCAAATAAATTCATTAAAAATCCTACAATGTGATTTTCTGGATTTTTTTTCTCATTTTGTCTGTCATAGTTGAAGTGTACCTATGATGAAAATTACAGGCCTCTCTCATCTTTTTAAGTGGGAGAACTTGCACAATTGGTGGCTGACTAAATACTTTTTTGCCCCACTGTATATGAGTTCAGGCCATACTGCCTCCTCTCTCTCTCCCCAGTGGTAGATATATAGAGTTCAGGCCATACTGCCTCCTCTCTCTCTCCCCAGTGGTAGATATATAGAGTTCAGGCCATACTGCCTCCTCTCTCTCTCCCCAGTGGTAGATATATAGAGTTCAGGCCATACTGCCTCCTCTCTCTCTCCCCAGTGGTAGATATATAGAGTTCAGGCCATACTGCCTCCTCTCTCTCTCCCCAGTGGTAGATATATAGAGTTCAGGCCATACTGCCTCCTCTCTCTCTCCAGTGGTAGATATATAGAGTTCAGGCCATACTGCCTCCTCTCTCTCCCCAGTGGTAGATATATAGAGTTCAGGCCATACTGCCTCCTCTCTCTTCCCAGTGGTAGATATATAGAGTTCAGGCCATACTGCCTCCTCTCTCTCTCCCCAGTGGTAGATATATAGAGTTCAGGCCATACTGCCTCCTCTCTCTCCCCAGTGGTAGATATATAGAGTTCAGGCCATACTGCCTCCTCTCTCTCTCCCCAGTGGTAGATATATAGAGTTCAGGCCATACTGCCTCCTCTCTCTCTCCCCAGTGGTAGATATATAGAGTTCAGGCCATACTGCCTCCTCTCTCTCTCCCCAGTGGTAGATATATAGAGTTCAGGCCATACTGCCTCCTCTCTCTCCCCAGTGGTAGATATATAGAGTTCAGGCCATACTGCCTCCTCTCTCTCTCCCCAGTGGTAGATATATAGAGTTCAGGCCATACTGCCTCCTCTCTCTCTCCCCAGTGGTAGATATATAGAGTTCAGGCCATACTGCCTCCTCTCTCTCTCCCCAGTGGTAGATATATAGAGTTCAGGCCATACTGCCTCCTCTCTCTCTCCAGTGGTAGATATATAGAGTTCAGGCCATACTGCCTCCTCTCTCTTCCCAGTGGTAGATATATAGAGTTCAGGCCATACTGCCTCCTCTCTCTCTCCCCAGTGGTAGATATATAGAGTTCAGGCCATACTGCCTCCTCTCTCTCCCCAGTGGTAGATATATAGAGTTCAGGCCATACTGCCTCCTCTCTCTCCCCAGTGGTAGATATATAGAGTTCAGGCCATACTGCCTCCTCTCTCTCTCCCCAGTGGTAGATATATAGAGTTCAGGCCATACTGCCTCCTCTCTCCCCAGTGGTAGATATATAGAGTTCAGGCCATACTGCCTCCTCTCTCTCTCCCCAGTGGTAGATATATAGAGTTCAGGCCATACTGCCTCCTCTCTCCCCAGTGGTAGATATATAGAGTTCAGGCTATACTGCCTCCTCTCTCCCCAGTGGTAGATATATAGAGTTCAGGCCATACTGCCTCCTCTCTCTCCCCAGTGGTAGATATATAGAGTTCAGGCCATACTGCCTCCTCTCTCTCCCCAGTGGTAGATATATAGAGTTCAGGCCATACTGCCTCCTCTCTCCCCAGTGGTAGATATATAGAGTTCAGGCCATACTGCCTCCTCTCTCCCCAGTGGTAGATATATAGAGTTCAGGCCATACTGCCTCCTCTCTCCCCAGTGGTAGATATATAGAGTTCAGGCCATACTGCCTCCTCTCTCTCCCCAGTGGTAGATATATAGAGTTCAGGCCATACTGCCTCCTCTCTCTCTCCCCAGTGGTAGATATATAGAGTTCAGGCCATACTGCCTCCTCTCTCTCTCCCCAGTGGTAGATATATAGAGTTCAGGCCATACTGCCTCCTCTCTCTCTCCCCAGTGGTAGATATATAGAGTTCAGGCCATACTGCCTCCTCTCTCTCTCCCCAGTGGTAGATATATAGAGTTCAGGCCATACTGCCTCCTCTCTCTCTTCCCAGTGGTAGATATATAGAGTTCAGGCCATACTGCCTCCTCTCTCTCTTCCCAGTGGTAGATATATAGAGTTCAGGCCATACTGCCTCCTCTCTCTCCCCAGTGGTAGATATATAGAGTTCAGGCCATACTGCCTCCTCTCTCTCTCCCCAGTGGTAGATATATAGAGTTCAGGCCATACTGCCTCCTCTCTCTCCCCAGTGGTAGATATATAGAGTTCAGGCCATACTGCCTCCTCTCTCTCCCCAGTGGTAGATATATAGAGTTCAGGCCATACTGCCTCCTCTCTCTCCCCAGTGGTAGATATATAGAGTTCAGGCCATACTCCCTCCCCAGTGGTAGATATATAGAGTTCAGGCCATACTGCCTCCTCTCTCTTCCCAGTGGTAGATATATATAGAGTTCAGGCCATACTGCCTCCTCTCTCTCTCCAGTGGTAGATATATAGAGTTCAGGCCATACTGCCTCCTCTCTCTCTCCAGTGGTAGATATATAGAGTTCAGGCCATACTGCCTCCTCTCTCTTCCCAGTGGTAGATATATAGAGTTCAGGCCATACTGCCTCCTCTCTCTCTCCAGTGGTAGATATATAGAGTTCAGGCCATACTGCCTCCTCTCTCTTCCCAGTGGTAGATACAGTGGGGAGAACAAGTATTTGATACACTGCCGATTTTGCCGATTTTCCTACTTACAAAGCATGTAGAGGTCTGTAATTTTTATCATAGGTACACTTCAACTGTGAGAGACGGAATCTAAAACAAAAATCCCGAAAATCACATTGTATGATTTTTAAGTAATTAATTCGCATTTTATTGCATGACATAAGTATTTGATACATCAGAAAAGCAGAACTTAATATTTGGTACAGAATCCTTTGTTTGCAATTACAGAGATCATACGTTTCCTGTAGTTCTTGACCAGGTTTGCACACACTGCAGCAGGGATTTTGGCCCACTCCTCCATACAGACCTTCTCCAGATCCTTCAGGTTTCGGGGCTGTCGCTGGGCAATACGGACTTTCAGCTCCCTCCAAAGATTTTCTATTGGGTTCAGGTCTGGAGACTGGCTAGGCCACTCCAGGACCTTGAGATACTTCTTACGGAGCCACTCCTTAGTTGCCCTGGCTGTGTGTTTCGGGTCGTTGTCATGCTGGAAGACCCAGCCACGACCCATCATCAATGCTCTTACTGAGGGAAGGAGGTTGTTGGCTAAGATCTCGCAATACATGGCCCCATCCACCCTCCCCTCAATACGGTGCAGTCGTCCTGTCCCCTTTGCAGAAAAGCATCCCCAAAGAATGATGTTTCCACCTCCATGCTTCACGGTTGGGATGGTGTTCTTGGGGTTGTACTCATCCTTCTTCTTCCTCCAAACAAGGCGAGTGGAGTTTAGACCAAAAAGCTCTATTTTTGAATCATCAGACCACATGACCTTCTCCCATTCCTCCTCTGGATCATCCAGATGGTCATTGGCAAACTTCAGACGGGCCTGGACATGCGCCTGCTTGAGCAGGGGGACCTTGTGTGCGCTGCAGGATTTTAATCCATGACGGCGTAGTGTGTTACTAATGGTTTTCTTTGAGACTGTGGTCCCAGCTCTCTTCAGGTCATTGACCAGGTCCTGCCGTGTAGTTCTGGGCTGATCCCTCACCTTCCTCATGATCATTGATGCCCCACGAGGTGAGATCTTGCATGGAGCCCCAGACCGAGGGTGATTCACCATCATCTTGAACTTCTTCTATTTTCTTCTATTTTCTAATAATTGCGCCAACAGTTGTTGCCTTCTCACCAAGCTGCTTGCCTATTGTCCTGTAGCCCATCCCAGCCTTGTGCAGGTCTACAATTTTATCCCTGATGTCCTTACACAGCTCTCTGGTCTTGGCCATTGTGGAGAGGTTGGAGTCTGTTTGATTGAGTGTGTGGACAGGTGTCTTTTATACAGGTAACGAGTTCAAACAGGTGCAGTTAATACAGGTAATGAGTGGAGAACAGGAGGGCTTCTTAAAGAAAAACTAACAGGTCTGTGAGAGCCGGAATTCTTACTGGTTGGTAGGTGATCAAATACTTATGTCATGCAATAAAATGCAAATGAATTACTTAAAAATCATACAATGTGATTTTCTGGATTTTTGTTTTAGATTCCGTCTCTCACAGTTGAAGTGTACCTATGATAAAAATTACAGACCTCTACATGCTTTGTAAGTAGGAAAACCTGCAAAATCGGCAGTGTATCAAATACTTGTTCTCCCCACTGTATATATAGAGTTCAGGCCATACTGCCTCCTCTCTCTCCCCAGTGGTAGATATATATGTGGGTCTTTCTATAAACTAGGGTACCAGTGAGGGTTTCCTACACTGGACAACTTGTTACAGCTGTTAATAAGTCATTGACCCCCCCCATGTAATTATATTAAGCTAGAAGGGTGGAGCGATGGGGGGGGGGGGGGGGGGGGGGGTTCATAGCAATATTCAATAAACTTCATGAGTTGATTTAAAACCTATGTTTAACCCTTTTATCATGGTTGGTGTCTTGACAGATTTGTACAAAATCAGGTGACATAAAACATTACTTTTTTGTCCTTCCATTTATGGCAGTGTAAGTTGTTATATTATGTCATACTTTAAGTTCCCTTATATGACTAGGTTCATAAGTCTCATACATGATTACATTCATCTTCCAGGGATAGTCCTGAAATAAAATACTTTGGGAACAAATGTAAAACTTACCTAGAGAAACGCATTCAAGGAGTGAACCTATGGACTATTGAAAAGTGTGTATAAACTCAACTAAAACACTGGTGGTTTAATAAGTAGCTAGTACTGTGGTTAGCGCCGGGCCATAGAGACACTGTGGTTAGCGCCGGGCCATAGAGACACTGTGGTTAGCGCCGGGCCATAGAGACGCTGTGGTTAGCGCCGGGCCATAGAGACGCTGTGGTTAGCGCCGGGCCATAGAGACGCTGTGGTTAGCGCCGGGCCATAGAGACACTGTGGTTAGCGCCGGGCCATAGAGACACTGTGGTTAGCGCCGGGCCATAGAGACACTGTGGTTAGCGCCGGGCCATAGAGACACTGTGGTTAGCGCCGGGCCATAGAGACACTGTGGTTAGCGCCGGGCCATAGAGACACTGTGGTTAGCGCCGGGCCATAGAGACACTGTGGTTAGCGCCGGGCCATAGAGACACTGTGGTTAGCGCCGGGCCATAGAGACACTGTGGTTAGCGCCGGGCCATAGAGACACTGTGGTTAGCGCCGGGCCATAGAGACACTGTGGTTAGCGCTGGGCCATAGAGACACTGTGGTTAGCGCTGGGCCATAGAGACACTGTGGTTAGCGCTGGGCCATAGAGACACTGTGGTTAGCGCCGGGCCATAGAGACACTGTGGTTAGCGCCGGGCCATAGAGACACTGTGGTTAGCGCCGGGCCATAGAGACACTGTGGTTAGCGCCGGGCCATAGAGACACTGTGGTTAGCGCTGGGCCATAGAGACACTGTGGTTAGCGCTGGGCCATAGAGACACTGTGGTTAGTGCTGGGCCATAGATATCTCTATCCTCCTCAGAGCTGCTGTATACAGTGCTAGGCAGCAGCCCAGAGGATTTCAGGTATCCCTCTTTGTAGGGATGAGAGCAGAGAACTCTGGGAAGGACGGTTAGATGATCATATCAAGAACCGCTCCGTCATCACAAGAGCTCACTAGCAGTCCAAAATAATAAATGTCTAACCTTCCCAGGTCGCCTCGGGTGGGCTCTCTGTACGGCGGGCGTCCTCGAGAGCGGGCCTCAGAAGGAATCGTCCTCTTGTGTCGCATCTTATGAATAACTTGATACAAGTCAATGCTTTCGTCCTGGGGGAACATCAGGCACAGCTGCATCCCACACCCTGGCTCCATTTCCTGCAGGGCCGGAAGAGGAGGGGGGGGGGGGCAGATTAGTAGATCAACCCATAGAATCTCTGTGAATCAAACTAAGTTAAAGTTAAATAGTTAGTCTGAACTATTCACTCCAACAAAACTATTCCCCTTTTTGGGATGTTAACAATTAACCGTTAATTGGTTAGCCGCCGGTCACTCTTTAGGGTAATTTGCATGACAGTGAATAGTTAGCGAGACAAGGGATCAAATCAAATCAAATGTATTTATAAAGCCCTTCGTACATCAGCTGATATCTCAAAGTGCTGTACAGAAACCCCCAGCCTAAAACCCCAAACAGCAAGCAATGCAGGTGTAGAAGCACGGTGGCTAGGAAAAACTCCCTAGAAAGGCCAAAACCTAGGAAGAAACCTAGAGAGGAACCAGGCTATGAGGGGTGGGCCAGTCCTCTTCTGGCTGTGCCGGGTGGAGATTATAACAGAACATGGCCAAGATGTTCAAATGTTCATAGATGACCAGCATGGTCAAATAATAATAATCACAGTGGTTGTCGAGGGTGCAGCAAGTCAGCACCTCAGGAGGATGGAGAGTATGTTCTCTTTGTTGGATAGTGCTTTCAGAAAGTATTCATACCCCTTGACTTATTCCACTTTTTGTCATGTTATCGCCTGAATTCGAAATGGTTTTAAATAAAAAACATTTCCCCCCTCACCCATCTACACACACACACACACACACACACACACACACACAACCCCATAACGACAAAGTGAAAACAAGTTTTTAGAAATGTTTGAAAATGTATTTAAAATTAAATACATAAGTATTCACACCACTGAGTCAATACAGTTTCAATGTATCTTTGGCAGTGATTAAAGCAGTGAGTCTTTCTGGGTAAATCTCTTAGAGCTTTGCACTCCTGGATTGGTCAAATGGGTTTCCATGGTGGAGCAGCCGCACACAAGCCTAAGATCACCATGAGCAATGCCAAGCGTCACCTGGAGTGGTGTAAAGCTCGCCGCCATTGGACTCTAGAGCAGTGGAAACACGTTCTCTGGAGTGATGAATCACATTTCACCATCTGGCAGTCTGAGGGTTTGGCGGATGCCAGGAGAATACTAACTGCCCGAATGCCAACTGTAAAGTTTGGTGGAGGGGAAATAATGGTCTGAGGCTGTTTTTTAATGGTTTGGCCTAGGCTTTGTAGCAACAGTTTGAGGAAGGCCCTTTCCTGTTACAAAGCGAGGTCCATACAGAAATGGTTTGTCAAGATCGGTGTGGAAGAACTTGACTGGCTTACACAGAGCCCTGACCTCAACCCCATCGAACACCTTTGGATAAATTTGAACTCTGACTGCGAGCCAGGCCTAAGCGCTCAACATCAGCGTTCGACCTCACTAATGCTCGTAGCTGAATGGAGACCCCACAGAATTGTTTTTATTTAACATTTATTTAAACTTTATTTAACTAGTTAAGAACAAACTCTTATTTACCATCACGGCCTACCCCGGATGGGCTAATTAATTGTGCGCCGCCCTATAGGACTCCCAATCACGGCCGGATGTGATACAGCCTGGATTCGAACCAGGGACTGTCACTGACATGCGGTGCCTTAGATCGCTGCGCCACTCGGGAGCAATGTTCCAACATCTAGTGGAAAGCCTTCCCAGAAAGAGTGGAGGCTGTTATAGCAGCAAAGGGGGGGACCAACTCCATATTAATGCCATGATTTTGGAATGAGATGTTCGATGAGCAGCTGTCCACATACTTTTGGTCATGTAGTGTATAAAGGAGGTGAATTAGAGGAGACAGATAGATGTGGGGATAAATAGACTGGGGCGGGTTGAACCCATGCCCAGGGGTCCAATATGTGGTTCCGGAGTCCAGCACTGCGACTGGGCCCGACTCCGGCACATGGATAGAATGTATTAATCAAGAATGTTTACCTGTCCGTCTCGGCCGATCTTTACAGGCTTGTGTTCATTCCATGAGTTGGAGAGGTGAGCCGTGTTAGTGAACGGCAACTCCCGTCTGAAAAAACAAAATGGTTGAGCGCAGGATGCAGAAGTCTTAAAACAAGTCTGGGATGACAAAACACCAAGGGACGGTTAAAAGCTCTTTATATGGACATTATCTATTGAGTTCTCTTACGGTCTAGGACCGGGGGGAAATCGTCCCGTAATTAATTTTGTCTGAAGTTAGATGTGAATTGTAGCTACCGCATTTATAAAAGAGACGGTTTAGGCCTTACCTGCAGATCCAGTCGATCTTGAATACACCACCCAGCATCTTGGCGTTCATCCCAGCAGGCAGGACCCAGTGGATGGGAGACCCTCCGTGATGGGACTCAGAGGACAGCCTGGCAAAACCTGCACACACACACACACACACACAGGAGGACACATTCAGTTCACGAGACTTTGTCTCGCCATCTTGCCGCTTTCTGGAGTCAAAAAAGGCGATCAACATTTACACAACATTGGGAAAGCCAACTCCAGTCGTGGGGAGCCTCGACACTTCTGCTGGAGTTGAATACATATATATACACACATATATATATATATATGGGGATATTAACCATATGAACTTCACCTTGGAACTTGCCGCTCTCCTTGACTGAGAAGATCAGGATGACACTGCGAGCGGAACGGAAGGCAGCGTTCAGTTTCTTCTCATTAACAGGCAAAGTGGACCACACACCCTGGAAATAACACAGTCAACATCCAAATGCTTGTATTCAACATGGTGAAACATTTTCATACCAACTTTAAAATTTGGTACATTTTCTGCAGTTCAAAAAGGCATTTGACAGTGTTCATGTACGGTCTTCCTGAGAGACTACGTCCCCGACTCCGCCCCACGTCCCCCGACCTCCCCAACGCCCCCTCCCCCAACACCACCCTACCGCCCCCTCCCCCAACACCCCTCGACGTCTCCCCAACGCCACCCCACGTCCCCAACGCCGCCCCACCTCCCCCAACGCCCCTCGACGTCTCCCCAACGCCACCCCACGTCCCCCAACGCCGCCCCACCTCCCCCCAACGCCGCACCACGTCCCCCCAACGCCGCCCCACGTCCCCCAACGCCGCCCCACCTCCCCCCAACACAGGCCCACCTCCCCCAGGCCCACCTCCCCCAACCCCACCACGTCCCCCAACGCCGCCCCACCACGTCCCCAACGCCGCCACCCCACGTCCCCCAACGCCACCCCACGTCCCCCAACGCCACCCCCCCAACACCACCCTACCTCCCCAACACCGCCGTATTCACTATATGATGCACTACTTCTGAGTTACAGGGATACTGTGAAATTCTGGCATACATTCCCCTGTCCTACTTATAGCATTTGTATGTCTGTGCACTTTAAAAAAGGAAGTTCGTAGTAGTTTCACGAGCAAATGCTAACTAGCGTTAGCGCAATGACTGGAAGACTACAGATACGGTAGCATTGCTAACTTCTGTTATACTGCACACAGAGACATGAAAACGGTATCCACGAGTTCATTGTACTCTGGGGAAGTAGAACAATAGTATACGAACGCCAGAATTTCCCAGCATCCCTTTAAGATACCTTAGCCTTGGCCAGGGAGACGTTCTCATGGTTGTTGCTCTTGATCATGAAGAAGCGGGCGTCTCGTACGACGTACTTCAGCTTGCTGATCTGGTTCTTGCGGACGGCGCGGACAGACAATGACTTGTCGTGTGTCTTCTCAGATCCTGGAGAACACCACACCGTTTTTTCAAATACATGCAAATAACTTATTCGTAGCACATGCCATGGCTGCAACAACAAACAACAACAAAAACAACTCAAGAACAAGAGATAAATCGATACATTGATTCTTCAGTAACGAAAGATATAAAAACGGACAGTGTGCTTTTAAGGATATAACAACTCACAGATAAGCGTTCAAATGTTTAAGACGCTAGAGCATCAGTCCGTGGGAGCCCAAACCGAACCAAAAGGGTGCATTGCTAATAAAACCGATTCCAATGTTATGAATGACCAGTTGACTAATGATTTGTCTTATCTGTTGTGTGTGAATTGGTGAGTCCTCTCCTTCAGTCTTATTCCTCTTATCTGTTGTGTGTGAATTGGTGAGTCCTCTCCTTCAGTCTTATCTGTTGTGTGTGAATTGGTGAGTCCTCTCCTTCAGTCTTATCTCTTATCTGTTGTGTGTGAATTGGTGAGTCCTCTCCTTCAGTCTTATCAAACTTGTCTGCATGTAACCGAGTATGACACGGACTTAAAAGTCAGATAACTGTCCTACCCGTGTGTAAGACGCAGCTGCTGGCGCCAACGAGAGGTAGACCTACCCTATTCCCTGCTCTAATATTGGTAGGCTACATCTGCATGGGAAATGATAGGCTTTATTCACTGAGGGACAACCAATGTAATTTGCTTGAAATGTAAGAGTTTTTTTAAACCGGCAGAGGTGTGTAGGTTAGCGGAGTGGACAACTCACATCTAACTGGCGATCGGGTCTTTTCCATTAACAGGTTCACCATACTAAATCTTTTTGGTAGTTCTGGTTTAAAACAGTCAGTGCATTGGGTCATTTTGACATCAACAGTGTAAAAAGTGTAATTTCATAACTGGGACAGAAATCATTTTTTTGCGAGCTACACTAGTGTTTTAGCAGCGTTATATTATTTGGCTATGTCTTGTCATAGCTACTTTCTACAAGATAAATATTTACATATTTCTAGCTCAAAACATTTTAAAATCTGCTAAACGACAAGTTCATCAGTGGAAAGTGGCGGGGAGGGGGGACAAAAACAACAACCCCCCCACCCATTCTGACACACGGAGCCACTCGGCACAGAGCCACTCGGCACAGAGCCACTCGGCACAGAGCCACTCGGCACAGAGCCACTCAGCTCGGACAGATCCAGCCCGGCTCCTGAGCTCCATCACTATCAGATATTGAATGGAAAATTAATGTGTAACAATTGTTAGTGCATCAAATGGTATGGATTAGTTTCCGGGTTTTTACTTGGATATCCCCCATATGGATGATCTACAGATACTCAACACTATCAACTGCAACTCTGTTGATATACAAAATCGCATCGCTAGGGTTAAGGTTACGGTTCGTTCAAACTGACATCTACTGAACCATCTATTTGGGAACTGTCCAAATAAAGTGAAGACACGCATTTCAACCCAAATGATCTCAATTCTCTTCTTATTTGACACATCCAGGTAGACAGCAACCCACGGTGAACTTTGTAACAACAGATTACAGGTACAACGGACCGTGCAAAGGCCTGATGCACTTCATGAAGCATTTCGATTAGTAGGAATTGTATGTTTGAATTGGTACTGGTGATCATGGTACTACTACAACAGTGAACTAGGAGGGTGTAAAGTGATCTTGGTACTACTACAACAGTGAACTAGGAGGGTGTAAAGTGATCTTGGTACTACTACAACAGTGAACTAGGAGGGTGTAAAGTGATCTTGGTATTACTACAACAGTGAACTAACCATTGAATTGGTGTAGGCATAGACTAGAGGGAGTTCTCTGATATCAGTCATTTCCTTCTTAATCCATGAAGGGAAGTGAACAAGTGCACACTTGGGAGGAGGGACAGATAAATTGGGACATAGCCCATGTGAATGTTGAGCAGGTGTGTATTACCTGAAGCGTCAGAGCCAGAGCCAGAGAGAACAGACTCCCCATCAGAGAAGGACACGGACTCAGACTGGGAGTCGCTGACTTCACTGCGAGTGTCGTAATCATTTGCCGCATTCTTGGCTCTCTGATCCACTTCCTGCACCTCATACTCTTCCTCCTCGCCCTCCTCTTCCTCCACGTTGGATCGGTGTTCCTCGGAGGACTCGGCCGTGCTGCCCGTCTCCTGGTCTGATGCCCCCTCTTCTTCTTCTGCTTCCTTAGAGGGGCTGACCCTGCCCTCCTCAATGGGAGGACTCAGCTTCTAGACAACAGAACAGATGGACATCAGTAACCTAACCCTCAGTCTCTACGGAACAGATGGACATCAGTAACCTAACCCTCAGTCTCTACGGAACAGATGGACATCAGTAACCTAACCCTCAGTCTCTACGGAACAGATGGACATCAGTAACCTAACCCTCAGTCTCTACAGAACAGATGGACATCAGTAACCTAACCCTCAGTCTCTACAGAACAGATGGACATCAGTAACCTAACCCTCAGTCTCTACGGAACAGATAGACATCAGTAACCTAACCCTCAGTCTCTACGGAACAGATGGACATCAGTAACCTAACCCTCAGTCTCTACAGAACACAGAGGAAGGACTAGCGTTGCATGGTATACCGAAGCTTCTGTACTTTTTCGATACTAGAACATTAAAAACGGTCCGGTACTCAACTTGTTACTTTCGGTACTTATGTCAAAATGTGTCTCACGTCGTCTATTGATTGAGAGAGGACCAAGTCTGTCAGCACAGCCGATGTCTCCTTATAGCGTGAGGGCACTGACTGCTCCACTTAGTCATACTGGCTCTAGACTGTCCTGAGGAACCACTGGGAGTCTGGACTGAGGAACCACTGGGAGTCTGGACTGAGGAACCACTGGGAGTCTGGACTGAGGAACCACTGGGAGTCTGGACTGAGGAACCACTGGGAGTCTGGACTGAGGAACCACTGGGAGTCTGGACTGAGGAACCACTGGGAGTCTGGACTGAGGAACCACTGGGAGTCTGGACTGAGGAACCACTGGGAGTCTGGACTGAGGAACCACTGGGAGTCTGGACTGTATCATGTTATCTCCTCTCTCATACTGACTCTAGTCTGTCCTAAGGAACCACTGGGAGTCTGGACTGAGGAACCACTGGGAGTCTGGACTGAGGAACCACTGGGAGTCTGGACTGAGGAACCACTGGGAGTCTGGACTGAGGAACCACTGGGAGTCTGGACTGTATCATGTTAACTTCTTTATAACATGAGTGGAGCTAACACATTTGAATAATGCAACACGGCATGAAGAAATGTTGAATCTGTTAATTACTGTTCGCAAACCAATGTTAATTACAGATTAAAACACTTTGAAATGCGAGAAGATACCGGTAGCTTCCAGCTTTGTAGGACAACTTTCCTATAGGCCTATTTTAACACTGAAAAGTTCAAATATGTGACAGCGTTACATACAAGGATAACACATTACATTTCAAATTATTCATTTAATAAAGACAAACTTTTCAATTTAGCCTTTGGTTTTTATGATGAGCGCCCCATAAAAAAAAAACTGGTAGCTGACTGGTAGCCTGTTGGTTATGTCGGCCAATCAAAGCAGCAAAGAGGCTCAATGTGTAGCAAGTGGAGTGAGAGTTCACTAATGGAAGATGGAGTAAAATTACAGAATTAGAAGTTAGCGAAATGAGAAGGAGTAGGCTACAATGAGCAACAGAGAGCTAGGCTGTTTTATCCGAATGGGGTTGGCTAGAAAGCGCAGCATGTGGCCTTAATTAGCCTAGCTTTTCCATGCGAGAAATCGCCAAGAAACTGAAGCTCTGGTACAACGCTGTGTACTACTCCCTTCACAGAACAGCGCAATTGTAAAAAAAAAAAAAAAAAAAAAAAAAAGCTGTTTCCAGCTACAATAGTTATTTACAACATTAACAATGTCTACACTGAATTTCTGATCAATTTCATGTTATTTTAAAATGGACAAAAAAAAAAGTGCTTTCTTTCAAAAACAAGGACATTTCTTAGTGACCCCAAACTTTTGAACGGTAGTGTACCTCCAAGCGTTTATCCAAGTTTGATGTATAATCTTAAGATGCTGGCAGCAGTCGTACCGTTAGAAGACATTAGCGTTTTGTAAACGTACATCTAAAAAGGCATCTTATTGTAATTTCTACACCAGACTCATTTTTTGTGCTTCCGTTGCACTTGAGAATTCACCAAAGGGCATTCTATCAGCAGACAGCACTCTGACTGATGTGGAGCTACTTTTCTGGGTGTGGCCAGCCTACTTTTCTGGGTGTGGCCAGCCTACTTTTCCTTGGTACTTTTCTGGGCGTGGCCAGCCTACTTTTCCTTGGTACTTTTCTGGGCGTGGCCAGCCTACTTTTCTGGGCGTGGCCAGCCTACTTTTCTCTGGTACTTTTCTGGGCGTGGCCAGCCTACTTTTCTCTGGTACTTTTCTGGGCGTGGCCAGCCTACTTTTCTCTGGTACTTTTCTGGGCGTGGCCAGCCTACTTTTCTCTGGTACTTTTCTGGGCGTGGCCAGCCTACTTTTCTCTGGTACTTTTCTGGGTGTGGCCAGCCTACTTTTCTCTGGTACTTTTCTGGGCGTGGCCAGCCTACTTTTCTCTGGTGCTTTTCTGGGCGTGGCCAGCCTACTTTTCTCTGGTACTTTTCTGGGTGTGGCCAGCCTACTTTTCTCTGGTACTTTTCTGGGCGTGGCCAGCCTACTTTTCCTTGGTACTTTTCTGGGCGTGGCCAGCCTACTTTTCTGGGCGTGGCTAGACTACTTTTCTGGGCGTGGCCAGCCTACTTTCCCCCAGTAAAATGCAAAAGATTAACTTTAAGCAAAACATAAGTACATGTAGCTGACTCCATTCTTTCTATGATAGGCCTAAACATTATCAATATGATGGCCATGCATCTTGCTTTTTCATTGTAAGCTCATATACTTGTGGCTGTCAGCCAAGTAGCATTGAACTTCCGTTGTCACCAGATAAAAAGCTATTTTCTACTTGATTTTTGGGACAGAAACAATGTGTGGCTTGGATTAAGTTAAATACATATATATATATATAATATATATATATACCCTGTTCAATGGCCAACCTGGAAGGTTTTCACCTTTGGACAGCAGGTGAGTGCCAATATCTACAAGGTAGAAACAATTCATGCCCACCAGGACCAGAATTGAACAGCCCTGCAGCTATGCTAAAGTAATTTCCCCCCCATGATCCTTAGTAAAGCTGCTCCTACCTCGGTGGTGAGCTCAGGCACGATCCTGTGTCTGTCTGGCTCTCTCCTGCGGCCCAGGGTCTTGTCAGGGTGGGCTGCGTTGTGAGGCTCCCCTCTCTGCGCCCCACCATCTCTCATAGGATGGGTCTTCCTGTCCTCATAGTATCCTTCAGTATCGTACTCAGGGGGGTGCCTTCCCCTCCTGGGGTTGACTGGCTTTGTCCCGCTAGCCCCAGCCGAGGGGGCTGATCTCTTAGTGGCGTGTCTGGTGGCGGTGTGAGCCGTGGGTCGCAGACGCTTCGGCACGTGGTTATCCCCTCGGTTGTTCTTCCTCTTAGACCCTGGAGGGGGGAGAGGGGGGAGGGTCATTCATCTTCAAATATTAAAGGCAAATATCTAACCAGGTCTGTTTAGTGCTCTTGGGTCTGTTTGGGACTGAATCGATACAAGCTGAAAGAGCTGGGTTTTCTTAACGTGTTGCACCCTTTTTCAACCGATCCGTTTGTGCTCTTGCCAGCTCCATTGCAAACCGGGATAATTACTATGAGTGGATTTAGCATTGACGGCACAAACAGACACTCGGGCTAACCAATATAGGCTTTAAAAAAAAAAAAAAAAGGCCAATTCTCAGAACCGTGTGGTTAAAAAAAAAAGGTACCTTTTTTCTGGTTGACGTGCTGTTCACTCTCAGGGTTATAGAGCTCGTCATCCTGGTCAGGGGCCTCGGTGAGGATGTCATCCAACACATTGAGCTCTCCCTCTGGGACGACAGATTCAACCACAGTTAGACATAGCAGATGTTCTATTTAAAACACAGAGCGCACTACCTTTGATCAAGGCCCATAGAGCTCTGGTCAGAACTAGCGCACTACCTTTGATCAAGGCCCATAGAGCTCTGGTCAGAACTAGCGCACTACCTTTGATCAAGGCCCATAGAGCTCTGGTCAGAACTAGCGCACTACCTTTGATCAAGGCCCATAGAGCTCTGGTCAGAACTAGCGCACTACCTTTGATCAAGGCCCATAGAGCTCTGGTCAGAACTAGCGCACTACCTTTGATCAAGGCCCATAGAGCTCTGGTCAGAACTAGCGCACTACCTTTGATCAAGGCCCATAGAGCTCTGGTCAGAACTAGCGCACTACCTTTGATCAAGGCCCATAGAGCTCTGGTCAGAACTAGCGCACTACCTTTGATCAAGGCCCATAGAGCTCTGGTCAGAACTAGCGCACTACCTTTGATCAAGGCCCATAGAGCTCTGGTCAGAACTAGCGCACTACCTTTGATCAAGGCCCATAGAGCTCTGGTCAGAACTAGCGCACTACCTTTGATCAAGGCCCATAGAGCTCTGGTCAGAACTAGTGCACTACCTTTGATCAAGGCCCATAGAGCTCTGGTCAGAACTAGTGCACTACCTTTGATCAAGGCCCATAGAGCTCTGGTCAGAACTAGTGCACTATGTTGGGCAGGGCTGACCAATCCAGGTCCTGTAGGGACGAAACACTTCTGGTTTTCAACCTCGCTTTCTAAAAATCAGGGACTAATTCAGACCTGGGACACCAGGTGAGTGCAATTAACTACCAGTAGAAACAAAAACAAAAAACAGAAGTGTTTCGGCCCTCCAGGACCTGGATTGGGCAGCCCTGATTACGGGAACAGGATGCTATTTGGGACGTAGCCAGCATTAGCGGTTTATAATTAGTAGCATTAGTGTGTGCACAACAGAGTTGAGCACCTATGGCCTAGCGAGCTGATGTTTGGACTGGCCTTGTTGCCTGCGTACAGGGCTAATCAATGGTTATTAGTTATCATCCTCATCATTAAACTAGTTAGAGCCACAGGAGACAAGTCATCCAAGCCTCTAGCCTCGGCTAGAGCTAGGGGGGGGTTGGTGCACAACTCAGGCAATCGAGTTGCACAGTTCTGCTTGATCTCGGTCGTCGCAGTGCATTCTGGGTACACTCGGACAAGGAGATCTCTCCTTCAAGGAGTCAATTGGGCACTAGCACAAAAAAACAAACTCTATTTAACTATAGTTTTCTCCAGTCATTTCCTGCTGGGATTCATCTCTCTTCCTGTTATAATATCTTTGCCCATACTGAGACCGACCACTTGGCTTACTCTACTCACCATATTTGGTGGGGGGGGGAGTGGAAATTCCAAAATGGATGCTTTAGATTTATACGTCAGGTGGAAACGTTGGTCTCTTTATTCCATCTGTATCTTGGCTGTACGAACATGGGAAGAAACTGCTTCTCCAATTGAAAGCCCCGGTCACACTTGTAAGCGATGTCATGGTGACATTGGCTTACCTAAACTCGTGTTGGTCGTCTGGCAGCGAACTGCCCACGTCAAATCAAAAAGTGTTAAAAACAAATGAACAGTTTGTCACTTTCACGAGGTTGGAGTAATAACATGTTCAACTAAATAAGAATTTGTTCTTAACTGATTGCCTAGTTAGGTTAAAGGTTAAAAAAAAAAAAAAAAACGACTTAAGACACTAGCTTGAAATCTAGGTTGTGCCTTTAGATTGAGAAAATGAACCACTAAGGAATAAGAATTCTCATTGCCTTCTCAAATCAGATGTTATTGATCACATACGCATATTTAGCAGATGTTATTGTGGGTGTAGCGAAATGCTTGTGTTTCTAGCTCCAACTGTGCAGTAAATTCACAACAATAGACACACATCTAAAAAGTAAAATAATGGAATTAATATATATAAATATTAGGACGAGCAATGTCAGTGGCATTGACTAAAATACAGTAAAATAGAATAAGGTATATACATATGAGATGAGTAAAGCAGTATGTAAACATTATTAAAGTGACCAGTGATTCCATGTCTATGTATAGAGGGCAGCAGCCTCTAAGGTACAGGGTTGAGTAACCGGGTGGTAGTCGGCTAGTGATGGCTGTCTTGATGGCCTTGAGATAGAAGTCTCTCGGTCCCAGCTTTGATGCACCTGTACTGACCACGCTTTCTGGATGATAGCGGGGTGAACAGAAAGGGAAAGGGGGACACCTAGTCAGTTGTCCAACAATGTATTCAACTGAACTGCGTCTTCCGCATTTAACCCTAACCCGTCTGAATCAGAGAGGAGCGGGGGGCCTGCCTTAAATCAACATCTTCGGCGCCCGGGGAACAGTGGGTTAACTGCCTTGCTCAGGGGCAGAATAACAGATGTTTACCTTATCAGCTTGGGGATTCGATACAGCTACCTTCTGGTTACTGGCCCAACGCTCTAACCACTAGGCAACCTTCTGGTTACTGGCCCAACGCTCTAACCACTAGGCAACCTTCTGGTTACTGGCCCAATGCTCTAACCACTAGGCAACCTTCTGGTTACTGGCCCAATGCTCTAACCACTAGGCTACCTTCTGGTTACTGGCCCAATGCTCTAACCACTAGTCTACCTGCTGGTTACTGGCCCAACGCTCTAACCACTAGTCTACCTGCTGGTTACTGGCCCAACGCTCTAACCACTAGTCTACCTGCTGGTTACTGGCCCAACGCTCTAACCACTAGGCAACCTTCTGGTTACTGGCCCAATGCTCTAACCACTAGGCAACCTTCTGGTTACTGGCCCAACGCTCTAACCACTAGTCTACCTGCTGGTTACTGGCCCAACGCTCTAACCACTAGTCTACCTGCTGGTTACTGGCCCAACGCTCTAACCACTAGGCAACCTTCTGGTTACTGGCCCAATGCTCTAACCACTAGGCAACCTTCTGGTTACTGGCCCAACGCTCTAACCACTAGGCTACCAGCCGTGGCTCGGGTGATTGATGTCTTGATTTTGATTTTTTTCCTTCCTGTGACATCGGGTGCTGTAGGTGTTCTGAACGGCAGGCAGTGTGTCCCCCGGTGATGCATTGGCCAGACCGCACCATCCTCTGGAGAGCCCTGCGGTTGCGGGCGGTGCAGTTGCCGTACCAGCCGGTGATGCGGCCCGACAGGATGCTCTCAGGAACAATGGTGGACATTTTGAAGCAAGTGGGGACAGCAGACACTTTGTCTCTGTACTGACATTTTGCCTGTTCGATTGCCTTATGCAGGAAATAAACATTTTTTGTATTCGACCATATTCCCAGTCACCTTGCCATGGTTAAATGCGGTGGTTCACGCTTTCAGTTCTGCGCAAATGCTGCCATCTATCCATGGTTTCAAATTATTATTTTTTTTTAAATGTAACCTTTAACTAGACAAGTCAGTTTAGGCTGGGTGTCTGTACAGCACTTCGAGATATTAGCTGATGTACGAAGGGCTATATAAAATAAAATTGATTGAGTTAAGAATTTGTTCTTATTTACAATGACGGCCTACACCGGCCAAACCCGGACGACCCTGGGCCCTGGGCTTTGTTAAAATCCCCAGCTACAATAAATGCAGCCTCAGGATGTAATTTCTAAACCCTAAACCCAGGCCTGGTCTAGAAGGGTGCAATTGCGGCCTGCATTTCTAGGGTGTTCCTGCATGTGGGCGTTCCTACGTGTGGGCGTTCCTGCGTGTGGGCGTTCCTGCGTGTGGGCGTTCCTGCGTCTGGGCGTTCCTGCATGTGGGCGTTCCTGCGTCTGGGCGTTCCTGCGTGTGGGCGTTCCTGCGTGTGGGCGTTCCTGCGTGTGGGCGTTCCTGCGTGTGGGCGTTCCTGCGTGTGGGCGTTCCTGCATCTGCCTCTTTATACTTCTACTGGTCCCTTTTTAAGCTAGTACAGGCACTCCAGTAGTACAGTAGGTGCATAATAACGTTGGATGGCAGCCGCCGATAAACCCCACAGAAGGAGCGGGGGTGACAACAGTAGCTAGCTGGTTGTGCACCGGTAGACAGTGTCCTTCGTCCCCAACTGTCTGGTACTGCTTTCCCGCAGTTATGTTAATGACCGCAGGGGCAGGTGGGAGTTTAGGACACTGTGTGCTAGCTTAGCCAGCTAGTCCGATACACAGCAGGCAGGGGCGACGCCAAATCTGTGTCGACACTGTGTGTTAGCTAACAAGCATGCTAGCTAACATAGGGTGTCCTTAACTACCAAGCTAGCTAGTAGCTAACACACAGTGTTGCTCCAGCCTCCCGCCTGCTGCGCTAGCGGGAGGCAGGGGTGACCGGCAGACAGTGTCCTTCGCTCCCGCCTGTTGGGCAACGTGTTCCCCGTAGTTCTCTTGACAGGGGGGGGGGGTTGTTCATGCAGGAACCAATGGGGTGCTCGAGGAGAGGGTGTTCACACATTTGAGTCATTTAGCAAACGCTCTCATCCAGAGTGCATACATTTTCACATTCGAACCAATGGGATCGTTGAGGGGGGTGTTAATGAAGGAACCAATGGGATAGTCGAGGGGGGGTGTTAATGAAGGAACCAATGGGATAGTCGAGGGGGGTGTTAATGAAGGAACCAATGGGATAGTCGAGGGGGGGTGTTAATGAAGGAACAAATGGGATAGTCGAGGGGTGGTGTTAATGAAGGAACCAATGGGATAGTCGAGGGGGATGTTAATGAAGAAACCAATGGGATAGTTGAGGGGGATGTTAATGAAGGAACCAATGGGATAGTCGAGGGGGGTGTTAATGAAGGAACCAATGGGATAGTCGAGGGGGGTGTTAATGAAGAAACCAATGGGATAGTTGAAGGGGCCCAGAATTGCACACTAATTGGCCTGGTCTGCTTGGCCAGCGTTCCCGGAAGTCTCGCGCATCTGGTTTTAGAAACTGTGGTGCTGTTATCTTTGCTAATTAGCTATAACATTAAGACTAGTATCTAGTAACCAAATTAGTATTATAACTCGTTAACTAGCTATCGAAACGTGGTAACGTTAACCTGGCTTTGTGTAAATTAATATTAGCATGTTTAAATGAACTCACAGACTGGCCATTCTAAAAGCCAGTTGGGAGAAACTGGACTAGCTAACGTTCGCGTCGTTGACAAAACTCACTTACGTTATTGTCCCCATGGGGAAATATTGTTGCAGTATCATGTAACTTACACGTTTAAAGTGGCGTTTAAATACAAAACAAAAATTGACAATACAACTTTTATAACAGTTACATACCATTACATTTTTTTAAAGACTATCCTGCTGGCCTTACTGAGTCTATAGGAAGATTAGCCCGAGCTATTTAGGATGGATATCACACCTGGCACAAAGGATGGTTAGCAAGCTAGCTAACGTTAGAAACGCAGCCAGAGATATGTATATAATGACGAAATGCTCATGTCTCCGCCCTAACAATGGGAGTCATCCCAGAGTCGGGAAGGCAGGCGACAAGTTTAGGTCCAAAAATAAGCCCATAGAAAAGCATTGGACTTATTTTGGCGAGAGTGAAACCTCTCGCTTCGTCTCTTCCTCTGCAAGACCGCTAGTTGCTAACTACTGCGATTAACGCTACGTACCTTTCTCATCTCGTTTGTCGACCGCCATCTTCCGCCCCTTTCCCTTTTTTCCGCTAACCTTTAGAGGACTCGTTTTGCCTTCTCTCACGGTTGCCCGATATCTAACTAAATACGTATTTAGCAAAAATGTGTTAAAATTATGCCCCCCACCCTTCAATGTTTACTGAAAGTGGGTCTCATCGTAGCTACTAAAATGGCGGATCCCTCCTTTTTCTTCGTGTTCCTTTCCGGCTGACTAGACCCCGTGTTGCGTATTGCTGCCTTTCGCAGGTCGGAGTGCAGATTGCACATTTCTAACAAAAAGGGGAAGCATTTAAATTGTCTATTTAAATTGTGCACTATCTAACCCTACACCCATCCCACTACTTTGGCCCTAAACGATACTACACCAGGCCGTTGGACTGAAAAAGTGGAACCCCTTCTCTCAAAACTCCCTGTAGATTTCCTGCACTAAAATGTCTCTGCTCCTGCAACTACCACATGTATCTTCTATGGTTTCCACTCCACCAGTGCAGTGCAGTTGATCACCATAGCTATAAACACAAAAAATGTAACTTTACTTAAACAAATCTTCTCAGGATCTCTTTCTTCGGGCCTACTCACTGGGGGGCTCCCCAGTCGAATCCCTCACCCTTGGGCTCCCAGTCGAATCCCTCACCGGGGGGCTCCCCAGTTGAATCCCTCACCCTTGGGCTATCCTCTACTGTCCTTACTGCCTCAGTATATGAAACCTTCATCCTCATCGGTCATTGCTCATCCATATATTTCTATGTACATATTCTTATTCCATCCCTTTACTTAGAGTTGTGTGTTTTAGGTAGTTGTTGTGGAATTGTTAGATTTACTTGTTGATATTGCTTCACTGTCGGAACTAGAAGCACAAGCATTTCGCTAATACCATCTGCTAACCACGTGTATGTAACCAATAAAATGTTATTTGATTTGCTTCCACATGTCCTTGGCACCTAAAGCACCGTAGCGGGTTCAGAACGAACGCCCTCACAGAACTTTATCTGACTCTTTGTAAACTGGAAACCACACACCCTGAGGCTGCATTCATCGTAGCTGGGGATTTTAACAAGGCTAATCTAAAAACAAAACTCCCTAAATTCTATCAGCATATCGATTGTGCTACCAGGGCTGGAAAAACCCTAGATCATTGTTATACTAATTTCCGCGACGCATATAAGGCCCTCCCCCGCCCCCCTTTCGGAAAAGCTGACCACGACTCCATTTTGTTGATTCCAGCCTACAAACAGAAACTCAAACAACAAGCTCCCGCGCTCAGGTCTGTTCAACGCTGGTCCGACCAATCTGAATCCACGCTTCAAGACTGCTTCGATCACGCGGATTGGAATATGTTCCGCATCGCGTCCAACAACAATATTGACGAATATGCTGATTCGGTGAGCGAGTTCATTAGGAAGTGCATTGACGATGTCGTACCCACAGCAACGATTAAAACATTCCCAAACCAGAAACCGTGGATTGACGGCAGCATTCGCGTGAAACTGAAAGCGCGAACCACTGCTTTTAACCAGGGCAAGGTGACCGGAAGCATGACCGAATACAAACAGTGTAGCTATTCTCTCCGCAAGGCAATCAAACAGGCTAAGTCCCAGTACAGAGACAAAATTGAGTCGCAATTCAACAGCTCAGACACAAGAGGTATGTGGCAGGGTCTACAGTCAATCACGGATTACAAAAAGAAAACCAGCCCCGTCGCGGACCAGGATGTCTTGCTCCCAGACAGGCTAAACAACTTTTTTGCCCGCTTTGAGGACAATACAGTGCCACTGACACGGCCCCCTACCAAAACCTGCGGGCTCTCCTTCACTGCAGCCGAGGTGAGTAAAACATTTAAACGTGTTAACCCTCGCAAGGCTGCAGGCCCAGACGGCATTCCCAGCCGCGTCCTCAGAGCATGCGCAGACCAGCTGGCTGGTGTGTTTACGGACATATTCAATCAATCCTTATCCCAGTCTGCTGTTCCCACATGCTTCAAGAGGGCCACCATTGTTCCCGTTCCCAAGAAAGCTAAGGTAACTGAGCTAAACGACTACCGCCCCGTAGCACTCACTTCCGTCATCATGAAGTGCTTTGAGAGACTAGTCAAGGACCATATCACCTCCACCCTACCGGACACCCTAGACCCACTCCAATTTGCTTACCGACCCAATAGGTCCACAGACGACGCAATCGCAACCACACTGCACACTGCCCTAACCCATCTGGACAAGAGGAATACCCATGTGAGAATGCTGTTCATCGATTACAGCTCAGCATTTAACACCATAGTACCCTCCAAACTCGTCATCAAGCTCGAGACCCTGGGTCTCGACCCCGCCCTGTGCAACTGGGTCCTGGACTTCCTGACAGGCCGCCCCCAGGTGGTGAGGGTAGGTAACAACATCTCCACCCCGCTGATCCTCAACACTGGGGCCCCACAAGGGTGCGTTCTGAGCCCTCTCCTGTACTCCCTGTTCACCCACGACTGCGTGGCCATGCACGCCTCCAACTCAATCATCAAGTTTGCGGATGACACTACAGTGGTAGGCTTGATTACCAACAACGACGAGACGGCCTACAGGGAGGAGGTGAGGGCCCTCGGAGTGTGGTGTCAGGAAAATAACCTCACACTCAACGTCAACAAAACAAAGGAGATGATTGTGGACTTCAGGAAACAGCAGAGGGAGCACCCCCCTATCCACATCGACGGGTCAGTAGTGGAGAAGGTGGAAAGTTTTAAGTTCCTCGGTGTACACATCACGGACAAACTGAATTGGTCCACCCACACAGACAGCGTTGTGAAGAAGGCGCAGCAGCGCCTCTTCAACCTCAGGAGGCTGAAGAAATTCGGCTTGTCACCAAAAGCACTCACAAACTTCTACAGATGCACAATCGAGAGCATCCTGTCGGGCTGTATCACCGCCTGGTACGGCAACTGCTCCGCCCACAACCGTAAGGCTCTCCAGAGGGTAGTGAGGCAAACTACCTGCCCTCCAGGACACCTACACCACCCGATGTCACAGGAAGGCCATAAAGATCATCAAGGACAACAACCACCCAAGCCACTGCCTGTTCACCCCGCTATCATCCAGAAGGCGAGGTCAGTACAGGTGCATCAAAGCAGGGACCGAGAGACTGAAAAACAGCTTCTATCTCAAGGCCATCAGACTGTTAAACAGCCACCACTAACATTTAGCGGCCGCTGCCAACATACTGACTCAACTCCAGCCACTTTAAAAATGGGAATTGATGGAAATTATGTAAAAATGTACCACTAGCCACTTTAAACAATGCCACTTAATATAATGTTTACATACCCTACATTACCCATCTCATATGTATATACTGTACTCTATATCATCTACTGCATCTTGCCATCTTTATGTAATACATGTACCACTAGCCACTTTAAACTATGCCACTTTATGTTTACATACCCTACAGTACTCATCTCATATGTATATACCGTACTCTATACCATCTACTGCATCTGCCATGCCGTTCTGTACCACCACTCATTCATATATCTTTATGTACATATTCTTTATCCCTTTACACTTGTGTGTGTGTGTAAGGTAGTAGTTGTGGAATTGTTAGGTTAGATTACTTGTTGGTTATTACTGCATTGTCGGAACTAGAAGCACAAGCATTTCGCTACACTCGCATTAACATCTGCTAACCATGTGTATGTGACTAATAAAATTTGATTTGATTTGAATATAACAGTCTTAGACCGTTTCATCAAAATGAAAGAGAGGACGATGGCACATATTCACCATGTTTTTTTTCTACTCGCTCGCACACACACACACACACACACACACACACACACACACAGAGAAATCAGTACCATGGTCAGCCACATCATATTTAGCTTACGTTGATTGGCCTAAATTGTTTCTGATATCTTTTAGTTGTTACTGAATTAGACTAACCATAGGGGATTTGATTATGTTTGTAAGGTTCTGTATTTATTTTCTTAGTCAACCTTGTGTCCTGTTTCGTTGTGTTCTGGAACGTAGCCCTGTCTTTCATTTTTGTTCATTGATTTCACCTGTTCGTTACTCACCTGGTCTCATCAGCTCCTTATTTAGTTCAGTTCATTCTGTGTTGAAGTTGAAATGGTGCTGGAGTAGTGGACGACTTGCGGTAAAACTCTGTGGTTCTAAGTCAAGTTGTTTTTTATTTTTTATTTATTTATTTTTTAATTTTACCCCCTTTTCTCCCCAATTTTCGTGGTATCCAATCGCTAGTAATTACTATCTTGTCTCATCGCTACAACTCCCATACGGGCTCGGGAGAGACGAAGGTCGAAAGCCATGCGTCCTCCGAAGCACAACCCAACCAAGCCGCACTGCTTCTTAACACAGCGCGCCTCCAACCCGAAAGCCAGCCGCACCAATGTGTCGGAGGAAACACCGTGCACCTGGCCCCCTTGGTTAGTGGGCACTGCGCCCGGCCCACCACAGGAGTCGCTGGAGCGCGATGAGACAAGGATATCCCTAGCGGCCAAACCCTCCCTAACCCGGACGACGCTAGGCCAATTGTGCGTCGCCCCACGGACCTCCCGATCGCGGCCGGCTGCGACAGAGCCTGGGCGCGAACCCAGAGACTCTGGTGGCGCAGCTAGCGCTGCAGTGCCCTAGAGTCAAGTTGTTTTGAAGTCTGAAAAATGTCAGAAACATTAACTTGCTTGACCATGCAGTAGGTCATGTAACTGTTTGTTACATGTAATATTTGCTTTGTGGACTTCACCAGACAGATGTTGCTCTCCGGTTTTGTGATGAAACAAAGGTGTGGTTGAATTTATTCTGCCACTGTGTCTTATTATCTCAGCCTTAGACCTATATATCACAGTGTCAAGGCATATGAACTAACAGGTTATAGAGCAAACAACGCAATTATCACGACACAGATTGTAATATGGCTTTTTTCTCCCTGACTTTTATTTATTTTATTTCACCTTTATTTAACCAGGTAGGCCAGTTGAGAACAAGTTCTCATTTACAACTGCGACCTGGCCAAGATAAAGCAGTGCAACGCAAACAACACAGAGTTACACATGGAATAACTAACATACAGTCAATAATACAATATACTTGGCTTCCCCACTGATTTTCCCCACGCATCGCTACTGCTTTTAACACAAATCGTATTTGTCAAATGCTTCAGAAACAGGTGTAGACTAACAGTGACATACTTACTTACAGGCCCTTCCCAACAATGCAGAGAGAAAAATAATAACAAGAGGAATAAATACACAATAAGTAACAATACTTATAAACACATGGTGTACAAGTACTGAGTCAATGTGCAGGGGTACCAGGTAATAACATGGCTATAAACACATGGTGTACCAGTACTGAGTCAATGTGCAGGGGTACCAGGTAATAACATGGCTATAAACACATGGTGTACAAGTACTGAGTCAATGTGCAGGGGTACCAGGTAATAACATGGCTATAAACACATGGTGTACAAGTACTGAGTCAATGTGCAGGGGTACCAGGTAATAACATGGCTATAAACACATGGTGTACAAGTACTGAGTCAATGTGCAGAGGTACCAGGTAATAACATGGCTATAAACACATGGTGTACCAGTACTGAGTCAATGTGCAGGGGTACCAGGTAATAACATGGCTATAAACACATGGTGTACAAGTACTGAGTCAATGTGCAGAGGTACCAGGTAATAACATGGCTATAAACACATGGTGTACCAGTACTGAGTCAATGTGCAGGGGTACCAGGTAATAACATGGCTATAAACACATTGTGTACAAGTACTGAGTCAATGTGCAGGGGTACCAGGTAATAACATGGCTATAAACACATGGTGTACAAGTACTGAGTCAATGTGCAGGGGTACCAGGTAATAACATGGCTATAAACACATGGTGTACCAGTACTGAGTCAATGTGCAGGGGTACCAGGTAATAACATGGCTATAAACACATTGTGTACAAGTACTGAGTCAATGTGCAGGGGTACCAGGTAATAACATGGCTATAAACACATTGTGTACAAGTACTGAGTCAATGTGCAGGGGTACCAGGTAATAACATGGCTATAAACACATGGTGTACAAGTACTGAGTCAATGTGCAGAGGTACCAGGTAATAACATGGCTATAAACACATGGTGTACCAGTACTGAGTCAATGTGCAGGGGTACCAGGTAATAACATGGCTATAAACACATGGTGTACAAGTACTGAGTCAATGTGCAGAGGTACCAGGTAATAACATGGCTATAGCTCTGGATAAGAGCGTCTGCTAAATGACTTAAATGTAAATGTAAAATAAACACATGGTGTACCAGTACTGAGTCAATGTGCAGGGGTACCAGGTAATAACATGGCTATAAACACATGGTGTACAAGTACTGAGTCAATGTGCAGAGGTACCAGGTAATAACATGGCTATAAACACATGGTGTACAAGTACTGAGTCAATGTGCAGAGGTACCAGGTAATAACATGGCTATAAACACATGGTGTACCAGTACTGAGTCAATGTACAGGGGTACCAGGTAATAACATGGCTATAAACACATTGTGTACAAGTACTGAGTCAATGTGCAGGGGTACCAGGTAATAACATGGCTATAAACACATGGTGTACAAGTACTGAGTCAATGTGCAGAGGTACCAGGTAATAACATGGCTATAAACACATGGTGTACCAGTACTGAGTCAATGTGCAGGGGTACCAGGTAATAACATGGCTATAAACACATTGTGTACAAGTACTGAGTCAATGTGCAGGGGTACCAGGTAATAACATGGCTATAAACACATGGTGTACAAGTACTGAGTCAATGTGCAGGGGTACCAGGTAATAACATGGCTATAAACACATGGTGTACAAGTACTGAGTCAATGTGCAGGGGTACCAGGTATTAACATGACTATAAACACAGTGTACCAGTACTGAGTCAATGTGGCGTAGCAGTCAGACGTCTTTTTGTCCTTGTCGTGTCCGTGTATATATCTTTTTTCTTCGCATAACTTTTTAATCTTTTTCCTAAACCTCAACTTCAATATACTCTCCTGCAACCCGCCTCACCCAATGTGGTGTGGATCTGCTATTTTCTAAAGTATTTTTCTTTACTTTCGAACCGGAATCCCCCAACAGAAGCTAGCCAGCTAACTAGCTACTAGCTAGTAGTCAGCTTACCACTGCAAGCGGTCATCAGCTAACCTCTAGCTCGGAAATCGCTTGCCAGTTTGCACAACGCAATTCAAACCAGAGCATACCGGACTTATTTTCTCTCCATATCCCCAGATTCCTACCGCAAGCTCTGAACCTTTTCACCTGGATCATCGCAGCTAGCTAGCTGCTATCCGAGTGGCTACTCCTGGCTAACGTCTCTGTCCCGAAGCAAGCACCAATTAGCCTGGAGCTAGCCCATGCTAGACCCATCTCCCGGCTAGCTGAAGAGGTTCATCAGCCACTCTTTGGGCTACAATACCTATTTTGCCGATTGGCCTGGACCCCTTTTACTACACAAAGCCCTGCTAATCCATCACGACTGGACTATCGACGTAATCTGCCTGGGGGTTCTTTTTCCAACAGGCCCCTCCGTCACGACGTCCCCGAATGCCCATCTGCTAGCCTGCTAGCCGTGGCCCGCAAGCTGTCTAGAGCATATCGGACTGTTAGCTGAATAGGTCCATCGGCCAATTTCTTGGGCCACTATACCTATTTTGCCAATTGGACTGGGCACCTTTACTACACGGAACCCTACTAATCCACCACGGCTGGTCTGCTGACGGAACCGTACGAGAAGGCTAGGCACGAGGAGGCTACAACAGACTTTTTCCGTCGCGACATCCCTCTAAGGCCCTTCTGCTAGCTTGCTAGCCCCGGCCCGCTAGATGTCTGAATCGCCGTGTCTCCAGCCAGCTTAACTACTCACTGGACCCCTATGATCACTCGGCTACGCATGCCTCTCCCTAATGTCAATATGCCTTGTCCATTGCTGTTCTAGTTAGTGATTATTGACTTATTTCACTGTAGAGCCTCTAGCCCTGCTCAATATGCCTTAGCTAACCCTTCAGTTCCACCTCCCACACATGCGGTGACATCACCTAGTTTAAATTATGTTTCTAGAGACAATATCTCTCTAATCTTCATTCTATGCCTAGGTTTACCTCCACTGTATTCACATCCTACCATACCATATTTCAACAACAAGTTCAGTAATAGACCATGTGATTCTAGGGCTTGTAAGTAAGCATTTCACTGTTAGGTCTACACATGTTGTATTTGGTGCATGTGGCAAATAAAATTTGATTTGATATTGCGAGGGTTGTTTTATGCAATGCGCTGTCTGTGCTTCGGTATGTTGTCTAGAAAAGTGGATCCTCGTGATTTTATTTTCCTTCATATCTAGATCACAAAGGCCTAATGAAATACTTCAAATGATAGGCTTAACCGCTTCTTTTTCTCTCTCTCTCTGTGTATGTGGTGACTTAAAGAAGAATAAAGTTAAGGCCTTAACATCTTGCTGAATTTATCTAAACTAACATCTACCTGAATTTCTGTCGCTGTCCTTTTTGAAAGTGCTGAATGAAGGCCTACCTCATCGCAGCTCGTTTGCTTGAACTTGTTGATACTAAGAAAAGACATTATGAATTTACTGAACATGAATGTAATAAATGTTTGTGTATGGTTCAAAAGTCTAAACTCATGTTGGCGTTTGTTATTATTGAAGGACAAAGCTGTTCTTATCGAGTTTACACAAATCTACAAGGAGTCAGTAGAAACCACATTTGTTTAATCAAGTCAGCCCTATCAGCTATGGTTTTAAAAAGTCAGTAAGTGAGGCTGAATGAATTGTGTCGATGCCAGGCTAGGGTCCTCTGATAGCCAGGTGTAGCAGTGTTAAGGATTCACTCCGTGGTGCTGAAAAGAAAGCTCCACTGTTGGGACAGTTTTATGTAGGCCCTAACAGTTTGTGGGCACCGTTTGTCACCGTTATAGTGCAATTAATGTATTGTTTAGTGATGTGTTGTGTAGTGGCTTTGCTGGCATTCGTAAAAAAAAAAAAAAATGGCCTACCAAGATATATATGCTAAAATCGCCACTGCAAAAGATGATGAACGTCAAATTGGCTAGGGATAGGCACAACTGTCTTAACTTGCGTAACGGACGAGACACCAACATATTCTGGACACACCTTTTTTCCCCCAGCTCTTGGTCTAATCTATCACAACAGTCGTTCATCACTTGACTGTCATTCGGGAAAATACCTTCCTGGATCAGATGATGATGATGGGTGAAAATATCACAGAGTATCTAATCAGCTTGACACCAAATGCACATCCAACAAGTGCATAATTATTGAAGAACCAAGTTAATGTCAGTATCAATTTAGGTTGTAAGTATCAAGGTAAGGGGGTATCAAGGTAAGGTGGTATCAAGGTAAGGTGGTATCAAGGTAAGGTGGTATCGAGGTAAGGTGGTATCAAGGTAAGGTGGTATCAAGGTAAGGTGGTATCAAGGTAAGGTGGTACCAAGGTAAGGTGGTATCAAGGTGAGGTGGTATCAAGGTGAGGTGGTATCAAGGTAAGGTGGTACCAAGGTAAGGTGGTATCAAGGTAAGGTGGTATCAAGGTGAGGTGGTATCAAGGTAAGGTGGTACCAAGGTAAGGTGGTACCAAGGTACGGTGGTATCAAGGTAAGGTGGTATCAAGGTAAGGTGGTACCAAGGTAAGGTGGTATCAAGGTAAGGTGGTATCAAGGTAAGGTGGTATCAAGGCAAGGTGACCTTGTAGGTTAGAAGCATTTGATTTTGCAATTCCATATATAATTTAGAATTTGTATGTCCATAAAATCTGTTTTCACCCCATGACACGAAATGTTACGTAGTTACACTGGATTTCTGACATCTCTATACAAAAAACTGTACGACAACTAGATCCAAGTTCAATGTCTAATTTAACTGATTCATGCTTTTTATATGAGGATATAAGGACAACTTACACTGCTATAAATGCAAGGACAGAAAAGTAATGTTTTATGTCACATGATTTTGGACAAATCCATCAAGACACCAACCATGATAAAAGAGTTAAACATAGGTTTTAAATCACCAAGTACATTTTATTGACTATAGTTATAATCTCCCCTTTATATCTTAATGTAATGACATGAAAACAAAATGGCTGATTATTATCAATAACTTATCAGCAGCTGTAACAAGTTGTCCAGTGTAGGAAATCCTCATGGGTACCCTAGTTCATGAAGACCCTTTCGCACTATGATAATGTCGCCCATGACGATAATGCCCACTACGATAATGTCGCCCATGATTGTTTCAGTACATGACATTATTACCAGACCATGGGGTAGTCACTCTGTCTTCTGTCTTGCTTTAGTTTTTCTGAAACAGAAAGTACATGTTTTAACTAAGACTATAATGAAGAGTGCCATTACGGAGAGCAGGGCAGCTGTCACGTCCAGACAGTGGTACTGATACCAGCTCAGGTTATGGGACTCCACTCTCAGGTGCTTGGCCCCCTTGTTGCGCATCACAAACTCAATCCAGAACACCGCTGTATCCAATGGCTTCATTGGCTGGTCGTGGTGGAGACTGGAAAGCCTCATCACGTTTTCTTTGTACCTGGTGAAAGAAAAAGGGATATTAGTTATTTTGTCTTAAAGTATCCAGTCTGTTTTATGCCATCCCACCAAACTCTTTGTCACTCATTGTCATATTAAGCTTGATCTGGGATCAGGTTTAGTGTCTAAAATACTCAATACATTACACTAATCATTGTTGAAATCGGAAATCTGTCTCCGTCTGTTCGTACATCAGACAGAACTGGCCCAATTTTTACAAAATTTGGGTGAATGATGTGTCTTGACATAGATTTCCGGCATTTACAAAATTACCCTGATAGGCCCAAGGGGGGCGCTATAGTAATATCTCTGCTGATCCTACAGCTATTGTGAGCAGTAATCATGTGCCTATGAACCAGATTTATATTGTTAGCACTAAGGCGGTGTGCCCTAGGAGGAAGTCCACTGTGCGCAGCTCACCCTGCACTAAAATAAATAACATGAGCATATCTACTTCTGATAAGCTTCCCAGTAAAGCAATGAAAACAAGTAAGCATCCCAGAAGAAAAGTACTCAAAATAACCCATTTACATTTACATTTACATTTAAGTCATTTAGCAGACGCTCTTATCCAGAGCGACTTACAAATTGGTGCATTCACCTTATGATATCCAGTGGAACAACCACTTTACAATATCCACTTTACACAGTTTACACTTTACAATATCCACATATCCCTACCGGCCAAACCCTCCCTAACCCGGACCCGGACGACGCTAAGCCAATTGTGCGTCGCCCCACGGACCTGGTTCACCCATGTCAACATATGTAGCGTAAGAAACAAGGTTTATGAAATCAATCATTTGCTAGTAACAGATGACATTCATACATCTCTGACACTCACTTAGATAATACCTTTGATGATACAGCGGTAGTAATAAAAGGTTATAACATTTCCAGAAAATACAGAAATGCCAATAGTGGAGGTGTTGCTGTTTATATGCAGAACCACATTCCTGTAAAGATTAGAGAGGATCTCATGTTAAATACTGTTGAAGTAATATGACTACAGGTTCATCTGCCTCACCTAAAGCCCATTCTGGTGGGAAGCTGCTATAGACTACCAATTGCTAACAGTCAGTATCTGGATAACATGTATGAAATTCTTGATAATGTACTGTATGTGATATCAACAGAGAGGTATATTTCCTGGGGTGATTTAAATATCGACTGGCTTTCATCAAGCTGCCCACTCAGGAAAAAGCTTCAAACTGTAACCAGTGCCTGCAACCTGGTTCAGGTTATCAGTCAACCTACCAGGGTAGTTACAAACAGCACAGGAATGAAATCATCAACATGTATTGATCACATATTTACTAATGCTGCAGAAATTTGCTTTAAAGCAGTATCCAAATCCATAGGATCTAGTGATCACAACATAGTAGCCATATCTAGGAAAACGTTCGAAATGTCCATATTAGGCTGGGCCTAATATAGTGTATAAGAGGTCATAGGAATCCCTACAAAACGGATTGTATGTTGTTGATATAAAGAATGTTTGTTGGTCTGTGGTTTGTAATGACGAACAAACAGACGCTGCACTTGACACATTTATGAAATTGCTTATTCCAGTTACTAATAAGCACCCACTAAGAAAATAACTGTTAAAAACTGTTAAATCCCCTGTGGATTGATGAGGAATTGAAAAATGGTATGGTTGAGAGGGATGAGACAAAAGGAATGGCAAATAAGTCTGGCTGCACAACCGATTGGCCAACGTACCACAAATTGAGAAATCATGTGACTAAACTGAATAAAAACAAGAAGAAACTACACTATGAAACGAAGATAAATGACATAAAGAATGACAGTAAAAAAGCTTTGGAGCACCTTAAATGAAATTTTGGGCAAAAAGGCAAACTCAGCTCCATCGTTCATTGAATCAGTTGGTTCACTTATCACAAAAAACTACTGATATTGCTAACTACTTTTTCATTGGCAAGATTAGAAAACTTAGACATGACATGCCAGCAGCAAACGCTGACACTACACATCCAAGTATATCTGACCAAATTATAAAAGACAAGATTTGTACTTTTGAATTCCGTAAAGTCAGTGTGGAAAAGGTGAAAAAAGTATTATATTGTCGTCTATCAACAATGATAAGCTACCAGGGTCTGACAACTTGGATGGCAAATTACTGAGGATAATAGCGGACGATTTTGCCACTCCTATTTGCCATATTTTCAATTTAAGCCTACTGGAAAGTGTGTGCCCTCAGGCCTGGAGGGAAGCTAAAGTCATTCCGCTACCTAAGAATAGTAAAGCCCCCTTTAACTGGCTCAAACAGCCGACCAATCAGCCTGTTACCAACCCTTAGTAAAGTTTTGAAAAAAATGGTGTTTGACCAGATACAATGCTATTTTACAGTAAACAAATTGACAACAAACTTTCAGCACGCTTATAGGAAAGGACATTCAACAAGCACAGCACTTACACAAATGATTGATGATTGGCCGGGAGAAATTGATAATAAAAAGATTGTGGGGGCTGTTTTGTTAGACTTCAGTGTAGCTTTGGACAATATCGATCACAGTTTGATCCTGGAAAAACATATGTGTTATGGCTTTACACCCCCTGTTATATTGTGGATAAAGAGTTACCTGTCTAACAGAACACAGAGGGTGTTCTTTAATGGAAGCCTCTCCAACATAATCCAGGTAGAATCAGGAATTCCCCAGGGCAGCAGTCTAGGCCCATTACTTTTTTCAATCTTTACTAACGACATGCTTTGAGTAAAGCCAGTGTGTCTATGTATGCAGATGACTCAACACTATACACGTCAGCTACTACAGCGACTGGAACAGGGCAGTACGGCTCGCCCTCGGATGTACACAAAGAATTAATATTAATAATATGCACGTCAATCTCTCCTGGCTCAAGGTGGAGGAGAGATTGACTTCATCACTACTTGTATTTATGAGAGGTATTGACATGTTGAATGCACCGAGCTGTCTGTCTAAACTACTGCCACAAGCTCAGACACCAATGCATACCCCACAAGACATCAACAAGAGGTCTCTTCACAGTCCCCAAGTCCAGAACAGACTATGTGAGGCACACAGTACTACATAGAGCCATGACTACACGGAACTCTATTCCACATCAGGTAACTGATGCAGCAGTAACATTAGATTAAAAACGTGATAAAAATACACCTTATGGAACAGCGGGACTGTGAAGCAACACAAACATAGGCACAGACACACACACACACACACACACACACACACACACACACACACACACACACACACACACACACACACACACACACACACACACGATAACATGGATTTTGTATTGTAGGTACAGTATGTGGTAGTGGTGGAGTACGGGCCTGAGGGCACACTGTGTGTTGTGAAATCTGTGAATGTATTCTAATGTTTTTAAAATGGTATAAAATAGCTTAATTTTGTATCCATAATAAATACAAATAGTAGGGGGGGGGGGGGGGGGCTGCATCATCCGTGGGGGACGACATGTTCACTGTTTCTTTGTTTTAGTGTTGGTCAGGACGTGAGCTGAGTGGGCATTCTATGTTGTGTGTCTAGTTTTCCCGTTTCTGTGTTTGGCCTGATATGGTTCTCAATCAGAGGCAGCTGTCGATCGTTGTCCCTGATTGGGAACCATATTTAGGTAGCCTGCTTTGTCTTTTGGTTTGTGGGTGTTTGTCTTCCGTGTCAGTGTTTGTCGCCACACGGTACTGTTTCGTTTGTTCACTTCGTTTATTGTTTTGTTCTAGTGTTCAGTGTTGTTTATTAAAAAGACATGAACACTTACCACGCCGCGCTTTGGTCCGATCCTTCTTCCACCACAGACGATCGTTACATGAGGCATGACAGAACAACTAAAACGTGATCATTTCCTCCCTGACTTTTTAATACAGTAATGTCAAAAAAATACCTCACTGACACGGGTTGTTGGCTTTGAAATAAGCCAATCAGCAAGTGAGGAAACCAATCGTAGAGAATAGTTTTGTTTCGTTTGGTCAAATCTGCAAAAGGACTTACGATGGATCATTGATCACAGAGTTGAGTCCTTCCGTCAGATCTTTGGATGTCATCTTGTTGAAGTCCATGATGACAGCCGCTCCTTTGGTCTTCATGTGCATGAGGTTGACTGACTGGTCAGCGAACAGAGGGATACCCACCATAGGAACTCCATGGTAGATGGCTTCATAGAGTCCGTTGGTTCCACCGTGAGTGATGAAGGCTTTGGTCTTCGGATGACCTTTTGGGATACACAACGACAGAGAGAGAACAGGGTTGTATGGTCAAAGACTGTGTGGGACCTACAGGGCCCATGTTCATAAAACGTTTCAGAGAAGGAGTGCTGATCTAGGATCAGTTTAGACTTTTAGTTCATAATGAATGAACACGGGGGACCTGATCCCTAGGTTGAAGATACCCAGGTTAGGACAAGTCTCAGGACCAATCCCTGGGTTGAAGATACCCAGGTTAGGACAAGTCTCGTGACCAATCCCTCGGTTGACGATACCCAGGTTAGGACAAGCCTCGGGACCAATCCCTAGGTTAACGATACCCAGGTTAGGACAAGTCTCGTGACCAATCCCTCGGTTGACGATACCCAGGTTAGGACAAGTCTCGTGACCAATCCCTAGGTTGACGATACCCAGGTTAGGACAAGTCTCGTGACCAATCCCTAGGTTGACGATACCCAGGTTAGGACAAGTCTCGGGACCAATCCCTAGGTTGAAGATACCCAGGTTAGGACAAGTCTCGGGACCAATCCCTGGGTTGACGATACCTAGGTTAGGACAAGTCTCGGGACCAATGTTGCTGTTAGATCATTTCTGGTCCAGTTGTTTAGAATTTTTCCTCAGTTATACATTTTTACATTTGAGTCATTTAGCAGATGCTCTAATCCAGACACGATTTACAACTAGTGCATTCGTCTTAAGATAGCTAAATGAGTCAACAACACATCACAGTTGTATGAAAATAGCTATGGGATATTAGAATGGTGGTCTTATTGACCTTTGTTATCTTCAACCTGATCCTAGATCAGCACTACCGTAGGCCAAGGATTATAAAGATAGACAAGTTATTACCTAGTAAGTCATTCTGTGGAATCCACTCATAAACTCTTGTGTTGGGAGCCAGGGTCTCTGGTTTCTCCCCACTGTATCTCCACAGCACCTAAAACAGGAATAAGAATCTGCAATGAAACACGGTACTCATAACCAGAAGCTATGGTTTTCTGAAGGGGCCCCGATGGCCAAATTCATCAACACCTCTGAATGAATTCTGTGTAAAAAAAAACACAAAAAAACCCAGTAGGCTATCTTGTATATTTGTATCCCACAAATGGATCAGATTGAGGGGACATATGTCCTCCCTGCTTAGTTTCAATGGGCAACTTATAACATCCAAGGCAGAGTCCCAAATGTCTCTCTATTTCGATATTCCCTATATAGTGCACTACTTTAGACCAGAGCCCTATGGAACCCTATTCCCTATATAGTGCACTACTTTTGACCAGAGTCCTATGGGACCCTATTCCCTATATAGTGCACTACTTTTGACCAGAGCCCTAAGTAGTGCTCTAAATAGGGCGTAGTGCACATAAATAGGGACATTTTGGAACAGAAGCCTGAAACCAACAGAACCAGACTCACCTTCTGCGGTATCTGTCCCAATGCAGTGGCTACGGTGTTTCCTCTCTCTGTAGTCAGGTTCTTGACCATGGAGCCCAGTGAAAACACTACGATGCCGTCATCTCCTGAACTCTGCACAAACTCCTCCATGGCCTGATGACCAACAACGACACAGTCCCAGTGTCTCAATGGTACCAAATATTAATGATGGGATTCAATGATAATCAGCCTTCATGCCTGACCGTTACAGTATCTTGTTAGACAGTTGACGGACTGTCTACGTCCGTAACGGTGCCCTAGTGCACTACTAGAGGGGAATTTGGGTGCCATTTCGGACATCGGCAATCAGCACTGCTTGTAAAATAGCGTTTAAAAGCAAAAGCCTTACCTCTGAAAGTGGCTTTGCAGGTTTGCAGTGAAGTCCTCCCACAAATTTGAAGTTTGGCAGGAAAGGTCGAGGATACTCAATGTCCCAGTATGTTCGTATCAACCAGATGTCAGCCTTCCCCATTATCTCACAGAACCTAGTCGGACTTCCTGATACATGTAGAGAATATAATCAGCCCCTTCATTCACCAAGGAGATGTACATATACCCAGAATTTACACAGTCTACATACATTATATATACAGTATTGACTATATGTAAATTCCTCTGCCTATATTCTCTCTGTATATTTTGTATAGAGACACAGTACTGCTAAATAAATAGCCTTGTCCACAAAACATGTAACTGTAGCGAGGGCCAGTTTCCCAGACACAAAAGGCTTTTTGTCTTGGACTAAAAAGCCTTTTTAATTGGACATTCTCCATTTAGCATGCATGAGTCCAGCGCCAGTATCCATCAAAGCATCTCAGATGTAGGAGTGCTAATCTAGGATCAGTTCAGCTTTTTAGATTATATTGAAAAAACAAGGGGGACCTAATCCTTCAGCGCTCCTACTTCGAGACACTTTGTGGTTACGAACCCCAGGTCTTCATCTGTCCAGTGTCCAGTAACTCAATTATGTTATTTATAGATTATTTGGACATGAAGCGTGACAATGCTATTATAGGTACCATTTACTTACTTGCAAAAGATAGCATTTGAGACAGTGGCCAGATAAACAAAACCAAAGTGGACATCTAACAGGGTGAGGAAACCCATACGTCGTGTTGTAATTTGGGTGAATTAGCTATTTAACATTGAAGGGGAAGGAGATAATTCCTGTAGCAGGAACAGCACCATCTAGTGGTCATAGCCTGGTTATATCAGGATGTAGGAAAGACTGAGGAAAGACTCTTTATGCATCCCAAAATGGCACCCTATTCCCTACATAGTGCATCCTATTCCCTACATAGTGCATCCTATTCCCTACATAGTGCATCCTATTCCCTACATAGTGCACCCTATTCCCTACATAGTGCACCCTATTCCCTACATAGTGCATCCTATTCCCTACATAGTGCACCCTATTCCTGGGGCGGCAGGTAGCCTAGTGGTTGGCGCCTTGAACTAGTGACCGAAAGGTTGCAAGATCAAATCCCTAAGCTGACAAGGTAAAAATCTGTCATTCTGCCCCTGAACAAGGCAGTTAACCCACTGTTCCTAGGCCGTCATTGAAAATTAGAATTTGTTCTTTACCGACTTAAATAAAGGTAAAATTAAATTAAATTCCCTACATAGTGCACCCTATTCCCTACATAGTGTGCCCTATTCCCTACATAGTGCACCCTATTCCCTACATAGGGTGCCCTATTCCCTACATAGTGCACCCTACATAGTGCACCCTATTCCCTACATAGGGTGCCCTATTCCCTACATAGTGCACCCTACATAGTGCACCCTATTCCCTACATTGTGCACGGTCTGGTCTAAAGTAGTGCACTATATGGGAATAGGGTACCATTTGGGACGTAGGCAGAATTCTGATCAACTTACCCTTTATCTCACTGTACAAAGTGTCCATGGTCGTTAGTAAGTGTACATTCATAAAGATATCACAAAATGTATACGCAACAAAATTGTGAACCCGCTCAAAGAAACTCATTTTGTCTGTATACGGCAATTCCGGGGAAGGGACGTAAGAGGAGGGAGCTGGCATCTGTGCACATTGCCTCTCAAAAACCATGCCAAATGAGAACCTCAGGGAGAAAATCAGAGGCAAGTCAAGAGCATCCGCGATTAAGTCACTGCACGGGAACATCGGATCAGAAAGGAGCGCGTCAAACTTGGACTGTCTCAGTGACTCCAGAAGCTCTTCGTTATTGAACATAGACTTACACATGTTGACCGTTAGAACATTCATTTTCTGCATGAAGTTTCTGATCCAAAGCCCCAGCTGCAGCATGGACACGTTCTGAGACTCGTTCATCCACCACTTTATGAAGTCATCATTGAGAGCCTGCCAGTCTTGTTTTTCAAAGGGCACATCGTAAACCTTGAAGCCGAACCTCTCTGGCCTGGAGAAGTTGATGGACGGCGAGGCGGTGGACACCATCACTGTAACACTATGGTTCCTCTGCACTAGCTCCTCCAGGATCACTCGCATGTTGAGCCAGTGACTATACTCTCCGGGAAAAACCAGCACGTTACCACCCTGTGTGCCCAGACACCCGCAGAGCAGGAGGGCCACCGACAGCAGCATCCTCACAGAAACCATCCTGGGGAGTAGACTAGACAGTAGCCTCTGACACCCAGACTTCTGACACCCAGCCTCTGACACCCAGACTTCTGACACCCAGCCTCTGACACCCAGACTTCTGACACCCAGCCTCTGACACCCAGACTTCCGAGTCAACGAGATGAGGTTTGGAAGGATGCCACCCCCCCTAGACTAAGTAGATAGAGACCGGAGTGGAGGTTGATGCTTTCAAGGCGGCCACATACACCCAAGAGAGGAATAAGCGAAAAAGCCACAAAGCTTTAAAAAAAAACAGCAGGTTTTGACTCTAATACGTCGACAACACTGTAAAAGAGGGAGTATTCAGTGCAGTTTCAAAGCCTATTGGTCAGAGGGTATTATGATAATTAACAGTTGTGTAACTCCTGAACTTGAGTCAACTCTTTTTTCAATGAGGTAAAAGTGCATGTGAACAAAACAAACACATACCCTACTGTGAGAAAAGCTTGAATTTCACAGTATTTCCACAAAAGGTAGAGCCACTTCTGTTCCTGTTCAGATCTTGGCCCTGGTTTCCCAAAAGCATCTTATTAATGCTGAAAGTTCATCATAATAACAAGATAACCAACGGAAAACATACGGGGTCTGTAAAATGTATTATTGGTTCAGAACTTTTGTGAAATAGCGCAGTTACAAATAGAAATCAAACTGGATGGACATCAGAAATAGAGGAAGGACTAAAAACAAACAAAATATAAACGATTGTAAAATAGATTTTGTCTGTAAAATGTGTATAATATGTGTAGACTGAAGGTAGAAGCCTAGTGTTTATTAGTTTACTCCAATTGGGGGAAGGGTGGTAGGGTTTGGGGAGTAATAAAGATATATTCTAAAAAAAGTATGTATATACAGTATATGTCTATATAGGTATGTGTATATGTATATATGCATACGTGTATGTATATGGATATATATATTTACCCCAAAAATATATTGGGGATTGGAAATGATGCAGACAATTACATTGATCTGTATTGACACATGCTCCAACTACGCACATAAGGGCCCGATTCAGTCTTAGGTAATGTATGCCTTTCCTATGCTCTTCTCAGTAGTTGGTATTCAGACTGACCTTATGCAGGTGCATAACGGACTTTCACCTGTACTCCACACACAGAGACGCGTACCAAGCTCTCCCTCACCCTCCATTTGGTAAATCCGACCACAATTCTAATCCTCCTGATTCCTG
Source organism: Salvelinus alpinus (assembly GCF_045679555.1). Classification (NCBI taxonomy): domain Eukaryota; kingdom Metazoa; phylum Chordata; class Actinopteri; order Salmoniformes; family Salmonidae; genus Salvelinus; species Salvelinus alpinus. Next base: position 116,703,573 of record NC_092086.1, on the reverse strand, counting down.
CTTACAAGCAGAAATGAAAGCAGGAAGAACCAGTGACTCGGTCAATAAAAAAGTGATCAGATGAAGCAGATGCTAAACTTCAGGACTGTTTTGCTAGAACAGACTGGAACATGTTCCCGGGATTCTTCCGGTGGCACTGAGAAGTACACCACATCAGTCACTGGCTTTATCAATAAGTGCATCGATGACGTCGTCCCCACAGTGACTGTACGTACCACAACCAGAAGCCATGGATTACAGGCAACACCCGCACTGAGCTAAAGGGTAGAGCTGCCGCTTTCAAGGTGCGGGACTCAAACCCGTAAGCTTATAAGAAAATCTGCTATGCCCTCCGATGAACCATCAAACAGGCAAAGCGTCAATACAAGGCTAAGATTGAATCGTACTACACCGGCTCCGACGCTCGTCTTACGTGGCAGGGCCTGCAAACCATAACAGACTACAAAGGGAAGCACAGACGCGAGCTGCCCAGTGACACGAGCCTACCAGACAAGCTAAATCACTTTTATGCTCACTTCAAGGCAAGCAACACTGAGGCATGTATGGGAGCATCAGCTGTTCCGGAAGACTGTGTGATCACGGTCTCCGTAGCCGACGTGAGTAAAACCTTTAAACAGGTCAACATACACAAGGCTGCGGGGCCAGATGGATTACCAGGACATGTGCTCCGGGCATGCGCTGACCAACTGGCAGGTGTCTTCACTGACATTTTCAACATGCCACTGATTGAGTCTGTAATACCAACATGTTTCAAGCAGACCACCATAGTCCCTTTGCCCAAGAACACGAAGGCAACCTGCCTAAATGATTACAGACCTGTAGCACTCACGTCTGTAGCCATGAAGTGCTTTGAAAGGCTGGTCATGGCTCACATCAACACAATTATCCCAGACCCACTCCAATTTGCATACCACCCAAACAGATCCACAGATGATGCAATCTGTATTGTACTCCACACTGCCCTTTCCCACCTGGACAAAATAAACACCTATGTGAGACTGCTTTTCGTTGACTACAGCGCAGCGTTCAACACCTTCGAAGCTCATCACTAAGCTAAGGATCCTGGGACTAAACATCTCCCTCTGCAACTGGATCCTGGACTTCCTGACAGGCCGCCCCCAGGTGGTGAGGGTAGGTAACAACACATCTCCCACGCTGATCCTCAACACTGGAGCCCCCCAGGGGTGCGTGCTCAGTCCCCTCCTGTACTCCCTGTTCACCCACGACTGCATGGCCAGGCACGACTCCAACACCATCATTAAGTTTGCAGACGACACAACAGTGGTAGGCCTGATCACCGACAACGACGAGACAGCCTATAGGGAGGAGGTCAGAGACCTGGCCGGGTGGTGCAAGAATAACAACCCATCCCTCAACGTAACCAAGACTAAGGAGATGATTGTGGACTACAGGAAAAGGAGGAGCGATCACGCCCCCATTCTCATTGACGGGGCTGTAGTAGAGCAGGTTGAGAGCTTCATGTTCATTGGTGTCCACATCACCAACAAAGAATGGTCCAAACACACCAAGATAGTCGTGAAGAGGGCACGACAAAGCCTATTCCCAGTCAGGAAACTAAAAAGATTTGGCATGGGTCCTCAGATCCTCAAAAGGTCCCACAGCTGCAAAATCGAGAGCATCCTGACTGGTTGCATCACTGCCTGGTACGGTAATTGCTCGGCCTCCGACCGCAAGGCATGGCAGAGGGTAGTGCGTACAGCCCAGTACATCACTGGGGCTAAGCTGCCTGCCACCCAGGACCTCTACACCAGGCAGTGTCAGAGGAAGGCCCTAAAAATTGTCAAAGACCCCAGCCACCCCAGTCATAGACTGTTCTCTCTACTACCGCATGGCAAGCAGTACCGGAGTGCCAAGTCTAGGACAAAAAGGCTTCTCAACAGTTTTTACCCCCAAGCCATAAGACTCCTGAACAGGTAATCAAATGGCTACCCGGACTATTTGCATTGTGTGCACCCCTCACCCCTATTTTATGCTGCTGCTACTCTCGATTTATCATACAGTTGAAGTCGGAAGTTTACATACACTTAGGTTGGAGTCATTAAAACTTGTTTTTCAACCACTCCACAAATTTCTTATTAACGAACTATAGTTTTGGCAAGTCGTTAGGACATCTACTTTGTGCATGACACAAGTAATTTTTCCAACAATTGTTTACAGACAGATTATTTCACTTATAATTCACTGTTTCACAATTCCAGTGGATCAGAAGTTTACATACACTTAGTTGACTGTGCAATTAAACAGCTTGGAAAATTCCAGAAAATGATGTCATTGCTTTAGAAGCTTCTGATATGTAAAAGGAAGCAGAACAGAAACTGGCTACTCTTTAGTTGACTGATGTAGCTGGCAAAGTAACTGCTGTTTAACAGAAAAAAAATGAAACTAGTGTTTATTCGCAGTGCTGAGCTAGTATTGTATATGACGTGTAACCTTAGGTAATGTTCCATCCCCTCTCGACTGAGGTGAATAAGCTAGGCTAGTAAGTAGCTACCACAGCCAGGTCATCTCTAGCCTCTAGTTATCTGTCCGATAGTAATAATAGCCACCTCCATATCGCTATCTAACAGCAGTTATTTGTATGGAAATGTTTTGTAGCCTTTGTTTTGTTACGTTTTAGAAGTAAATGAACTTGGCAAGCTTTCACCAGTTGATGTACCGTTCGAGAGAGAGCTGGCCATATGTTGGCTTACATTAGCTATTATCTTTGCCTCAATCAAACTAGACCCGAATCATACAATGAAACCATCGGCCAAACGATTGAAGATTGATATTCTGATGGTTTTTTTCAGTGCAATGTGAGTTGTATTAGTCAGTTTGGCAATGTAATGTTATTGATCTGTCAGTTTCCTCAGCTAATTCCCTACTTTTCACACTGACACGGCAGGAACAGAATGAAGAAATCGGTCCCGCGCAGACCTCTACTGTGCACCATGACAGTGAAGCCTGTAACGTTAGAGCTGTTTACTACTAACACCAGTTAGCTTTCTGTCCGACTCCCACCCGCTACCGGTAAATAAATACTTATTTTCCACCATAATTTGCAAATAAATTCATTAAAAATCCTACAATGTGATTTTCTGGATTTTCTTTTTCTCATTTTGTCTGTCATAGTTGAAGTGTACCTATGATGAAAATTACAGGCCTCTCTCATCTTTTTAAGTGGGAGAACTTGCACAATTGGTGGCTGACTAAATACTTTTTTGCCCCACTGTATGTATTATTAGCTAACTAGCTACAGTGCAGGCTAACTCAATTGAGCTGCAAACGTAGCGAGATAGATATCTAGCCAACTTTACAGATTTTATAGATAGCTAGCGAAGTCAATTAAATCATCACCAGCTACCGAACTTCATATTGGCTAGCTATCTTGATGTATTTATCACTGTAAAAAACAAACTTCAAATTTGTAGGAAGCTAGATAACAGCCACGGAGGAGGGTGAAAGGATAGCAGCCCCAACTGTCAAAGTGAGAGAGTCGACTATTCTGGATAGGGCAGGTACTTTTGTAGTTCCAGTCCCTAGAAGTGAGAACGGAGATAATAGTAACATAATATTCAGTGCGGTGTAACTTGACTATAATGAAGTCTGTTTCTTGTGAGGTTTTCTGTCCTTAGATAAAGAGAGCTGTGAAAGCTTGTCTACAGATGAAGAGGTCCCAGTGAAGAGCAGTGGTTCTCAGTCCTGGTCCTGGGGACTCAATGGGGGGCACATTTTTGTTTTTGCCTTAGCACTGCACAGCTGATACAAATTATCAAGCTTAAAATGGTATTTAATGTATTCATTTGTGATGTTATCCTTGATATGATCCTGCTATTATCACATGCATCTATGTTATCAATCATGCATCAATGTTATTTTGATTTGTTATCAGGGATATAATACTTTAGTAATCCACAATGACCTGGTGATGTAAAAGTCTAATAATTACATTGTCTTCCATATTCCTACAGATTCCTTCAAAACGATTGCCTACATTTACCATGTAGGGTACTGCAAGGTTGGGTGACCAGGGCCATCTGGGACTGCCTCCTGGGGGGATTCAGGCGTGTGAAGGCTACCTGTGTCCTGCATAACTTCACGAGGATGGACACGAGAACCAGGAGGGAATCAGATTCCTGTTGAACACTGTACATTTTTATTTTTTTTACATTTTACCCCCTTTTCTCCCCAATTTTCGTGGTATCCAATCGCTAGTAATTACTATCTTGTCTCATCGCTACAACTCCCGTACAGGCTCGGGAGAGACGAAGGTCGAAAGTCATGCGTCCTCCGAAACACAACCCAACCAAGCCGCACTGCTTCTTAACACAGCGCGCCTCCAACCCGGAAGCCAGCCGCACCAATGTGTCGGAGGAAACACCGTGCACTCGCCCCCCTTGGTTAGCGCGCACTGCGCCCGGCCCGCCACAGGAGTCGCTGGAGCGCAATGAGACAAGGATATCCCTACCGGCCAAACCCTCCCTAACCCGGACGACGCTAGGCCAATTGTGCGTCGCCCCACGGACCTCCCGGTTGCGGCCGGCTGCAACAGAGCCTGGGCGCGAACCCAGAGACTCTGGTGGCACAGCTAGCGCTGCGATGCAGTGCCCTAGACCACTGCGCCACCCGGGAGGCCCTGAACACTGTACATTTAACTACCTTATTTTCTCAATAACAGTCTCTCTCCTTCACTTCATCCCTCTCTCCCCTTTTCCCTAAATCCTCTAGGTTATAATCAGCTGTGTCGGTGAACACCTCCTGCATCTGAACTGGCTACATAGAGGGCACAGCATGATCAGAGGTCATTTGGTCGGGTCAACAGGGAGTATTATTAAAAGAGATGCTTTACATTGAAATACAGATAGAGATGTAGTCGTCCCAGAGTTAATGATCCAAGGTCAGTTTTGCATTTCACCTCCTGATGATTATGATGACTGAGTGTTAGAATAAAAAAAAAAACACAATGCTTAAACATGCTCTCTCTCTCTCTCCATCTGTCTCTCATCTGCAGGTATGTTTTGATATGAGAGAGGACGCCAACCCTCAGGACCGTCATCGCTACCTCACCCGCTCTTAAGATAACCTTCGGTCCGACTGGGAGCCCAAGGCTGGTTAGGAGACACCGCTAGAGACACTATTATGTAATTGTGATGAACTGACAGAATATTAGGGTAGCAATGTGATTCATTAATCATATGCTGCCTTCCCTGCTCCTATGTTCTTACCTCTTTCCCTTTCTGTCTTTTACACCTCTCGCCACCTCTTTCTTCCTCTGTTTTTATAATGAACACCAGATGTGCATTGAAGTACAGATTGAACTTATATTTATAATATATTACAATTATAATATATTTATAATGCATGTATTATGTATTTATAACCATCGGATAAGGAACTTCTTTAAATAAAGTGTTTCACATTCTCTACTGGTTGAAATTAAGTCTCTCATTTGATGAAATAGTACACCTGTCCTGTGTTTATCAGATCAATGCAGATGAAGGAAATTAGATATTGAGATTAACTGGTTTTAGAGTATTTACATGATGCATAGGAAGTGTAGTGTACTGTTTAAAAAAAGTATATTTATGTATATATGAATTACAAATCAGCCTTTAACTAGTTCAATCATTTTCTAGTTTATTGCATAGTTACAATGTGTAACCATTGATGTCCCAGGTCAAGGATTGGTAAATACTATTCAAGTGTATAATTGAAATACACACATGCAGATACAGCATCATTCAAAGACTGGAATTCAATACTCCTTGTATTGGATATGACTGAAACTGCACCTTTATTTACCAAGGTAGAGGACATGATCAAAGCAAATACAAGCCCTTAACAAACAATACAGTTAAGAAAAAAATAAGTAAACATATAAAAGATCATTTAAGAGCAGCTGTTCAGGAGCCTCATGGCTTGGGGAAGCTGTTAAGAAGTCTTTGGACCTAGATTTGGCGGTCCGGTACTGTTTGCCGTGCGGTAGCAGAGAGAGAACAGTCTATGACTAGAATGGCTGGAGTCTTTGACAACTTTTATACACCGCCTGGTATAGGAGGTCCTGGATGGCAGGAAGCTTGGCCCCAGTGATGTCCTGGGTCGTACGCACGACCCTCTGTTTAGTCCCAAGGTCCTTAGCGGCCTGTCAGGAAGTCCAGGATCCAGTTGCAGAGGGAGGTGTTTAGTCCCAGGGTCCTTAGCTTAGTGATGAGCTTTAAGGGTACTATGGTGTTGAACGCTGAGCTGTAGTCAATGAATAGCATTCTCACATAGGTGTTCCTTTTGTCCAGGTGGGAAAGGGCAGTGTGGAGTGCAATAGAGACTGCATTATCTGTGGATCTATTGGGGCAGTATGCAAATTGGAGTGGGTCTAGGGTTTCTGGGATAATGGTGTTGATGTGAGCCATGACCAGCCTTTCAAAGCACTTCATGGCTACAGACGTGAGTGCTTCGGGTGGGTAGTCATTTAGGCAGGTTACGTTGGTGTTCTTGGGCACAGGGACTATGGTGGTCTGCTTGAAACATGTTTGTATTACAGACTCAGTCAGGGACATGTTGAAAATGTCAGTGAAGACACTTGACAGTTGGTCCGCGAATGCTCTGAGTACACGTCCTGGTAATCTGTCTGGCCCTGCGACCTTGTGAATATTGACCTGTTTAAAGGTCTTACTCACATCAGCTATGGAGAGCGTGATCACACAGTCGTCTGGAACAGCTGATGCTCTCATGCATGCCTCAGTGTTGCTTGCCTCGAAGCGAGCATAGAAGTGATTTAGCTCGTCTGGTAGGCTCATGTCAATGGGCAGCTCGCGGCTGTGCTTCCCTTTGTAGTCCGTAATAGCATGCAAGCCCTGCCACATCCGACGAGCGTCGGAGCCGGTGTAGTGTGATTCAATCTTAGTCCTGTATTGATGCTTTGCCTGTTTGATGGTTCGTCGGAGGGCATAGCGGGATTTCTTATAAGCTTCCGGCTTAGAGTCCCACTCCTTGAAAGCGGCAGCTCTACCCTTTAGCTCAGTGCGGGTGTTGCCTGTAATCCAGGGCTTCTGGTTGGGGTATGTATGTCACTGTGGGGACGACGTCATCGATGCACTTATTGATGAAGCCAATGACTGATGTGGTATACTTATCAATGCCATCGGAAGAATCCCGGAACATGTTCCAGTCTGGAATTATGGTCAGATTTGTCAAACGGAGGGCGAGGGAGAGCTTTGGATGCGTTTCTGTGTGTGGAGTAAAGGTGGTCGAATTTTTTCCCCTCTGGTTGCACATTTAACATGCTGTGCATTAAAGACCCCGGCCACTAGGAGTGCCACCTCTGGATGAGCGTTTTCCTGTTTGCTTATGGCCGTACACAGCTCATCGAGTGTGGTCTTAGTGCCAGCATCGGTTTGTGGTGGTAAATAGACAGCTATGAAGAATATATATGAAAAATCTCTTGGTAAATAGTGTGTTCTACAGCTTATCATGAGATACTCTACCTCAGGTGAGCAAAACCTTGAGACTTCCTTAGATTTCGTGCTCCAGCTGCTGTTTACAAATATACATACTCCGACGCACCTGGTCTTACCAGACGCCACTGTTCTATCCTGCCGGTGCAGCATATAACCATGTTGATAGTGTCGTCGTTCAGCCACATCTCTGTTAAGCATAAGATATTACAGTTTTGAATGTCCCGTTGGTAGTTTAATCTTCCGCGTAGGTCATCTATTTTATTGTTCAAAGATTCCATTCTGCTAGCAAACGTGCAATGTAGTGGGGGTTTATCTGATCACCTACGAATTCACAGAAGGCAGCCCGCCCTCCGGCCCCTTTTTCTCCGCCTCCTCTTCACGCAAATCACAGGGATTTGGGCCTGTTCCCGAGAAAGCAGTATATCGTTGGCGTCGGCCTCGTCAGACATGTTAAAGAAAAAAAAAAACGATTCTGTCAGTCTGTGGTGAGTAATGTCCAGAAGATATTTTTGGTCGTAAGAGACGGTAGCGACAACATTATGTAAAAATTAAATTACAAACAATGCAAATAAACAAACAAAAAAAACACAAATCGGTTGGGGGCACGTAAAACGTCTGCCTTCTTCTCCGGCGCCACCTTACAAAATGGAATGGCATTCTGTGAGAGTATGACATTTTGTACCAGTAGTAAGCATACAGCAGGCCCACATAAACATACAGATAATTCAATTACTCTGCCATGTGGATTAGAAAACTCAAAATGTCAGTAAACTAAAACAGACACAGAGAATTGATTCACTTTTCAAATTAACCCTGCCCACAATATGCTTCATAGATTATAGTCAATGAGAAAGATAAAAGCAACATTTTGCCAGGGGTGAAAACGGTTTATTTGGTGTTTCAACGGAAAGGTGGACATAGCTAAAGAGTCACATGTTTGCGGTCAAATATCACAAATAAATGTGAATACAGTATAACTGAAAAGGTTGGCCCACATGAAGACAACCGGAGATGTCTTTCTCCCTCTAACGGCCCAACACAGAACAGAACAGCAGCATGGAAAACATGGTAGAAAATGAAATAACCAAACATTGAAAAGAGTTCGACCAGTATACATAACATGATAATGATGCACCAAAGGGTCAGTGAATTAGTTTGAATCAGTCTAATAATCCAGGTAAATGTGACATATTCAGCATTGAGACCACTGATATGCCTAAATTATGTCAAATAAAATTATTATTTCAAAATAAAATCCCAAAACGAAGTAATGTATTTAGAAAAGTATTGTGTGCAGTGGTCAGAGATGTGTCTGGCTTTAGGATCTCGTCCTGAACTATTGCAGTGACATCCCCCAGACACCAGGTGGCAGAATATAAAGTATTCCCATATCAATTTCCCCTCACTAAACATAATCTTTGGTGGTTTTGACACAATTTGACAGACATCTCATTCTAACTGAATGTATCAATATAATCATGTAGACACTGAGTGGACAAATCATTAGGAACACCTGCTCTTTCCATGACCGACCAGGTGAATCCAGGTGAAAGCTATGATCCCTTATTGATGTCACTTGTTAAATCCACTTCAATCAGTGTAGATGAAGGGGAGGAGACAGGTGGTTAAAGAAGGATTTTTAAGCCTTGAGACAACTGAGACATGGATTGTGTATGTGTGCCATTCAGACGGTGAAAGGGCAAGACAAAAGATTGAAGTGCCTTTGAACGGGGTATGGTAGTAGATACCAGGCGCAGCGGTTTGAGTGTGTCAAGAACTGCAACGTTGCTGGGTTTTCACGCTCAACAGCTTCCCTGTGTATCTAGAATGGTCCACCACCCAAAGGACATCCAGCCAACTTGACACAACTGTGGGAAGTATTGGAGTCAACATGGGTCAGCATCCCTGTAGAACGCTTTCAACACCTTGTTCATGCCCCCACAAATTGAGGTTGTTCTGAGGGCAAAAGGGGGTGCAACTCAACATTAGGAAGGTGTCCTAAAATGTTTTTCACACTCAGTGTATATCTGATGTCTATCACCCTTTAAAAAAAAAAGGTACCTCATTTAAGACCTGCCGTTTGTGAGCCATATCATGATTAACTTCTGAATGCTTTAAAAGATACAGTAATAGGAGAGTCCTCAAAGGCACCCTATTCCCTATTTAGGGCACTAGTGCACTATAAAAAGGGAATAGGGTGCCATAAGACATGAATAAGAACACGCAATACTCAAATGACGTACAGACACAGATCAACACACTCTTGACGTCTAGGTTCACAGGCTGCTTCCCAAATCGCACCCTATTCCCTATATAGTGCACTACTTTTGCCCAGGCCCCATAGGGCCATAGTGCATGACCAGGGATCGTCATAGGGGCCCTGGTCAAAAGTAGTGCACTATATAGGGAATAGGGTGCGATTTGGGACGCCTAACACAGGGTCACACTAAGCCCGGTGCACAGGACATGTAAGCATGAGAAGAAAACAGACCTCGATCATATGGTATCATTCCCTGTGCAACAGTACTCCATCACTTCAGTTAAGTCAACCCTACTTCAGGTACTGTATTTAGTGCAAACCTGCAGTTTAGTTCGGACAAGATATCGTTCAGTAGTGAAGAAACTGAGGGTTCAAACTAAAGCGACGCCTCTACGAGAGAGGGAGGAACTATAATCCATTCACTGACATGACTGCTATAGTCATACACACACACACACACACACACACACACACACACACAGAAATACACGAGTCAATATAGGAGCTGTTAAGTAATCAACATGGTTTTCTCGTCATGCCAAAAAAAACAGACGTTCACACTTCAGAGAGACAGAATGATCTAGAAACTCAGCATTCTAAACTAAAACAAAAGGAGAGAAAACAAAGTGCACTCATCTATTCCCTGATTAAACGTCTAGCATTCCTGATCCAGAATGAGAATCTTAATTCTCTCATAAGCGATCTGGAACATGGATAGGAGGGTTCCACTAAACCCTTAATGCTGCAGCTGGCTTATTGGTTGTTCCTGAACAGCTACACTCCTGTCGGTTCACTCCAACCCCAGTTTCACTCCAACACATGATTCAGCTTATCAATCAGCTATTATTATTGGGAATCAGGTGTGCTAGGTTAGGGTCAGTGGAAACCTACTGGACGGTAGCTCTCCAGGAACAGGCTTGGAGAGCTCTGATGTGTGATGATACCCCTCTAAGGGTCTGGAGCGGCTTGGTTAGACTGCGAGGAGTGAAGGCGCGGCTGGTTTTGGTCCTCCAATGCTCAGGGTTTCTCATGTCTCGCATCTGGAGCGGGCAGCTCGGGTTGACTGACAGATCAGAAACAGGAAGGGGTTGTACTTGCACAGAAAGCAGGAAGTCAGAGGAGCGAGTTCAGTTCATCGTTGGTTGCGTCCGAAATGGAACCCTATTCCCTATATAGTGCACTACTTTAGACCAGAGCCCTATGGAACCCTATTCCCTATATAGTGCACTACTTTAGACCAGAGCCCTATGGAACCCTATTCCCTATATAGTGCACTACTTTAGACCAGAGCCCTATGGAACCCTATATAGTGCACTACTATAGATCAGAGCCCTATAGAACCCTATTCCCTATATAGTGCACTACTTTAGACCAGAGCCCTATAGAACCCTATTCCCTATATAGTACACTACTTTAGATCAGAGCCCTATGGAACCCTATATAGTGCACTACTATAGATCAGAGCCCTATAGAACCCTATTCCCTATATAGTGCACTACTTTTGACTAGAGCCCTATGGAACCCTATTCCCTATATAGTGCACTGAGTAGAGAATAGGGTTCTGTTCCAGATGCAGCCAGTGAGTGTGGGCTACTGGGCCATGCTGTTGAGGCTGCTGTTGGATCCTCCCAGCCAGTGAGTGTGGGCTACTGGGCCATGCTGTTGAGGCTGCTGTTGGATCCTCCCAGCCAGTGAGTGTGGGCTACTGGGCCATGCTGTTGAGGCTGCTGTTGGATCCTCCCAGGCCGTTCTCGGTCTTCTGGAAACTCTTGACTGCACTGGGGACCTGCATCCCTGTACTGAGGCTCAGTCCTCCGCACCATACCTGGAACACAACACAACACAAAACACACTGTAACACACTGTAACACACTGTAACACAAAACACACTGTAACACTATCATCGTCACTGAGGGACTTATCAGACACATGCTAGGAAACTGCTGCCCCTTTATGGCAACATGAACAGGGCTATGGACTGAGCACAGGCTTCAACAAGGATTCCTCCTTCCTGGTAGACCAAGGATTCCTCCTTCCTGGTAGACCAAGGATTCCTCCTTCCTGGTAGACCAAGGAAGCCACCTTCCTGGTAGACCAAGGAAGCCACCTTCCTGGTAGACCAAGGAAGCCACCTTCCTGGTAGACCAAGGAAGCCACCTTCCTGGTAGACCAAGGAAGCCACCTTCCTGGTAGACCAAGGAAGCCACCTTCCTGGTAGACCAAGGATGCCACCTTCCTGGTAGACCAAGGAAGCCACTTGCCTGAACACTGAAAGCCGTGATGCTTACGCATATCCAGTAGATTTCACAGGTATGTAGAATAACACGTGAAGAGAAGGTGAGGTCCCCTCACAGTCAAATCAAGCTTTATTAATATAGCACAATTCAGACATGAAAGCAACGCAATGCGCTTCACAGGAAAAAAACAAAATGAAAAACAAATATTTACTACACAACCAACGTAAGAGGATAAAAACAAAACAATAACTGAAAGACAAAAAAGAAAAACACCATAAAGAAAACAAAAGATGTTTTAACAATCTCTTTAAAAACAGTTTCGGCCCCCGTCAGGTTCTCTGGCAGGCTATTCCAGAGTCTGGGGGCATAGTAACTAAAGGCTGCCTCTCCATGCCTCTTGGTCCTAGGCTTTGGGATAGTTAAAAGGCTGTCTCTCCATGCCTCTTGGTCCTAGGTCTTGGTCCTAGGCTTTGGGATAGTTAAAAGGCTGTCTCTCCATGCCTCTTGGTCCTAGGCTTTGGGATAGTTAAAAGGCTGTCTCTCCATGCCTCTTGGTCCTGGGCTTTGGGATAGTTAAAAGGCTGTCTCTCCATGCCTCTTGGTCCTAGGCTTTGGGATAGTTAAAAGGCTGTCTCTCCATACTTCTTGGTCCTAGGCTGGGGGCATAGTAACTAAAGGCTGTCTCTCTATGCCTCTTGGTCCTAGGCTTTGGGATAGTTAAAAGGCTGTCTCTCCATGCCTCTTGGTCCTAGGCTTTGGGATAGTTAAAAGGCTGTCTCTCCATGCCTCTTGGTCCTAGGTCTTGGTCCTAGGCTTTGGGATAGTTAAAAGGCTGTCTCTCCATGCCTCTTGGTCCTGGGCTTTGGGATAGTTAAAAGGCTGTCTCTCCATGCCTCTTGGTCCTAGGCTTTGGGATAGTTAAAAGGATGTCTCTCCATGCCTCTTGGTCCTGGGCTTTGGGATAGTTAAAAGGCTGTCTCTCCATGCCTCTTGGTCCTAGGCTTTGGGATAGTTAAAAGGCTGTCTCTCCATACTTCTTGGTCCTAGGCTGGGGGCATAGTAACTAAAGGCTGTCTCTCTATGCCTCTTGGTCCTAGGCTTTGGGATAGTTAAAAGGCTGTCTCTCCATGCCTCTTGGTCCTAGGCTTTGGGATAGTTAAAAGGCTGTCTCTCCATGCCTCTTGGTCCTAGGTCTTGGTCCTAGGCTTTGGGATAGTTAAAAGGCTGTCTCTCCATGCCTCTTGGTCCTGGGCTTTGGGATAGTTAAAAGGCTGTCTCTCCATGCCTCTTGGTCCTAGGCTTTGGGATAGTTAAAAGGCTGTCTCTCCATACTTCTTGGTCCTAGGCTGGGGGCATAGTAACTAAAGGCTGTCTCTCTATGCCTCTTGGTCCTGGGCTTTGGGATAGTTAAAAGGCTGTCTCTCCATGCCTCTTGGTCCTAGGCTTTGGGATAGTTAAAAGGCTGTCTCTCCATACTTCTTGGTCCTAGGCTGGGGGCATAGTAACTAAAGGCTGTCTCTCTATGCCTCTTGGTCCTAGGCTTTGGGATAGTTAAAAGGCTGTCTCTCCATGCCTCTTGGTCCTAGGCTTTGGGATAGTTAAAAGGCTGTCTCTCCATGCCTCTTGGTCCTAGGTCTTGGTCCTAGGCTTTGGGATAGTTAAAAGGCTGTCTCTCCATGCCTCTTGGTCCTGGGCTTTGGGATAGTTAAAAGGCTGTCTCTCCATGCCTCTTGGTCCTAGGCTTTGGGATAGTTAAAAGGATGTCTCTCCATGCCTCTTGGTCCTGGGCTTTGGGATAGTTAAAAGGCTGTCTCTCCATGCCTCTTGGTCCTAGGCTTTGGGATAGTTAAAAGGCTGTCTCTCCATACTTCTTGGTCCTAGGCTGGGGGCATAGTCACTAAAGGCTGTCTCTCTATGCCTCTTGGTCCTAGGCTTTGGGATAGTTAAAAGGCTGTCTCTCCATGCCTCTTGGTCCTAGGCTTTGGGATAGTTAAAAGGCTGTCTCTCCATGCCTCTTGGTCCTAGGTCTTGGTCCTAGGCTTTGGGATAGTTAAAAGGCTGTCTCTCCATGCCTCTTGGTCCTGGGCTTTGGGATAGTTAAAAGGCTGTCTCTCCATGCCTCTTGGTCCTAGGCTTTGGGATAGTTAAAAGGCTGTCTCTCCATACTTCTTGGTCCTAGGCTGGGGGCATAGTAACTAAAGGCTGTCTCTCTATGCCTCTTGGTCCTGGGCTTTGGGATAGTTAAAAGGCTGTCTCTCCATGCCTCTTGGTCCTAGGCTTTGGGATAGTTAAAAGGCTGTCTCTCCATACTTCTTGGTCCTAGGCTGGGGGCATAGTAACTAAAGGCTGTCTCTCTATGCCTCTTGGTCCTGGGCTTTGGGATAGTTAAAAGGCCAGAGGACCTGAGTGAGCTACTGGGTACATAACTTAAAGCTTGTCTGACATGTATTGGGGTGAACAATCATGGATTGATTAAAAAAAAACAGTAGAAGAATGTTAAAATGAATTCTAAAACTAACATGCAGCCAGGCAGCCAGTGCAGAGACCTTAAAACCGGTGTAATGTGTTCTCTCCGTCTGGTCTTGGTCAGTACTCATGCTGCAGCATGATGTATGTTTTCAGTTGACCAATGGCTTTCTTGGGTAGACCAGACAGGAGAGCATTACAGCTGCCGCCCCAAATTCACCAACACTGGTATGACAGAAGGACACTTTTGAGAACAGCCAAAATGGTGACACTACTATGCCATTGTAATAATGCATCTATTAAAGATTCCTAAATATGAGCTCTCTTACATAGCGTGACATAAATGTACTAATAATGCTGTTGGGACCTGTTATAACACGTTCATGACGTAACTTGTTACCTACTGGTGTTATCTAGGTCTTGATAAACAGGACAGGTTCTCTGGTATAACATACAGTCATGATGGAGTGTCAGTTAGACAAGAGTATCGGCCATGATACCGACAGGACTTACCATGAAGGCCGGTACGACAGGTTGGCTAAACTTAGCCTTGAACGTGTGGATCAACTGCTTGGTTTCAGCGTTGTAGAAGGACAGTTGTCCTGAGGAAGAGAAAACTGTATTTAGACCAAAACAAACACAGAGTTACTCTAGGGGGGAAAACACTGTGTACATACCAGAGTTACTCTGGGGGGGAAAACACTGTGTACATACCAGAGTTACTCTGGGGGGGAAAACACTGTGTACATACCAGAGTTACTCTGGGGGGGGAAACACTGTGTACATACCAGAGTTACTCTGGGGGGAAAACACTGTGTACATACCAGAGTTACTCTGGGGGGGAAAACACTGTGTACATACCAGAGTTACTCTGGGGGGGAAAACACTGTGTACATACCAGAGTTACTCTGGGGGGGAAAACACTGTGTACATACCAGAGTTACTCTGGGGGGGAAAACACTGTGTACATACCAGAGTTACTCTGGGGGGGAAAACACTGTGTACATACCAGAGTTACTCTGGGGGGGAAAACACCGTGTACATACCAGAGTTACTCTGGGGGGAAAACACCGTGTACATACCAGAGTTACTCTGGGGGGGAAAACACCGTGTACATACCAGAGTTACTCTGGGGGGGAAAACACTGTGTACATACCAGAGTTACTCTGGGGGGGGAAAACACTGTGTACATACCAGAGTTACTCTGGGGGGGAAAAACACTGTGTACATACCAGAGTTACTCTGGGGGGGAAAAACACTGTGTACATACCAGAGTTACTCTGGGGGGGAAACACCGTGTACATACCAGAGTTACTCTGGGGGGGAAACACCGTGTACATACCAGAGTTACTCTGGGGGGAAACACCGTGTACATACCAGAGTTACTCTGGGGGGGAAACACCGTGTACATACCAGAGTTAGGGGGGAAACACCGTGTACATACCAGAGTTAGGGGGGAAACACCGTGTACATACCAGAGTTAGGGGGGGGAAACACTGTGTACATACCAGAGTTAGGGGGGGAAACACTGTGTACATACCAGAGTTAGGGGGGGGGAAAACACTGTGTACATACCAGAGTTAGGGGGGGGAGAAACACTGTGTACATACCAGAGTTAGGGGGGGGAAACACTGTGTACATACCAGAGTTAGGGGGGGGAAACACTGTGTACATACCAGAGTTAGGGGGGGGGAAACACTGTGTACATACCAGAGTTAGGGGGGGGAACACTGTGTACATACCAGAGTTAGGGGGGGGAACACTGTGTACACACCAGAGTTAGGGGGGGAAAACACTGTGTACATACCAGAGTTAGGAGGGAAACACTGTGTACATACCAGAGTTAGGGGGAAAACACTGTGTACATACCAGAGTTAGGGGGAAAACACTGTGTACATACCAGAGTTAGGGGGAAAACACTGTGTACATACCAGAGTTAGGGGGGGAAACACTGTGTACATACCAGAGTTAAGGGGGAAAACACTGTGTACATACCAGAGTTAGGGGGGGGGGGAAACACTGTGTACATACCAGAGTTAGGGGGGGGGGAAACACTGTGTACATACCAGAGGTAGGGGGGGAAACACTGTGTACACACCAGAGTTAGGGGGGAAAACACTGTGTACATACCAGAGTTAGGGGGGAAAACACTGTGTACATACCAGAGTTAGGAGGGAAACACTGTGTACATACCAGAGTTAGGAGGGAAACACTGTGTACATACCAGAGTTAGGGGGGGGAAACACTGTGTACATACCAGAGTTAGGGGGTGAAACACTGTGTACATACCAGAGTTAGGAGGGAAACACTGTGTACATACCAGAGTTAGGGGGGGAAACACTGTGTACATACCAGAGTTAGGGGGGAAACACTGTGTACATACCAGAGTTAGGGGGGGGGGGAAACACTGTGTACATACCAGAGGTAGGGGGGGGGGGGAAACACTGTGTACATACCAGAGGTAGGGGGGGGAACACTGTGTACATACCAGAGTTAGGGGGGGAAAACACTGTGTACACACCAGAGTTAGGGGGGAAAACACTGTGTACATACCAGAGTTAGGGGGGAAAACACTGTGTACATACCAGAGTTAGGAGGGAAACACTGTGTACATACCAGAGTTAGGAGGGAAACACTGTGTACATACCAGAGTTAGGGGGGGAAACACTGTGTACATACCAGAGTTAGGGGGGGGAAACACTGTGTACATACCAGAGTTAGGAGGGAAACACTGTGTACATACCAGAGTTAGGAGGGAAACACTGTGTACATACCAGGGTTAGGAGGGAAACACTGTGTACATACCAGAGTTAGGAGGGAAACACTGTGTACATACCAGAGTTAGGGGGGGAAACACTGTGTACATACCAGAGTTAGGGGGGGAAACACTGTGTACATACCAGAGTTAGGGGGGAAACACTGTGTACATACCAGAGTTAGGGGGGGAAACACTGTGTACATACCAGAGTTAGGGGGGAAACACTGTGTACATACCAGAGTTAGGGGGGAAAACACTGTGTACATACCAGAGTTAGGAGGGAAACACTGTGTACATACCAGAGTTAGGAGGGAAACACTGTGTACATACCAGAGTTAGGGGGGGGAAACACTGTGTACATACCAGAGTTAGGGGGGGGAAACACTGTGTACATACCAGAGTTAGGAGGGAAACACTGTGTACATACCAGGGTTAGGAGGGAAACACTGTGTACATACCAGAGTTAGGAGGGAAAAACTGTGTACATACCAGAGTTAGGGGGGGAAACACTGTGTACATACCAGAGTTAGGGGGGGAAACACTGTGTACATACCAGAGTTAGGAGGGAAACACTGTGTACATACCAGAGTTACTCTGGGGGGGAAACACTGTGTACATACCAGAGTTACTCTGGGGGGCGAAACACTGTGTACATACCAGAGTTACTCTGGGGGGGAAAACACTGTGTACATACCAGAGTTACTCTGGGGGGGAAACACTGTGTACATACCAGAGTTACTCTGGGGGGAAAACACTGTGTACATACCAGAGTTACTCTGGGGGGGAAAACACTGTGTACATACCAGAGTTACTCTGGGGGGGAAAACACCGTGTACATACCAGAGTTACTCTGGGGGGGAAAACACCGTGTACATACCAGAGTTACTCTGGGGGGGAAAACACTGTGTACATACCAGAGTTACTCTGGGGGGGAAAACACTGTGTACATACCAGAGTTACTCTGGGGGGGAAAACACTGTGTACATACCAGAGTTACTCTGGGGGGGAAAACACTGTGTACATACCAGAGTTACTCTGGGGGGGAAAACACTGTGTACATACCAGAGTTACTCTGGGGGGAAAACACCGTGTACATACCAGAGTTACTCTGGGGGGGAAAACACCGTGTACATACCAGAGTTACTCTGGGGGGGAAAACACTGTGTACATACCAGAGTTACTCTGGGGGGGGAAAACACTGTGTACATACCAGAGTTACTCTGGGGGGGAAAAACACTGTGTACATACCAGAGTTACTCTGGGGGGGAAAAACACTGTGTACATACCAGAGTTACTCTGGGGGGGAAAAACACTGTGTACATACCAGAGTTACTCTGGGGGGGAAAAACACTGTGTACATACCAGAGTTACTCTGGGGGGGAAAAACACTGTGTACATACCAGAGTTACTCTGGGGGGGAAAAACACTGTGTACATACCAGAGTTACTCTGGGGGGGGGAAAACACTGTGTACATACCAGAGTTACTCTGGGGGGGGGGGGGAAACACTGTGTACATACCAGAGTTACTCTGGGGGGGGGGGAAACACTGTGTACATACCAGAGTTACTCTGGGGGGGAAAACACTGTGTACATACCAGAGTTACTCTGGGGGGGGGAAACACTGTGTACATACCAGAGTTACTCTGGGGGGGAAACACCGTGTACATACCAGAGTTACTCTGGGGGGGAAACACCGTGTACATACCAGAGTTACTCTGGGGGGGAAACACCGTGTACATACCAGAGTTACTCTGGGGGGGAAACACCGTGTACATACCAGAGTTACTCTGGGGGGAAACACCGTGTACATACCAGAGTTAGGGGGGGAAACACTGTGTACATACCAGAGTTAGGGGGGGGGGGAAACACTGTGTACATACCAGAGTTAGGGGGGGGAGAAACACTGTGTACATACCAGAGTTAGGGGGGGGGAAACACTGTGTACATACCAGAGTTAGGGGGGGGAAACACTGTGTACATACCAGAGTTAGGGGGGGAACACTGTGTACATACCAGAGTTAGGGGGGGGGAACACTGTGTACATACCAGAGTTAGGGGGGGGAACACTGTGTACATACCAGAGTTAGGGGGGGGAACACTGTGTACACACCAGAGTTAGGGGGAAAACACTGTGTACATACCAGAGTTAGGAGGGAAACACTGTGTACATACCAGAGTTAGGGGGAAAACACTGTGTACATACCAGAGTTAGGGGGAAAACACTGTGTACATACCAGAGTTAGGGGGAAAACACTGTGTACATACCAGAGTTAGGGGGGGAAACACTGTGTACATACCAGAGTTAAGGGGGAAAACACTGTGTACATACCAGAGTTAGGGGGGGGGAAACACTGTGTACATACCAGAGTTAGGGGGGGGGGAAACACTGTGTACATACCAGAGGTAGGGGGGGAAAACACTGTGTACACACCAGAGTTAGGGGGGAAAACACTGTGTACATACCAGAGTTAGGGGGGAAAACACTGTGTACATACCAGAGTTAGGAGGGAAACACTGTGTACATACCAGAGTTAGGAGGGAAACACTGTGTACATACCAGAGTTAGGGGGGGGGAACACTGTGTACATACCAGAGTTAGGGGGGGAAACACTGTGTACATACCAGAGTTAGGAGGGAAACACTGTGTACATACCAGAGTTAGGGGGGAAACACTGTGTACATACCAGAGTTAGGGGGGAAACACTGTGTACATACCAGAGTTAGGGGGGAAACACTGTGTACATACCAGAGGTAGGGGGGGGGGAAACACTGTGTACATACCAGAGGTAGGGGGGGGAACACTGTGTACATACCAGAGTTAGGGGGGAAAACACTGTGTACACACCAGAGTTAGGGGGGAAACACTGTGTACATACCAGAGTTAGGGGGGGAAACACTGTGTACATACCAGAGGTAGGGGGGGGGGGAAACACTGTGTACATACCAGAGGTAGGGGGGGGAACACTGTGTACATACCAGAGTTAGGGGGGAAAACACTGTGTACACACCAGAGTTAGGGGGGAAAACACTGTGTACATACCAGAGTTAGGGGGGAAAACACTGTGTACATACCAGAGTTAGGAGGGAAACACTGTGTACATACCAGAGTTAGGGGGGGGAAACACTGTGTACATACCAGAGTTAGGGGGGGGAAACACTGTGTACATACCAGAGTTAGGGGGGGAAAACACTGTGTACATACCAGAGTTAGGAGGGAAACACTGTGTACATACCAGAGTTAGGGGGAAAACACTGTGTACATACCAGAGTTAGGGGGAAAACACTGTGTACATACCAGAGTTAGGGGGAAAACACTGTGTACATACCAGAGTTAAGGGGGAAAACACTGTGTACATACCAGAGTTAGGGGGGGGGGGGAAACACTGTGTACATACCAGAGTTAGGGGGGGGGAAACACTGTGTACATACCAGAGGTAGGGGGGGAAAACACTGTACACACCAGAGTTAGGGGGGAAAACACTGTGTACATACCAGAGTTAGGGGGGAAAACACTGTGTACATACCAGAGTTAGGAGGGAAACACTGTGTACATACCAGAGTTAGGGGGGGGAAACACTGTGTACATACCAGAGTTAGGGGGGGAAACACTGTGTACATACCAGAGTTAGGAGGGAAACACTGTGTACATACCAGAGTTAGGAGGGAAACACTGTGTACATACCAGAGTTAGGGGGGAAACACTGTGTACATACCAGAGTTAGGGGGGAAACACTGTGTACATACCAGAGTTAGGGGGGAAACACTGTGTACATACCAGAGGTAGGGGGGGGGGAAACACTGTGTACATACCAGAGGTAGGGGGGGAACACTGTGTACATACCAGAGTTAGGGGGGAAAACACTGTGTACACACCAGAGTTAGGGGGGAAAACACTGTGTACATACCAGAGTTAGGGGGAAAACACTGTGTACATACCAGAGTTAGGAGGGAAACACTGTGTACATACCAGAGTTAGGGGGGGGAAACACTGTGTACATACCAGAGTTAGGGGGGGGAAACACTGTGTACATACCAGAGTTAGGGGGGGAAACACTGTGTACATACCAGAGTTAGGAGGGAAACACTGTGTACATACCAGGGTTAGGAGGGAAACACTGTGTACATACCAGAGTTAGGAGGGAAACACTGTGTACATACCAGAGTTAGGAGGGAAACACTGTGTACATACCAGAGTTAGGGGGGGAAACACTGTGTACATACCAGAGTTAGGGGGGAAACACTGTGTACATACCAGAGTTAGGGGGGAAACACTGTGTACATACCAGAGTTAGGGGGGGAAACACTGTGTACATACCAGAGTTAGGGGGGAAACACTGTGTACATACCAGAGTTAGGGGGGGAAACACTGTGTACATACCAGAGTTAGGGGGGGGGGGGGAACACTGTGTACATACCAGAGTTAGGGGGGGGGGAAACACTGTGTACATACCAGAGTTAGGGGGAAACACTGTGTACATACCAGAGTTAGGGGGGAAACACTGTGTACATACCAGAGTTAGGGGGGAAACACTGTGTACATACCAGAGTTAGGGGGGAAAACACTGTGTACATACCAGAGTTAGGGGGGAAAACACTGTGTACATACCAGAGTTAGGGGGGAAAACACTGTGTACATACCAGAGTTAGGGGGGAAACACTGTGTACATACCAGAGGTAGGTGGGAAACACTGTGTACATACCAGAGTTAGGGGGAAA
The DNA here is from genome assembly GCF_045679555.1 of Salvelinus alpinus. Taxonomy (NCBI): domain Eukaryota; kingdom Metazoa; phylum Chordata; class Actinopteri; order Salmoniformes; family Salmonidae; genus Salvelinus; species Salvelinus alpinus. The sequence goes on along the minus strand of NC_092086.1, from coordinate 116,681,681 downwards.
ACACTGTGTACATACCAGAGTTAGGGGGGAAACACTGTGTACATACCAGAGTTAGGGGGGAAAACACTGTGTACATACCAGAGTTAGGAGGGAAACACTGTGTACATACCAGAGTTAGGAGGGAAACACTGTGTACATACCAGAGTTAGGGGGGAAACACTGTGTACATACCAGAGTTAGGGGGGAAACACTGTGTACATACCAGAGTTAGGGGGGAAACACTGTGTACATACCAGAGGTAGGGGGGGGGGAAACACTGTGTACATACCAGAGGTAGGGGGGGGAACACTGTGTACATACCAGAGTTAGGGGGGGAAAACACTGTGTACACACCAGAGTTAGGGGGGAAACACTGTGTACATACCAGAGTTAGGGGGGAAACACTGTGTACATACCAGAGGTAGGGGGGGGGGAAACACTGTGTACATACCAGAGGTAGGGGGGGGAACACTGTGTACATACCAGAGTTAGGGGGGAAAACACTGTGTACACACCAGAGTTAGGGGGGAAAACACTGTGTACATACCAGAGTTAGGGGGGAAAACACTGTGTACATACCAGAGTTAGGAGGGAAACACTGTGTACATACCAGAGTTAGGGGGGGGAAACACTGTGTACATACCAGAGTTAGGGGGGGGAAACACTGTGTACATACCAGAGTTAGGGGGGGAAAACACTGTGTACATACCAGAGTTAGGAGGGAAACACTGTGTACATACCAGAGTTAGGGGGAAAACACTGTGTACATACCAGAGTTAGGGGGAAAACACTGTGTACATACCAGAGTTAGGGGGAAAACACTGTGTACATACCAGAGTTAAGGGGGAAAACACTGTGTACATACCAGAGTTAGGGGGGGGGGGAAACACTGTGTACATACCAGAGTTAGGGGGGGGGGAAACACTGTGTACATACCAGAGGTAGGGGGGGAAAACACTGTACACACCAGAGTTAGGGGGGAAAACACTGTGTACATACCAGAGTTAGGGGGGAAAACACTGTGTACATACCAGAGTTAGGAGGGAAACACTGTGTACATACCAGAGTTAGGGGGGGGAAACACTGTGTACATACCAGAGTTAGGGGGGGAAACACTGTGTACATACCAGAGTTAGGAGGGAAACACTGTGTACATACCAGAGTTAGGAGGGAAACACTGTGTACATACCAGAGTTAGGGGGGGAAACACTGTGTACATACCAGAGTTAGGGGGGAAACACTGTGTACATACCAGAGTTAGGGGGGGAAACACTGTGTACATACCAGAGGTAGGGGGGGGGGAAACACTGTGTACATACCAGAGGTAGGGGGGGAACACTGTGTACATACCAGAGTTAGGGGGGAAAACACTGTGTACACACCAGAGTTAGGGGGGAAAACACTGTGTACATACCAGAGTTAGGGGGGAAAACACTGTGTACATACCAGAGTTAGGAGGGAAACACTGTGTACATACCAGAGTTAGGGGGGGAAACACTGTGTACATACCAGAGTTAGGGGGGGAAACACTGTGTACATACCAGAGTTAGGGGGGGGAAACACTGTGTACATACCAGAGTTAGGAGGGAAACACTGTGTACATACCAGGGTTAGGAGGGAAACACTGTGTACATACCAGAGTTAGGAGGGAAACACTGTGTACATACCAGAGTTAGGGGGGGAAACACTGTGTACATACCAGAGTTAGGGGGGAAACACTGTGTACATACCAGAGTTAGGGGGGGAAACACTGTGTACATACCAGAGTTAGGGGGGAAACACTGTGTACATACCAGAGTTAGGGGGGAAACACTGTGTACATACCAGAGTTAGGGGGGAAACACTGTGTACATACCAGAGTTAGGGGGGGGGGGGGAACACTGTGTACATACCAGAGTTAGGGGGGGGGGAAACACTGTGTACATACCAGAGTTAGGGGGGGAAACACTGTGTACATACCAGAGTTAGGGGGGGAAACACTGTGTACATACCAGAGTTAGGGGGGGAAACACTGTGTACATACCAGAGTTAGGGGGGAAAACACTGTGTACATACCAGAGTTAGGGGGGAAAACACTGTGTACATACCAGAGTTAGGGGGGAAAACACTGTGTACATACCAGAGTTAGGGGGGAAACACTGTGTACATACCAGAGGTAGGTGGGAAACACTGTGTACATACCAGAGTTAGGGGGAAAACACTGTGTACATACCAGAGTTAGGGGGGGAAACACTGTGTACATACCAGAGTTAGGGGGGAAAACACTGTGTACATACCAGAGTTAGGAGGGAAACACTGTGTACATACCAGAGTTAGGAGGGAAACACTGTGTACATACCAGAGTTAGGGGGGGGAAACACTGTGTACATACCAGCGTTAGGGGGGGGAAACACTGTGTACATACCAGAGTTAGGAGGGAAACACTGTGTACATACCAGGGTTAGGAGGGAAACACTGTGTACATACCAGAGTTAGGGGGGAAACACTGTGTACATACCAGAGTTAGGGGGGGAAACACTGTGTACATACCAGAGGTAGGGGGGGGAACACTGTGTACATACCAGAGTTAGGGGGGAAAACACTGTGTACACACCAGAGTTAGGGGGGAAAACACTGTGTACATACCAGAGTTAGGGGGGAAAACACTGTGTACATACCAGAGTTAGGAGGGAAACACTGTGTACATACCAGAGTTAGGAGGGAAACACTGTGTACATACCAGAGTTAGGGGGGGGAAACACTGTGTACATACCAGAGTTAGGGGGGGAAACACTGTGTACATACCAGAGTTAGGAGGGAAACACTGTGTACATACCAGGGTTAGGAGGGAAACACTGTGTACATACCAGAGTTAGGAGGGAAACACTGTGTACATACCAGAGTTAGGGGGGGAAACACTGTGTACATACCAGAGTTAGGGGGGGAAACACTGTGTACATACCAGAGTTAGGGGGGGAAACACTGTGTACATACCAGAGTTAGGGGGGAAACACTGTGTACATAACAGAGTTAGGGGGGAAACACTGTGTACATACCAGAGTTAGGGGGGAAACACTGTGTACATACCAGAGTTAGGGGGGAAACACTGTGTACATACCAGAGTTAGGGGGGAAACACTGTGTACATACCAGAGTTAGGGGGGGGGGAACACTGTGTACATACCAGAGTTAGGGGGGGGGGGGAACACTGTGTACATACCAGAGTTAGGGGGGGGGGGAAACACTGTGTACATACCAGAGTTAGGGGGGAAACACTGTGTACATACCAGAGTTAGGGGGGGGAAACACTGTGTACATACCAGAGTTAGGGGGGAAACACTGTGTACATACCAGAGTTAGGGGGGAAACACTGTGTACATACCAGAGTTAGGGGGGAAACACTGTGTACATACCAGAGTTAGGGGGGAAACACTGTGTACATACCAGAGTTAGGGGGGAAACACTGTGTACATACCAGAGTTAGGGGGGAAACACTGTGTACATACCAGAGTTAGGGGGGAAACACTGTGTACATACCAGAGTTAGGGGGGAAACACTGTGTACATACCAGAGTTAGGGGGGAAACACTGTGTACATACCAGAGTTAGGGGGGAAACACTGTGTACATACCAGAGTTAGGGGGGAAACACTGTGTACATACCAGAGTTAGGGGGGAAACACTGTGTACATACCAGAGTTAGGGGGGGAAACACTGTGTACATACCAGAGTTAGGGGGGAAAACACTGTGTACATACCAGAGTTAGGGGGGAAACACTGTGTACATACCAGAGGTAGGTGGGAAACACTGTGTACATACCAGAGTTAGGGGGAAAACACTGTGTACATACCAGAGTTAGGGGGGGAAACACTGTGTACATACCAGAGTTAGGGGGGAAAACACTGTGTACATACCAGAGTTAGGGGGGGGAAACACTGTGTACATACCAGAGTTAGGGGGAAAACACTGTGTACATACCAGAGTTAGGGGGAAAACACTGTGTACATACCAGAGTTAGGGGGAAAACACTGTGTACATGCCAGAGTTAGGAGGGAAACAAACGACTCATGCCATACAGCATTGAGGACTGTGTCATCCAGTCACAGAGCAGATGCAAGTCACGTGATCTGTTGGCGAACACCTGATGCCTCTCGATAACTGCTGTATCATCCAATCACGGGGCAGAAGCAAGTCATGTGATCTGCTGTTGGGTGTCGTCATGGTGCGCTGGAGGATCATGTGACTTGTATCTGCTCTGTGATTGGACGATACAGACCACAAGACTCCCGTCATATCATCATGGCCACCTAAATCATCCCCAGCTTCCAATTGGCTCATCCATCTCCCTCCTCCTCCTCTCCCCTGTAACTATTCCCCAGGTCATTGCTGTAAATGAGAATGTGTTCTCAGTCAACTTACCTGGTAAAATCAAACCAACCCACCTGAGTCCAGGTCACGTTAGACTCTGATGCAGTCAGGTACAGTGACGTCCACTAAACTATATACCCCTCATACTCAACTCTGGACCTTGAAGCCAGTTCCACTGCGTTTTGTCATTGCTCCCCTCTAATCAGGGACTGATTTAGACCTGGTACACCATGTGGGTGTAATTAATGATAAGGTAGAACAGAAAAGCCAGAAGGCTCCGGACCTCGTAGTGTAAGTGTGTTGAATAACCCCTATACTATACTGTATAAACCCACCTGAGTCCAGGTCACAGAAGACTCCGATGCGATCAGGTACGGTGCCGTCCAGGTTCTTGGCCTTGTTGTTGTGCTTGGCAGCGAAGGAGACCTGCAGCCAGTTGTTGATGTGGATACACCACGTAGTGTTGGTCTTACCCAGCTGGTCAAACTTTCCCAGGTTCCTGTAGGAGACCCCAACACTATAGGATTTACAGTCTTTCAGGGCTTTCACCTCCCAGTAGTGTTGACCACAGTCCATACTGGTATCACCTGAGGGGGGAGATTATATTATCAATATATTATATTACACTACATGATCAAAAGTATGTGGACAGCTGCTCGTCGAACAGCTCATTCCAAAACCATGGGCATTAATATGGAGTTAGTCCCCCCCTTTGCTGCTATAACAGCCTCCACTCTTCCTGGAAGGCTTTCCACTAGATGTTGGAACATTGCTGCGGGGACTTGCTTCCATTCAGCCACAAGAGAATTAGTGAGGTCGGGAACTGATGTTGGGTGATTAGGCCTGACCTCGCAGTCAGCGTTCTAATTCATCCCAAAGGTGTTCGATGGGGTTGAGGTCAGTGCTCTGTGCAGGCCAGTCAAGTTCTTCCACATTAATCTCAACAAATCATTTCTGAATGGACCTAGCTTTGTGCACGGGGGCATTGTCATGCTGAAACAGGAAAGGGCCTTCCCCAAACTGTTACCACAAAGTTGGAAGCTCAAAATAGCCTAAAATGTAATTGTATACTGTAACGTTAAGATTTCCCTTCACTTGAACTAAGGGGCCCGAACCATGAAAAACAGCCCCAGACCATTACTCCTCCTCCACCAAACTTTACAGTTGGCACTATGTATTCGGTAGCGTTCTCCTGGCCTCTGCCAAACCCAGATTTGTCCAGATGGTGAAGCATGAGTCATTACTCCAAAGAACACGTTTCCACTGCTCCAGAGTCCAATTGCAGTGAGCTTTACACCACTCCAGCCGACGCTTGGTAATCTTAGGCTTGTGTGCGGCTGCTCGGCCATGGAAACCCATTTCATGAAGCTCCAGACGAACAGTTCTTGTGTTGACGTTGCTTCCAGAGCCAGTTTGGAAATCGGTAGTGAGTGTTACAATTGAGGACAGATTATTTTTTACGAGGCATGCGCTTCAGCCCTCGGCGGTCCCGTTCTGTGACCCGTTGTTGCTCCTAGACATTTCACAATAACAACACTTACAGTTGACTGGGGCAGCTGAAGCAGGGCAGAAATTTGACGAACTGACTTGTTGGAAAGGTGGCATCCTATGATGGTGCCACGTTGAACGTCACTGTGCTCTTCAGAAAAGGTCATTCTACTTCCAATGTTTGTCTGTGGAGATTGCATGGCTGTGTGGTCAATTTATATACCTGTCAGCAACGGGTGTGGCTGAAATAGCCAATCCATTCATTTGAAGGGGTGTCCACATACTTTTGTATATATAGTGTATATCATTATAATATTATACCAGTAGTGTTGACCACAGTCCATACTTGTGTCACCTAGGGCTGGATATTATATGATTAAATAATTAGCTGATTATAAAATGTTTCTCTTCAGTTAGTGTGCCAATAGAATCAACAGATGTTAGACAAATGTGCTTTGAGTTTCACGTCAACAACGCCACCAAAATATCTCACTATGTTAATATAAAATCAGGGATCATCAACGGGACAATTTATTAATTGAGCAGATGGTCAGGGGGCCAGACCATAATTACAAATAATTTGGAGACTGCTGATAAAATAAAAATGTAAAATAAAAATTGTCCAGAAAACTTTGAAACCCCAAATAAAATCCCCCGTGGGTCACTAATAACTATCCTACGTGGGTAGAGACTTCTGTGTTTGGGTGTGTCTCAAGACACCGAATTACACAATGGGCTGGCATCTCAGACACAGATTATACCTAATCCTGTACTTATTGAACATGCTGTTTATTCAGTGTCTGGGTAAGCAGCCCTATTGGCCTAGCTACCCGACATCCGTTATGGGTTGGTTGTGTTTACCCAGTCATAGATATTAATCAGTTGACAGTTTGCCCACTATAGGAATACATGGCACATGAAATACATGTAAGGTTGGTAGTGTTTACCTAGCACAGTGATGTGGTAATTTTTTCAATTCAATTTTATTTTATATAGCCCTTCGTACATCAGCTAATATCTCGAAGTGCTGTACAGACACCCAGCCTAAAACCCCAAACAGCTAGTAATGCAGGTGTAGAAGCAACTGTAACGTTGTGTTTACCTAACTAGCATGGTGTGTATGTGCCCGGGGCAGAGGGAAGAGTGTGTTTACCTACCTAGCACGGTGTGTGTGTGCCTGGGGCAGAGGGAAGAGTGTGTTTACCTACCTAGCACGGTGTAGGACTCTCCAGTAAACCGGTCTCTGCCTCCTCTGATGGCAGGTGACCGTGTCGTTGACGTTCTCTTGGGAGACGGAGTTCCACTTCTACAACGGAGAGGATGGCACAACAATATCACACTGACGTTTGACTGAGATGATCAACTGCTCATAATAATGGTCTGGAACAGAGACAATGGAATGGCATCAAACTCGGGGAGCAGCGGGTAGCCTAGTGGTTGGAGCGTTGGGCCAGTAACCAAAAGGTTGCCGGATTGAATCCCCGAGCTGACAAGGTAAAAATCTATCGTCCTACCCCCTGACCAAGGCAGTTAACCCACTGTTCCCCGGTAGTCCGTCATTGTAAATAAGAATTTGTTCTTAACTGACTTGACTAGTTAAATAAAAGGTAAAAAAAATAATATATATATTCCATTTCACTGATTCCACTCCAGCCATTACCACGAGCCCATCCTCCCAAATGAAGGTGCCACCAACCTCCTGTGATTACAACAGACAAGACTACAGAGCAGAGTGAAAAAGGATGCTGTGTAGAAGGCCCATCTACTGTCAGCTAGATATTCAGCTCCAAGCACCAATCTAGCTGACAAAAGATTGGTAAAACTAGAAAGACAAAACAACATCTCTTGCCTGACTGACAAAGTATGATACAGATGAAGCGGCTATTTGAACACCTCTTCAAAACAAACTCAAGCGTAGTGGTGTTAGACACAAGCAAACAAGGGTGATAGACAAAATGAGAGGAGAAACAAAAGCAATAAAAATTAGTTATTATTGTTTGATGTGATCTCAATGTAAAGGGACTATTTAAGGTTGAAATTGAGGGATGGAAGGATACTACTGAACTAGTAAGGAACAGTGCTGTGACAAGGCTGACCGGAATACATCCTCTACAGCAGCGGTCACCAAGCTGTCAATCGCAATCGACTGGTCGATCTCCAAGGCAACCCCTAGTCGATCGGCAAACATTTCTGTAAAAAACGCAACGATAAAGCCTGTTCCTATTTTGTTATTCACTCATCTCGGGCTGTTGCCGGTAGGTGCACCCGATTCAGCTGTCCTGCGCCGCCGGGTAGGTCAACTGTTGCCATTTTGAACCATTTCATGTGTCTGAAGGTACAAACTCTTCCTTCCCGGCGGACCCAGAGAGCAAATCAAGTGTACTATAGGCCTACCGCTGGCCAATCAGATGGCTCAGATGACCGTTCAGTAACGTAAGCAGCGTAAATGAAAGCTACAGTGGATACTGTGAGATGTAAAACGTTTAAAACCACGACTAGACAGAGACTGTCAACGAATACAGCAAAGAGCTGCTGTTTTTATGAGTGACTTCATGTTTCAGTTCTTATTCAGTATTGTCAACACTTTTATAAACCATAAAATGTGCGTTCACCCTACTTCCACTCAAGCTACTATCAGCCCTGCAGCTGTAATGAACGAGAAGGAAAGTGTCTCTATAGGCTTGTGTTGTTATTAGAGGCTTGGGTCTCTTAATATCGAGGAATATTTCACTTTCTCTGTTCATAGGAGAAACAACGTGAATTTGTCCATGAGACAGAAATAATGCGGTGCGACTCGAGTTTCGCCGTCAGCTGGAAGACGGTGTCCCTTTTTGTCCAGCGTCAGTGGAGGAAAGGAGGACAGAGGGACTTTGAGAGGCGGACCCTCACTGCGTTTAGAAGAGGGATGGAAAAACCTTCATACCAGTCGGCAAGAAAGAGGCTGACGACGAAAAAGCAAGCCAGCACGACCGTATGAGTTGCTATGGTGATTTCAGTAAACAAACAGTCCAAATCAACGCCTCCGCAGACGGCAAAAGTTGAAATATTTTCAACTCTGGTGGCAAGTTCAGTCTGCCGTGGCGGCTGACGGCATTTGCCGTCGTGCTGTCATTGAAAACAATGACATCTGGTTTGCCGTCTATCTCGTACCATCTAAAACTTAAGTCAGTCTGCTGCTCCTTCCGCTGAGACTGATCATCAGATGCAGGTATCATCCGTCCAGTAAAATACAAAATAAAAAGCACATTATTTAAATGTATGCTCACTCGGCTGTTCTTTATAAGTAATACAACAACGGATCTATTACCCGGTGTGATCATATATCCTACCTCAGATTTTGAAATATAATTTAAAAAAATTGTCAGAATAACAATGCATTGGCAGGGCAATTCAAGCAAAGCCAATATGCAGTGATAATGTATTAGGCCTATAGCTTACGTCATATAAAAAATACATTGAGCGGTAGATCTTCCATTTTAATACCTGCTACTAGTTAACATATTAACACAGGCCTTCCTGATCTATAGAAGCCTGGCTGATCTATGGAAGCCTGGCTGATCTATGGAAGCCTGGCTGATCTATGGAAGCCTGGCTGATCTATGGAAGCCTGGCTGATCTATGGAAGCCTGGCTGATCTATAGAAGCCTGGCTGATCTATGGAAGCCTGGCTGATCTATGGAAGCCTGGCTGATCTATGGAAGCCTGGCTGATCTATGGAAGCCTGGCTGATCTATAGAAGCCTGGCAGTGTGTAACTTTGTTGCAACCAAATTGCTCTTCTTCCATTCCATTCTGTCTGGTTGTCCACAGGGATTCCTAGGATCTCTGGTGTATTCAGTCAGCGCTTGGAGGACGTCAGCTGTGGATGCATGCATGGCCCATCTGCTGTCCAGCTCTTATGATCAGGAGACTGGGCACAACAACTGGAACATGACTGATGGCCTCAGTCAATAGGCAGACAGGGAATGACAAGGGCTTAGCCAATAGGCAGACAGGGAATGACAAATACTGTCAGAGTGTTGGAATGTGTCCCGGTCTGTCCCGAAATAAAACAAAAAAATTAAATTGTGCTGTCTGGCTTGCTTAATTTAAGGAATTTGATGTATCACATTTACTTTGTACTTTTACTTAAATATGACAATTGAGTACTTTTTCCACCACTGTACTTAAGTACATTTAAAACAAGATAGTTTTAGACTTATTTTTACGTGGTTACTTTCACTCGAGTCATTTTCCTTTAAAAAACATCTTTATATTTAGTCAAGTACGACAATTGAGTTCTTTTCCCACCACTGATTAATGCCAAGATGAAGACATTTCTCCATTTCTATTTTAGATTGACGATTAGAAGATATTTTTTGTAACTTAGTGTTTATTTACCCATTAAAAACCTTATTTATGGTCATATACTCACCCACTAGCTATCCAATCCTTGTTTCCTCCGTCCTTGTTTCCTCTATACCTCACCTCTCTTTCAAAGCACATCAGAGGAACAGGCCTGAGGTGAGGAATTCAACGCTCTCCCTCAATGTGCTGTGATAGGGAGGTGAGGAATTCAAGGTGCTGTGATAGGGAGGTGAGGAATTCAAGGTGCTGTGATAGGGCGTTGAGGAATGAAGTAAACAAGGACACCGGACAGCTAGTAACATTTTAAAAGACAGTTCCTGAGTGAGCGAGAAGCCATGATACACAGGCCTTGTCCAGACATAACCCCTAGCCCGAGAGTGATTGATGGGTGGTGACATGGCGAGAGCTCCACCTTACACCTCTGATAGAATTTTAACCGTATTGCTTACATCTGTCCAACAAGTGTCAATGGGGGGTTAGAGTCTAGGGGTCGTGTCTGGACTGGGTATCACGCCCACTCCCTCACTCTCTCAAAGCACATTGGAGCAAAGGATTTGAAGATTCCGCCCCTCAGGCCTCCTCCTCTGATGTGCTTTGAAAGAGAGGCGAGGAATGGAGGAAACAAGGACAGAGGAAACAAGGACAGAGGAAGCAAGGATTGGATGGCTAGTGGGTGGGGGGGAGGGGGCAAAATGTAATTTAACCATTAAGAAGGCATGATACAAAGTCTATGTTTTTAATGTGTCACTGTGTCATCTACATTTCTTTCTTAATAATATATATATTAGTTATACTATTTTGATATTGATTACCGTACTGTTGGGTAGAGCATGCAATTTCAGCATTTCACTGTACTTGTGCATGTGACTATACAACTTGAAATACCAACAGTGTTCAAATAGACTCCAGGGTTAATTACATATCAATACTGCCATCTAGTAGAATTTGATAGGCTACTACATACAATTCAAGTTCATTAAATAAGCCTTTTTCTGAAATGTTGATATCCATGAAAGCATTGCCAATACTGATGAGTTTTAGGTCTGCATAAAACTATTGGACATTACTACAATAATGTTGTGTACTGTGGCACAAGAAATATGTGCGAGGAGTCAGTAAGGACTGACAGGGTGTGAGGAGTCAGTAAGGACTGACAGGGTGTGAGGAGTCAGTAAGGACTGACAGGGTGTGAGGAGTCAGTAAGGACTGAGAGGGTGTGAGGAGTCAGTAAGGACTGAGAGGGTGTGAGGAGTCAGTAAGGACTGAGAGGGTGTGAGGAGTCAGTAAGGACTGACAGGGTGTGAGGAGTCAGTAAGGACTGACAGGGTGTGAGGAGTCAGTAAGGACCGACAGGGTGTGAGGAGTCAGTAAGGACCGACAGGGTGTGAGGAGTCAGTAAGGACCGACAGGGTGTGAGGAGTCAGTAAGGACCGACAGGGTGTGAGGAGTCAGTAAGGACCGACAGGGTGTGAGGAGTCAGTAAGGACCGACAGGGTGTGAGGAGTCAGTAAGGACCGACAGGGTGTGAGGAGTCAGTAAGGACCGACAGGGTGTGAGGAGTCAGTAAGGACCGACAGGGTGTGAGGAGTCAGTAAGGACCGACAGGGTGTGAGGAGTCAGTAAGGACCGACAGGGTGTGAGGAGTCAGTAAGGACCGACAGGGTGTGAGGAGTCAGTAAGGACCGACAGGGTGTGAGGAGTCAGTAAGGACCGACAGGGTGTGAGGAGTCAGTAAGGACCGACAGGGTGTGAGGAGTCAGTAAGGACCGACAGGGTGTGAGGAGTCAGTAAGGACCGACAGGGTGTGAGGAGTCAGTAAGGACCGACAGGGTGTGAGGAGTCAGTAAGGACCGACAGGGTGTGAGGAGTCAGTAAGGACCGACAGGGTGTGAGGAGTCAGTAAGGACCGACAGGGTGTGAGGAGTCAGTAAGGACCGACAGGGTGTGAGGAGTCAGTAAGGACCGACAGGGTGTGAGGAGTCAGTAAGGACCGACAGGGTGTGAGGAGTCAGTAAGGACCGACAGGGTGTGAGGAGTCAGTAAGGACCGACAGGGTGTGAGGAGTCAGTAAGGACCGAGAGGGTGTGAGGAGTCAGTAAGGACCGAGAGGGTGTGAGGAGTCAGTAAGGACCGACAGGGTGTGAGGAGTCAGTAAGGACCGACAGGGTGTGAGGAGTCAGTAAGGACCGACAGGGTGTGAGGAGTCAGTAAGGACCGACAGGGTGTGAGGAGTCAGTAAGGACCGACAGGGTGTGAGGAGTCAGTAAGGACCGACAGGGTGTGAGGAGTCAGTAAGGACCGAGAGGGTGTGAGGAGTCAGTAAGGACCGAGAGGGTGTGAGGAGTCAGTAAGGACCGAGAGGGTGTGAGGAGTCAGTAAGGACCGAGAGGGTGTGAGGAGTCAGTAAGGACCGAGAGGGTGTGAGGAGTCAGTAAGGACCGACAGGGTGTGAGGAGTCAGTAAGGACCGACAGGGTGTGAGGAGTCAGTAAGGACCGACAGGGTGTGAGGAGTCAGTAAGGACCGACAGGGTGTGAGGAGTCAGTAAGGACCGACAGGGTGTGAGGAGTCAGTAAGGACCGACAGGGTGTGAGGAGTCAGTAAGGACCGACAGGGTGTGAGGAGTCAGTAAGGACCGACAGGGTGTGAGGAGTCAGTAAGGACCGACAGGGTGTGAGGAGTCAGTAATGACCGACAGGGTGTGAGGAGTCAGTAAGGACCGACAGGGTGTGAGGAGTCAGTAAGGACCGACAGGGTGTGAGGAGTCAGTAAGGACCGACAGGGTGTGAGGAGTCAGTAAGGACCGACAGGGTGTGAGGAGTCAGTAAGGACCGACAGGGTGTGAGGAGTCAGTAAGGACCGACAGGGTGTGAGGAGTCAGTAAGGACCGACAGGGTGTGAGGAGTCAGTAAGGACCGACAGGGTGTGAGGAGTCAGTAAGGACCGACAGGGTGTGAGGAGTCAGTAAGGACCGACAGGGTGTGAGGAGTCAGTAAGGACCGACAGGGTGTGAGGAGTCAGTAAGGACCGACAGGGTGTGAGGAGTCAGTAAGGACCGACAGGGTGTGAGGAGTCAGTAAGGACCGACAGGGTGTGAGGAGTCAGTAAGGACCGACAGGGTGTGAGGAGTCAGTAAGGACCGACAGGGTGTGAGGAGTCAGTAAGGACCGACAGGGTGTGAGGAGTCAGTAAGGACCGACAGGGTGTGAGGAGTCAGTAAGGACCGACAGGGTGTGAGGAGTCAGTAAGGACCGACAGGGTGTGAGGAGTCAGTAAGGACCGACAGGGTGTGAGGAGTCAGTAAGGACCGACAGGGTGTGAGGAGTCAGTAAGGACCGACAGGGTGTGAGGAGTCAGTAAGGACCGACAGGGTGTGAGGAGTCAGTAAGGACCGACAGGGTGCGAGGAGTCAGTAAGGACCGACAGGGTGCGAGGAGTCAGTAAGGACCGACAGGGTGCGAGGAGTCAGTAAGGACCGACAGGGTGCGAGGAGTCAGTAAGGACCGACAGGGTGCGAGGAGTCAGTAAGGACCGACAGGGTGCGAGGAGTCAGTAAGGACCGACAGGGTGCGAGGAGTCAGTAAGGACCGACAGGGTGCGAGGAGTCAGTAAGGACCGACAGGGTGCGAGGAGTCAGTAAGGACCGACAGGGTGCGAGGAGTCAGTAAGGACCGACAGGGTGCGAGGAGTCAGTAAGGACCGACAGGGTGCGAGGAGTCAGTAAGGACCGACAGGGTGCGAGGAGTCAGTAAGGACCGACAGGGTGCGAGGAGTCAGTAAGGACCGACAGGGTGCGAGGAGTCAGTAAGGACCGACAGGGTGCGAGGAGTCAGTAAGGACCGACAGGGTGCGAGGAGTCAGTAAGGACCGACAGGGTGCGAGGAGTCAGTAAGGACCGACAGGGTGCGAGGAGTCAGTAAGGACCGACAGGGTGCGAGGAGTCAGTAAGGACCGACAGGGTGCGAGGAGTCAGTAAGGACCGACAGGGTGCGAGGAGTCAGTAAGGACCGACAGGGTGCGAGGAGTCAGTAAGGACCGACAGGGTGCGAGGAGTCAGTAAGGACCGACAGGGTGCGAGGAGTCAGTAAGGACCGACAGGGTGCGAGGAGTCAGTAAGGACCGACAGGGTGCGAGGAGTCAGTAAGGACCGACAGGGTGCGAGGAGTCAGTAAGGACCGACAGGGTGCGAGGAGTCAGTAAGGACCGACAGGGTGCGAGGAGTCAGTAAGGACCGACAGGGTGCGAGGAGTCAGTAAGGACCGACAGGGTGCGAGGAGTCAGTAAGGACCGACAGGGTGCGAGGAGTCAGTAAGGACCGACAGGGTGCGAGGAGTCAGTAAGGACCGACAGGGTGCGAGGAGTCAGTAAGGACCGACAGGGTGCGAGGAGTCAGTAAGGACCGACAGGGTGCGAGGAGTCAGTAAGGACCGACAGGGTGCGAGGAGTCAGTAAGGACCGACAGGGTGCGAGGAGTCAGTAAGGACCGACAGGGTGCGAGGAGTCAGTAAGGACCGACAGGGTGCGAGGAGTCAGTAAGGACCGACAGGGTGCGAGGAGTCAGTAAGGACCGACAGGGTGCGAGGAGTCAGTAAGGACCGACAGGGTGCGAGGAGTCAGTAAGGACCGACAGGGTGCGAGGAGTCAGTAAGGACCGACAGGGTGTGAGGAGTCAGTAAGGACCGACAGGGTGTGAGGAGTCAGTAAGGACCGACAGGGTGCGAGGAGTCAGTAAGGACCGACAGGGTGCGAGGAGTCAGTAAGGACCGACAGGGTGCGAGGAGTCAGTAAGGACCGACAGGGTGCGAGGAGTCAGTAAGGACCGACAGGGTGCGAGGAGTCAGTAAGGACCGACAGGGTGCGAGGAGTCAGTAAGGACCGACAGGGTGCGAGGAGTCAGTAAGGACCGACAGGGTGCGAGGAGTCAGTAAGGACCGACAGGGTGCGAGGAGTCAGTAAGGACCGACAGGGTGCGAGGAGTCAGTAAGGACCGACAGGGTGCGAGGAGTCAGTAAGGACCGACAGGGTGCGAGGAGTCAGTAAGGACCGACAGGGTGCGAGGAGTCAGTAAGGACCGACAGGGTGCGAGGAGTCAGTAAGGACCGACAGGGTGCGAGGAGTCAGTAAGGACCGACAGGGTGCGAGGAGTCAGTAAGGACCGACAGGGTGCGAGGAGTCAGTAAGGACCGACAGGGTGCGAGGAGTCAGTAAGGACCGACAGGGTGCGAGGAGTCAGTAAGGACCGACAGGGTGCGAGGAGTCAGTAAGGACCGACAGGGTGCGAGGAGTCAGTAAGGACCGACAGGGTGCGAGGAGTCAGTAAGGACCGACAGGGTGCGAGGAGTCAGTAAGGACCGACAGGGTGCGAGGAGTCAGTAAGGACCGACAGGGTGTGAGGAGTCAGTAAGGACCGACAGGGTGTGAGGAGTCAGTAAGGACCGACAGGGTGTGAGGAGTCAGTAAGGACCGACAGGGTGTGAGGAGTCAGTAAGGACCGACAGGGTGTGAGGAGTCAGTAAGGACCGACAGGGTGTGAGGAGTCAGTAAGGACCGACAGGGTGTGAGGAGTCAGTAAGGACCGACAGGGTGCGAGGAGTCAGTAAGGACCGACAGGGTGCGAGGAGTCAGTAAGGACCGACAGGGTGCGAGGAGTCAGTAAGGACCGACAGGGTGCGAGGAGTCAGTAAGGACCGACAGGGTGCGAGGAGTCAGTAAGGACCGACAGGGTGCGAGGAGTCAGTAAGGACCGACAGGGTGCGAGGAGTCAGTAAGGACCGACAGGGTGCGAGGAGTCAGTAAGGACCGACAGGGTGCGAGGAGTCAGTAAGGACCGACAGGGTGCGAGGAGTCAGTAAGGACCGACAGGGTGCGAGGAGTCAGTAAGGACCGACAGGGTGCGAGGAGTCAGTAAGGACCGACAGGGTGCGAGGAGTCAGTAAGGACCGACAGGGTGCGAGGAGTCAGTAAGGACCGACAGGGTGCGAGGAGTCAGTAAGGACCGACAGGGTGCGAGGAGTCAGTAAGGACCGACAGGGTGCGAGGAGTCAGTAAGGACCGACAGGGTGCGAGGAGTCAGTAAGGACCGACAGGGTGCGAGGAGTCAGTAAGGACCGACAGGGTGCGAGGAGTCAGTAAGGACCGACAGGGTGCGAGGAGTCAGTAAGGACCGACAGGGTGCGAGGAGTCAGTAAGGACCGACAGGGTGCGAGGAGTCAGTAAGGACCGACAGGGTGCGAGGAGTCAGTAAGGACCGACAGGGTGTGAGGAGTCAGTAAGGACCGACAGGGTGTGAGGAGTCAGTAAGGACCGACAGGGTGTGAGGAGTCAGTAAGGACCGACAGGGTGTGAGGAGTCAGTAAGGACCGACAGGGTGCGAGGAGTCAGTAAGGACCGACAGGGTGCGAGGAGTCAGTAAGGACCGACAGGGTGCGAGGAGTCAGTAAGGACCGACAGGGTGCGAGGAGTCAGTAAGGACCGACAGGGTGCGAGGAGTCAGTAAGGACCGACAGGGTGCGAGGAGTCAGTAAGGACCGACAGGGTGCGAGGAGTCAGTAAGGACCGACAGGGTGCGAGGAGTCAGTAAGGACCGACAGGGTGCGAGGAGTCAGTAAGGACCGACAGGGTGCGAGGAGTCAGTAAGGACCGACAGGGTGCGAGGAGTCAGTAAGGACCGACAGGGTGCGAGGAGTCAGTAAGGACCGACAGGGTGCGAGGAGTCAGTAAGGACCGACAGGGTGCGAGGAGTCAGTAAGGACCGACAGGGTGTGAGGAGTCAGTAAGGACCGACAGGGTGTGAGGAGTCAGTAAGGACCGACAGGGTGTGAGGAGTCAGTAAGGACCGACAGGGTGTGAGGAGTCAGTAAGGACCGACAGGGTGTGAGGAGTCAGTAAGGACTGACAGGGTGTGAGGAGTCAGTAAGGACTGACAGGGTGTGAGGAGTGAGGAGAGGAGAGTGTTTATCAGCGATGAAATAGCAGCTCCAGCTACTGATTACATGGACAAGGGGGACCTGATCACTAATACTAGATAAGCAATGCTACTCTGAGACACTGTTTGAATACAGACCTAGATCTCCCCTACATGTTAGGGGAGAGGAGAGTACTGCAGGGCTGTGAGTCAGTACGTGGCAGACAGAGGAGAGTACTGCAGGGGTGTGAGTCAGTACGTGGCAGACAGAGGAGAGAACTGCAGGGGTGTGAGTCAGTACGTGGCAGACAGAGGAGAGAACTGCAGGGGTGTGAGTCAGTACGTGGCAGACAGAGGGAGAGAACTGCAGGGGTGTGAGTCAGTACGTGGCAGACAGAGGAGAGTACTGCAGGGCTGTGAGTCAGTGCGTGGCATACAGAGGAGAGAACTGCAGGGGTGTGAGTCAGTACGTGGCAGACAGAGGAGAGGAGAGTACTGCAGGGCTGTGAGTCAGTACGTGGCAGACAGGGGGAGAGGAGAGTACTGCAGGGAAGTGAGTCAGTACGTGGCAGACAGGGGGAGAGGAGAGTACTGCAGGGCTGTGAGTCAGTACGTGGCAGACAGAGGGAGAGAACTGCAGGGATGTGAGTCAGTACGTGGCAGACAGAGGAGAGTACTGCAGGGATGTGAGTCAGTACGTGGCAGACAGGGGAGGGGGCGCGGAGAGGAGTGTACTGCAGGGGTGTGAGTGGTGGACTGGCCTGTCATTTGTAAGTCTCTGTAGCCTCAAGCCTTTGGCTCGTAATCTGAATCTCACCCTGCTCTCTACCTCTTCATTGTGGCTCTGTTGAATTATGTAATTCTCTGAAACTCTCCACTCTTCTCCTTTCCATGCCCTCAACAGACAGAATACCAATACCAGCAGAGCTACCTCTCATGCGGAACTACAGTACCTCTCATTCTGAAATGATACCTCTTCAGAAGTAATAGTCGAGGATGCTTAGATTACCAATGAATAACTAGTGAGCTAGGACATATCAGTTAGCTGAACAGTTACAGTAACATCAGTTCATTAATAGATCAATAAACACAATCATTACTGTGACTATCTTATAATCTTAAATAGAAATGGAGAAATTTTGCTTTATCTTGACATTAATAAATACATAAATAGCTATTAAATTGATGATTTAATATATAGTAGATTAATAGAATGCATTTAGAAAGGTGTACTCTTATTTTGAAGGGACAGGAAGTGTAGGTTGTGCATTTGCCCAATGACAGGCATTACACATTTAACCACACCCACATGTGAAAACCGAAATATCAAGTAATTTTTTTGTTTATATGCCAAAAAAACGAGCTAACAAAATAACAAGCAATTTTCAGTTTTTTTGTTTTTAGAGAAAAAAAAGAGAGCTGTTTTCACGTTGCTGATTTGTCTGTTTTAACTTGGGAAAAAATTAGCCCAAAAAAGGTCATGTACCTCGTTGTGATTTTGGGAACATGATATGATGGAATGAATGACTGGACAAATATGGACATGACAGTTTCTATACTTACTACAGTTGAGTGAATTGTTACTCACCAAAACCATTTGTTGCAAGCATAAGAGAAATTAGTAAAAACAAAATAAATTCGGTGATACTAAATTGTACATTAATTCTGTAACAGAGATGGGTCGCCTAGGGATAGAAGTTAATGTTATTTATTTTTGTCATATTTTCTTTAAAAAGGACAAAGGGAAAAAAGGAATATAGCCTGAGGTTTTTAGAAAGAGAAACAGTTAGGGAAGATGCCATCTACAGATGGAGAGTCTTTCAATGGTTCAGGACAGAATAAGAACACATTATATTCTTTGTTTGTGGGAGAACCCGGCAAAAACCAAAATCGAATTTCCCCAATTCATTCATTTGACCTAAATTAAGAGTTTATAAAAAAGCAACCATTTCCATCTGTAGATGTCTCCTTTAAGTCAGTCAGTCACACAAAGAAACCACACATATTCTCAATATCAAGTCATTTCAGGAGGTTTCTCTCAGACTAGAAGAGCAACGTTGCTGAAAAGGTTTGTAGCCTAAACTGTTCACACAAAAAAAACCCGAAAGGGGCTTGATGTGCAGAACAAGCCTATATGAAAGCGATTGTCGGAGCGTACAAACTTAAAACACAGGCGGTCTCTACCTAATATTGCCACTGGTTACACGGTAGCCTAACGCTACATTCAGGTAGCCTAATGCTACATTCAGGTAGCCTAATGCTACATTCAGGTAGCCTAATGCTACATTCAGGTAGCCTAATGCTACATCCTACAGCTGAAAAGTCACACATGGTCACCTTGACATGTTCTTCAGATTGGTAAGATGAGCGCTGTTGACGAACACAAAGAAACAATACAAAAACAGCTGGTTAAAATCAAGACATTCTGTGGGAGTCATGGTGGAAGCTTGCTATTTAAAAAGACCCTAGAAGAGATTCCATTCAGCATTAAATAACATTATCCTACATTGTAGCTGAGAAAACCAACCATCAGTAAATGTTGTTCCACATCCAGAGACTACTACTCTCAACTCTCTCTTTAAAAAGGAGGGAGCTTCAGCCTACAATTGGGTTTTCAAGAACATTTTCTGACATTATCAATGCTGGAACTTTACAAAGTATAAATGTGTTTATCTCTTGAAGGAAATTACGCTTCAACTTGGCAGACAGCGTTTTTGACAGACAACGCTGCAAGGGGATACCCAAGATAGGACAGGAAGCCTTTTAATAAAACATGGGCCTCTAAAGTGTCCGGCTGCTCCTGACAAAAGGTCTCGTTCAAACCGCCCCTCAATAGCAGATAGACAACACAAGCCACCATGACCCAAACACAGAACAATGTGACATCTAAAAATGGCACTTCAAATGGTAGCCTGGTCCCAGATCTGTTTGTGCAGTCTTGCCACCTTTTACTTTTTTGGTAGCCTGGTCCCAGATCTGTTTGTGCAGTCTTGCCACCTTTTACTTTTTTGGTAGCCTGGTCCCAGATCTGTTTGTGCAGTCTTGCCATCTTTTACTTTTTTGGTAGCCTGGTCCCAGATCTGTTTGTGCAGTCTTGCCACCTTTTACTTTTTTGGTAGCCTGGTCCCAGATCTGTTTGTGCAGTCTTGCCACCTCCTCTGGTCTTATTTGTCACGCTAATGTGTCGATGACCAAAGGAGTTGGCAAGACTGCACAAACCAAATCTGCGACCAGGCTAGGTAATGACCACAGGAGTTGATTTAGAATTAAATCTCTCCCATGATTATTGGAATGAGATGTTCGACTAGCAGGTGTCCACATACTTTTGGGGTCATGTAGTGTATTTCGCAAATCATCCAGGAGATGCCGATGATTTTGTTACAACGCTGTGAAATGTGTGATGACCGAGAGAGACTGTTGTCTAGCAGCACACTTTAACAGCTGCGTCTCTGAAACCTCTTCTATGGTTGTCCCGCCAACTGACAGCTGGAAGGAGGGTCATTTTCTTCCTTCTCCTCTTCCTACATATTAGCATCGACTTTTTTGTATTTACCACTCATTTGTTTTGGTAAATAAATAACCTCTTTCAGCTGCCTTACATCATTTCCTGTTACATAGACAATGGTATCGTCAGCAAACACGGTTGCTATACAATTGGAGCGCACCAGAGGCAGATCCTTTGCATACAGCAAGTACATAATAGGTCCTAGGCAGCTGCCTTGTGGGACACCACAGCATACAGAATGAGGTTCAGAATAGGCACCATTTATGAATGTAAACTGCTTCCTGTTGACAAGATAGGACTGTAACCATCTCAATGAGGTGTTATCATATCCATAGTGACACAATTTCATCAACAAGGTCAACAGCAGCACACTCACAAGTTGACCATGGTCACGTGACCTGAGCCACTATTAAATCAACTGGAGCTGTTGCTGTCCAGTGATCCTTACGGTATGCACGCTGGTAGGCTGGGATCCTTACGGTATGCACGCTGGTAGACTGGGATCCTTACGGTATGCACGCTGGTAGCCTGGGATCCTTACGGTATGCACGCTGGTAGGCACGCTGGTAGGCTGGGATCCTTACGGTATGCACGCTGGTAGGCACGCTGGTAGGCTGGGATCCTTACGGTATGCACGCTGGTAGGCACGCTGGTAGCCTGGGATCCTTACGGTATGCACGCTGGTAGGCTGTACGGTCTGCACGCTGGTAGGCTGTACGGTCTGCACGCTGGTAGGCTGTACGGTATGCACGCTGGTAGGCTGTACGGTCTGCACGCTGGTAGGCTGTACGGTACGCACGCTGGTAGGCTGTACGGTACGCACGCTGGTAGGCTGTACGGTACGCACGCTGGTAGGCTGTACGGTACGCACGCTGGTAGGCTGTACGGTACGCACGCTGGTAGGCTGTACGGTCTGCACGCTGGTAGGCTGTACGGTACGCACGCTGGTAGGCTGTACGGTCTGCACGCTGGTAGGCTGTACGGTACGCACGCTGGTAGGCTGTACGGTACGCACGCTGGTAGGCTGTACGGTACGCACGCTGGTAGGCTGTACGGTACGCACGCTGGTAGGCTGTACGGTACGCACGCTGGTAGGCTGTACGGTACGCACGCTGGTAGGCTGTACGGTACGCACGCTGGTAGGCTGTACGGTACGCACGCTGGTAGGCTGTACGGTACGCACGCTGGTAGGCTGTACGGTACGCACGCTGGTAGGCTGTACGGTACGCACGCTGGTAGGCTGTACGGTACGCACGCTGGTAGGCTGTACGGTACGCACGCTGGTAGGCTGTACGGTACGCACGCTGGTAGGCTGTACGGTACGCACGCTGGTAGGCTGTACGGTACGCACGCTGGTAGGCTGTACGGTCTGCACGCTGGTAGACTGTACGGTCTGCACGCTGGTAGGCTGTACGGTCTGCACGCTGGTAGGCTGTACGGTATGCACGCTGGTAGGCTGTACGGTATGCACGCTGGTAGGCTGTACGGTATGCACGCTGGTAGGCTGTACGGTATGCACGCTGGTAGGCTGTACGGTCTGCACGCTGGTAGGCTGTACGGTACGCACGCTGGTAGGCTGTACGGTACGCACGCTGGTAGGCTGTACGGTACGCACGCTGGTAGGCTGTACGGTACGCACGCTGGTAGGCTGTACGGTACGCACGCTGGTAGGCTGTACGGTACGCACGCTGGTAGGCTGTACGGTCTGCACGCTGGTAGGCTGTACGGTACGCACGCTGGTAGGCTGTACGGTACGCACGCTGGTAGGCTGTACGGTACGCACGCTGGTAGGCTGTACGGTCTGCACGCTGGTAGGCTGTACGGTATGCACGCTGGTAGGCTGTACGGTATGCACGCTGGTAGGCTGTACGGTATGCACGCTGGTAGGCTGTACGGTATGCACGCTGGTAGGCTGTACGGTATGCACGCTGTTCTGTTCTATAGAAACCCATATATGGTTACTGACAAATGCTTCCAGAATGTTATGTAGTCCCGGTCCCGTGTGGCTCAGTTGGTAGAGCATGGCGCTTGCAACGCCAGGGTTGTGGGTTCATTCCCCACGGGGGGACCAGGATGAATATGTATAAACTTTCCAATTTGTAAGTCGCTCTGGATAAGAGCGTCTGCTAAATGACTTAAATGTAAATGTAAATGTAGTGATGACTAATGTGTCAACGACCATAGGAGTTGGAAAAACTGCACAAACAGATCTGGGACCAGGCTAGGTAATGGCCATAGGAGTTGGGTAAGACTGAATAAACAGATCTGGGACCAGGCTAGGTAATGGCCATAGGAGGTGGGTAAGACTGCACAAACAGATCTGGGACCAGGCTAGGTAATGGCCATAGGAGGTGGGTAAGACTGCACAAACAGATCTGGGACCAGGCTAGGTAATGGCCATAGGAGGTGGGTAAGACTGCACAAACAGATCTGGGACCAGGCTAGGTAATGGCCATAGGAGGTGGGTAAGACTGCACAAACAGATCTGGGACCAGGCTAGGTAATGGCCATAGGAGATGGGTAAGACTGAATAAACAGATCTGGGACCAGGCTAGGTAATGGCCATAGGAGGTGGTAAGACTGAATAAACAGATCTGGGACCAGGCTAGGTAATGGCCATAGGAGGTGGGTAAGACTGAATAAACAGATCTGGGACCAGGCTAGGTAATGGCCATAGGAGGTGGAAAAACTGCACAAACAGATCCGGGACAAAGCTATTTCAATGGCAGTTCGAGGTCAAATTAAGATAAGGCCCAATCCCAAATTGAACCCTAGACCCTAAGTCCTATGAACTTGTGGAGATCTGAGGATATTTGACAGGCGCGGTCAATATGGTAATAAGCTCCAGCTTTCCTTCTGATAGGCTCACTGGAAGTTTCACCATATTGCTTATACCAATCAAATCCTCTCATATCTTAGGGCGTAAGGGTCCATTTGGGACACATTGTGTGTGTGTGGTCCAGTTCAGTTCTCACCTGCCCTTGTTCTCCTTGCCCTTGACCTTACTCTCCAGCCCCTTGCCTCCCTGGGGGTCCCACTCCACACTCCTGTCCTCGACCTTCAGGTTCAGATGGGACGACGACGAGTCGAAACCGAAGTTAAACGCTGGGGAGGGAATCAATCAATCAGTCAGTCAAGCAGTCAGTCAGTCAAGCATTCAGTCAGTCAGTCAACCAGTCAGTCAGTCAGTCAACCAGTCAGTCAGTCAGTCAACCAGTCAGTCAGTCAGTCAGTCAACCAGTCAGTCAACCAGTCAGTCAGTCAGTCAACCAGTCAGTCAGTCAGTCAACCAGTCAGTCAGTCAGTCAAGCAGTCAGTCAACCAGTCAAGCAGTCAGTTAAGCAGTCAAGCAGTCAGTCAGTCAAGCAGTCAGTCAGTCAAGCAGTCAGTCAGTCAAGCAGTCAGTCAATCAGATACCAATAATGTAATAACTACATAATTGTTGAGCCAAGACAACATAGGGCAACAGTCTTACCTCTGGTTTCCAGGGCAACTAACAGTCTTACCTCTGGTTTCCAGGGCAACTAACAGTCTTACCTCTGGTTTCCAGGGCAACTAACAGTCTTACCTCTGGTTTCCAGGGCAACTAACAGTCTTACCTCTGGTTTCCAGGGCAACTAACAGTCTTACCTCTGGTTTCCAGGGTAACTGGATCAGAGTATTCTCCAGCTGCTGCCTTGTTGCAAGCTCGTACCCGGAAGTTCATGAACTTGGAGTCAAACTTTAAACCTGGAGGATGAACAGAACATTATCTGTACAGGTGCATTATGGTCTGGAGGTGAACAAGCTTTCAGAGTTTGATAAAGTTACAAAAAGGTGAAGCAAAGCTATATAGATTAGTCATATTTTAAAACACAAGAAGCTGCATGAAAACACTGCAGTCTTAGCCTGGTCTCAGATCTGTTTGTGCCATCTTGCCAAGTGGCATGACAATGGCAATAGGAGTTGGCAAGACGACACAAACAGATCTGGGACCAGGCTACAGTAGGATCTACTCTAGCTCCGTACCGGACATTGAGTATTCTGTGGTCTTGATGTTATCCACCACCTCCCAGCACCGTTCGTCTTTGATGCGTGGCAGCCCTTCGTGGTCGGTCTTTCTGTACTCCAGTATGTAGTGGTCTATCTTGCTGTCCTCCACTGGCATCTTCCAGGCTATGGACACTGTGTTGTCTAACACCAGACAGTCCCCTACCTCTATCTCTGGGGCTCGAGGGACTGAAACCATACAGAGAAATGGGTATTTAAAAGACAGCAACAGATCCGTGAAATGGAAAATAACTTTAGGGTTGACTAAATTATAAGCTTTTTTGGATGTCCTCCTAAATGGCATTCAGGATTCATTCATGGAAATGTTTTAAAAAAGGAGTGAAAGGTTTTTAGCGAGCGAGAGAGACAGAGAGAGAAAGTCACACATACGCCCAGGCCGTGAGCAGGCAAACAGGCCTAAACCCCCACTCTTACACAAGCCAATGGCATGTACCAGATGCTCAGCAGGCTCTGCTCACACTTACTGGTCTGAGGTCAAACCACACGACTAACAACATTGGATGCTTTATGGAACACAAAGCCTTCACTATCTCATCCTGGAATATCCAAGGCCTGAGGACACCCCTATCAGATCAAAGCAAAATCACAGTCTACTTGAACAGATCAATACTCAATCATGAGGCATCAAAGCCAAAGGAACAGAATAATATTAAGAAATGCTGTAGACGTAAGGAAAGTAGAGTGGAAATCTACCAAAAAAACTTTCCTGGACTAAACGTTCCACTGTAATAGTGAAGGTGTAAACTTGGCAGTAGTGAACCTAAACAGTATATTTGACCTTTCACCTTCCCTATCAAATCTAAAAATGTCAAGCAGAAAACCTAAGAAAGTTAAAAATGTCAAATGGTTTGATGAAGAATGCAAAAACTTAAGAAATTGAGAAACCTGTCCAACCGAAAACAGAGACCCAGAAAACCTGAGCTTCACTAAAACAATCACTAAAACAATACAGAAATACACTACGGAAAAAGAAGGAACGGCACGTCACAAATCAGCTCAATGTAACTGAAGAATCTATAGACTCTAACCACTTCGGGGAAAATTGGAAAACACTAAACTAACAACAACACAAAGATCTATCCAAAACAGAGATGTGTGGATAAACCACTTCTCCATGTTTTTGGCTCTATAACAAAGAACAAACAGCAAAAACATACATGATCAAATACTAATCTTAGAATCAACTATTAAAGACTACCAGAACACACTGGATTCTCCAATCACATTGAATGAACTACAGGACAAAATACAAACCCTCCAACCCAAAAAAGGCCTGTGGTGTTGATGGTATCTTAAATAATAAAATATACAGACCACAAATTCCAATTGGCTATACTTAAACTCTTTAACATCATCCTTAGCTCTGGCATCTTCCCCAATATTTGAAACCAAGGACTGATCACCCCAATCCACAAAAGTGGAGACAAATTTGAGCCCAATAACTACCGTGGGATATGCATCAACAGCAACCTTGGGAAAATCTGCATTATTATTAAAAGCAAACTCGTACATTTCCTCAGTGAAAACAATGTACTGAGCAAATGTCAAATTGGCTTTTTACCAAATTACCGTACGACAGACCACGTATTCATCCTGTACACCCTAACTGACAAAGGCTTCTCATGCTTTGTTGATTTCAAAAAGCGTTTGACTCAATTTGGCATGAGGGTCTGCTATACACATTTATGGGAAGTGGTGTTGGGTGAAAAATCATACAACATTATAAAATCCATGTACACAAACAACAAGTGTGTGGTTAAAATTTGCACAAAAAAAACACACATTTCTTCCATAGGGCTGTGGGATGAGACAGGGATGCAGCTTAAGCCCCACCCTCTTCAACATTAGCAAGGGCACTAGAACAGTCTGCAGCACCCGGCCTCACCCTAATAGAATCTGAAGTCAAATGTCTACTGATGATCTGATGCGTCTGTCCCCAACTAAGGAGGGCCTACAGCAGCACCAAGATCTTCTGCCCAGATTCTGCCAGACCTGGGCCCTGACAGTAAATCTCAGTAAGACAAAAATAATGGTGTTCCAAAAAAGGTCCAGTTGCCAGGACCACAAATACAAATTCCATCTAGACACCGTTGCCATAGAGCACACAAAATCTATACATACCTCGGCCTAAACATCAGCTTTGTGGAAGGTAACTTCCACAAAGCTGTGAACGAGCTGAGAGACCTGGCAAAAGGACCTTCTATGCCATCAAAAGGAACTTAAAATTCGATATACCAATTAGGATCTGGTAAAAAAAATACTTGAAATCAGTTATAGAACCCATTGCTGTGAGTTCTGGGTTCCACTCACCTACCAATAATTCACTAAAAATGGGACAAACACCAAATTGAGACTCTGCAAGCAGAATTCTGCAAAAAGTATCCTCCGTCTACAACGTAAAACACCAAATAATGCATGCAGAGCAGAATTAGGCCGATAACCACTAATTATAAAAATCCAGAAAAGAGCCGTTAAATTCTACAACTACCTAAAAGGAATCGATTCCCAAACATCACCTACAGAGAAATGAACCTGGAGAAGTGTCCCCTCAGCAAGCTGGTCCTTGAGCTCTGTTCACACACACAAACAGACCCCACAGAGCCCCAGGACAGCAACACAATTAGACCCAACCAAATCATGATTAAAACAGAAAGATAATTATTTGACACATTGCTCAGTTTTTGTTGGTTAATTCTTTCCAAACTACAACGCTATTTGGCCCTAAACAGAGAGTACACAGTGGCAGAATACCTGACCACTGTGACTGAGCCAAAATTAAGGAAAGCTTTGACTGTGTACAGACTCAGTGGGCATAGCCTCGCTAATGAGAAAGGCTGCTGTAGGTAGACCTGGCTCTCAGGAGAAGACAGGCTGTGTGCACACTGCCCACAAAATGAGGTGGGAAATGCACTTCCTAACCTCCTGCCAAATGTATGACCATATTAGAGACACATATTTCCCTCAGATTACACAGACCCACAAAGAATTAAAAAACAAACCCAATTTTGATAAACTCCCATATCTATTGGGTGAAATACCACAGCGAGCTCATAACAGCAGCCACAAGAAAAGGGCAACCAGTGAAGAAACAAACACCATTGTAAATACAACCCATATTTATGTGTATTCATTTCCCCTTTTAAACTTGAACTATTTGCACCTAATATGACATTTGAAAAGTCTTTATTTGTTTGGAGTGTAATGTTTACTGTAAATGTTTGTACTGTTTATTTCACTTTGGTTTCTGATCTATTTCACTTGCTTTTGCAATGTTAACCTATTTATCCCATGCCAATAAATCCCTTAAATTAAATTGAGAGAGAAAGAGAGAGATGAATGTGACAGTGGTGGTTTCTGACCAATCAGTTTCCATTGACCAATCTAAACTAGGGGGTCACACCGCTGGTCCTAGGGGGTCACACCGCTGGTCCTAGGGGGTCACACCGCTGGTCCTAGGGGGTCACACCGCTGGTCACACCTACTACAGTGAGATGCAGCCTACTACAGTGAGATGCAGTCTACTACAGTGAGATGCAGCCTACAGCCTACTACAGTGAGATGCAGCCTACAGCCTACTACAGTGAGATGCAGCCTACAGTCTACTACAGTGAGATGCAGCCTACAGTCTACTACAGTGAGATGCAGCCTACTACAGTGAGATGCAGTCTACTACAGTGAGATGCAGCCTACAGCCTACTACAGTGAGATGCAGCCTACAGCCTACTACAGTGAGATGCAGCCTACAGTCTACTACAGTGAGATGCAGCCTACTACAGTGAGATGCAGCCTACAGCATAATACAGTGAGATGCAGCCTACTACAGTGAGATGCAGCCTACTACAGTGAGATGCAGCCTACTACAGTGAGATGCAGCCTACAGCCTACTACAGTGAGATGCAGCCTACAGCCTACTACAGTGAGATGCAGCCTACAGCCTACTACAGTGAGATGCAGCCTACGGCCTACTACAGTGAGATGTAGTCTACTACAGTGAGATGCAGCCTACAGCCTACTACAGTGAGATGCAGCCTACAGTCTACTACAGTGAGATGCAGCCTACAGTCTACTACAGTGAGATGCAGCCTAAAGCCTACTACAGTGAGATGCAGCCTACAGTCTACTACAGTGAGATGCAGCCTACAGCATAATACAGTGAGATGCAGCCTACTACAGTGAGATGCAGCCTACTACAGTGAGATGCAGCCTACTACAGTGAGATGGAGCCTACAGCCTACTACAGTGAGATGCAGTCTACTACAGTGAGATGGAGCCTACAGCCTACTACAGTGAGATGCAGTCTACTACAGTGAGATGCAGCCTACAGTCTACTACAGTGAGATGCAGCCTACAGTCTACTACAGTGAGATGCAGCCTACAGTCTACTACAGTGAGATGCAGCCTACAGCCTACTACAGTGAGATGCAGCCTACTACAGTGAGATGCAGCCTACTACAGTGAGATGCAGCCTACAGTCTACTACAGTGAGATGCAGCCTACTACAGTGAAATGCAGCCTACAGCCTACTACAGTGAGATGCAGCCTACACCCTACTACAGTGAGATGCAGCCTACAGCATAATACAGTGAGATGCAGCCTACTACAGTGAGATGCAGCCTACTACAGTGAGATGCAGCCTACAGCCTACTACAGTGAGATGCAGCCTACAGCCTACTACAGTGAGATGCAGCCTACACCCTACTACAGTGAGATGCAGCCTACAGCATAATACAGTGAGATGCAGCCTACTACAGTGAGATGCAGCCTACTACAGTGAGATGCAGCCTACAGCCTACTACAGTGAGATGCAGCCTACAGCCTACTACAGTGAGATGCAGCCTACACCCTACTACAGTGAGATGCAGCCTACAGCATAATACAGTGAGATGCAGCCTACTACAGTGAGATGCAGTCTACTACAGTGAGATGCAGCCTACTACAGTGAGATGCAGTCTACTACAGTGAGATGCAGCCTACTACAGTGAGATGCAGCCTACTACAGTGAGATGCAGCCTACTACAGTGAGATGCAGCCTACTACAGTGAGATGCAGTCTACTACAGTGAGATGCAGCCTACTACAGTGAGATGCAGCCTACTACAGTGAGATGCAGTCTACTACAGTGAGATGCAGCCTACTACAGTGAGATGCAGTCTACTACAGTGAGATGCAGCCTACTACAGTGAGATGCAGTCTACTACAGTGAGATGGAGCCTACAGCCTACTACAGTGAGATGCAGCCTACAGCCTACTACAGTGAGACGCAGCCTACACCCTACTACAGTGAGATGCAGCCTACAGCATAATACAGTGAGATGCAGCCTACTACAGTGAGATGCAGCCTACACCCTACTACAGTGAGATGCAGCCTACAGCATAATACAGTGAGATGCAGCCTACTACAGTGAGATGCAGTCTACTACAGTGAGATGCAGCCTACAGCCTACTACAGTGAGATGCAGCCTACTACAGTGAGATGCAGTCTACTACAGTGAGATGCAGCCTACTACAGTGAGATGCAGTCTACTACAGTGAGATGCAGTCTACTACAGTGAGATGCAGCCTACTACAGTGAGATGCAGTCTACTACAGTGAGATGGAGCCTACAGCCTACTACAGTGAGATGCAGTCTACTACAGTGAGATGGAGCCTACAGTCTACTACAGTGAGATGCAGTCTACTACAGTGAGATGGAGCCTACAGTCTACTACAGTGAGATGCAGTCTACTACAGTGAGATGCAGCCTACAGCCTACTACAGTGAGATGCAGCCTACAGCCTACTACAGTGAGATGCAGTCTACTACAGTGAGATGCAGTCTACTACAGTGAGATGGAGCCTACTACAGTGAGATGGAGCCTACTACAGTGAGATGCAGTCTACTACAGTCTAGGATAAGTTTTGACCTGTTAGATTATAATGAATGGATAAGGGGGGGACCTGATCCTAGATAGAATCTCCTACTCCAAGACACTTGACGAATACCGGCCCAGATCTGTAGTGACATATCGCTGTGCTCCTTCTAGTAATCCCATCTGAGAAGTTATGGAGGTTATATAAGGTTAGAGTTAGGTTTCACATTTCTATATTTGTTCAACAGCACTGCCACCCTGGAAAACACTGTCAGGTTACTC
Source organism: Salvelinus alpinus (assembly GCF_045679555.1). NCBI lineage: Eukaryota > Metazoa > Chordata > Actinopteri > Salmoniformes > Salmonidae > Salvelinus > Salvelinus alpinus. The sequence goes on along the minus strand of NC_092086.1, from coordinate 116,650,936 downwards.
CATGGGCTGAACTGGTACCCTGTACACTATCTGGTGCCCCGTATGCCTCAGGTCTAAAGTAGTGCACTATATAGGGAATGGGGTTCCATAGGGCTCTGGTCTAAAGTAGTGCACTATATAGGGAATAGGGTTCCATAGGGCTCTGGTCTAAAGTAGTGCACTATATAGGGAACAGGGTTCCATAGAGCTCTGGTCTAAAGTAGTGCACTATATAGGGAATAGGGTTCCATAGGGCTCTGGTCTAAAGTAGGACAGGGTTCCATTTGGGACACAGCCCATGCCTACTACACTCTGGAACCATGCCACAGAGGTAAGGGCTAGTCTGTCTCTTTTAGTTACAGTTGAAGACTTTGAGAGGACTGAAGCGCTGCTCTCACGGTCCACTGAGCATGTCTACTAGCTCCGAGCAACAGAGAGAGCGGCGCCGACGAGCCACAGCCTTGCCTCAACCGGACACGCGTGCACGCGTGAACACGTGAACAGTCGGCTTGAGGAGGATTTGTCCTATACAAGTAGTTCTCTAGTCTTGCCACTGTGACGACTGCCCTCAAAGCGTCTCCAGGTCCACAACAACACATACAGCTGATGTATCAACGTAACCCAGTCAGGTTGAGGTTTGCTCCACTACACTGACAGACTGCCCTTAGAGCTATTCAAAGCTTCCCAGTGCCACGACAACGCATACAGCTAATATGATGTATCAGTAATACTTAAACCTCGAGAATACAGACCGCTGGACCTCAATGAGAAACACAGTGGCTGTACATATCTACATCCCTACAGCTCTACATCCCTACAGCTCTACATCCCTACAGCTCTACATCCCTACATCCCTACATCCCTACAGCTCTACAGCCCTACAGCTCTACAGCTCTACATCCCTACAGCTCTACAGCTCTACAGCCCTACAGATCTACAGCCCTACAGATCTACAGCTCTACAGCTCTACATCCCTACAGCCCATCTCCATCAGTATTACTTCAGTAGTACATAGAGCCCTACAGCTCTACATCCCTACAGCTCTACATTCCTACAGCTCTACATCCCTACAGCTCTACATCTCTACAGCCCTACAGATCTACAGCTCTACAGCCCTACAGCTCTACAGCCCTACAGCTCTACATCCCTACAGCCCATCTCCATCAGTATTACTTCAGTAGTACATAGAGCCCTACAGCTCTACATCCCTACAGCTCTACATTCCTACAGCTCTACATCCCTACAGCTCTACATCCCTACAGCCCATCTCCATCAGTATTACTTCAGTAGTACATAGAGGGAATCACTACATTATGAGAAAGGTCTTCTACTGCCCGGGTTAGTTCCCTGAAGAACCTGCGCTCTTCTGGGTTATTTTAGTCTTGTTGAGGTGGTTAACTCTGATCTGTGGTCTGTGGTACTGTAGTGTCTGGCTGCTCAGGACATCTGTGGTCGACTCGTGTGCTAGTCTAGTGCAGTGGTTCTCAAACCTCTCCTGGGAACCTACAGCCCTACATCTCTAGCCGTGCCAGGCATTTGATATTTTCTAGAGCTAGCACATCTGTTTCAACTAAATATCAAGCCCTTGACTACTTGAATCAGGTGAGATAGTTCAGGGCTACCACAACACTGTGAACCGCCGCGGCGGGGTCCCTGAGGAGAAGTCTGAACCGCCGCGGCGAGGTCCCTGAGGAGAAGTCTGAACCGCCGCCGCGGGGTCCCTGAGGAGAAGTCTGAACCGCCGCCGCGGGGTCCCTGAGGAGAAGTCTGAACCGCCGCCGCGGGGTCCCTGAGGAGAAGTCTGAACCGCCGCCGCGGGGTCCCTGAGGAGAAGTCTGAACCGCCGCGGCGGGGTCCCTGAGGAGAAGTCTGAACCGCCGCGGCGGGGTCCCTGAGGAGAAGTCTGAACCGCCGCGGCGGGGTCCCTGAGGAGAAGTCTGAACCGCCGCGGCGGGGTCCCTGAGGAGAAGTCTGAACCGCCGCGGCGGGGTCCCTGAGGAGAAGTCTGAACCGCCGCGGCGGGGTCCCTGAGGAGAAGTCTGAACCGCCGCGGCGGGGTCCCTGAGGAGAAGTCTGAACCGCCGCGGCGGGGTCCCTGAGGAGAAGTCTGAACCGCCGCCGCGGGGTCCCTGAGGAGAAGTCTGAACCGCCGCGGCGGGGTCCCTGAGGAGAAGTCTGAACCGCCGCGGCGGGGTCCCTGAGGAGAAGTCTGAACCGCCGCGGCGGGGTCCCTGAGGAGAAGTCTGAACCGTCGTGGCGAGGTCCCTGAGGAGAAGTCTGAAAACCACTGGTCTAGTGCAGTGCCTTAGGGACTCTGGAGAAAACCAGCCTCTCTGGATGACTGATGTGAAAGCTGACGCTATAGAGCAACCCTCATTTGACGGAGAGATGCAGGGAGCAATTTGTTAGACCATTGCTGGTGTCACACACACACACACACACACACACACACACACACACACACACACACACACACACACACACACACACACACACACACACACACACACACACACACACACACACACACACACACACACACACACACACACACACACACACACACACACACACACACACACACACACACACACACACCACGAGATAGTAGCATGAACCAACTAACCACAGACCACCGCTGCTTCTGCTCTCTATAAGCATTAGGAACACCTTCCTAATATTGAGTTGCCCTCAGAACAGCCTGAGGCCCGTTTTGCCCTCAGAACAGCCTGAGGCCCGTTTTGCCCTCAGAACAGCCTGAGGCCCGTTTTGCCCTCAGAACAGCCTGAGGCCCGTTTTGCCCTCAGAACAGCCTGAGGCCCGTTTTGCCCTCAGAACAGCCTGAGGCCCGTTTTGCCCTCAGAACAGCCTGAGGCCCGTTTTGCCCTCAGAACAGCCTGAGGCCCGTTTTGCCCTCAGAACAGCCTCAATTCGTCGGGACATGGACTCTACGAGGTGTCGAAAGCGTTCCACAGGGATGCTGGTCCATGTTAACTCCAATGCTTCCCACATTTGAGTCAAGTTGGCTGGATGTCCTTTGGGTAGTGGACCATTCTAGATACACAGGGAAGCTGTTGAGAGTGAAAAACCCAGCAACGTTGCAGTTCTTGACACAAACCGGTGTGCCTGGTACCTACTACCATACTCCGTTCAAAAGGCATGTAAATCTTTTGTCTTGCCCATTCATCCTCTGAATGGCACTCATACACAATGCATGTCTCCATTGTCTCAAGGCTTTAAAATTCTTCTTTAACCCGTCTCCTCCCCTTCATCTACACTGACTGAAGTGGATTTAACAAGAGACATCAATAAGGGATCATAGCTTCTACCTGGTCAGTCTATATCATGGAAAGAGCAGGTGTTCCTAATGTTTTGTACACAATGTAGATTTTTTTATTTTTTTTATTTTTTTATTTCACCTTTATTTAACCAGGTAGACTAGTTGAGAACAAGTTCTCATTTACAACTGCGACCTGGCCAAGATAAAGCAAAGCAGTGCGACAAAAACAACAACAGAGAGTTAGATTGGATACTACCCAGAAAAAATTAAAATAAAGAAAAATCTAAAAATTAGGCTAATTATGAGGGATAATCAAATGACCAATAGGCTACATTTCCAAACACATTATTATAATAATGCAAATATTAGCTGTCTTTTCCATACTAATTAAATCTCATTGTCTACAGTAATAATATAGACTGCTCTCCACATTTATTTGGACGGTAAAGCTAAAATGTGTAAATGTGGCCCTATTCTCCAATTATTTTGAATTTGATATCAAAATATTTCATGTCAGGCGACAGTACTGAATGTCACAAGTAGTGCACTATATAGGGAGTAGGGTTCCATAGGGCTCTGGTCAAAAGTAGTGCACTATATAGGGAATAGGGGCCACTTGGGACACAAGCCACATGTACGTACCAGGCAGAAACTTGAGGTTCTGGAGGAGTTGCCGTTCCTGGTTGAAGTCCGCCATGAGATGGTTCATGTTGTCTGTGGCCTTGGGCTTCATGGTCAATCTGAAGGCTGGAGCCATGGTTACCCTGCAGGGAGGAACAAGGCACAGTGAGGCCACCAGACCACCATAGCAGAGTAACACCACCAACTCTTCAGCTAGCCTGAGTGCCAGTCTGTTTGTGCGATCACATTCAAGTTTAGTACCGATGTCATTTTTAAATCGGAATACATAAGAATATGTTTTGTGAGACATGCCAACTCCTTGTCATGTTTGTCTTGGCCATGACAGCAACGGCGTTGGAGTTGGCAAGAGCAGGAACAGGTCTGGGAACAGGCTACCCTCCCAGCAGGTGTAGCAGACACACACAAGAGCAATGTTTCCATTAACTTGTGATTTTTGTCGCCATTTACAAGGTTGGGATAGATAATAGATTCGACAATAGCTTGCTACGTTGCGTTTCCATTTAACTGTCTGGTGTCGATATAAACAGCTGGACATAATGACATCACACCCCACCCCCCAAAAAAAAATATTTAAGTTTTCGCGAAAACCTTCAGTGTCTACTAAAAACGACGTGGTTTAAGTGTTTCCATTATCCATTTAGGCAGATTGCAAAATAATAAATTGGCAACAGCCCCCTGTCTGCCCTCCCACATACAATATCTGCTTCATGGCTCAGGTAGCCCGCCAAAGCCAGCATTGATAGAATGCAATAAATGTATAAATATTTGCTATAATCTAAATCATTCTCATGTGCCACGGTCCGTGGTTGCCATGGTGAGACTTGCACTCCTGGATAGCTAAAATAATTGGTTGGTGAAACTTGCATCCAGCCAATCAGAAAAGCAAGTCGAAGCAATTTCAGGCATTGTTGAAAAGTCAGGACAAGGATCCTGTAGAGAAACATGATTTTTTTTTCTTGTGAAAAATAGGATTTAACAAGCAGTGGGTTTTGAGAAATAAAATGTGGAGTGGAGCTTCATAGTTAGGCTACGCGTTGACATCACGTGCCCCGCGTACCTTCAAAATATTTTGTCAACGCTCATTTTTTTCAAAAACACGGTTTCCATCATAATTTGTCGCAAATAAATGAAGTCAGAAAAATTTAAAAATAACCCAGGCCGCCGAACGGATAAAAATGTTGTCGAGCTTTAGAAAACGTCTCCTATAACCGCCATTACATTATTACATCATTACACGTCGCAATGCTTTTGTCCAATAAACCTGGGTCAATGGAAACCTGCCTCATGTCACTTACCTTGGGGTCAGTAACAGCAAACAAAGACTCACACACATATTGACACACTAAAATGCATGTACTTTTAGTTCGCTGATGTCTGACCAGATCGCTGACTACATGAAGAAAAAAACAACTAAAAAAGACATCTAGTTAGTAAAACACATAAAAAACAAGACCTCTAACTATTTGACCAGACTCTAAACCGTGCACTAAGCTAGGCTTCTCACACCACTGCAGCATGACACCAGGCATGTCCATCGCCTGGAAACTCAACGTTGAATTGCATTGAATTCTATGTTGGGCAAAAATGTTGCATTTGAATCAGGGAAGTTCCCTCTCACTACGTAGGGCCGCAACTAGGGTTTATGTTTTAGTGAGGTCAGGAAGGAAGCTGAAAACGTTCAAATGCTATTTGGAGAACAGTAAAAACGAGTAGAAATGACCCCAGTCATTATCTCCTTGGCTGCTGTAGGTTCATTCCCCTTCAGTCCAGCTGCAAACACATAGCCTATTAGCTATAGCAACTGTAATGTTATGGGGGGGGGGTGATTCACACTGACACAAAGCATCAGCGACGAAACAAAAACATTTTTTAAAAATTGGATCGTTTGTATTTTAATGTTCCCTATAGGGAAGATAGGTCCTATGGAGATGTTCCTATTGGTCAAGTTCAGGGGAACCACTGTACTAACCTGTCTCTGTCTCCTCTGCTTCTTAATAAAAGCTTTGCAGCCTGCCTCAGTCTCACCACATCACTGTATATCTCAGTAACCTACTCTCTGTAAAGCAAAGTTATTATGAGAACTTAGTAGCGTATTTTTTGCTCCTCGCCAACACGCCGTCAGCAGCATCTCTAGACTAGTTGCGTACTGAGCCGCCTGCGAGCTGGGTAGTTCGCTTCACGTCGCCCTCGGCCTCTGCCGTCGAGAGGGCGGAGTTAGCCGTTTCAGAGTGAATGTGCTGCTAAAGGCAAATCCTGGAGACACAGGAGAACATAACTAACCACTGGTTCACAAAGAGACAGGAGACTAACTAAGTTGTGCACCGGGGCCTCCCACTATTTCTATTCTGGTTAGAGCCAGTTTGTGCTGTTCTGTGAAGGGAGTAGTACACAGCGCTGTACCAGATCTTAAGTTTCTTGGCAATTTCTCACATGGAATAGCCTTCATTTCTCAGAACAAAAATAGACTGACGAGTTTCAGAAGAAAGGCTGTAATCGAACCCACAAATGCTGATGCTCCAGATACTCAACTAGTCTAAAGAAGGCCAGTTTTATTGCTTCTTTAAATCAGTACAACAGTTTTCAGCTGTGCTAACATAATTGCAAAAAGGATTTTCTATTGATCAATTAGCCTTTTAAGATGATAAACTTGGATTAGCTGACACAACGTGCCATTGGAACACAGGAGTGATGGTTACTAATAATGGGCCTCTGCACGCCTATGTAGATATTCCATTTTTTTTTTTTTTTTATCTGCCGTTTCCAGCTACAATATTAATTTACAACATAAAAAATGTCTACACTGTATTTCTGATCAATTTGATATTAATTTAAATGGACACAAAAAAGAGCTTTTCTTTCAAAAACAAGGACATTTCTAAGTGACCCCAAAACTTTTGACCGGTGGTGTAAATAACTAGCCACTGGTTCTCAAAGAGGAAGACGAAGAAGAATATTGATCAAGAATATAAGCTTTGATCAACGGTGGGATAAATATTTAAATGTTGACACGTCATAGATTCTCTTTATTGTGAACAATATATATTTTTATTCTGATTTATTTTTCCAAATTAGAAACTAAAAATGGCCACGGTCTGGACCTTCTTTGTCCTTATATGTAATGACGACCACGAACCAGAATGTTGTTTTAAAAACTTACTTTACCCGTTATCCGTATGGTTGGTCCTTTTTGGCAGTAGGAATGTGAGACAATATATCCACAGGAAAGTATAATTACATCGACTTTTCAAAGCGCTGGTTCATATTTCTAACACCTGAAGCACCGGCAGAACCATGTAAACACGTACACCGGCTCTACTAGTATGCATGTGTCTCATGCAGGTATTTTGATCTTCTGCACATGCTCCAGGTGTTAAAAAGCAGAATGTGTACACTACCAGCGCTTTGAAAAGTTGATATAATTATACATTCCTGTGGAAAGTAGAATTCATTCCTACCGCCAAAAGGACAAACCGCACAGACAACCAGTAAAGTATGTTAACATATTATTTTCTGTCTTGTAAAAGGTCGTGAGAGTAAACTTTCCTGATTCAAAACAGTCATTTCTGCACGACTTAGAATTTCAATGCAATTCAACGTCAGGTTTCCAGGCAAGCATGTCCAGAGACTAAAGAAGGGAAGAGTGTACCGTACCTATCTTTGATCTGCTTGGCAGCCTTGGAAGAAGAGGAGGTGAGGAAGAGGAGAAAGAAGAAGTGGGACCGTTAGTACAGAGATATATCATAGTTAGTACAGCCGTGCAGGCACAGGATGGGGTACAGGCACGGGATGGGGTACAGGCACGGGATGGGGTACATACAGTCAGACTGGACACTCGCCAAACTGACACACACACACACACACTGTGAAGCTGAGGAGAGCATGGTGAACAACGTCACACAGAAAGAGCAGCATGACTGTAAACTTAAGATTCTGTTACTGTATTATAGGAAATTGAGAAGGAAAATCATGTTTGTTAGTTTAGGAGAACACTATTCACATCATAGTATCAATCCTTTGAAAGTAATCCAAAAATAACCGAAGAAACTCCATGTAGTTTCCCTTTAGAGTGAAGACATACTACACCCTATGATAGCTATACGAGGCCACCTGACTCGTAAATCAACGTTGACCTTCATTCACTTCCTGGTAGTCCTCGTCAGCTGATCACATTCAAATAATGTTATTGTCCAAGGCTTACATATGGAGTGATTTTAGTGCCAACAAATTGTATTTGAATTCCATCATTTAGAATTTGTATTAGGACATGGAATGACATTTTTGAATTTGTAATGCACAATTTAATTGAATATTCAAATGCAATATTTATATATTCAGTTTCAATATGGTAGATATTGCATTCATTGTCTGTGTATCAAGTTGACAAACTATAATTTCAAGTTTATCAAAGTTTTATAATATTCGACTTCTCAGATGCATTCAGATTCAGTTCTCGGAATTCAGATCCAAACCAAGAGACAACATCCTGGTACTTCGCAGGCCAGGAAAAGTAGAGGAGAACAGAGAATTAAAAACGCTCACTGTGGTAAACAGAACCTTCTTGCTTCTTTTCTGAAGCCAAAGTGGCATGTTGAATTTATTTTCTTCCTACGAATTTGGCTCTAGGATTTGAACTACTATAAACTATTACGACCCCATTCCTGAAAGCTGAGACTCCCTGGTCATGCAGGAGACATGGTTCGAACCCAGTCAGTCACAAGAGAAAGATTAAATAGGGGAGTGGAAAGGCTATCCTTCGAAGGGCTACGACAGGGCTATTCAACTGTATTCTTACGGGGGGTCAAATTGTGTTTTTTTATGGCACTCCCTTCTAACGTCTCATCATCATAGAGGGGACAGAAGGCATACCCATGCGCAGCTTTCAGGAATAGGGTCATAATAGCTTATAGCCGAAACAACTAGAACGCTAGAGCCAAATTCGCAGGAAGAAAATAAATTCAACATGCCACTTAGGCTTCAGAAACCGCAAGAAGCTTCTGTTTACCACAGTGAGCGTTTTAAATTCTCTGTTCTCCTCTACTTTTCCTGGCCTGCAAAGTACCAGGATGTTGTCTCTGGTTTTGAATCTGAATTTAGAGAACTGAATTTGAAAACTGAATCTGAAAAGTTGAATACATGAAACTTTGATAGGCTTGATACACAAGACAATAAATATTGAATTTGAATATTTGAAAACCGAATGCAATATTCACTCAATTCAGTTTAAAATCATGAAATACAAGTCCAATTGATGAACTAAATGATTTAATTTGTGCATTAAATGCAAAAATATTACATTCTAATTCAATATCCTATGGAATTAAAATGTCTGTTGGTTCCTGAAATCACTTCATACTTACACACCCAATTACAATGTTGTTGTCAGAGGCCTAGGCCCTAGAGAACAGCAGCCTCTACCTTCGTGAACTCGTCCTCGTCTTTAATATCCAGAGCATTGTTTGCAAACTCCAGCAGCTCCACTGCACTCTCCAAGGCACTGCCGCTCTGTGTCAGTTGATGCTACGGAACAAACAGGGGGAAAAGACATTTCAGAAGGGTGAGCTGTTACAACACTGAATGTAATTGACCTTGATACCTCATGTTGAAGCCTGATGTTTAATTTATATATTTATTTATATATATATATATATAAAAATAAAACACACACACACACAGAGTACCAGTCAAGAGTTTAGACACACCTACTCATTCGAGGGTTTTTCTTTATTTTTACTATTTTCTACTCAAAACTATGAAATTACACATATGGAATCATGTTGTAACCAAAAAAAAGTGTTAAACAAATCAAAATATGTTATATTTGAGATTCTTCTAAATAGCCACCCTTTGACTTGATGACAGCTTTGCACACTCTTGAAATGCACTAAATAGGGAATAGAGTTCCATAGAGCTCTGGTCTAAAGTAGTGTACTATATAGGGAATAGGGTTCCATAGGGCTCTGGTCTAAAGTAGTGCACTATATAGGGAATAGGGTTCCATAGGGCTCTGGTCTAAAGTAGTGTACTATATAGGGAATAGGGTTCCATAGGGCTCTGGTCTAAAGTAGTGCACTATATAGGGAATAGGGTCCCATAGAGCTCTGGTCTAAAGTAGTGTACTATATAGGGAATAGGGTCCCATAGAGCTCTGGTCTAAAGTAGTGTACTATATAGGGAATAGGGTCCCATAGAGCTCTGGTCTAAAGTAGTGTACTATATAGGGAATAGGGTCCCATAGAGCTCTGGTCTAAAGTAGTGTACTATATAGGGAATAGGGTTCCATAGGGCTCTGGTCTAAAGTAGTGCACTATATAGGGAATAGGGTTCCATAGGGCTCTGGTCTAAAGTAGTGCACTATATAGGGAATAGGGTCCCATAGAGCTCTGGTCTAAAGTAGTGTACTATATAGGGAATAGGGTTCCATAGGGCTCTGGTCTAAAGTAGTGCACTATATAGGGAATAGGGTCCCATAGAGCTCTGGTCTAAAGTAGTGTACTATATAGGGAATAGGGTCCCATAGAGCTCTGGTCTAAAGTAGTGTACTATATAGGGAATAGGGTCCCATAGAGCTCTGGTCTAAAGTAGTGTACTATATAGGGAATCGGGTTCCATAGGGCTCTGGTCTAAAGTAGTGCACTATATAGGGAATAGGGTCCCATAGAGCTCTGGTCTAAAGTAGTGTACTATATAGGGAATAGGGTTCCATAGGGCTCTGGTCTAAAGTAGTGCACTATATAGGGAATAGGGTTCCATAGGGCTCTGGTCTAAAGTAGTGCACTATATAGGGAATAGGGTCCCATAGAGCTCTGGTCTAAAGTAGTGTACTATATAGGGAATAGGGTTCCATAGGGCTCTGGTCTAAAGTAGTGCACTATATAGGGAATAGGGTCCCATAGGGCTCTGGTCTAAAGTAGTGCACTATATAGGGAATAGGGTTCCATAGGGCTCTGGTCTAAAGTAGTGCACTATATAGGGAATAGGGTTCCATAGGGCTCTGGTCTAAAGTAGTGTACTATATAGGGAATAGGGTCCCATAGAGCTCTGGTCTAAAGTAGTGCACTATATAGGGAATAGAGTTCCATAGGGCTCTGGTCTAAAGTAGTGCACTATATAGGGAAGAAGGGGTCCATTTGGGATGCACAGGAGGCTGGATAGGCTTTCATAACTGTCCTTCCTACAGGACAGAGTTAGCTACAAGGTCTTCTAATGGTCAGCTATCAGGCAGACGATCAGCTGCTATTGCTAAGCCTCATCTCAGGTTCCGGGGACCCCAAGGAGAGAGGACCAGAGAGGGGGAAAGGTAACAGAGAGTACCCCAAGGAGAGAGGACCAGAGAGGGGGAAAGGTAACAGAGAGTACCCCAAGGAGAGAGGACCAGAGAGGGGGAAAGGTAACAGAGAGTACCCCAAGGAGAGAGGACCAGAGAGGGGGAAAGGTAACAGAGAGTACCCCAAGGAGAGAGGACCAGAGAGGGGGAAAGGTAACAGAGAGTACCCCAAGGAGAGAGGACCAGAGAGGGGGAAAGGTAACAGAGAGTACCCCAAGGAGAGAAGACCAGAGAGGGGGAAAGGTAACAGAGAGTACCCCAAGGAGAGAAGACCAGAGACGGGGAAAGGTAACAGAGAGTACCCCAAGGAGAGAAGACCAGAGAGGGGGAAAGGTAACAGAGAGTACCCCAAGGAGAGAAGACCAGAGAGGGGGAAAGGTAACAGAGAGTACCCCAAGGAGAGAAGACCAGAGACAGGGAAAGGTAACAGAGAGTACCCCAAGGAGAGAAGACCAGAGAGGGGGAAAGGTAACAGAGAGTACCCCAAGGAGAGAAGACCAGAGAGGGGGAAAGGTAACAGAGAGTACCCCAAGGAGAGAAGACCAGAGACGGGGAAAGGTAACAGAGAGTACCCCAAGGAGAGAAGACCAGAGAGGGGGAAAGGTAACAGAGAGTACCCCAAGGAGAGAAGACCAGAGAGGGGGAAAGGTAACAGAGAGTACCCCAAGGAGAGAAGACCAGAGACGGGGAAAGGTAACAGAGAGTACCCCAAGGAGAGAAGACCAGAGAGGGGGAAAGGTAACAGAGAGTACCCCAAGGAGAGAAGACCAGAGAGGGGGAAAGGTAACAGAGAGTACCCCAAGGAGAGAAGACCAGAGACGGGGAAAGGTAACAGAGAGTACCCCAAGGAGAGAAGACCAGAGAGGGGGAAAGGTAACAGAGAGTACCCCAAGGAGAGAGGACCAGAGAGGGGGAAAGGTAACAGAGAGTACCCCAAGGAGAGAGGACCAGAGAGGGGGAAAGGTAACAGAGAGTACCCCAAGGAGAGAGGACCAGAGAGGGGGAAAGGTAACAGAGAGTACCCCAAGGAGAGAGGACCAGAGAAGGGGAAAGGTAACAGAGCACTTGCTTGGTTGGGGAAGGCTAGCTGAGCTCACAGTGACACAATAACATTTTGGTTCATCAGCTGACAGACATACTCATAACAATAGTAAATGCTGGCAAAACAGCTTAAAAGGGCAACTCTTGGGAAAAATGCATTGAAGGGAATACTAACTGTTAAAACGGATCATGAACAACATGGTTTAGTTTGTCTGGTATTAAAGTGCCACTGACTTGGATTAATAACTTTGATGAAATAAAACAAACAGGTGTGTGTGTGTGTTTCCATGACGAACATCTGTGTTTCCATGACGAACATCTGTGTTTCCATGGGTCACATGACGAACATCTGTGTTTCAATGGGTCACATGACAAACATCTGTGTTTCCATGGGTCACATGACGAACATCTGTGTTTCCATGGGTCACATGACGAACATCTGTGTTTCCATGAGTCACATGATGAACGTCTGTGTTTTCATGACGAACATCTGTGTTTCCATGGGTCTCATGACGAACATCTGTGTTTTCATGAGTCACATGATGAACGTCTGTGTTTCCATGGGTCTCATGACGAACATCTGTGTTTTCATGACGAACATCTGTGTTTCCATGGGTCACATGACGAACATCTGTGTTTTCATGAGTCACATGACGAACATCTGTGTTTTCATGGGTCACATGACGAACATCTGTGTTTCCATGGGTCACATGACGAACATCTGTGTTTTCATGGGTCACATGACGAACATCTGTGTTTTCATGAGTCACATGACGAACATCTGTGTTTTCATGAGTCACATGATGAAAACATACACTACCGTGCAAATGTTTGGGGTCACTTAGAAATTCTTGTTTTTGAAAGAAAAGCAAATTTGTTGTCCATTAAAATAACATCAAATTGATCAGAAATACAGTGTGGACATTGTTAATGACTATTGTAGCTGGAAACAAAGAAGGCCAGCATCCCGGAGTCGCCTCTTCACTGTTGACTTTGAGCCTGGTGTTTTGAGGGAACTATTTAATGAAGCTGCCAGTTGAGGACCTGTGAGGCGTCTGTTTCTCAAACTAGACACTCTAATGTACTTGTCCTCTTGCTCAGTTGTGCACCGGGGCCTCCCACTCCTCGTTCTATTCTGTTTAGAGACAGATTGCGCTGTTCTGTGAAGGGAGTAGTACACAGCATTGTACGAGTCGGCCCGAGAATTGAACCCTGTGGCACCCCCATAGAGACTGCCAGAGGTCCGGACAACAGGCCCTCCGATTTGACACACTGAACTCCGTCTGAGAAGTAGTTGGTGAACCAGGCGAGGCAATCATTTGAGAAACCAAGGCAGTTGAGTCTGCCGATGAGGATGTGGTGATTGACAGAGTCGAAAGCCTTGGCCAGGTCGATGAAGACGGCTGCACAGTATTGTCATTTATCGATTGCGGTTATGATATCGTTTTGGACCTTGAGCGTGGCTGAGGTGCACCCATGACCAGCCCACAAATGCTGATGCTCCAGATACTCAACTAGTCTAAAGGCCAGTTTTATTGCTTCTTTAATTAGAACAACAGTTTTCAGCTGTACTAACATAATTGCAAAAAGGTTTTCTAATGATCAATTAGCCAATTAAAATGATAAACTTGGATTAGCTAACACAACGTGCCATTGGAACACAGGAGTGATGGTTGCTGATAATGGGCCTCTGTACTTCTATGTAGATATTCCATTAAAAATCAGCCGTTTCCAGCTACAATAGTCATTTACAACATTAACAATGTCTACACTGTATTTCTGATCAATTTTATGTTATTTTAATGAACAAAAACAATGTGGTTTTCTTTCAAAAACAAGGACATTTCTAAGTGACCCCAAACTTTTGAACGGTAGTGTATGTTTCAATGGTTCACATGATGAGAACGAGTATGTGAGTTCAGAAACAAATTATTAGGTACACCCATCTAGTATCAAGTCGGACCCCCATTTGCCTCCAGAACAACCGGAATTCTTCGAGGCATGGGAACATTGCTCAAATGGTATCAAGGGACCTAATGTGGGCCAGGGAAACAATCCCCAAACCATTACACCACTGCCACCAGCCTGTAATGTTGACACCGGGCAGGATGGGGTCATGGACTCATGTTGCTTAAACCAAATCCTGATTCTGCCATCAGCATGACGCAACAGGAACTGGGATTTGTCTAACCAGGCAATGTTTTTCTTCTCCTCAGTTGTCCAGTGTTGGTGATGGCGCGCCCACTGGAGCCTCTTCTTCTTGTTTTTAGCTGATAGGAGTGAAACCCGGTGTGGTCGTCTCCTGCTATAGATCCATCCGTGACGAGGACCGACGCGTTGTGGGTTCTGAGATGTCGTTCTGCACACCGCTGTTGTACTGCGCCGTTATTGGTCTGTTTGTGGCCCGCCTGTTAACCTGCATGATTCTTCCCATTCTCCTTTCAACCTCTCATCAACCAGTTGTTTTCACCCACAGGACTGCTTCTGATTGGATGTTTTGGTTTGTTGCATCATTCTCAGTAAACCCGAGACACTGTCATGCGTGAAAAGACCAGGAAGCCGTTTCTAAGATACTGGAACCGATCACACCAGGCACCGATCACACCAGGCACCGATCACACCAGGCTCAGTCACTTAGGTCACTAGTTTTGTCCATTCCAATGGAACAGTAACTGAATGCCTTGATGCCTGTCTGCCTGTTTTATATAACAAACCACATGACTCGACTGTCTGCAGGAGTGAAACATTTTCATGAACAGGGTGGTGTACCTAATAAACTGGCCAATGAGTGTATATTTTAATATAATAAATGTCAAGTAGCAGAAGCTTTTAACCAAAGCGACTTACAGTCATGCATGCATACATTTTACGTATGGGTGTTTCCGGGAATCGAACCACCTACCCTGGCATTACAAGCGCCACTCTCTACCAACTGAGTGAGCTTGACGTAATGAGGACCAGCATACCAGGCAGTGCTCACCCTCAAAGAGGGATAAAGTGGTAATCTCTTATTTGGGGGTAATTTCAGACACTTTTTGTTCCTGCTCAATGGACTTAGAGAGTTGGCTAGGAAACTGCTATAGCAGCATGATGACATCACCCACCACAACAACACACATACATTACTACCAGTATATATCACACACACACACACACACACACACACACACACACACACACACACACACACACACACACACACACACACACACACACACACACACACACACACACACACACACACACACACACACACACACACACACACACACACACACACACACAGAGAGCGAGAGAGCGAGAGAGCGAGAGAGCGAGAGAGAGACCCCAGGCTGGGAAGGGTGTATGCAGGCACTACTACAACACCCATAACTAATACTAGTGGTGAGGAGTGGTGTCACAGGGAGGAGGTGAGAGTCCTGGTGGAGTGGTGTCACAGGGAGGAGGTGAGAGTCCTGGAGGAGTGGTGCTACAGGGAGGAGGTGAGAGTCCTGGAGGAGTGGTGTCACAGGGAGGAGGTGAGACTCCTGGAGGAGGTGAGACTCCTGGAGGAGTGGTGTCACAGGGAGGAGGTGAGAGTCCTGGAGGAGTGGTGCTACAGGGAGGAGGTGAGAGTCCTGGAGGAGTGGTGTCACAGGGAGGAGGTGAGACTCCTGGAGGAGTGGTGTCACAGGGAGGAGGTGAGACTCCTGGAGGAGTGGTGTCACAGGGAGGAGGTGAGAGTCCTGGAGGAGTGGTGTCACAGGGAGGAGGTGAGAGTCCTGGAGGAGTGGTGTCACAGGGAGGAGGTGAGAGTCCTGGAGGAGTGGTGTCACAGGGAGGAGGTGAGACTCCTGGAGGAGTGGTGTCACAGGGAGGAGGTGAGACTCCTGGAGGAGTGGTGTTACAGGGAGGAGGTGAGACTCCTGGAGGAGTGGTGTTACAGGGAGGAGGTGAGACTCCTGGAGGAGTGGTGTTACAGGGAGGAGGTGAGACTCCTGGAGGAGTGGTGTTACAGGGAGGAGGTTAGTGCCCTGGAGGAGTGGTGCCAGGAAAATAACCTCTCCCTCAACGTCAACAAAACGAAGGAGCTGTTAGTGGACTACAGGAGATGGGAGCACGCCCCCATCCACATCGACGGGGCCGCAGAGGAAAGGGGTCAACTGCTTCAAGTTCCTTGGCGTGCACATCACCAATGATCTGAAATGGTCCATTCACACCAAATTCACACACACTCTTCAACCTCAGGAGCCCCTAAGACCCTCATGAACATTTACAGATGCACCACTGAGAGCATCCTGTCGGGCTGTATCACCGCCTGGTACAGCAATTCCACAGTCCGCAACCGCAGGGCTCTCCAGAGGGTGGTGCGGTCTGCCCAACACATCACTGGGGGCAAACTACCTGCCCTCCAGGACACCTACACCACCCGATGTCACAGGAAGGCCATAAAGATCATCAACCACCCGAGCCACAGCCTGTTCACCCCGCTATCATCCAGAAGGCGAGGTCAGTACAGGTGCATCAAAGCTGGGACCGAGAGACTGAAAAACAGCTTCTATCTCAAGGCCATCAGACTGTTAAATAATCACAACTAGCCAGCCTCCGCCCAGTACCCTGCCCTGAACCTTAGTTACTGTTACTAGCCATCTACCACCTGGTACTCAACCCTTCACCTTGTAGACTGCTGCCCTATGTACATAGACATGGAAGCCCATGTCACTTTAATAACGTTTACATACTGTTTTACCCACTTCATATGTATATACTGTATTCTAGTCATGGTTCATCCAATATATACACAATCACCGGCCAGTATGTTAGGTATATAGGAAAATGTATCTCTCCTACAGACAGTGAGTCGTGGTTTTGCTACATAAAGCAGTAAGGCGTTGGGAAATTCAGTTACTGTTCCATTGAACGTTAGAATTGTGTAAAACTAGTGACCTAAAGGACTTTGAGCGCGGTATGATCATCGGTGCCAAGCAGGCCGGATCCAGTACCTCAGACTCGGTACTAGATGGGTGAATCTAATAAACTGGCTAGTGAGTGTATATGTATACACTACATGATCAAAAGTATGTGGACACCTGCTCGTCAAACATCTCATTCCAAAATCATGGGCATTAATATGGAGTTGGTCCCCCCCTTTGCTGCTATAACAGCCTCCACCCTTCTGGGAAGTCTTTCCACTAGATGTTGGAACATTGCTGCGGGGACTTGCTTCCATTCAGCCACAGGAGCATTAGTGAGGTCGGGCACTGATGTTGGGCGATTAGGCCTGGCTCGCAGTCGGCGTTTCAATTCATCCTAAAGGTGTATAGTACCTGTAGTTTGTGTGCCTTCTTGGACCCCTCCTGTTTGAAGGTGTTGGGTTAGGGGTCAGGTACCTGTAGTTCCTGTGCTTTCTTGGCCCCCTCCTGTTTGATGGTGTTGGGTTAGGGGTTAGGGTCAGGTACCTGTAGTTCCTGTGCCTTCTTGGCCCCTTCCTGTTCGATGATGTTGGGTTAGGGGTTAGGGGTCAGGTACCTGTAGTTCCTGTGTCTTCTTGGCCCCTTCCTGTTTGATGGTGTTGATCATGCTCTCCTTCATCTCAACCAGGACGGTGAATAACATGTCAAACTCCTCCTCCAGGTCAGACACTGCTTGTGGGGAGTTCACCTTCAAAAAAAAAATCACACACACGTATATATTGATTATCCTCTGAACCCAGAACCATATATCTCTGCGTCGCAAGAGTCTATAGATTGATTACCATGGCATATTTGGTAAATGGAAATGACTGTACAAGATCGTAATATCGAGACTATTATTGCTGTATGTTATGTTTAATGTAATTGACTGGAGTGTTATGTTATTGTGTTATGTCTTACCTGGACACCAGCCAGAGTGTGACTAAGTGTTTCCATGAAGTTATGGAGCTCCTCATTTTTATTGGCCAACGTGGTTATTATTCTTTGTAAGGCCTCCTGCAACACAGAACATAAAAATATTTTTTTATATAATAATACATGTAATTTATATAGCACTGTTCATTACACAAGAATGTCAAAGCTCTACGTAGAATATAGGGGGTGTTTCTCAAAATGAATATCCAGCTAGTTAAACAGGCAAAAATGACTTGAATTTACATCTACCTTGCATAACATTATATTTATCGTGGGTAGCTAGCTAGCTAAAAATGATTTGTGGCCATCTGGCTAGCTAACAGTAGTAGCTAGCCAGTTAGCTCTATTGACTTGCTATCTATGCACACGACAGTGGGTAAAACATGCCAAAATTAACACAGCATGTATTAATCAACGTATCAAGATTAGGGCTTTTATGGTGACCTTATTACCGCCAAACCGGCAGTCACGAGTCATGAACACACAGTAACTAGGTTTCTCCCAGCTCTGATGATGCTGATGGTCATTAGTAGCCTACCAAACTTGCTGACTGCCTGGTACTCAGCACTATTGTCACTCTAATCAAACTTTTTATGAGAGCCCATGAGCTCATGTTGTGCAACATTTCTATAGGCTATTCAATTGAGTGAGAAAACAGAGTGATGGCCTCTACTAAATAGAGGAGGATCCCATCAGCTTTCTATAGGCTAGGCATATTATATTTATTTATCAACTTTCCTAATATTAAGCAAATTGTTTTGCTTTACAACAGGAGTATAGCCTAGCTGGCTGGCATGAAGATGAACCAAGGGAAAAGCGTCCTCCATTTGCTATTTAAGACATATAATAATGATACTGGTCCATTCTAAATCAAAACTAATTTCACACATATACAGCGCATTTGGACAGTATTCAGACCCCTTGACTTTTTCCACATTTTACAGCCTTATTCTAAAATGGATGAAATAATTTTTAGTCCTCATTAATCTAAAACACAATACCCCTTAATGACAAAGTGAAAACAGGTTTTTAGAATTTTTTTTGTTGAATTTAGAAAAATAAAGAAAACAGAAACATCTTATTTACATAAGTATTCAGACCCTTTGCTATGAGACTCGAAATTGGTCTCAGGTGCATCCTGTTTCCATTGATAATCCTTGAGATGTTTCTACAACTTGATTGGAGTCCACCTGTGGTAAATTCAATTGATTGGACATGATTTGGAAAGGCACACACCTGTCTATATAAAGTTCCACAGTTGACAGTGCATGTCAGAGCAAAAACCAAGCCATGAGGTCGAAGGAATTGTCCGTAGAGCTCCGAGACAGGATGGTGTCGAGGCTCAGATCTGGGGAAGAGTACCAAAAATGTCTGCAGCACTGAAGGTCACCAAGAACACAGTGGCCTCCATCATTCTTAAATGGAAGAAGTTTGGAACCACCAAGACTCTTCCTAGAGCTGGCTGCCTGGCCAAACTGAGAAATCGGGGGAGAAGCTCCTTGGTCCGGGAGGTGACCAAGAACCCAATGTGGCGATTGGAGAACCTTCCAGAAGGACAACCACCTCTGTAGCACTCCTCCAATCAGGCGTTTATGATAGAATAGCCAAACGGAATCCACTCCTCAGTAAAAGGGACATGACAGCCCACTTGGAGTTTGCCAAAAGGCACCTAAAGACTCTCAGACTATGAGAAATAAGATTATCTGGTCTGATGAAACCAAAATTGAACTCTTTGGCCTGAATGCCAAGTGTCACGTCTAGAGGAAACCTGGCACCATCTCTACGATGAAGCATAGTGGTGTCAGCATCATGCTGTGGGGATGTTTTTCAGCGGCATGGACTGGGAGACTAGTAAGGATCAAGGCAAAGATGAACAAAGCAAAGTACAGAGAGATCCTTGATGAAAACCTGCTCCAGAGCGCTCAGGACCTCAGACTGGGGCAAAGGTTTACCTTCCAACAGGACAACGACCCTAAGCACACAGCCAAGACAATGCAGGAGTGGCTTCGGGACAAGTCTCTGAAAGTCCTTGAGTGGCCCAGCCAGAGCCCAGACTTGAAACCAATCCAAGAGACGTGAAAATAGCTGTGCAGCAACGCTCCCCATCCAACTCGACAGAGCTTGAGAGGATCTGCAAAGAAGAAATGGGAGAAACTCCCCAAATACAGGTGTGCCAAGCTTTAATCGTCATACCCAAGAAGACTTGAGGCTGTAATCGCTGCCAGGGTGCTTCAACAAAGTACTGAGTAAAGGGTCTGAATACTTATGTAAATGAATTATTTCAGTGTTTTATTTTGAATACATTTCTGAAAATCTGTTTTTATTTTGTCATTATGGGGTATCGTGTGTAGATGGATGAGGACATTTTAGAATAAGGCTGTTATGTTACAAAATGTGTAGAAAGTCAAGGGGTCTGAATACTTTCCGAATACACTGTATTATGTAGTATATGTAAAGACAAGATTAAATCAAGAATAGTGTGATGGGTGACAATATTAGCCTGTCACTTGTGAATGATGCTTAGCTTGCCTTTTTTTGCGACTTTTTCAAATCATAGTCCCACACATGTTTATTATTATTATTATTTTTTTAAATTTAACTAGGCAAGTCAGTTAAGGACAAATACTTATTTACAATGACGGCCTACCAAAAGGCAAAAAGGCCTCCTGCAGGGATTAAAAATTAAAAATAAAATAAAAATATTGGACAAAACACACATCACAACAAGAGAGACAACACAACACTACATAAAGAGAGACCTGAGACAACAACATAGCATGGTAGCAACAACATGACAACAACATGGTAGCAACACAGCATGGCAGCAGCACAACATGGTAGCAGCACAAAATAAAATAAAAAAATGGTACAAACATTATTGGGCACAGACAACAGCACAAAGGGCAAGAAGGTAGAGACAACAATACATCACGCTAAGCAGCCACAACTGTCAGTAAGAGTGTCCAGGATTGAGTCTTTGAATGAAGAGATGGAGATTAAACTGTCCAGTTTGAGTGTTTGTTGCAGCTTGCTCCAGTCGCTAGCTGCAGCGAACTGAAAAGACGAGCGACCCAGGGATGTGTGTGCTTTAGGGACCTTTAACAGAATGTGACTGGCAGAACGGGTGTTGTATGTGGAGGATGAGGGCTGCAGTAGGTATCTCATATAGGAGGGGGGAGGGGGGGTGAGGCCTAAGAGGATTTTATACATTTTTATTTTTATTTTACTAGGCAAGTCAGTTAAGAACAAATTCTTATTTACAATGATGGCCTAAGAACAGTGGGTTAACTGCCCAACCAGTGGGCCTTGCGACGGGTGTACAGAGATGACCAGTTTACAGAGGAGTATAGAGTGCAGTGATGTGTCCTATAAGGAGCATTGGTGGCAAATCTGATGGCCGAATGGTAAAGAACATCTAGCCGCTCGAGAGTACCCTTACCTGCCGATCTATAAACTACGTCTCTGCAATCTAGCATGGGTAGGATGGTCATCTGAATCAGGGTTAGTTTAGCAGCTGGGGTGAAAGAGGAGTTATTACGATAGAAAAAAACAAGTCTAGATTTAACATTTTAGCCAGCAGCTTAGATAGGAGTTGAGAGAAGGACAGTGTACTGTCTAGCCATACTCCCAAGTACTTGTATGAGGTGACTACCTTAAGCTCTAAACCCTCAGAAGTAGTAATCACACCTGCAGGGAGAGGAACATTCTTCTTACCAAACCACATGACCTTTGTTTTGGAGGTGTTCAGGACAAGGTTAAAGGCAGAGAAATCTTGTTGGACACTATGAAAGCTTTGTTGTAGAGCGTTTAACACTAAATCCGGGGAGGAGCCAGCTGAGTATAAGATTGTATCATCTGCATATAAATGGATGAGAGAGTTTCCTACTGCCTGAGCTATGTTGTTGATGTAAATTAGCCTAGCCCATAGGCCTATATGTTTTAATAAGGTTAGTATCACACCTCATGTAGCCTAGCCCATAGACCTATATGTTTTAATAAGGTTAGTATCACACCTCATGTAGCCTAGCCCATAGGCCTATATGTTTTAATAAGGTTAGTATCACACCTCATGTAGCCTAGCCCATAGTCCTATATGTGTTGATAAGGTTAGTATCACGCCTCATGTACCCTAGCCCATAGGCCTATATGTATTAATAAGGTTAGTATCACACCTCATGTAGCCTAGCCCATAGTCCTAGATGTTTTAATAAGGTTAGTATCACACCTCATGTAGCCTAGCCCATAGGCCTATATGTTTTAATAAGGTTAGTATCACACCTCATGTAGCCTAGTCCATAGTCCTATAAGGTTAGTATCACACCTCATGTAGCCTAGCCCATAGTCCTATATGTTTTAATAAGGTTAGTATCACACCTCATGTAGCCTAGCCCATAGTCCTATAAGGTTAGTATCACACCTCATGTAGCCTAGCCCATAGTCCTATATGTTTTAATAAGGTTAGTATCACACCTCATGTAGCCTAGCCCATAGTCCTATAAGGTTAGTATCACACCTCATGTAGCCTAGCCCATAGTCCTAGATGTTTTAATAAGGTTAGTATCACACCTCATGTAGCCTAGCCCATAGGCCTATACAGTGGGGAGAACAAGTATTTGATACACTGCCGATTTTGCAGGTTTTCCTACTTACAAAGCATGTAGAGGTCTGTAATTTTTTATCATAGGTACACTTCAACTGTGAGAGACGTAGTCTAAAACAAAAATCCAGAAAATCACATTGTATGATTTTTAAGTAATTAATTTGCATTTTATTGCATGACATAAGTATTTGATCACTTACCAACCAGTAAGAATTCCGGCTCTCACAGACCTGTTCGTTTTTCTTTAAGAAGCCCTCCTGTTCTCCACTCATTACCTGTATTAACTGCACCTGTTTGAACTCGTTACCTGTATAAAAGACACCTGTCCACACACTCAAGCAAACAGACTCCAACCTCTCCACAATGGCCAAGACCAGAGAGCTGTGTAGGGACATCAAGGATAAAATTGTAGACCTGCACAAGGCTGGGATGGGCTACAGGACAATAGGGAAGCAGCTTGGTGAGAAGGCAACAACTGTTGGCGCAATTATTAGAAAATGGAAGAAGTTCAAGATGATGGTCAATCACCCTCGGTCTGGTGCTCCATGCAAGATCTCACCTCGTGGGGCATCAATGATCATGAGGAAGGTGAGGGATCAGCCCAGAACTACACGGCAGGACCTGGTCAATGACCTGAAGAGAGCTGGGACCACAGTCTCAAAGAAAACCATTAGTAACACACTACGCCGTCATGGATTAAAATCCTGCAGCGCACGCAAGGTCCCCCTGCTCAAGCCAGCGCATGTCCAGGCCCGTCTGAAGTTTGCCAATGACCATCTGGATGATCCAGAGGAGGAATGGGAGAAGGTCATGTGGTCTGATGAGACAAAAATAGAGCTTTTTGGTCTAAACTCCACTCGCGGTGTTTGGAGGAAGAAGAAGGATGAGTACAACCCCAAGAACACCATCCCAACCGTGAAGCATGGAGGTGGAAACATCATTCTTTGAGGATGCTTTTCTGCAAAGGGGACAGGACGACTACACCGTATTGAGGGGAGGATGGATGGGGCCATGTATCGCAAGATCTTGGCCAACAGCCTCCTTCCCTCAGTAAGAGCATTGAAGATGGGTCGTGGCTGGGTCTTCCAGCATGACAACGACCCAAAACACACAGCCAGGGCAACTAAGGAGTGGCTCCGTAAGAAGCATCTCAAGGTCCTGGAGTGGCCTAGCCAGTCTCCAGACCTGAACCCAATAGAAAATCTTTGGAGGGAGCTGAAAGTCCGTATTGCCCAGCGACAGCCCCGAAACCTGAAGGATCTGGAGAAGGTCTGTATGGAGGAGTGGGCCAAAATCCCTGCTGCAGTGTGTGCAAACCTGGTCAAGAACTACAGGAAACGTATGATCTCTGTAATTGCAAACAAAGGTTTCTGTACCAAATATTAAGTTCTGCTTTTCTGATGTATCAAATACTTATGTCATGCAATAAAATGCAAATTAATTACTTAAAAATCATACAATGTGATTTTCTGGATTTTTGTTTTAGATGACGTCTCTCACAGTTGAAGTGTACCTATGATAAAAATTACAGACCTCTACATGCTTTGTAAGTAGGACAACCTGAAAAATCGGCAGTGTATCAAATACTTGTTCTCCCCACTGTATGTATTAATAAGGTTAGTATCACACCTCATGTAGCCTAGCCCATAGTCCTATATGTTTTAATAAGGTTAGTATCACACCTCATGTAGCCTAGCCCATAGTCCTATATGTTTTAATAAGGTTAGTATCACACCTCATGTAGCCTAGCCCATAGGCCTATATGTTTTAATAAGGTTAGTATCACACCTCATGTAGCCTAGCCCATAGGTTTTAATAAGGTTAGTATCACACCTCATGTAGCCTAGCCCATAGGCCTATATGTTTTAATAAGGTTAGTATCACACCTCATGTAGCCTAGCCCATAGGCCTATATGTTTTAATAAGGTTAGTACCACACCTCATGTAGCCTAGCCCATAGTCCTATATGTTTTAATAAGGTTAGTATCACACCTCATGTAGCCTAGCCCATAGACCTATATGTTTTAATAAGGTAAGTATCACACCTCATGTAGCCTAGCCCATAGGCCTATATGTTTTAATAAGGTTAGTATCACACCTCATGTAGCCTAGCCCATAGTCCTATAAGGTTAGTATCACACCTCATGTAGCCTAGTCCATAGTCCTATATGTTTTAATAAGGTTAGTATCACACCTCATGTAGCCTAGCCCATAGTCCTATAAGGTTAGTATCACACCTCATGTAGCCTAGTCCATAGTCCTATATGTTTTAATAAGGTTAGTATCACACCTCATGTAGCCTAGCCCATAGTCCTATATGTTTTAATAAGGTTAGTATCACACCTCATGTAGCCTAGCCCATAGTCCTATATGTTTTAATAAGGTTAGTATCACACCTCATGTAGCCTAGCTCATAGTCCTATAGGTTTTAATAAGGTTAGTATCACACCTCATGTAGCCTAGTCCATAGTCCTATATGTTTTAATAAGGTTAGTATCACACCTCATGTAGCCTAGTCCATAGTCCTATATGTTTTAATAAGGTTAGTATCACACCTCATGTAGCCTAGCCCATAGTCCTATATGTTTTAATAAGGTTATTATCACACCTCATGTAGCCTAGCCCATAGTCCTATATGTTTTAATAAGGTTATTATCACACCTCATGTAGCCTAGCCCATTGGCCTATATGTTTTAACAAGGTTAGTATCAGTTGAACAGTGATTCCTCGACACGGTGGGTGCGGTGGCCGGGTGTTAAGAAGTGACCTTTGCCTCCCGAGCACATTGGGGAGTTGCAGCAATGAGACAAGATTGAAAGTAGGGCGATAAAGGCCGTAAAAATGTAAATAAATTATAATTATTATATTCAGCTCAAGGGCACAATGGCCGCAAAAGGCCAATTTTTTTTTAGGGGGCATTACGGCCAAACAAAGGGCATGTCGCACGGGAAATTTGAGGCTTATTACCAAGTACTTGTCAAATTGTGAATGAGAGACTGATGTAGTGTGTACAGCCTGTGCAAAAAAACTAAGTAGAACTCATGTCTTTCAAGAAACTTTTTTCAAAGCATCATGCTTTAGAACGTTAGAACGTATTACAAATCAAAACATATAGCCCAACGTTTGTGTACCACAACTAAAGTTGAATAAATTACTCTAAATTAAGCATATAGGAGAGTGAGTACCTGTTCTCTATTAACTGCTCAACACAGAATAGCAGCATGTGAACACTCCCACAAATCATTTGGAGAAAATATCCTTTCTATTTTATTCAGCTTTGTTACATTTTATTCTTCATACTATAAAATAATTAAATAATACCTTGGAATTCTAAGCAAATCTTGTCTGCTAAATGAACTAGTGTCGCCCACAGCCATTTGGCATAGCCAGATCAGGGCCTAAAATAAGGACAACTCAGAGTGGCTGGGTACTATGGCACCCAGCCAGGCAACTTCAGGCTTTTTCCAGACAGGCTGCCAGTTTCAGGGTCAACCACACCTGGTAATGACTCCAGTACCACTACTGATCTACACTGTCTTGGTGCAGAGCGCTACACTGTCTTGGTGCAGAGCGCTACACTGTCTTGGTGCAGAGCGCTACACTGTCTTGGTGCAGAGCGCTACACTGTCTTGGTGCTGTGTGTGCAGAGCGCTACACTGTCTTGGTGCAGAGCGCTACACTGTCTTGGTGCTGTGTGTGCAGAGCGCTACACTGTCTTGGTGCTGTGTGTGCAGAGCGCTACACTGTCTTGGTGCTGTGTGTGCAGAGCGCTACACTGTCTTGGTGCAGAGCGCTACACTGTCTTGGTGCTGTGTGTGCAGAGCGCTACACTGTCTTGGTGCTGTGTGTGCAGAGCGCTACACTGTCTTGGTGCTGTGTGTGCAGAGCGCTACACTGTCTTGGTGCAGAGCGCTACACTGTCTTGGTGCAGAGCGCTACACTGTCTTGGTGCAGAGCGCTACACTGTCTTGGTGCAGAGCGCTACACTGTCTTGGTGCTGTGTGTGCAGAGCGCTACACTGTCTTGGTGCAGAGCGCTACACTGTCTTGGTGCTGTGTGTGCAGAGCGCTACACTGTCCACTACATATCTACAATACATTATCACACCAATACAACACATTATTAAACCACTACTCTTGATTGGCCTGCAGAGCCCTGACCTGAACCCCATCGAACACCTCTGGGATGAATTGGAATTCCGACTGCGAGCCAGGCCTAATCACCCAACATCAGTTCCCGACCTCACTAATACCCATGGCTGAATGGAAGCAAGTCCCCGCAGCAATGTTCCAACATCTAGTGGAAAGCCTTCCCAGAAGAGTGGAGGCTGTTATAGCAGCAAAGGGGGGGACCAACTCCATATTAATACCCATGATTTTGGAATGAGACCAAAACTATCTACAATCCCAATTGTCTAATATCACAATATTAAAACATTACTATGTACATGTGTGTAGTGTGTGTGTGTGTGTGTGTGTGTGTGTGTGTGTGTGTGTGTGTGTGTGTGTGTGTGTGCGTGCGTGCCTGTGTGTGCGCCTGTGTGTGTGTGTGTGTGTGTGTGTGTCTTCACAATCTGCGTTGTTCCATAAGGTGTATTTTTCTGTTTTTTAAATTTTATTTTACTACTCGCTTGAGTTACCTGATGTGGAATAGAGTTCCATGTAGTCAAGGCTCTATGTTGTACTGTGTGTTTCCCCAGAGTCTGTTCTGGACTTGAGGACTGTAAAGAGACCCCTAGTGGCTTGTCTTGCGGGGTGGGTGGTATGCATGGGTGTCTGAGCTGTGCACTAGCCGTTTAAACACAGACAGATCGGTGCTTTCAACATGTCAATACCCTCTCACAAAAGACATGTAGTGATGCAGTCTATCTCTCCTCTCTAGTTTGAGATTGACATGCAGAGTTCATGCCAACACAAGCAGACAAAAGGCCCAACGGCTTTTTGAGTTAAGCTAATTCTCTTCATTAGGACCTCCGTCGCCCTCCTGTCAATTGAATTAGTGTACAGTGTCAATATTGCCTACAGTATTGACTACAGTACAGCCTACAGTATTGACTACAGTACAGCCTACAGTATTGACTACAGTAACTGACAGGACCACGACGGAAATAGAGATGGAGGTTTTGTTGACATGGTTTCCGATGTGGGAGGTTTATACTAACATCACTGTTGGAAATCAAATGCCAAACTAGAAGCAAGAAGAAATAGATTGTTAAAGTGTCTTATTGACATTGGTCGCATGTTGTGTTTGTCTGCTAGCTCGGGGTTAACAAATGTTATGTGTGACCAGTCTAGCCTGCGGATAAGAACAACACAGTGGGAAAAAGGCCTATTGTGGTCTATCCTCAGTCATTTTAAAATGTCTTGTTCTCTGTTCATTAGTAACTTATGTTGTAGTGCACATGATGCTTGCTGAACTATATGTTGTACACTACAAAGTATTACCGGAGATTTGGTAAAGGTTTGTACTACAGTAGTTCCAATTTAATACCATCAAGATGGATTTGATTTGGATTGATATTTGAATGAGCATCAAGTAACATTTTCGGGACAAACACCTAAATATCAGGCTATACATTGGAACAGGGACAAACAGAAAAGACCTAAATACCAGGCTATACAACGAACAAGACAAACAGAAAACACCTAAATACCAGGCTATACATCGAACAAGAGACAGAAAACACCTAAATACCAGGCTATACATCGAACAGGACAAACAGAAAAGACCTAAATACCAGGCTATACATCGAACAAGACAAACAGAAAAGACCTAAATACCAGGCTATACAACGAACAGGGACAAACAGAAAAGACCTAAATACCAGGCTATACAACGAACAGGGACAAACAGAAAACACCTAAATACCAGGCTATACATTGGAACAGGGACAAACAGAAAATACCTAAATACCAGGCTATACAACGAACAGGACAAACAGAAAAGACCTAAATACCAGGCTATACAACGAACAGGACAAACAGAAAAGACCTAAATACCAGGCTATACAACGAACAGGACAAACAGAAAACACCTAAATACCAGGCTATACAACGAACAAGACAGACAGAAAACACCTAAATACCAGGCTATACATCGAACAGGACAAACAGAAAAGACCTAAATACCAGGCTATACATCGAACAAGACAAACAGAAAATACCTAAATACCAGGCTATACATCGAACAAGACAAACAGAAAATACCTAAATACCAGGCTATACAACGAACAGGGACAAACAGAAAAGACCTAAATACCAGGCTATACAACGAACAGGGACAAACAGAAAAGACCTAAATACCAGGCTATACATCGAACAGGACAAACAGAAAAGACCTAAATACCAGGCTATACATCGAACAGGACAAACAGAAAAGACCTAAATACCAGGCTATACAACGAACAGGACAAACAGAAAAGACCTAAATACCAGGCTATACAACGAACAGGACAAACAGAAAACACCTAAATACCAGGCTATACAACGAACAGGACAAACAGAAAATACCTAAATACCAGGCTATACAACGAACAGGACAAACAGAAAACACCTAAATACCAGGCTATACAACGAACAGGACAAACAGAAAATACCTAAATACCAGGCTATACAACGAACAGGGACAAACAGAAAAGACCTAAATACCAGGCTATACATCGAACAGGGACAAACAGAAAAGACCTAAATACCAGGCTATACAACGAACAAGACAAACAGAAAAGACCTAAATACCAGGCTATACAACGAACAGGGACAAACAGAAAAGACCTAAATACCAGGCTATACAACGAACAGGGACAAACAGAAAACACCTAAATACCAGGCTATACATTGGAACAGGGACAAACAGAAAATACCTAAATACCAGGCTATACAACGAACAGGACAAACAGAAAAGACCTAAATACCAGGCTATACAACGAACAGGACAAACAGAAAAGACCTAAATACCAGGCTATACAACGAACAGGACAAACAGAAAACACCTAAATACCAGGCTATACAACGAACAAGACAGACAGAAAACACCTAAATACCAGGCTATACATCGAACAGGACAAACAGAAAAGACCTAAATACCAGGCTATACATCGAACAAGACAAACAGAAAATACCTAAATACCAGGCTATACATCGAACAAGACAAACAGAAAATACCTAAATACCAGGCTATACAACGAACAGGGACAAACAGAAAAGACCTAAATACCAGGCTATACAACGAACAGGGACAAACAGAAAAGACCTAAATACCAGGCTATACATCGAACAGGACAAACAGAAAAGACCTAAATACCAGGCTATACATCGAACAGGACAAACAGAAAAGACCTAAATACCAGGCTATACAACGAACAGGACAAACAGAAAAGACCTAAATACCAGGCTATACAACGAACAAGACAAACAGAAAACACCTAAATACCAGGCTATACAACGAACAGGACAAACAGAAAATACCTAAATACCAGGCTATACAACGAACAGGACAAACAGAAAACACCTAAATACCAGGCTATACAACGAACAGGACAAACAGAAAATACCTAAATACCAGGCTATACAACGAACAGGGACAAACAGAAAAGACCTAAATACCAGGCTATACATCGAACAGGGACAAACAGAAAAGACCTAAATACCAGGCTATACAACGAACAAGACAAACAGAAAACACCTAAATACCAGGCTATACATCGAACAGGACAAACAGAAAAGACCTAAATACCAGGCTATACATCGAACAGGACAAACAGAAAAGAACTAAATACCAGGCTATACAACGAACAGGACAAACAGAAAACACCTAAATACCAGGCTATACAACGAACAGGACAAACAGAAAACACCTAAATGCCAGGCTATACAACGAACAGGACAAACAGAATCATAGATAAAATAATCCACTGATTCAAAGGAGCCGTTGCCCCAGTTCAGTTTCCACGTCCAACTACAGTAATATCAGATATCCACTGTACAATACAATATACACTGAGTGTACAAAACATTAGGAACACCTTATTGAAGTCCCTTGTTAAATCCACTTCAATCAGTGTAGATGAAGGAGAGGAGACATGTGGTTAAAGAAGGATTTTAAAGCCTTGAGAAAACTGAGACATGGATTGTGTATGTGTGCCATTCAGAAGGTGAACGGGCAAGACAAAAGATTGAAGTGCCTTTGAACGGGGTATGGTAGTAGGTGCCAGGGACACCGGTTTGAGTGTGTCAAGAACTGCAACGTTGCTGGGGTTTTCACGCTCAACAGCTTTCCTGTGTATCAAGAATGGTCCACCACCCAAAGGACATCCAGCCAACTTGACTCAACTGTAGGAAGCATTGGATGGGCCAACATCCCTGTGGAACGCTTTCGACACCTCGTAGAGTCCATGTCCCGACGAATTGAGGCTGTTCTGAGGGCAAAAGGGGGTGTGCAACTCAATATAAGGAAGGTGTTCCTAATGTTTTGTACACTCAGTGTAGATACGCAGTACTGTGTATGTGTATCGTCATGGACAGTGTACAGAAATGTTTCTGTATATTCCTATCATG
The DNA here is from genome assembly GCF_045679555.1 of Salvelinus alpinus. NCBI lineage: Eukaryota > Metazoa > Chordata > Actinopteri > Salmoniformes > Salmonidae > Salvelinus > Salvelinus alpinus. Next base: position 116,619,651 of record NC_092086.1, on the reverse strand, counting down.
TGAATGTTGGCAGATGTCTGTTAGTTCCCTGGGAGGGACCGACCGGCTGAACGAGTGACCACGCTACTGAGCAACACAACATGATTAGGCAGATTGGCCTTCACAGATGTCTGTTAGTTCCCGGGGAGGGACCGACCGGCTGAACGAGGGACCACGCTACTGAGCAACACAACATGATTAGGCAGATTGGAGGATTGGCCTTCACAGATGTCTGTTAGTTCCCGGGGAGGGACCGACCGGCTGAACGAGGGACCACGCTACTGAGCAACACAACATGATTAGGCAGATTGGAGGATTGGCCTTCACAGATGTCTGTTAGTTCCCGGGGAGGGACCGACCGGCTGAACGAGGGACCACGCTACTGAGCAACACAACACGATTAGGCAGATTGGAGGATTGGCCTTCACAGATGTCTGTTAGTTCCCGGGGAGGGACCGACCGGCTGAACGAGGGACCACGCTACTGATCAACACAACATGATTAGGCAGATTGGAGGATTGGCCTTCACAGATGTCTGTTAGTTCCCGGGGAGGGACCGACCGGCTGAACGAGGGACCACGCTACTGAGCAACACAACACGATTAGGCAGATTGGAGGATTGGCCTTCACAGATGTCTGTTAGTTCCCGGGGAGGGACCGACCGGCTGAACGAGGGACCACGCTACTGATCAACACAACATGATTAGGCAGATTGGAGGATTGGCCTTCACTTCTATTTAAAGCTGCTGCATGACAACACAGACTGATGATTATCTTAATGCTGTGCATTAGGTCAGCTAACACTACAAATGTTTTCTGACCTACTCTCTAGACCCCCAATCCCCTGGTCCCTAACTCCTAGACACTATGTAGATGTGAGAGGATTTGACAGTTTGAACAGTACAGTAGGACCTTCTCTGTGCCCTCTGAAAAGGACAGGTTTAATGTTGACCTTAGACTATAGCCCACCCATCCAACCCAACCGATAGATAACCCCATGAATTGACAACAACTCAGATGAACATGAGGTTAAATAACAATGGTGTAGCAGAAGCCTGCAGGCCTACACATAACAGCAGTGTTACAGCAGTAGCTTGTAGCACTACACATAACAGCAGTAGCTTGTAGGCCTACACATAGCAGCAGTGTTACAGCAGTAGCTTGTAGTCCTACACATAACAGCAGTAGCTTGTAGGTCTACACATAACAGCAGTGTTACAGCAGTAGCTTGTAGGCCTACACATAACAGCAGTGTTACAGCAGTAGCTTGTAGGCCTACACATAACAGCAGTAGCTTTTAGGCCTACACATAACAGCAGTGTTACAGCAGTAGCTTGTAGGCCTACACATAACAGCAGTAGCTTGTAGGCCAACACATAACGGCAGTAGCTTGTAGGCCTACACATAACAGCAGTAGCTTGTAGGTCTACACATAACAGCAGTGTTACAGCAGTAGCTTGTAGCCTACACATAACAGTAGTAGCTTGTAGGCCTACACATAACAGCAGTGTTACAGCAGTAGCTTGTAGGCCTACACAACAGCAGCAGCTTGTAGGCCTACACATAACAGCAGCAGCTTGTAGGCCTACACATAACAGCAGTAGCTTGTAGGCCTACACATAACAGCAGTAGCTTGTAGGCCTACACATAACAGCAGTAGCTGGTAGGCATACACATAACAGCAGTAGCTGGTAGGCATACACATAACAGCAGTGTTACAGCAGTAGCTTGTAGGCCTACACATAACAGCAGCAGCTTGTAGACCTACACATAACAGCAGTAGCCTGTAGGCCTACACATAACAGCAGTAGCCTGTAGGCCTACACACAACAGCAGTAGCTTGTAGGCCTACACATAACAGCAGTGTTACAGCAGTAGCTTGTAGACCTACACACAACAGCAGTAGCTTGTAGACCTACACATAACAGCAGTAGCTTTTAGGCCTACACATAACAGCAGTGTTACAGCAGTAGCTTGTAGGCCTACACATAACAGCAGTAGCTTGTAGACCTACACATAACAGCAGTGTTACAGCAGTAGCTTGTAGACCTACACATAACAGCAGTAGCTTGCAGTCCTACACATAACAGCAGTGTTACAGCAGTAGCAGATACACGTCAGCTACAAAAGGCAGGGGTTTAACAGGACTTAAAACTACTCCCAACAAGCTATTTCACAGTAGAGATACACAGCAAAAAAACCTTTGTGGACATTTCCTAGGGCTGTGTCTGGTATGGCAACCTATTTATTCCTATTTAAAACATGTTATGGAAGATCAACATGGAGTAAGTGGAGTATGGAGGAAGGATGTTTGACGTGTAAGCCTAATTGGCTCTAAAAAGAGCAGGATCTGCAGTACTCAGAAACAGTCTACTAGCCATTTTATGCTGTGAATAGAAATAATACTACTACTTGAGCTGTGGCCACTACCAGTAGTAGTGGACTGGATACTGTAACCACAGCAAAGGCCCCTGCCTAGGAAACACATGTCAACTCAATGCTGGCCTCAGGCCTGTATCTATTTCAGTAGCATTCTGTTCAGCCCAATGGACACTCCACTGTAAAACACTGTCAAAACGTCAGGAGCCTAAATGACAGAGCTCAAACATGGTGAGTTGGTTTTAAAAGTCAAGTGGAAGGAGGGAAAAGTGGTTTGATTCAACAACAAAAAAATTAAATCTGAAACTAAAATGAATTTCCAGGTGCGTGGCTGTATGAAGTTCCTTTACTGTACACGACTCTCTAGCACTGAACAAATACAAAACATTGATGAACGACTAACTCAAACCCCAGCCAAATCGAACAGTAATGGTTTCTATTGGAGATTGACAACTACTGACAATATACTGTCTGTCTGCCCTCCCATCTGTCTGAGGTGCTGGCTCACAACTAGTGCCACTTCCTTCTTGAGCGCCCCTGTGCCTTTCAGAATGATGTCACACCTCTCCTCTCTGACTGAGGGTTATAATAGACCTGTACCACTGGTGTGACCTCTCTCTCTCTCTAACTCTCTCTCCCTCTGACTGAGTAATAGACTTAGAAGAAGCTTAGGTTGACAGCACGTGCTAAAGGCTATACTCTCTTTTTCATGTACATCTTTCCTTCCTCCTTTTATTATTTCGGTAGAAAGGAGAGGTAGCCATACAGGTAATTTCCTGTTAGATAGTCACACCCTAGTTATGCTGATAACAAACAGAAAACAAATACAAACGATAAGCCCATCCGGTTGCTATAGGCCCTTGACAACAGACTTAAAGCAATGTGTCTGACATTTCATAACAAATTGTTTATTTTTTCAGGACGACTTCAAAAATATATTGTAATATTCTGAGATGCATGACAAGTCCACGAAAGACGTGTAACCACAAATATTGACTTTATAATGATATGATGTTTTGTTATTGTTGCAATAACAGACGGTCAGACCTAAAGTGGCAGACAAATAAACAAACAGCCTATAGGACATGCAAAGCTGTATAATAAGACATGAATAACTTTGACACCTACTGTGACTGTCAAAACCACAAAAGAAATTAGGAAGTGAATTACTTTACAGAAGTGTGTCATCATATTTCAATAACAAGATCAATGTCAAATGTGCCAAATCATTGCTGGGTAGAGGAGCTGTGCTCTGTCACATGAAAGACGTGTGAATACCAGTCATTGGAGAATAACCAGAAGGAAACGTTCGAAAGAAACATGGAAACTAGATATTTTCTGATACAAAGTCAACAGATTCTTCTTAAGCAACAGAACGACTGTGAACATGTTTTCAGCCCTAAAGCATCACGCATATTGGTGATAAACAATGACAAAAATCACGTAATGTTGGACTAATGTTCGTTCTCAGCAAGCTCGTCTCGTTACATACAACTATCACTTCGACTAACCGTGAAGCTTGAAAGCCGTACACAATGTTTCCAGTATTATGGCATGCACAGCTGACGACCGAATCATCATCGATATCGGTTCCTAATACGCCGGGTACACTTACTTTTTGAGAGTCCATACCGAGGACCGAAACACAAATATAATCAAATCCAATGCATAGGCAGGCGAAGTTCTCTCCAAAGAGGAAGACGATTACCCCACTGGATGGCGGAGCATAGTGCACGTACATGCGCAGTAGCTTTTTAACCCTCGCCCTCATAAATTAGAGGCAATATACAAAATGTAGACTTGTTGCGCCCTCCACTGGACTAAAGAAGAATGTCTTTGATGTGTTAGTAAACGTTTCATAAGTCAGTGGTCACGAAGGGCAGGGTTTTGCAGAGGGATTCCACTTCTCAGAGATTTCCCCCAAAGTCTCGCGGTAATGGTTGGTTGCTGTGGTAACGTCAAAAGAAGTGTACTCGTAGCTTGATTGCTACAACAAAAATACAAACAATCAATTTACAGTCAATCATATTGAGCGGTTTGACACCTATACAAAACACGAGGTAAGTCGGTACACTTATATTATGCATTATAGCTACCTTGAAGTTGTCGACACAAGAGACAACGGTTTCATTAGCAAACTAGCTAGCAACATCCAGCTAACATTAGCCTAGCTAGCTAACACGTTACTAGTAACTAAGCTAACTAACGGTACATCGCTCGGAAATGCACCATGCCTCTGTTTAGTTTAGCTTTGCTAACGTTACTCCAGGCAGTTGCTTGTCGTTGAAAGACTGATTTTCTCCTGCAGGATTTTGTGGTGAGAAGAGAAACCAGTGAAGAGATGGCGAGCCAGAGGCCACCGTCAGGTAGACCGATGAGTCGGGGGTCTCTAGTACCAGGGACTGGGAGACCTCCAACTACCATCAGACCTCCACCCACAGCCATTAGGGTCGGAACTGGGGTAAAGCCAAGTCACAGTTTTTATGTTTTCTTGCAGATTCCTGACTAACTATCATCACCCTTTACACACCTTCTGTAGCGTATGGACATACAGTACAGTTCCTAATGAAAGTCTACACACCCTATTTTGCTGGCTTAAAATTAAATCTAAAAAGGGATTAAAATTGAAAATGTTTCCCTACAGATCTACACATCCTGCGCCACGTTGTCAAAGTAAAAGAAAAAGTAGAGAATATTTTCAAAAAATAAATAAACAAAGATGTCTTCACGCCCCAGAGTTAATACTTGGTGCAAGCACCTTTGGCAGAAAATACAGCTGAAAAAGACTTTGAATACGATCCTACCAACTCTGGACAACTCCAATGGCAACATATATCCATTGTTGTAAAATTTTCTCAAGCTTATTGAGTTTGGTTGAGAATCATTGATGGACAGCAATATTCAAACCTTGTTTCTGATTTTCAAACAGATTTACTGTGCACTCGGGGCTCCAGAGTGGGGCAGTGGTCTAAGACACTGCATCTCAGTACAAGAGGCGTCATTGCAGTACCTGGTTCGAATCCAGGCTGCATCACATTCGTGATTGGGAGTCCCATAGGGCGGGGCACAATTGGCCCGGCGTCGTCTGAGTTTAGCCGGGGTAGGCCGTTATTGTAAATAAGAATTTGTTCTTAACTGACTTGCCTAGTTAAATAAAAAAAAATGTAAAAATCGGGAAAATATTCAGACCCCTTGACTTTCCCACATTTTGTTACATTACAGCCTTATTCTAAAAAGGATGAAATAAAACATGTTCCTCATCAAACGACACACAATACTCCATAATGACAAAGAGAAAACAGGTTCTTCAAAATGTATATAAGTATTCAGACCCATTGCTATGACACTTGAAATTAAGCTCAGGTGCATCCTGTTTCCATTGATCATCCTTGAAATGTTTCTACAACTTGATTGGAGTCCACCTGCGGTAAATGCAATAGATTTGACATGATTTTGAAATGCACACAGCTGTCTATATAAGGTTCCACAGTTGACATTGCATGTCAGAGCAAAAACCAAGCCATGAGGTCAAAGGCAGGATTGTGTCGAGGCATGATCAGGAGAAGGGTAACAAAAATAATTCTGCAGCATTGAAGGTCCGCAAGAACACAGTGGCCTCCATCATTCTTAAATGGTAGAAGTTTGGAACCACCAAGACTCTTCCTAGAGCTGGCCGCCCGACCAAACTGAGCAATCGGTCAGGGAGTGACCAAGAACCCGATGGTCTCTCTGACAGTGCTCCATAGTTCCTCTGTGGAGATGGGAGAATCTTCCAGAAGGACAACCATCTCTGCATCACTCCACCAAGCAGGCCTTTATGGTAGAGGGGCCAGACGGAAGCCACTCCTCAGTAAAAGGCACATGACAGCCCGCTTGGAGTTTGCCAAAAGGCACCTAAAGGACTCTCAGACCATAAGAAACAAGATTCTCTGGTCTGATGAAACCAAGATTGAACTCTTTGGCCTGAATGCCAAGCGTCACGTCTGGAGGAAACCTGGCACCATCCCTACGGTGAAGCATGGTGGTGTCAGCATCATGCTGTTGGGATGTTATTCAGCGGCAGGGACTGGGAGACTAATCAGGATTGAGGGAAAGATGAACGGAGCAAAGTACAGAGAGATCCTTGATGAAAAACCTGCTCCAGAGCGCTCAGGACCACAGAATGGGGCAACTCTAAGCACACAGCCAAGAAAACGCAGGAGTGACTTTGGGACAAGTCTCTGAATGTCCTTGAGTGACCCATCCGGAGCCCGGACCTGAACCCAATTGAACATCTCTGGAGAGACCTGAAAATAGCTGTGCAGCAACGCTCCCTATCCAACCTGACAGAGCTTGAGGATCTGCAGAGAAGAATGGGAGAAACTCCCCAAATACAGGTGTGCCAAACTTGTAGCATCATACCCAGGAAGACTTGAGGCTGTAATCGCTGCCAACGGTGCTTCAACAAAGTGCTAAGTAAAGGGTCTGAATAGTTTTAATTTAGTTTACAGCTGTAATTGCTGCCGAAGGTGTTTCCACCAAGTATTAACTTGTTTGAAAACATACAGTGTCTTGTGAAAGTATTCACCCCCTTTGGTATTTTTCCTATTTTGTTGCCTTAAAACCTGGAATTAAAATAGATTTTGGGGGGGTTTGTCTCATTTGATTTACACAACATACCTACCACTTTGAAGATGCAAAATGTTTTTTATTGTGAAACAAACAAGAAATAAGACAAAAAAAAAACAGAACTTGAGCGTGCATAACTATTCACCTACCCAAAGTCAATACTTTGTAGAGCCACCTTTTGCAGCAATTACAGCTGCAAGTCTCTTTGGGTATGTCTCTATAAGCTTGGCACATCTAGCCACTGGGATTTTTGCCCATTCTTCAAGGCAAAACTGCTCCAGCGCCTTCAAGTTGGAGGGGTTCCTCTGGTGTACAGCAATCTTTACGTTATACCACAGATTCTCAATTGGATTGAGGTCTGGGCTTTGACTAGGCAGTTCCAAGACATTTAAATGTTTCCCCTTAAACCACTCGAGTGTTGCTTTAGCAGTATGCTTAGGGTCATTGTCCTGCTGGAAGGTGAACCTCCATCCCAGTGTCAAATCTCTGGAAAACTGAAACAGGTTTCCCTCAAGAATCTCCCTGTATTTAGCGCCATCCATCATTCCTTCAATTCTGACCAGTTTCCCAGTCCCTGCTGATGAAAAACATCCCCACAGCAATGATGCTGCCACCACAATACTTCACTGTGTGAATGGTGCTCTCGGGGTGATGAGAGGTTTTGGGTTTGTGCCTGACATAGCATTTTCCTTGATGACCAAAAAGCTCAATTTTAGTCTCATCTGACCAGAGTACCTTCTTCCATATGTTTGGGGAGTCTCCCACATGCCTTTTGGCGAACACCAAACATGTTCGCTTATTTTTTTCTTTAGCAATGTGACCACTCTTCCGTAAAGCCCAACTCTGTGGAGTGTACGGCTCAAAGTGGTTCTATGGACAGATACTCCCATCTCCGCTGTGGAGCTTTGCAGCTCCTTCAGGGTTATCTTTGGTCTCTTTCTTGCCTCTCTGATTAATGCCCTCCTTGCCTGGTCCGTGAGTTTTGGTGGGCGGCCCTCTCTTGGCAGGTTTGTTGTGGTGCCATATTCTTTCCATTTTTTAATAATGTATTTAATGGTGCTCCGTGGGATGTTCAAAGTTTCTGATATTTTTTTATAACCCAACCCTGATCTGTACTTCTCCACAACTTTGTCCCTGACCTCTTTGGAGAGCTCCTTGGTCTTCATGGTGCCGCTTGCTTGGTGGTGCCCCTTGCTTAGTGGTGTTGCAGACTCTGGGGCCTTTCAGAACAGGTGTATATATATACTGAGATCATTTGACAGATCATGTGACACTTAGATTGCACACAGGTGGACTTTATTATGTGACTTCTGAAGGTAATTGGTTGCACCAGATCTTATTTAGGGGCTTCATAGCAAAGGGGGTGAATACATGTGAACCCCCCCCCCCACTTTTACTATTGTTTATTTAAAAAAAAAATTGAAACAAGTAAAAATGTTTCATTTCACTTCACCAATTTGGACTATTTTGTGCATGTCCGTTATATTAAATCCAAATAAAAAATCTATTTAAATTACAGGTTGTAATGCAACAAAATAGGAAAAACACCAAGGGGATGAATCCTTTTGCAAGGCACTGTATGCATTCAAGATATCTTCGTTAAAAAAAAAACAATTAAATTAATTTTGAAAATGTTCTATACTTTTTCTTTCACTTTGGAAATGTGGAGCAGGTTGTGAAGATCAGAAGAAGAAAAAAGTTATCCTTTTTAGATTTCAATTTAAGGCAGGAAAATGTGACAATTGCAAGGCGTCTGTAAGACTTTCACATGGCACTGTAGCAGGGTTCTCCCCAAAGAATGTAAGAGGGGGGCTGCTCCACCTTGTGGACTGGCTGCGCCACTGTTCTAACATCATCTGTTTTAAGGCCATTTGTTGCTCTAGATTGCAGGAAATGGCAGTTACAGGTGTTTTAAAAAATAAATAAAAATTCTCTGAGTCTAAGGGGGGTCACCTTCAGGCCTACCCCTCCCTCCGCTGTACTTAGCAGTACCACCTTGTTAAAAAATCCTGGGACAACCCTGTGTAGCTATATGCTTAGAGATGATTTAAAGTAGATAGGTAGTACATTATGTATGCTAGCTATTTAAAATCATTTATAAATTGTAGCTCCTTTCTAGTTTGTTTTTAAAAGTGGAATCTAAGCAGCATTTCTAGTTGAATAATGTGTTGTGTGTAATGTGTAGATTGTTCCGGGTACTGGGCGTCCTGGAACCAGAGGAGGAGCCCTCGGGACCCCTGGTGTTCTCTCTGCTCAAATTAAAGTGGCAGACCGGCCAGTCACCCAGCAGGGCCTGAGCGGCATGAAGACTGGCATGAAGGGTACAGTATTATTATTGACCTGTATTATACACCCGTATTATACACCTGTATTGTTGACCTGTATTATTTACCCGTATTAACCACCTGAATTATACACCTGTATTATTCACACATATTATACACACGTATTATTGACCTGTATTATAAACCCGCATTATTCACCCGTTATTTTGACCTGGATTATACACCCGTATTACACACCCGTATTATTGACCTGTATTTTTCGCCCATATTATAAACCTGTGTTATTCACCCATATTATAAACCCGTATTATACACCCGTATTATAAACCTGTGTTATTCACCCATATTATAAACCCGTATTATACACCCGTATTATAAACCTGTGTTATTCACCCATATTATACACCCGTATTATAAACCTGTATTATTGACCTGTATTTTTCACCCATATTATTCACCCATATTATACACCCGTATTATTCACCCATATTATACACCCGTATTATTCACCCATATTATACACCCGTATTATTCACCCATATTATACACCCGTATTATACACCCGTATTATTCACCCATATTGTACACCCGTATTATTCACCCATATTATACACCCGTATTATACACCCATATTATACACCCGTATTATACACCCATATTATACACCCGTATTATTCACCCATATTATACACCCGTATTATTCACCCATATTATAAACCCATATTATACACCCGTATTATTCACCCATATTATACACCCGTATTATACACCCATATTATACACCCGTATTATACACCCATATTATACACCCGTATTATACACCCGTATTATTCACCCATATTATAAACCCATATTATACACCCATATTATACACCCATATTATACACCCGTATTATTCACCCATATTATACACCCATATTATACACCCGTATTATTCACCCATATTATACACCCGTATTATACACCCGTATTATACACCCGTATTATTCACCCGTATTATACACCCGTATTATTCACCCATATTATACACCCGTATTATACACCCGTATTATTCACCCATATTATACACCCGTATTATACACCCGTATTATTCACCCGTATTATACACCCGTATTATACACCCATATTATACACCCGTATTATACACCCGTATTATTCACCCGTATTATTCACCCGTATTATACACCCGTATTATTCACCCGTATTATTCACCCGTATTATTCACCCGTATTATTCACCCGTATTATTCACCCGTATTATTCACCCGTATTATTCACCCGTATTATACACCCGTATTATTCACCCGTATTATACACCCGTATTATTCACCCGTATTATTCACCCGTATTATTCACCCGTATTATTCACCCGTATTATACACCCGTATTATTCACCCGTATTATTCACCCGTATTATTCACCCGTATTATTCACCCGTATTATACACCCATATTATTCACCCGTATTATTCACCCGTATTATTCACCCATATTATACACCCGTATTATTCACCTGTATTATACACCCGTATTGTACACCTGTTATATACACTGAGTGTACAAAACATTATATTGTGTTGCACCCTCCTTTGCCCTCAGAACAGCCTCAGTTCCACAGGGATTCTAGCCCATGTTGACTAAAAGATGTTCCCTCTATGGCCAATACATAGCATCAGAAATCCAGGGTTTAAATACATTGACTATACAAAACATTAGGAACACCTTCCTAATATTGAGTTCCCAACCTCCCCCCTCCTTTTGCCCTCAGAACAGCCTCAGTTCCACAGGGATTCTGGTTCATGTTGACTAAAATATGTTTCCACAGTTGTGTCCAGTTGGCTGGATGTCCTTTGGACGATGGACCATTCTAGATACACACAGGACACTGTTGAGTGTAGAAAAACCCAGCAACCTTGCAGTTCTTGACACACTCAACCCGGTGTGCCTGGAACCTACTACCATACCCCGTTCAAAGGCACTTAAATATTTTGTCTTGCCCGTTCACCCTCTGAATGGCACACATACACAATCCATGTCTCAAGGCTTAAAAATCCTTCTTTAACCCGTCTCCTCCCCTTCATCTACACTAATTGAACTGGATTTAACAGGTGACTTCAATTGAGGATCATAACTTTCACCTGGATTCAGCTGAACAGTCTGTATGTCATGGAAAGAGCAGGTGTTCTTAATGTTTTGTACGCTCATTGTATTCACCAGCCATATCTTTCCTCAGACATCAGTCCACGTTAATGTGTGGCACACTCCCCAAAATGTGTTCTTCGCCCCCTCTCTGGTAAAATATATACATACAACAGTTTAGGACCTCCATATAAAAACACAACTTAATGTGATGATTTTGGTATCGAAGTCTTGTCTCACACACAAATTATTTTCTCATCTGTCTGTCATGACATGAGATCTCTCGCTCTTATTTTCCAGGACCTCAGAGGCAGATTCTGGATAAATCCTACTACCTTGGCCTTCTCAGGTAAGGCTGAATAGAAGATATAGAACCACGTGTTGAATACTGTATCGCCATGTGTAATGGTCTTCCTATGTGACTCAACAGGAGTAAGATCAACGAACTGACAACAGAGACCAGCAAACTGCAGAAAGAGATCGACACCTTCAATCAGGAGAACTCTGTTTACCTCTCCTATGAGAAAAGGTAAAGTAATCAGCGAGGAAATACACGATGCACAAATAGGCCTTGGGTTGTTTTGTATCGACAACTCAGAGACACCCTTTTTTTATTTTTTTATCGTCAATTGGTTCTCATGTTTTCATCATCCAAGGTTTATATGGATGGTCTCTAATGGTCCTGTTGTTTTATCCCCTGCAGAGCAGAAGGACTTGCTGGTGAACTGAAGGATCTACAGGGACAACTGGCAGATTACAACATGGTAAAGGGACACACGGGTCTATTTGATGAAGACGATATGATGTTATTATTTTAGGATGTACTTAACACTGCTGTTACCCCTTTTTTAAATTTAAATTTCAGCTAGTAGACAAGTTGAACACCAACACTGAGATGGAGGATGTCATAAATGACTTCAATATGGTAACTACATTTGGTCACATTTGGTCATTTGGTCATTTAGTGAATTGTCTCCAAGATAGGATACGTTTAGTTCAGTCCTAACCCTGACCATTTGCATACTATGTTTGTGTAGTTGAAAGCACAGAACGACCGAGAGGCTCAAAGTATGGATGTGATATTCACAGAAAGACGAGAGTAAGTACTCAAATATTTATTTAATATGACAAAACCTTAGACGACCTACACCAGGGGTCTCCAACCTTTTCTAACATGAGAGCTACTTTAAAAAAAAAAATGAGCATGTCGTGAGCAACTCATTTTCTAGCTTTCAAATAGGAACATTCTCCTCTTCTCTTCTCCCCTGCAACTCTTTCCTGGGTCCTTGGTGTACAAGAGAAAGTAGTGCACTATGTTGTCAACTCTTCCCCTGGTCCTTAGTGCACTACATTCTCTTGTTCACTAAGGACCAGGGGAAGAGTTGACAACTTAGTGCACTACTTCCTCTTGTACACTAAGGACCAGGGAAGAGTTGACAACATAGTGCACTACTTTCTCTCTCAGGACCAGGGGAAGAGTTGACAACATAGTGCACTACTTTCTCTCTCAGGACCAGGGGAAGAGTTGACAACATAGTGCACTACTTTCTCTTGTACACTAAGGACCAGGGGAAGAGTTGACAACATAGTGCACTACTTTCTCTTGTACACTAAAGACCAGGGGAAGAGTTGACAACATAGTGCACTACTTTCTCTTGTACACTAAAGACCAGGGGAAGAGTTGACAACATAGTGCACTACTTCCTCTAGTACACTAAGGACCAGGGGAAGAGTTGACAACATAGTGCACTACTTTCTCTTGTACACTAAAGACCAGGTGAAGAGTTGACAACATAGTGCACTATGTTCTCTTGTACATTAAATACCAGGGGAAGAGTTGACAACATAGTGCACTACTTTCTCTTGAACACTATGTTGTCAACTCTTCCCCTGGTCCTTAGTGACCTCCACTATATTTGACCTGTTGGAGACCCCTGACCTCCACTATATTTGACCTGTTGGAGACCCCTGACCTCCACTATATTTGACCTGTTGGAGACCCCTGACCTCCACTATGTTTGACCTGTTGGAGACCCCTGACCTCCACTATATTTGACCTGTTGGAGACCCAGTAGTCACCAGTTGGTCCTCAGTCCCAGCTCCTCCAGTAGTCAACAGTTGGTCCTCAGTCCCAGCTCCTCCAGTAGTCACCAGTTGGTCCTCAGTCCCAGCTCCTCCAGTAGTCACCAGTTGGTCCTGAGTCCCAGCTCCTCCAGTAGTCACCAGTTGGTCCTGAGTCCCAGCTCCTCCAGTAGTCACCAGTTGGTCCTGAGTCCCAGCTCCTCCAGTAGTCAACAGTTGGTCCTCAGTCCCAGCTCCTCCAGTAGTCACCAGTTGGTTCTCAGTCCCAGCTCCTCCAGTAGTCACCAGTTGGTCCTCAGTCCCAGCTCCTCCAGTAGTCACCAGTTGGTCCTCAGTCCCAGCTCCTCCAGTAGTCACCAGTTGGTCCTCAGTCCCAGCTCCTCCAGTAGTCACCAGTTGGTCCTCAGTCCCAGCTCCTCCAGTAGTCACCAGTTGGTCCTCAGTCCCAGCTCCTCCAGTAGTCACCAGTTGGTCCTCAGTCCCAGCTCCTCCAGTAGTCAGCAGTCCCAGCTCCTCCAGTAGTCAGCAGTCCCAGCTCCTCCAGTAGTCACCAGTTGGTTCTCAGTCCCAGCTCCTCCAGTAGTCACCAGTTGGTCCTCAGTCCCAGCTCCTCCAGTAGTCAACAGTTGGTCCTCAGCCACAACAATACAAAGTACAAAAGGATTTTTCAAAGAGTTGTTTGGTCTCTCTGTAAGGAGTTGTCACATATTTATGCCTCAAGACTCCAGCTTTAAAGAAGAAGAATGTTGGAATAATGTATCTAAGAAAAGCATGCAAGGCGGGAGCTTCTTATCTTTCAGCGTGTCTCTACTTGTTCTGTCTGTTACTTCTTATCTTTCAGCGTGTCTCTACTTGTTCTGTCTGTTACTTCTTATCTTTCAGCGTGTCTCTACTTGTTCTGTCTGTTACTTCTTATCTTTCAGCGTGTCTCTACTTGTTCTGTCTGTTACTTCTTATCTTTCAGCGTGTCTCTACTTGTTCTGTCTGTTACTTCTTATCTTTCAGTGTGTCTCTACTTGTTCTGTCTGTTACTTCTTATCTTTCAGCGTGTCTCTACTTGTTCTGTCTGTTACTTCTTATCTTTCAGCGTGTCTCTGCTTGTTCTGTCTGTTACTTCTTATCTTTCAGCGTGTCTCTACTTGTTCTGTCTGTTGCTTCTTATCTTTCAGTGTGTTTTTGCTTGTTCTTTCTGTTACTTCTTATCTTTCAGCGTGTCTACTTGTTCTGTCTGTTACTTCTTATCTTTCAGCGTGTCTCTACTTGTTCTGTCTGTTACTTCTTATCTTTCAGTGTGTCTCTACTTCTTTCTATAGGAAGGAGGAGATGATCCTACCTCTGGTTTCTATAGGAAGGAAGACGTTATCCTACCTCTGGTTTCTATAGGAAGGAAGACGTTATCCTACCTCTGGTTTCTATAGGAAGGAAGACGTTATCCTACCTCTGGTTTCTATAGGAAGGAAGACATTATCCTACCTCTGGTTTCTATAGGAAGGAAGACATTATCCTACCTCTGGTTTCTATAGGAAGGAAGACGTTATCCTACCTCTGGTTTCTATAGGAAGGAAGACATTATCCTACCTCTGGTTTCTATAGGAAGGAAGACATTATCCTACCTCTGGTTTCTATAGGAAGGAAGACATTATCCTACCTCTGGTTTCTATAGGAAGGAGGAGATGATCCTACCTCTGCTTTCTTTAGGAAGGAGGAGATGATCCGTGCGGTGGAGGAGGAGATGGAGAGGGAGAAGCAGGCCGCTGATGACATCATCAAAAAGATGTCTCCAGACAAACAGGACCAGTACGCTGCCATGAAGGCCAGCAACGACGAGCTGCTACAGGTCAGAGCTGATTCAGGATCCGTTTGGTGTTTTAGAGCTTAATGAATGAGATGCCTTTTAGAAAGTATTCACACCCCTCGACTTGTTCCCCCTCGACTTGTTCCCCCTCGACTTGTTCCCCCTCGACTTGTTCCCCCTCGACTTGTTCCCCCTCGACTTGTTCCCCCTCGACTTGTTCCCCCTCGACTTGTTCCTCCTCGACTTGTTCCCCCTCGACTTGTTCCTCCTCGACTTGTTCCCCCTCGACTTGTTCCCCCTTGACTTGTTCCCCCTTGACTTGTTCCCCCTTGACTTGTTCCCCCTTGACTTGTTCCCCCTTGACTTGTTCCCCCTTGACTTGTTCCCCCTTGACTTGTTCCCCCTTGACTTGTTCCCCCTCGACTTGTTCCCCCTCGACTTGTTCCCCCTCGACTTGTTCCCCCTTGACTTGTTCCCCCTTGACTTATTCCACATTTTGTTGTGTTACAGCCTGAATTCAACATTTTATTCACTAGATTTTTGTCCCAACTCATATATACACAATACGCCATAATGGCAAAGTAAAAAAATATATATATCTATTTTTTTGAAAATGTATTGAAAATGAAATACAGAAATATCTCATTCACCTAAGTATTCACACCCCTGAGTAAATACGTGTTAGAATCCCCTTTGTCAGCGATTACAGCTGTGAGTCTTTCTCTCTAAGAGCTTTGCACACCTGTATTGTATAATATTTTCACCTTATTCTCAAAAAAGTCAAGCTCTGTCAAGTTGGTTCTTGATTATTGCTAGACAGCCATCTTCAAGTCTTGACATAGATTTTCAAACCGATTTAAGTCAAAACCGTAACTAGGACACTCGGGAACATTCAATGTCGTCGAGGTAACCAACTCCAGTGTATATTTAGCCTTGTGTTTTAGGTTGTTGTCCTGCTGATGGGTGTACTGTGTGTAGGCCAGTGACAAGAAATTCAGGCTGTAATAACAAAATGTGTTATAAGTCAAGGAGTGTGAAGGCACTGTATGTGGAGGAGAGAGGGGAGGGGGACACCTGATCCTAGATCAGCACTGCTACTTTGAGATACTTTATGAATAGATGGGAGGATGTGACCCTGTGACGTGACTGTAGACTCCAATGTCTACTTACCGCCTTAGATAGGAGTCTACAGCCACGCCACGGGGCAATGGAGGATGGGAGTCCTTCGGTTAAAGAAGAGACTCTGGGCTTATTGAACGTTTGTCACGATGAGTTAGTGATGTGTCACGTGGTGGTCAACTCTATGTGCTCTGCTCTGGAACTGAACAGTTACTTTAGCTACCCCATCAGACAGGAGTAGCTACCCTATCAGACAGCAGACAGCAGTAGCTACCCCATCAGACAGCGGTAGCTACCCTATCAGACAGGAGTAGCTACCCTATCAGCAGTAGCTACCCCATCAGACAGCGGTAGCTACCCTATCAGACAGCAGTAGCTACCCCATCAGACAGCAGTAGCTACCCCATCAGACAGCGGTAGCTACCCCATCAGACAGCGGTAGCTACCCCATCAGACAGCAGTAGCTACCCCATCAGACAGCAGTAGCTACCCCATCAGACAGCAGTAGCTACCCCATCAGACAGCAGTAGCTACCCTATCAGACAGCAGTAGCTACCCCATCAGACAGCAGTAGCTACCCCATCAGACAGCAGTAGCTACCCCATCAGACAGCAGTAGCTACCCCATCAGACAGCAGTAGCTACCCCATCAGACAGCAGTAGCTACCCCATCAGACAGCAGTAGCTACCCTATCAGACAGCAGTAGCTACCCCATCAGACAGCAGTAGCTACCCCATCAGACAGCAGTAGCTACCCCATCAGACAGCGGTAGCTACCCCATCAGACAGCAGTAGCTACCCCATCAGACAGCAGTAGCTACCCTATCAGACAGCAGTAGCTACCCCATCAGACAGCAGTAGCTACCCCATCAGACAGCAGTAGCTACCCCATCAGACAGCAGTAGCTACCCCATCAGACAGCAGTAGCTACCCCATCAGACAGCAGTAGCTACCCTATCAGACAGCAGTAGCTACCCCATCAGACAGCAGTAGCTACCCTATCAGACAGCAGTAGCTACCCTATCAGA
The DNA here is from genome assembly GCF_045679555.1 of Salvelinus alpinus. NCBI lineage: Eukaryota > Metazoa > Chordata > Actinopteri > Salmoniformes > Salmonidae > Salvelinus > Salvelinus alpinus. The sequence goes on along the minus strand of NC_092086.1, from coordinate 116,602,240 downwards.
CAGCAGTAGCTACCCCATCAGACAGCGGTAGCTACCCCATCAGACAGGAGTAGCTACCCCATCAGACAGCAGTAGCTACCCCATCAGACAGCAGTAGCTACCCCATCAGACAGCAGTAGCTACCCCATCAGACAGCAGTAGCTACCCCATCAGACAGCAGTAGCTACCCCATCAGACAGCAGTAGCTACCCTATCAGACAGCAGTAGCTACCCCATCAGACAGCAGTAGCTACCCCATCAGACAGGAGTAGCTACCCCATCAGACAGGAGTAGCTGCCCCATCAGACAGCAGTAGCTGCCCCATCAGACAGCAGTAGCTGCCCCATCAGACAGCAGTAGCTGCCCCATCAGACAGCAGTAGCTGCCCCATCAGACAGCAGTAGCTGCCCCATCAGACAGCAGTAGCTACCCCATCAGACAGCAGACAGCAGTAGCTGCCCCATCAGACAGCAGTAGCTACCCCATCAGACAGCGGTAGCTACCCTATCAGACAGCAGTAGCTGCCCCATCTGACAGCGGTAGCTACCCCATCAGACAGCGGTAGCTACCCCATCAGACAGCAGTAGCTACCCCATCAGACAGCAGTAGCTACCCCATCAGACAGCAGTAGCTACCCTATCAGACAGCAGTAGCTACCCCATCAGACAGGAGTAGCTACCCCATCAGACAGCAGTAGCTACCCCATCAGACAGCGGTAGCTACCCTATCAGACAGCAGTAGCTACCCCATCAGACAGCAGTAGCTACCCCATCAGACAGCAGTAGCTACCCCATCAGACAGCAGTAGCTACCCCATCAGACAGCGGTAGCTACCCCATCAGACAGCGGTAGCTACCCCATCAGACAGCGGTAGCTACCCCATCAGACAGGAGTAGCTACCCCATCAGACAGCAGTAGCTACCCCATCAGACAGCAGTAGCTACCCCATCAGACAGCAGTAGCTACCCCATCAGACAGCGGTAGCTACCCCATCAGACAGCAGTAGCTACCCTATCAGACAGCAGTAGCTACCCCATCAGACAGCAGTAGCTACCCCATCAGACAGCGGTAGCTACCCCATCAGACAGGAGTAGCTACCCCATCAGACAGCAGTAGCTACCCTATCAGACAGCAGTAGCTACCCCATCAGACAGGAGTAGCTACCCCATCAGACAGCAGTAGCTACCCCATCAGACAGCAGTAGCTACCCCATCAGACAGCGGTAGCTACCCCATCAGACAGGAGTAGCTACCCCATCAGACAGCAGTAGCTACCCCATCAGACAGCAGTAGCTACCCTATCAGACAGCAGTAGCTACCCCATCAGACAGCAGTAGCTACCCTATCAGACAGCAGTAGCTACCCTATCAGACAGCAGTAGCTACCCCATCAGACAGCGGTAGCTACCCCATCAGACAGCGGTAGCTACCCCATCAGACAGCGGTAGCTACCCCATCAGACAGCAGTAGCTACCCTATCAGACAGCAGTAGCTACCCTATCAGACAGCAGTAGCTACCCTATCAGACAGCAGTAGCTACCCTATCAGACAGCAGTAGCTACCCTATCAGACAGCAGTAGCTACCCCATCAGACAGCAGTAGCTACCCCATCAGACAGCAGTAGCTACCCCATCAGACAGCAGTAGCTACCCCATCAGACAGCAGTAGCTACCCCATCAGACAGCAGTAGCTACCCCATCAGACAGCAGTAGCTACCCCATCAGACAGCAGTAGCTACCCCATCAGACAGGAGTAGCTACCCCATCAGACAGCAGTAGCTACCCCATCAGACAGCAGTAGCTACCCCATCAGACAGGAGTAGCTACCCCATCAGACAGCAGTAGCTACCCCATCAGACAGCGGTAGCTACCCCATCAGACAGCGGTAGCTACCCCATCAGACAGCAGTAGCTACCCCATCAGACAGCAGTAGCTACCCCATCAGACAGCAGTAGCTACCCCATCAGACAGCAGTAGCTACCCCATCAGACAGCGGTCCTTGATGCCCAGTGATAACTGTTAGTAAGTAAAGCTGCATGACTCAGCCCCTGCTGGCCGTACAGATAACAACGACAGACGGCCTCGTGCTCAACAGGTGTCAGTATCAAGGACTAATGTTTTCCTGTGTGTCTTTCCCTCAGGAGCTGGATGGTCGTCAGGAGGAGCTGGACACCCTCATAACACGGAAGGAGACGTTTGAAGCAGTGAGTTGTAGGGTGCATCCGAAGTGGCATCCTATTCCCTTCAAACAGTATCTTTTAATAATCTTTCTGCACTCTATTCCTTCAATGATCTTACTCCCTCACCCCCCCCCCCCCCCGTAATTTGAAATGTACTGACTATGACTGGTTCACCTAGCTATCTGGAGATGAATGTACTGACTATGACTGTGATATGTGGTTGTCCCACCTAGCTATCTGGAGATGAATGTACTGACTATGACTGTGATATGTGGTTGTCCCACCTAGCTATCTGGAGATGAATGTACTGACTATGACTGTGATATGTGGTTGTCCCACCTAGCTATCTGTAGGTGAATGTACTGACTATGACTGTGATATGTGGTTGTCCCACCTAGCTATCTGAAGATGAATGTACTGACTGTGACTGTGATATGTGGTTGTCCCACCTAGCTATCTGTAGGTGAATGTACTGACTATGACTGTGATATGTGGTTGTCCCACCTAGCTATCTGTAGGTGAATGTACTGACTATGACTGTGATATGTGGTTGTCCCACCTAGCTATCTGAAGATGAATGTACTGACTGTGACTGTGATATGTGGTTGTCTCACCTAGCTATCTGGAGATGAATGTACTGACTATGACTGTGATATGTGGTTGTCCCACCGAGCTATCTGGAGATGAATGTACTGACTATGACTGTGATATGTGGTTGTCTCACCTAGCTATCTGAAGATGAATGTACTGACTATGACTGTGATATGTGGTTGTCCCACCGAGCTATCTGGAGATGAATGTACTGACTATGACTGTGATATGTGGTTGTCCCACCGAGCTATCTGGAGATGAATGTACTGACTATGACTGTGATATGTGGTTGTCTCACCTAGCTATCTGGAGATGAATGTACTGACTATGACTGTGATATGTGGTTGTCCCACCTAGCTATCTGGAGATGAATGTACTGACTATGACTGTGATATGTGGTTGTCTCACCTAGCTATCTGGAGATGAATGTACTGACTATGACTGTGATATGTGGTTGTCCCACCTAGCTATTTGAAGATGAATGTACTGACTATGACTGTGATATGTGGTTGTCCCACCTAGCTATCTGGAGATGAATGTACTGACTATGACTGTGATATGTGGTTGTCCCACCTAGCTATCTGTAGATGAATGTACTGACTATGACTGTGATATGTGGTTGTCCCACCTAGCTATCTGTAGATGAATGTACTGACTATGACTGTGATATGTGGTTGTCTCACCTAGCTATCTGAAGATGAATGTACTGACTATGACTGTGATATGTGGTTGTCCCACCTAGTTATCTGTAGATGAATATACTGACTATGACTGTGATATGTGGTTGTCCCACCTAGCTATCTGTAGATGAATGTACTGACTATGACTGTGATATGTGGTTGTCTCACCTAGCTATTTGAAGATGAATGTACTGACTGTAAGTCGCTCTGGATAAGAGCGTCTGTTAAAAGGCACTTCAATCTTTTGTCTTGCCCGTTCACCATCTGAATGGCACAAATACACAATCCATGTCTCAAGGCTTAAAAATCCTTCTTTAACCACATCTCCTCCCCTTCATCTACACTGATTGAAGTGGATTTAACAAGTGACATCAATAAGGGATCATAGCTTTCAGCTGGATTCACCTGGTCAGTCTATGTCATGGAAAGATCAGTGTTTAAAGGGGATATGGTGCTATTTGGGACACAGAGATGGTGTACTCTGATGTCACAGCCACAATACAATCCTCTCTGTGTGTGTTTATTACCACAGCACACCCAAACTGGCAGGGTGACGTTCATTTGAAACAGGTCACTGGTGTGTGTCTTCATGGGCTGAATCAACAAGCTGGCTCACTCATGGGCTGAATCAACAAGCTGGCTCACTCATGGGCTGAATCAACAAGCTGGCTCACTCATGGGCTGAATCAACAAGCTGGGTCACTCATGGGCTGAATCAACAAGCTGGCTCACCCACGGGCTGAATCAACAAGCTGGCTCACTCATGGGCTGAATCAACAAGCTCGCTCACTCATGGGCTGAATCAACAAGCTCGCTCACTCATAGGCTGAATCAACAAGCTCGCTCACTCATGGGCTGAATCAACAAGCTCGCTCACTCATGGGCTGAATCAACAAGCTCGCTCACTCATAGGCTGAATCAACAAGCTGGCTCACCCACGGGCTGAATCAACAAGCTGGCTCACTCATGGGCTGAATCAACAAGCTCGCTCACTCATGGGCTGAATCAACAAGCTCGCTCACTCATAGGCTGAATCAACAAGCTCGCTCACTCATGGGCTGAATCAACAAGCTCGCTCACTCATGGGCTGAATCAACAAGCTGGCTCACCCATGGGCTGAATCAACAAGCTGGCTCACCCATGGGCTGAATCAACAAGCTGGCTCACCCATGGGCTGAATCAACAAGCTGGCTCACCCATGGGCTGAATCAACAAGCTGGCTCACTCATGGGCTGAATCAACAAGCTGGCTCACCCATGGGCTGAATCAACAAGCTGGCTCACCCATGGGCTGAATCAACAAGCTGGCTCACTCATGGGTTTAATCAACAAGCTCACTCATGGGCTGAATCAACAAGCTTGCTCACTCACGGGCTGAATCATATCCATTATGATGACCAATGATCAAATCAAGGTTTGAAGAGCATGTTTTAATGGTTATAGATTGGGTACTGTATCTAATAATCATGTTCATACATTTCCTGAAAACCCCGCAAAATGTTTATTTTAGTCAGACAAACCTTTTAGTCTATTGTCGTCGTGGTTGTATTAAACCAGGGTAGATGTCACTGGTCCCATAGAGGGAGTCAGAGCCGTCCACTAAACAGGTAGTTAGGCCCGTCCATCCACACTGACTCCATCCCTTCTGTCCCCTCTGTCCTGTGTGATGTCTGTAGGAGCTGTATCACTCCCAGGTGAAACAGGAAGCTGTGTTACTACATGAGAAGCTTCAGGAGCTGGAGCTGAAGAGGGACGCCATGGTGGCAGAGGACAAGAGCATGGGATCGCCCCAGGAGGAGAGGGACAGGCTGTTTAAACAGGTGAGGAGAGGTTACAGGCTGTTTAAACAGGCGAGGAGAGGTTACAGGCTGTTTAAACAGGTGACGAGAGGGTGAGGAGAGGGACAGGTTGTTTAAACAGGCGACGAGAGGGTGAGGAGAGGTTACAGGCTGTTTAAACAGACGACGAGAGGGTGAGGAGAGGTTACAGGCTGTTTAAACAGACGACGAGAGAGTGAGGAGAGGTTACAGGCTGTTTAAACAGACGACGAGAGGGTGAGGAGAGGTTACAGGCTGTTTAAACAGGCGACGAGAGGGTGAGGAGAGGTTACAGGCTGTTTAAACAGGCGACGAGAGGGTGTTTAAACAGGCGAGGAGAGGGACAGGCTGTTTAAACAGGCGACGAGAGGGTAAGGAGAGGTTACAGGCTGTTTAAACAGACGACGAGAGGGTGAGGAGAGGTTACAGGCTGTTTAAACAGGCGACGAGAGGGTGAGGAGAGGTTACAGGCTGTTTAAACAGGCGACGAGATGGTGAGGAGAGGTTACAGGCTGTTTAAACAGGTGAGGAGAGGGACAGGCTGTTTAAACAGGTGAGGAGAGGGACAGGCTGTTTAAACAGGTGAGGAGAGGGACAGGCTGTTTAAACAGGTGAGGAGAGGGACAGGCTGTTTAAACAGGTGAGGAGAGGGAGAGGTTACAGGCTGTTTAAACAGACGACGAGAGGGTGAGGAGAGATAACAGGCTGTTTAAACAGACGACGAGAGGGTGAGGAGAGGTTACAGGCTGTTTAAACAGGCGACGAGAGGGTGAGGAGAGGTTACAGGCTGTTTAAACAGGCGACGAGAGGGTGAGGAGAGGTTACAGGCTGTTTAAACAGGCGAGGAGAGGGACAGGCTGTTTAAACAGGCGACGAGAGGGTGCGGAGAGGTTACAGGCTGTTTAAACAGGCGACGAGATGGTGAGGAGAGGTTACAGGCTGTTTAAACAGGTGAGGAGAGGTTACAGGCTGTTTAAACAGGCGGCGAGAGGGTGAGGAGAGGTTACCGGCTGTTTAAACAGACGACGAGAGGGTGAGGAGAGGGACAGGCTGTTTAAACAGATGGGCAGACAGTCACCACAACCTTAAATGGTTTCATACATTTGTCTCTGTCTTTAAATATGGGCGGCAGGTAGCCTCGAGGTTAAAGTGTTGGGCCAGTAACCGAAACGCTGCTGGTTCCAGTCACGGAGCCGACAAGGTGAAAAAGCTGCCGCTATGCCATCGAGCAAGGCATTTAATCCCAATTGCTCCAGGGGTGCTGTGTAATGGTAACCCAGGCTGTGACCTCACTCTCTGGGGGTGTCTCATGGGGGGGCACCCCACCAAATTATTATTAAATACCGCTCTGATGTCACAATCATCAATGTCATTATTTGGGGGAATGAGGGAGTGGAGAAGTTTGGTAAAGAGGTGTATGTTTAAGGTCAAGTGAGTTGAGTCTGTGTGTTATGAATGCCCTCAATTCTATGCTTCAAAATGTCGTCTTGTTTTTTGCTCAAGGTAAAAGAAGACAACCAGGAAACAGCAAGCATGGAAAGACAGTACGTAATTTCTGTGATCATTTTTAAAGTCTTATCCTAGCCAGCCAAAGTGATATGAGTGTTTTATAACTCTGTGACGTTTTATAACAGGTTGACTGAGATGCGTGAGAAGATGAGCCTGATCAACGAGGAGATCCGACTGCTTGACAATAACATGGAGGAACACCAAGGTACGGACTGATTAGATCTCTGCACTGGGGTCATAGATGTTATATCTGAAGGGTTTCATAGTCCTGTAGAACAATGAGATGATGAGTTTTGACATTTTAAGTTTTTATTTTTAGAATATGCACAGTCTCATACAAGAGCTCTGCACTGGGGTTGCGTGGGATGGGGAGTGGGCTGGGATGGGAGAGTTTTTGGCACTTGGCCCAATGAGGGTGGTGGGAGGGACGAGACGAGACAGGGGAGCATTGTCCTGTAGATGTGTTCAGTAACAGTTCAGTGAATTGGATATAAATCCATTAAGGCCTCTGGATGCCGTCCAAAACTAGTCTGTCCGCTCCGCCTTGCCTGCATAGATTACAACATCCTGTCCTGGCCAAGGGGTAGTACATATCCTGCATGCCAAATGTCACCCTATTCCCTACCTAGTGCACTACGTAGGGTGCCATTTGGGACTTGGGCATACTGTAGACGCCTCTCTGGGAGACGTCTGTCTGCTGCTCTGCTCTTTAATAGGGATGTTTGGATTGTTGTATTGTTTATGCTCCAGAGAGGAAGTCAGCATGGCTGGTGGTCCATGGTAAGAGGTGTTTTGAAGTCCCACACCAGGACACTTAATGAAGGAACGCCTGAATGACCACACAGGTTGTGTCCCAAATTACACTTCAAATCAAATGTTATTGGTCACATACACATATTTAGCAGATGTTATTGGTCACATACTCATATTTAACAGATGTTATTGGTCACATGCACATATTTAGCAGATGTTATTGGTCACATGCTCATATTTAGCAGATGCTATTGGTCACATACACATATTTATCAGATGTTATTGGTCACATACACATATTTAGCAGATGCTATTGGTCACATACACATATTTAACAGATGCTATTGGTCACATACACATATTTATCAGATGTTATTGGTCACATACACATATTTAACAGATGCTATTGGTCACATACACATATTTAACAGATGTTATTGGTCAACATACACATATTTAGCAGATGTTATTGGTCACATACACATATTTATCAGATGTTATTGGTCACATACACATATTTATCAGATGTTATTGGTCACATACACATATTTATCAGATGTTATTGGTCACATACACATATTTATCAGATGTTATTGGTCACATACACATATTTATCAGATGTTATTGGTCACATACTCATATTTAACAGATGTTATTGGTCACATACACATATTTAGCAGATGTTATTGGTCACATACACATATTTATCAGATGTTATTGGTCACATACACATATTTATCAGATGTTATTGGTCACATACACATATTTATCAGATGCTATTGGTCACATACACATATTTAACAGATGTTATTGGTCAACATACACATATTTAGCAGATGTTATTGGTCACATACACATATTTAGCAGATGTTATTGGTCACATACACATATTTAACAGATGTTATTGGTCACATACACATATTTAACAGATGCTATTGGTCACATACTCATATTTAACAGATGTTATTGGTCAACATACACATATTTAGCAGATGTTATTGGTCACATACACATATTTAACAGATGTTATTGGTCACATACACATATTTAGCAGATGTTATTGGTCACATACTCATATTTATCAGATGTTATTGGTCACATACACATATTTAACAGATGTTATTGGTCACAAACACATATTTAACAGATGTTATTGGTCACATACACATATTTAACAGATGTTATTGGTCACAAACACATATTTAACAGATGTTATTGGTCACATACACATATTTAACAGATGTTATTGGTCACAAACACATATTTAACAGATGTTATTGGTCACATGCTCATATTTAGCAGATGCTATTGGTCACATACACATATTTATCAGATGTTATTGGTCACATACACATATTTAGCAGATGCTATTGGTCACATACACATATTTAACAGATGCTATTGGTCACATACACATATTTATCAGATGTTATTGGTCACATACACATATTTAACAGATGCTATTGGTCACATACACATATTTAACAGATGTTATTGGTCAACATACACATATTTAGCAGATGTTATTGGTCACATACACATATTTATCAGATGTTATTGGTCACATACACATATTTATCAGATGTTATTGGTCACATACTCATATTTATCAGATGTTATTGGTCACATACACATATTTATCAGATGTTAATGGTCACATACACATATTTATCAGATGTTATTGGTCACATACTCATATTTAACAGATGTTATTGGTCAACATACACATATTTAGCAGATGTTATTGGTCACATACACATATTTATCAGATGTTATTGGTCACATACACATATTTATCAGATGTTATTGGTCACATACACATATTTATCAGATGCTATTGGTCACATACTCATATTTAACAGATGTTATTGGTCAACATACACATATTTAGCAGATGTTATTGGTCACATACACATATTTAGCAGATGTTATTGGTCACATACACATATTTAACAGATGTTATTGGTCACATACACATATTTAACAGATGCTATTGGTCACATACTCATATTTAACAGATGTTATTGGTCAACATACACATATTTAGCAGATGTTATTGGTCACATACACATATTTAACAGATGTTATTGGTCACATACACATATTTAGCAGATGTTATTGGTCACATACTCATATTTATCAGATGTTATTGGTCACATACACATATTTAACAGATGTTATTGGTCACAAACACATATTTAACAGATGTTATTGGTCACATACACATATTTAACAGATGTTATTGGTCACATACACATATTTAACAGATGTTATTGGTCACATACACATATTTAACAGATGTTATTGGTCACATACACAAATTTAACAGATGTTATTGGTCACATGCACATATTTAGCAGATGTTATTGGTCACATGCACATATTTAGCAGATGTTATTGCGGGTATAGCTAAATGCTTGTGTTTCTAGCTCCAACTGTGCAGTAATATCTAACAATCTAAAAGTAAAATAATGGAATTAATATATATAAATATTAGATTGAGCAATGTCAGTGGCATTGACTAAAATACAGTAGAATAGAATACAGTAGATACATATGAGTAAAGCACTATGTAAAAAATTATTAAAGTGACTAGTGTTCTATTATTAAAGTGGCCAGTGATTCCATGTCTATGTATTTAGGGCAGCAGCCTCTAAGGTGGAGGGTTGAGTAACCAGGTGGAAGCCGGCTAGTGATGGCTATTTAACAGTCTGACGGCCTTCAGATAGAAGCTGTTTTTCAGTCTCTCAGTGCCAGCTTTGATGCATCTGTACTGACCTCGCCTTCAGGATGATAGCGGGATGAACAGGCTGTGAATCGGGTGGTTGTTGTCCTTGATGATCTTTTTGGCCTTCCTGTGACATCGGGTGGTGTAGGTGTCCTGGGGGGCTGGCAGTGTGCCCCCGGTGATATGTGTTGGGCTGACCACACCACCCCTGACCGCACCACCCTCTGGAGAGCCCTGCGGTTGCGGGCTCAACAGTTTCCGTACCAGGCGGTGATACAGCCCAACAGGATGCTCTCAATTGTACATCTGTAGAAGTTTGTGAGGGTTTTAGGTGACAAGCCAAATTTCTTGAGCCTCCTGAGGTTGAAGAGGCGCTGTTGCCTCTTCTTCACCACACTGTCTGTGTCCATTTCAGATTGTCAGTGATGTGTACACCAAGGAAGCTTTCCACCTTCTCCACTGTGATCCCGTCGATGTGAATAGGGATGTGCTCTCTCTGCTGTTTCCTGAAGTCCACGATCATCTCCTTTGTTTTGTTGACATTGAGGGAGAGGTTATTTTCCTGGCACCACTCTGCCAGAGCCCTCACCTCCTCCCTGTAGGCTGTCTCGTCATTGTTGGTAATCAAGCCTACTGCTGTTGTGTCGTCTGCAAACTTGATGATTGAGTTGGACGCAGTCATGGGTGAAAATGTTGTGGGGCCTCAGTGTTGAGGATCAGTGTGGTGAAGGGGTTGTTTCCCATATTCACCACCTGTGGGTGGCCCGTCAGGAAGTCCAGGAACCTGTGGTACAGGGCGGTGGAGGTTACTATGGTTTTGAAGGCAGAGCTATAGTCAATGAACAGCATTCTTACATAGGTATTCCTCTTGTCCTGATGGGATAGGGCAGTGTGCAGTGTGATGGCGATTGCATCGTCTGTTGATCTATTGGGGCAGTATGCAAATTGTAGTGGGTCTAGGGTGGTAGATAAGGTGGAGGTGATATGATCCTTAACGAGCATCTCAAAGCACTTAATGATGACAGAAGTGAGTGCTACGGGGCGACAGTCATTTAGTTCAGTTACCTTTGCTTTCTTTGGAATAGGAACAATGGTGGACATCTTGAAGCAGGTGGGGACAGCAGACTGGGTTAGGGAGAGATTGAATATGTCCATAAACACACCAACCAGCTGGTTTGCGCATGCTCTGAGGACGCGGCTAGGGATGCCCGTCTGGACCGGCAGCCTTGCGAGGGTTAACACGTTTAAATGTCTTACTCACGTCGGCCACGGAGAAGGAGAGCCCACAGTCCTCGCGGGTGTTTAGCTTGTCCGGGAGTAAGACGTCAGTGTCCGTGACGTGGCTGGTTTTCCCTTTGTAATCCGTGATTGTCTGTAGACCCTGCCACATACGTCTCGTGTCTGAGCCGTTGAATTGCGACTCTACTTTGTCTCTGTACTGGAGTTTTGCCTGTTTGATTGCCTTACGGAGGGAATAATTACACTGTTTGTATTTGACCATATTCCCAGTCACTTTGCCTTAGTTAAATGCGGTGGTTCGCGCTTTCAGTTTTGCGCGAATGCTGCCATCTATTCCCGGTTTTAATAGTCACAGTGGGAACAACATCCCCTATACACTTTCTTATAAACTCAGTCACCGTGTCCGTGTATAAGTCAATGTTATTCTCAGAGGCAACCCGGAACATATTCCAATCTGCGTGATCAAAACAATCTTGAAGTGTGGATTCTGATTGGTCAGACCAGCGTTGAATAGACCTTAGCACGGGTACTTCCTGTTTGAGTTTCTGCCTATAGGAAGGGAGGAGCAGAATTGAGTCGTGATCTGATTTGCCCGAAGGGAGGGCCTTTTAGCCATCCCAGAAGGGAGAGTAACAGGCAATGTGTTGATAGAACTTCGGTAGCGTTTTCCTCAAATTTGCTTTGTTAAAATCCCCAACTACAATAAATGTGACCTCGGGATATCTGGTTTCCAGTTTGCACAAAGTCCAGTGTAGTTCCGTTGTAGTATCGGATTGAGGGGGAATATACATGGCAGTGACTATAACCGAAGAGAATTCTCTTGGGAGGTAATATGGTCGGCATTTGATTGTGAGATATTCTAGGTTGGGTGAACAAAAGGACTTGAGTCCTTTTTTTTGGGGTCATATTTCTGGTCGTAATGCTGGTGAGTTACCGCCGCTCTGATATCCAAAAGTTATTTCAAGCTGTGTGTAATAACATGAAAAACGTTCTGAGCTAATAGCGTAAGAAATAACACAAAAAACAAAACAAAATACTACAAAGTTGGTTAGGAGCTACAAGCAGAGCTTCCATGTCTGTCGGCGCCACCATGATCATCATATTCCCGATTGCCATCGGGCCCTGGTAAAAGTGCACTATATGGGGAATAGGGTGCCATTGGAATGCATCCATACTGTAGCTCTCAATACCGGGAGGAAGTAGAAACATAAATACGCTTTTTGTTCACTCTGTCCTAATATACACTGCATCATGTTGTTCTATCAGGCTTCTTTACTTCAAGGCTTTTGATCTGACTGTTTCCTGTCCTCATCTCTGTCTCATATCCTCTGAGTGTTTCCTGTCCTCATCTCTGTCTCATATCCTCTTGACTGTTTCCTGTCCTCATCTCTGTCTTATATCCTCTAACTGTTTCCTGTCCTTATCTCTGTCTCATATCCTCTAACTGTTTCCTGTCCTCATCTCTGTCTCATATCCTCTGACTGTTTCCTGTCCTCATCTGTCTCATATCCTCTAACTGTTTCCTGTCCTCATCTATGTCTCATATCCTCTGAGTGTTTCCTGTCCTCATCTCTGTCTCATATCCTCTTGACTGTTTCCTGTCCTCATCTCTGTCTCATATCCTCTTGACTGTTTCCTGTCCTCATCTCTGTCTCATATCCTCTTGACTGTTTCCTGTCCTCATCTGTCTCATATCCTCTAACTGTTTCCTGTCCTCATCTATGTCTCATATCCTCTGAGGGTTTCCTGTCCTCATCTCTGTCTCATATCCTCTGAGTGTTTCCTGTCCTCATCTCTGTCTCATATCCTCTTGACTGTTTCCTGTCCTCATCTCTGTCTCATATCCTCTTGACTGTTTCCTGTCCTCATCTCTGTCTCATATCCTCTTGACTGTTTCCTGTCCTCAGCTCTGTCTCATATCCTCTTGACTGTTTCCTGTCCTCATCTCTGTCTCATATCCTCTTGACTGTTTCCTGTCCTCATCTCTGTCTCATATCCTCTTGACTGTTTCCTGTCCTCATCTCTGTCTCATATCCTCTTAACTGTTTCCTGTCCTCATCTCTCATATCCTCTGACTCATCATGACCAGACGGTAAGAGGTCTACTGTGTCCCTCTTGTTCTCCACCAAACTCCTCCAACAACTAGACTAGGTCATCCTTCCAGTAGCATTCGTTTGGAACGAACTACTTCCCCTTTACTTTATATAGACATATACTCTACAGTCTTAGAAGTAAAGGTGCCTGGAAGAACCTTTCTTGAGTTGCCACACCTCCGGAATCTTTCCGGTTAAAAGAAGGTCCTAGAGGAACCCCTGTGTAAAGGTTCAAACTGGAACCTTTTTTGGAATGCTAGGGGTTCTATTTTGAACCTTTTTTAATAATATATAACAGTGGTGGCAGCCTATCAGATTGGAGGCATGGCGTTCCAATTTTATTTTTTGGCAAACTCGTTAGCATAAATGTCATTCCTGTTCATCATGTTAAGTTTGTACACTTACATTTTCCTTTAATATTTATGCATATGACATATTTTAATATAATATTATTAATATTAACATTGCTGATTACATATAAGTAATAAAGTGGTAACTATTCCAGCTTTAGGATTTGCATAGGTTCTTGAGGAACTCATAGACCTCTGTTAGCCTCATTGACGCTATGAAACTGTCAGTGTTTAATTTAACATGTGATGACAATACAACATAACTGATGAAGAGGAATGACATTTACTGTAACAGGTGGCCAAAAAAATATCTCTCCACGCCCCTATTAAGCCACGCCCCCACTCCACTGATAGAAGCACACACACGCACTATATGTTGTTTAAATGCATGTAAATTGTAAAGTATTTTGTCTGTCATGTGTTTTTCATTATATGTCAGACCCCAGTAAGACTAGCCGTCTCCATGGGGATCCTAATAAATTTCCTCCATGAACCTGTTGCTATATTGAACCATTTAAGGTCCTCCCAGAACCTCTCAACTAACCAAAGGTGCAAATATGAACCATTGACTAACAATGGTTCCTCGCAGATCTCCAGGGTTCCTCAAGTCACCTCTAATTCTAAGAGCGGTTAGACTATATACTCAAGTAACAACTCACTTTTTTTTTTGTCCTACAGGTGAACGAAACCAGAAATACAAAGAACTAAAGAAGAGAGATGAGAATATGGACAGTGAGTTGACCGTTACATGCTTTCTGTGAACCATTCCTGCGTAGGTTGTAGAAAGTTCCAGATCTTGTATCCCTTTCATTCTAAGACGTTTTCCCCGCCAAATTTACCATACCGCCAACTTTTTTCGTTATTTTTCTTTATATCTGAAAGTTATTCCCGGTATCAAAGATAAAACTTTTATTTCCGCCAAAACGACTTAGTAATAATTTCGGTCAAGTTCTGCCTACGGCTTAGTATGTAACGTAGCCATAATGCTGAGGCGACATTAGCACGCTCTACGCTCTTAAACTCTTGATGGTTGCTAGGCAGCACAAGTTTTACCGTCCTCCTGCCAGTTGTAAACTTTGCGAGGCATGTCTCTTCACACTGTTTTCCAACCACTTCTGGATAGATCCATAATGAATTACTGTGAGAATAAATGGCACTGAATTATGAAAATATTGGAATGAGGTAGGCTAATGCAATTGAAGACATGTATCAAATTGTTGCTGAGTGAAACTCCCAGTCATCCAATCCACGCGTAGTGGTCAACAACATGATCATTTCAGCACCGTTTTGAGTGGGACATCGGCGTCGTGCTGCTTTGAGACAAAAGTGTGGACTCATTTTGATAAATCAATCAATTTCAGATTTTTGTTTTCATTGAATCTCTGTTTGGATATCAGTAAGGCTACAAAGGGGATGCACAGCCGCGAGCTGCCCAGCGACACAAGCCTACCAGACAAGCTAAATCACTTCTATGCTCGCTTCAAGGCAAGCAACACTGAGGCATGCATGAGAGCATCAGCTGTTCCGGACGACTGTGTGATCACGCTCTCCGTAGCCGACGTGAGTAAGACCTTTAAACAGGTCAACATTCACAAGGCTGCGGGGCCAGATGGATTACGTGGACGTGTGCTCCGGGCATGTGCTGACCAACTGGCAGGTGTCTTCACTGACATTTTCAACATGTCCCTGATCGAGTCTGTAATACCAGCGTTTCAAGCAGAACACCTCGGAAAATAGGATTGCTATTATCTTCTATGGGTATCATGATGAAGGTAAGCCCCTACTCCTGCTCCCTAACAAAGTGGAGTGTGCCTCCTGAGTGGCGTAGCTGTTTAAGCCACTGCTTCGCAGTGCTTGAGGCATTATTACAGACCGGGTTTGATCCCGGGCTGTGTCACAGCCGGCCGTAACCAGGAGACCCATGACCCGACACATTGGTGCGGCTTGCTTCCGGGTTAAGCGGGCAGTGTGTCAAAAAGCAGGTTCGTGTTTTGGAGGACGCATGGCTCTCGACCTTTGCCTCTCCCGAGTCCGTACGGGAGTTGCGGCGATGGGACAAGACTGTAACTACCAATTGGATACCACGAAATTGTGGTGAAAAAGGGGTAAAATTACAAAAACATTATAATAATAGGAAAGAGATGAAACGTGGATCAAAAAAGCACAGGCCTGCACTGTTTCTAAATATCGGTTTTAATATGGCAGCGGTACCACACGTTCCCATGACAAGTTCTGTTATATTCCATTATATTCTTAATATAAAATATGTGTGTTGACTGTGATCGGTGTGTCTTGTCTGTTTAGTTAACAAAATAACAAACTAGTGATTTCATTTGGATGCTGCAGCCATGGCTGCACAGACCTGTAACATACCTAGTTAAACGTCAAAATATGCAATTATTTTCCTTTGGAAAACACATTTTTTATTCGTCCTTATAATGTTTCTTAGGACCCGCCTAAATCAATTAATAAAAGCTAGATTTTTGATGGTGTATATTCAATGTATTTATTAAAATAGACGCCCACCCTGCACGCCACTACTACCAGTCCTTCACGACATGCAGGCGTGCACACGGGAGGTATACAAAGGTGTCTTCAGGCAATAATGTGGTCAAAATGGGCCTGTTTATAAAAAGGGGGGTCATATAAACACTGCCCGTTTTGATTTATTTTTACAGCCTAAATAGTGTAAATCCTATGTGTAAGCAGTATTGTAGTCTACACGGATCATTTATCTGGTATTGATTCATATTTCCACAGGTTTTCTGGATTCATTTGATGAGACTAAAGCTACAGAGGTGGAGCAGAACCGTCAGGCACAGGCCGTCATCGTCGTTCTACTGGAACACTCCAGCAGAGTGAGTGAGAGAGTGAGTGAGAGAGTGAGTGAGAGAGTGAGTGAGAGAGTGAGAGAGTGAGTGAGTGAGGTGAGTGAGTGAGTGAGTGAGTGTGATAGAGAGTGTGAGTGTGTGTGTGAGAGACCAAGGAGGGCCTACAGCAGCACCTAGATATTCTGCACAGATTCTGACCTGGGCCCTGACAGTAAATCTCAGTAAGACAAAAAATAATGGTGTTCCAAAAAAGGTCAAATTCCCAGGACCACAAATACAAATTCCATCTAGACACCGTTGGCCTAGAGCACACAAAAAACTATACATACATTGGCCTGAAAATCTTCCACTAAACTGTGAACGTTCCATCAAATGGAGCATAAAATTCGACATACCAATTAGGATCTGGCTAAAAATAATTTTATCTGTTATAGAACCCATTGCCCTCTACGGTTGTGAGGTCTGGGGTCCGCTCACCAATCAAGAATTCACTAAATGGGATAAACACCAAATTGAGTCTCTGCATGCAGAATTCTGCAAAAATATCCTCTGTGTACAACGTAAAACACCAAATAATGCATTTAGAGCAGAATTAGGCAGATACCCGCTAATGATCAAAATGATCAAAATCCAGAAAAGAGCCGTTAAATTCTACAACCACCTAAAAGGAAGTGATTCCTGGTCCTGGGGCTCTGTTCACAAACACAAAGAGACCCCACAGAGCCCCAGGACAGCAACACAATTAGACCCAACCAAATCATGAGAAAACAAAAAGATAATTACTTGACACATTGGAAAGAATTTACAAAAAAACAGTGCAAACTAGAATGCTATTTGGCCCTGAACAGAAAGTACACAGTGGCAGAATACCTGACCACTTTGACTGACCCAAACTTAAGATAAGCTTTGACTCTGTACAGGCTCAGTGAGCATAGCCTTGCTATTGAGAAAGGCCGCCGTAGGCAGACATGGCTCTCAAGAGAGGACAGGCTATGTGCACAGAAACGCCACAGAAACTGAGCTGCACTTCCTAACCTCCTGCCAAATGTATGACCATACTAGAGACACATATTTCCCTCAGATTACACAAACCTACAAAGAATTTGAAACCAAATCCAATTTTGATAAACTCTCATATCTATTGGGTGAAATACCACAGAGCGAGAGAGAGGGAGATCTGCTCACTCTCACTCTCCTTATTTCTCCCTCTCTCTGTCTCTCTCTCTCTCTCATCTCTCGTGTCTCTCTCGTCTCTCTCGTCTCTCTCTCTCTCGTCTCTCGTGTCTCTCTCTCTCTCTCTCTCTCGTGTCTCGTGTCTCGTGTCTCTCTCTCTCTCTCTCTCTCGCTCTCTCTCTCTCTCTCTCTCTCTCTCTCTCTCTCTCTCTCTCTCTCTCTCTCTCTCTCTCTCTCTCTCTCTCTCTCTCTCTCTCTCTCTCTCTCTCTCTCTCTACTGGAACACTAGCGGAGGGAGGGGTTCAACTGATGTTATCCATCTGCCATGTGCTTGTCTGCTGTTCTCAGCGAAACAGCTCGGCCACTAAGTTCAACACTTGGACGTTGTTTTGTTAAATACTCCCAGGTCATAGCTTGGACGTTGTTTTGTTAAATACTCCCAGGTCATAGCTTAAACGTTGCCTTGTTCTTCTTCTATGATAGTGTGTTTATTATCACTGTAAACAGAATCTACGAGTTATCTGAATTAACCGTTTATTTCTATACCCCCAGCTGTTCTCTGTCTTGTCATTCACACAGGTTCTGCTTTAAATCATAAAACTACAGTTTTTATAGACCTGAAACTCCTAACAGATACTAGGGTTTTCATAAATCTTCTCAATAGTGCATGTTGTTGAAGTGAAGAAGCTAGTTTAAAAGGAGATGTCCTGTGTGTCTGTGTGTCTGTGTGTCTGTGTCTGTGTGGCTGTGTCTGTGTGTCTGTGTCTGTGTGTCTGTGTCTGTGTGTCTGTGTGTCTGTGTGTCTGTGTCTGTGTGTCTGTGTGTTGATGCAGAACATGAACCGTATGCGCCAGATCTCGTCGGTGACGGCCACTGAGCTCAAGTCCATGCAGGAAGACCTGAGCTTCAAGGAGACTGAGATGCACAAGTCCCACAACACAGCCAAGGGCTTGTCTTCAGGTTAGTACACAACACAGCACCACAACACAGCCAAGGGCTTGTCTTCAGGTTAGTACACAACACAGCACCACAACACAGCCAAGGGCTTGTCTTCAGGTTAGTACACGACACAGCACCACAACACAGCCAAGGGCTTGTCTTCAGGTTAGTACACGACACAGCCCCACAACACAGCCAAGGGCTTGTCTTCAGGTTAGTACACGACACAGCACCACAGCACGGCCAAGGGCTTGTCTTCAGGTTAGTACACAATACAACACAGCACAGCACGGCCAAGGGCTTGTCTTCAGGTTAGTACACAATACAACACAGCACAGCACAGCACCACAACACAGCCAAGGGCCTCAGGTTAGTCCCACACAGCACCACAACATAGCCAAGGGCCTCAGGTTAGTCCAACACAGTGATGATAGTCTGTTTACAGCCAAGGGCCTCAGGTTAGTCCCACACAGTGATGATAGTCTGTTTACAGCCAAGGGCCTCAGGTTAGTCCCACACAGTGACGATAGTCTGTTTACAGCCAAGGGCCTCAGGTTAGTCCCACACAGTGACGATAGTCTGTTTACAGCCAAGGGCCTCAGGTTAGTCCCACACAGTGACGATAGTCTGTTTACAGCCAAGGGCTTCAGGTTAGTCCAACACAGTGATGATAGTCTGTTTACAGCCAAGGGCCTCAGGTTAGTCCCACACAGTGACGGTAGTCTGTTTACAGCCAAGGGCCTCAGGTTAGTCCCACACAGTGATGATAGTCTGTTTACAGCCAAGGGCCTCAGGTTAGTCCCACACAGTGATGATAGTCTGTTTACAGCCAAGGGCCTCAGGTTAGTCCCACACAGTGATGATAGTCTGTTTACAGCCAAGGGCCTCAGGTTAGTCCAACACAGTGACGATAGTCTGTTTACAGCCAAGGGCCTCAGGTTAGTCCCACACAGTGATGATAGTCTGTTTATAGCCAAGGGCTTCAGGTTAGTCCAACACAGTGATGATAGTCTGTTTACAGCCAAGGGCCTCAGGTTAGTCCAACACAGTGATGATAGTCTGTTTACAGCCAAGGGCCTCAGGTTAGTCCAACACAGTGATGATAGTCTGTTTACAGCCAAGGGCCTCAGGTTAGTCCCACACAGTGACGATATTCTGTTTACAGCCAAGGGCCTCAGGTTAGTCCCACACAGTGACGATAGTCTGTTTACAGCCAAGGGCCTCAGGTTAGTCCCACACAGTGATGATAGTCTGTTTATAGCCAAGGGCCTCAGGTTAGTCCCACACAGTGATGATAGTCTGTTTACAGCCAAGGGCCTCAGGTTAGTCCCACACAGTGACGATAGTCTGTTTATAGCCAAGGGCCTCAGGTTAGTCCCACACAGTGATGATAGTCTGTTTACAGCCAAGGGCCTCAGGTTAGTCCCACACAGTGACGATAGTCTGTTTACAGCCAAGGGCCTCAGGTTAGTCCCACACAGTGACGGTAGTCTGTTTACAGCCAAGGGCCTCAGGTTAGTCCCACACAGTGATGATAGTCTGTTTACAGCCAAGGGCCTCAGGTTAGTCCCACACAGTGATGATAGTCTGTTTACAGCCAAGGGCCTCAGGTTAGTCCCACACAGTGATGATAGTCTGTTTACAGCCAAGGGCCTCAGGTTAGTCCAACACAGTGACGATAGTCTGTTTACAGCCAAGGGCCTCAGGTTAGTCCCACACAGTGATGATAGTCTGTTTATAGCCAAGGGCCTCAGGTTAGTCCAACACAGTGACGATAGTCTGTTTACAGCCAAGGGCCTCAGGTTAGTCCAACACAGTGATGATAGTCTGTTTACAGCCAAGGGCCTCAGGTTAGTCCAACACAGTGATGATAGTCTGTTTACAGCCAAGGGCCTCAGGTTAGTCCCACACAGTGACGATAGTCTGTTTACAGCCAAGGGCCTCAGGTTAGTCCCACACAGTGACGATAGTCTGTTTACAGCCAAGGGCCTCAGGTTAGTCCCACACAGTGATGATAGTCTGTTTACAGCCAAGGGCCTCAGGTTAGTCCCACGCAGTGACGATAGTCTGTTTACAGCCAAGGGCCTCAGGTTAGTCCCACACAGTGATGATAGTCTGTTTACAGCCAAGGGCCTCAGGTTAGTCCCACACAGTGACGATAGTCTGTTTATAGCCAAGGGCCTCAGGTTAGTCCAACACAGTGATGATAGTCTGTTTATAGCCAAGGCCCTCAGGTTAGTCCAACACAGTGACGATAGTCTGTTTACAGCCAAGGGCCTCAGGTTAGTCCCACACAGTGACGATAGTCTGTTTACAGCCAAGGGCCTCAGGTTAGTCCCACGCAGTGACGATAGTCTGTTTACAGCCAAGGGCCTCAGGTTAGTCCCACACAGTGATGATAGTCTGTTTACAGCCAAGGGCCTCAGGTTAGTCCCACACAGTGACGATAGTCTGTTTATAGCCAAGGGCCTCAGGTTAGTCCAACACAGTGATGATAGTCTGTTTATAGCCAAGGGCCTCAGGTTAGTCCCACACAGTGATGATAGTCTGTTTACAGCCAAGGCCCTCAGGTTAGTCCAACACAGTGACGATAGTCTGTTTACAGCCAAGGGCCTCAGGTTAGTCCAACACAGTGATGATAGTCTGTTTACAGCCAAAGGCCTCAGGTTAGTCCCACACAGTGACGATAGTCTGTTTATAGCCAAGGGCCTCAGGTTAGTCCCACACAGTGATGATAGTCTGTTTACAGCCAAGGGCCTCAGGTTAGTCCAACACAGTGACGATAGTCTGTTTACAGCCAAGGGCCTCAGGTTAGTCCCACACAGTGATGATAGTCTGTTTACAGCCAAGGGCCTCAGGTTAGTCCAACACAGTGATGATAGTCTGTTTACAGCCAAGGGCCTCAGGTTAGTCCCACACAGTGACGATAGTCTGTTTACAGCCAAGGGCCTCAGGTTAGTCCCACACAGTGACGATAGTCTGTTTACAGCCAAGGGCCTCAGGTTAGTCCCACACAGTGATGATAGTCTGTTTACAGCCAAGGGCCTCAGGTTAGTCCAACACAGTGATGATAGTCTGTTTACAGCCAAGGGCCTCAGGTTAGTCCCACACAGTGACGATAGTCTGTTTACAGCCAAGGGCCTCAGGTTAGTCCCACACAGTGATGATAGTCTGTTTACAGCCAAGGGCCTCAGGTTAGTCCCACACAGTGACGATAGTCTGTTTACAGCCAAGGGCCTCAGGTTAGTCCAACACAGTGATGATAGTCTGTTTACAGCCAAGGGCCTCAGGTTAGTCCCACACAGTGACGGTAGTCTGTTTACAGCCAAGGGCCTCAGGTTAGTCCCACACAGTGATGATAGTCTGTTTACAGCCAAGGGCCTCAGGTTAGTCCCACACAGTGATGATAGTCTGTTTACAGCCAAGGGCCTCAGGTTAGTCCCACACAGTGATGATAGTCTGTTTACAGCCAAGGGCCTCAGGTTAGTCCAACACAGTGACGATAGTCTGTTTACAGCCAAGGGCCTCAGGTTAGTCCCACACAGTGATGATAGTCTGTTTATAGCCAAGGGCCTCAGGTTAGTCCAACACAGTGACGATAGTCTGTTTACAGCCAAGGGCCTCAGGTTAGTCCAACACAGTGATGATAGTCTGTTTACAGCCAAGGGCCTCAGGTTAGTCCAACACAGTGATGATAGTCTGTTTACAGCCAAGGGCCTCAGGTTAGTCCCACACAGTGACGATATTCTGTTTACAGCCAAGGGCCTCAGGTTAGTCCCACACAGTGACGATAGTCTGTTTACAGCCAAGGGCCTCAGGTTAGTCCCACACAGTGATGATAGTCTGTTTATAGCCAAGGGCCTCAGGTTAGTCCCACACAGTGATGATAGTCTGTTTACAGCCAAGGGCCTCAGGTTAGTCCCACACAGTGACGATAGTCTGTTTATAGCCAAGGGCCTCAGGTTAGTCCCACACAGTGATGATAGTCTGTTTACAGCCAAGGGCCTCAGGTTAGTCCCACACAGTGACGATAGTCTGTTTACAGCCAAGGGCCTCAGGTTAGTCCCACACAGTGACGGTAGTCTGTTTACAGCCAAGGGCCTCAGGTTAGTCCCACACAGTGATGATAGTCTGTTTACAGCCAAGGGCCTCAGGTTAGTCCCACACAGTGATGATAGTCTGTTTACAGCCAAGGGCCTCAGGTTAGTCCCACACAGTGATGATAGTCTGTTTACAGCCAAGGGCCTCGGGTTAGTCCAACACAGTGACGATAGTCTGTTTACAGCCAAGGGCCTCAGGTTAGTCCCACACAGTGATGATAGTCTGTTTATAGCCAAGGGCCTCAGGTTAGTCCAACACAGTGACGATAGTCTGTTTACAGCCAAGGGCCTCAGGTTAGTCCAACACAGTGATGATAGTCTGTTTACAGCCAAGGGCCTCAGGTTAGTCCAACACAGTGATGATAGTCTGTTTACAGCCAAGGGCCTCAGGTTAGTCCCACACAGTGACGATAGTCTGTTTACAGCCAAGGGCCTCAGGTTAGTCCCACACAGTGACGATAGTCTGTTTACAGCCAAGGGCCTCAGGTTAGTCCCACACAGTGATGATAGTCTGTTTACAGCCAAGGGCCTCAGGTTAGTCCCACGCAGTGACGATAGTCTGTTTACAGCCAAGGGCCTCAGGTTAGTCCCACACAGTGATGATAGTCTGTTTACAGCCAAGGGCCTCAGGTTAGTCCCACACAGTGACGATAGTCTGTTTATAGCCAAGGGCCTCAGGTTAGTCCAACACAGTGATGATAGTCTGTTTATAGCCAAGGCCCTCAGGTTAGTCCAACACAGTGACGATAGTCTGTTTACAGCCAAGGGCCTCAGGTTAGTCCCACACAGTGACGATAGTCTGTTTACAGCCAAGGGCCTCAGGTTAGTCCCACGCAGTGACGATAGTCTGTTTACAGCCAAGGGCCTCAGGTTAGTCCCACACAGTGATGATAGTCTGTTTACAGCCAAGGGCCTCAGGTTAGTCCCACACAGTGACGATAGTCTGTTTATAGCCAAGGGCCTCAGGTTAGTCCAACACAGTGATGATAGTCTGTTTATAGCCAAGGGCCTCAGGTTAGTCCCACACAGTGATGATAGTCTGTTTACAGCCAAGGCCCTCAGGTTAGTCCAACACAGTGACGATAGTCTGTTTACAGCCAAGGGCCTCAGGTTAGTCCAACACAGTGATGATAGTCTGTTTACAGCCAAAGGCCTCAGGTTAGTCCCACACAGTGACGATAGTCTGTTTATAGCCAAGGGCCTCAGGTTAGTCCCACACAGTGATGATAGTCTGTTTACAGCCAAGGGCCTCAGGTTAGTCCAACACAGTGACGATAGTCTGTTTACAGCCAAGGGCCTCAGGTTAGTCCCACACAGTGATGATAGTCTGTTTACAGCCAAGGGCCTCAGGTTAGTCCAACACAGTGATGATAGTCTGTTTACAGCCAAGGGCCTCAGGTTAGTCCCACACAGTGACGATAGTCTGTTTACAGCCAAGGGCCTCAGGTTAGTCCCACACAGTGACGATAGTCTGTTTACAGCCAAGGGCCTCAGGTTAGTCCCACACAGTGATGATAGTCTGTTTACAGCCAAGGGCCTCAGGTTAGTCCAACACAGTGATGATAGTCTGTTTACAGCCAAGGGCCTCAGGTTAGTCCCACACAGTGATGATAGTCTGTTTACAGCCAAGGGCCTCAGGTTAGTCCCACGCAGTGACGATAGTCTGTTTACAGCCAAGGGCCTCAGGTTAGTCCCACACAGTGATGATAGTCTGTTTACAGCCAAGGGCCTCAGGTTAGTCCCACACAGTGACGATAGTCTGTTTATAGCCAAGGGCCTCAGGTTAGTCCAACACAGTGATGATAGTCTGTTTATAGCCAAGGGCCTCAGGTTAGTCCCACACAGTGATGATAGTCTGTTTACAGCCAAGGGCCTCAGGTTAGTCCAACACAGTGACGATAGTCTGTTTACAGCCAATGGCCTCAGGTTAGTCCAACACAGTGATGATAGTCTGTTTACAGCCAAAGGCCTCAGGTTAGTCCCACACAGTGACGATAGTCTGTTTATAGCCAAGGGCCTCAGGTTAGTCCCACACAGTGATGATAGTCTGTTTACAGCCAAGGGCCTCAGGTTAGTCCCACACAGTGACGATAGTCTGTTTACAGCCAAGGGCCTCAGGTTAGTCCAACACAGTGATGATAGTCTGTTTACAGCCAAGGGCCTCAGGTTAGTCCCACACAGTGATGATAGTCTGTTTACAGCCAAGGGCCTCAGGTTAGTCCAACACAGTGATGATAGTCTGTTTACAGCCAAGGGCCTCAGGTTAGTCCCACACAGTGACGATAGTCTGTTTACAGCCAAGGGCCTCAGGTTAGTCCCACACAGTGACGATAGTCTGTTTACAGCCAAGGGCCTCAGGTTAGTCCCACACAGTGATGATAGTCTGTTTACAGCCAAGGGCCTCAGGTTAGTCCAACACAGTGATGATAGTCTGTTTACAGCCAAGGGCCTCAGGTTAGTCCCACACAGTGATGATAGTCTGTTTACAGCCAAGGGCCTCAGGTTAGTCCCACACAGTGATGATAGTCTGTTTACAGCCAAGGGCCTCAGGTTAGTCCCACACAGTGATGATAGTCTGTTTACAGCCAAGGGCCTCAGGTTAGTCCCACACAGTGATGATAGTCTGTTTATAGCCAAGGGCCTCAGGTTAGTCCAACACAGTGACGATAGTCTGTTTACAGCCAAGGGCCTCAGGTTAGTCCAACACAGTGATGATAGTCTGTTTACAGCCAAGGGCCTCAAGTTAGTCCAACACAGTGATGATAATCTGTTTACAGCCAAGGGCCTCAGGTTAGTCCCACACAGTGACGATAGTCTGTTTACAGCCAAGGGCCTCAGGTTAGTCCCACACAGTGACGATAGTCTGTTTACAGCCAAGGGCCTCAGGTTAGTCCCACACAGTGACGATAGTCTGTTTACAGCCAAGGGCCTCAGGTTAGTCCCACGCAGTGACGATAGTCTGTTTACAGCCAAGGGCCTCAGGTTAGTCCCACACAGTGATGATAGTCTGTTTATAGCCAAGGGCCTCAGGTTAGTCCCACACAGTGACGATAGTCTGTTTATAGCCAAGGGCCTCAGGTTAGTCCCACACAGTGATGATAGTCTGTTTACAGCCAAGGGCCTCAGGTTAGTCCCACACAGTGACGATAGTCTGTTTACAGCCAAGGGCCTCAGGTTAGTCCCACACAGTGATGATAGTCTGTTTATAGCCAAGGGCCTCAGGTTAGTCCCACGCAGTGACGATAGTCTGTTTACAGCCAAGGGCCTCAGGTTAGTCCCACACAGTGATGATAGTCTGTTTACAGCCAAGGGCCTCAGGTTAGTCCAACACAGTGACGATAGTCTGTTTACAGCCAAGGGCCTCAGGTTAGTCCCACACAGTGACGATAGTCTGTTTACAGCCAAGGGCCTCAGGTTAGTCCCACACAGTGATGATAGTCTGTTTACAGCCAAGGGCCTCAGGTTAGTCCCACACAGTGACGATAGTCTGTTTATAGCCAAGGGCCTCAGGTTAGTCCCACACAGTAATGATAGTCTGTTTACAGCCAAGGGCTTCAGGTTAGTCCCACACAGTGACGATAGTCTGTTTACAGCCAAGGGCCTCAGGTTAGTCCAACACAGTGATGATAGTCTGTTTACAGCCAAGGGCCTCAGGTTAGTCCCACACAGTGATGATAGTCTGTTTACAGCCAAGGGCCTCAGGTTAGTCCCACACAGTGATGATAGTCTGTTTACAGCCAAGGGCCTCAGGTTAGTCCCACACAGTGACGATAGTCTGTTTACAGCCAAGGGCCTCAGGTTAGTCCAACACAGTGATGATAGTCTGTTTACAGCCAAGGGCCTCAGGTTAGTCCAACACAGTGATGATAGTCTGTTTACAGCCAAGGGCCTCAGGTTAGTCCAACACAGTGATGATAATCTGTTTACAGCCAAGGGCCTCAGGTTAGTCCCACACAGTGACGATAGTCTGTTTACAGCCAAGGGCCTCAGGTTAGTCCCACACAGTGACGATAGTCTGTTTACAGCCAAGGGCCTCAGGTTAGTCCCACACAGTGACGATAGTCTGTTTACAGCCAAGGGCCTCAGGTTAGTCCCACACAGTGACGATAGTCTGTTTACAGCCAAGGGCCTCAGGTTAGTCCCACACAGTGACGATAGTCTGTTTACAGCCAAGGGCCTCAGGTTAGTCCCACACAGTGATGATAGTCTGTTTACAGCCAAGGGCCTCAGGTTAGTCCCACACAGTGATGATAGTCTGTTTACAGCCAAGGGCCTCAGGTTAGTCCCACACAGTGACGATAGTCTGTTTACAGCCAAGGGCCTCAGGTTAGTCCCACGCAGTGACGATAGTCTGTTTACAGCCAAGGGCCTCAGGTTAGTCCCACACAGTGATGATAGTCTGTTTACAGCCAAGGGCCTCAGGTTAGTCCCACACAGTGATGATAGTCTGTTTACAGCCAAGGGCCTCAGGTTAGTCCAACACAGTGATGATAGTCTGTTTACAGCCAAGGGCCTCAGGTTAGTCCCACACAGTGATGATAGTCTGTTTACAGCCAAGGGCCTCAGGTTAGTCCCACACAGTGACGATAGTCTGTTTACAGCCAAGGGCCTCAGGTTAGTCCCACACAGTGACGATAGTCTGTTTACAGCCAAGGGCCTCAGGTTAGTCCCACACAGTGACGATAGTCTGTTTACAGCCAAGGGCCTCAGGTTAGTCCCACACAGTGACGATAGTCTGTTTACAGCCAAGGGCCTCAGGTTAGTCCCACACAGTGACGATAGTCTGTTTACAGCCAAGGGCCTCAGGTTAGTCCCACACAGTGATGATAGTCTGTTTACAGCCAAGGGCCTCAGGTTAGTCCCACACAGTGATGATAGTCTGTTTACAGCCAAGGGCCTCAGGTTAGTCCCACACAGTGACGATAGTCTGTTTACAGCCAAGGGCCTCAGGTTAGTCCCACGCAGTGACGATAGTCTGTTTACAGCCAAGGGCCTCAGGTTAGTCCCACACAGTGATGATAGTCTGTTTACAGCCAAGGGCCTCAGGTTAGTCCCACACAGTGATGATAGTCTGTTTACAGCCAAGGGCCTCAGGTTAGTCCAACACAGTGATGATAGTCTGTTTACAGCCAAGGGCCTCAGGTTAGTCCCACACAGTGATGATAGTCTGTTTACAGCCAAGGGCCTCAGGTTAGTCCCACACAGTGATGATAGTCTGTTTACAGCCAAGGGCCTCAGGTTAGTCCCACACAGTGATGATAGTCTGTTTACAGCCAAGGGCCTCAGGTTAGTCCCACACAGTGATGATAGTCTGTTTACAGCCAAGGGCCTCAGGTTAGTCCAACACAGTGACGGTAGTCTGTTTACAGCCAAGGGCCTCAGGTTAGTCCAACACAGTGACGGTAGTCTGTTTACAGCCAAGGGCCTCAGGTTAGTCCAACACAGTGACGGTAGTCTGTTTACAGCCAAGGGCCTCAGGTACATAGAAACAAATTTCCAGTTGCTGGACAAAGAAAATAATCATCTGAAAAAAGTAATGTCAGTAACTCCACCCTTCTGTAAAACTCTCTCTCAGCTGGGTCCACCCTTCTGTAAAACTCTCTCTCAGCTGGGTCCACCCTTCTGTAAAACTCTCTCTCAGCTGGGTCCACCCTTCTGTAAAACTCTCTCTCAGCTGGGTCCACCCTTCTGTAAAACTCTCTCTCAGCTGGGTCCATCCTTCTGTAAAACTCTCTCTCAGCTGGGTCCACCCTTCTGTAAAACTCTCTCTCAGTTGGGTCCACCCTTCTGTAAAACTCTCTCTCAGCTGGGTCCATCCTTCTGTAAAACTCTCTCTCAGCTGGGTCCACCCTTCTGTAAAACTCTCTCTCAGCTGGGTCCATCCTTCTGTAAAACTCTCTCTCAGCTGGGTCCACCCTTCTGTAAAACTCTCTCTCAGCTGGGTCCATCCTTCTGTAAAACTCTCTCTCAGCTGGGTCCACCCTTCTGTAAAACTCTCTCTCAGTTGGGTCCACCCTTCTGTAAAACTCTCTCAGCTGGGTCCATCCTTCTGTAAAACTCTCTCTCAGCTGGGTCCACCCTTCTGTAAAACTCTCTCTCAGCTGGGTCCATCCTTCTGTAAAACTCTCTCTCAGCTGGGTCCACCCTTCTGTAAAACTCTCTCTCAGCTGGGTCCATCCTTCTGTAAAACTCTCTCTCAGCTGGGTCCACCCTTCTGTAAAACTCTCTCTCAGCTGGGTCCATCCTTCTGTAAAACTCTCTCTCAGCTGGGTCCACCCTTCTGTAAAACTCTCTCTCAGCTGGGTCCATCCTTCTGTAAAACTCTCTCTCAGCTGGGTCCATCCTTCTGTAAAACTCTCTCTCAGCTGGGTCCACCCTTCTGTAAAACTCTCTCTCAGCTGGGTCCACCCTACTGTAAAACTCTCTCTCAGCTGGGTCCACCCTACTGTAAAACTCTCTCTCAGCTGGGTCCACCCTTCTGTAAAACTCTCTCTCAGCTGGGTGCATCCTTCTGTAAAACTCTCTCTCAGCTGGGTCCATCCTTCTGTAAAACTCTCTCTCAGCTGGGTCCATCCTACTGTAAAACTCTCTCTCAGCTGGGTCCATCCTTCTGTAAAACTCTCTCAGCTGGGTCCATCCTTCTGTAAAACTCTCTCTCAGCTGGGTCCATCCTACTGTAAAACTCTCTCTCAGCTGGGTCCATCCTTCTGTAAAACTCTCTCTCAGCTGGGTCCACCCTACTGTAAAACTCTCTCTCAGCTGGGTCCACCCTTCTGTAAAACTCTCTCTCAGCTGGGTCCATCCTTCTGTAAAACTCTCTCTCAGCTGGGTCCACCCTACTGTAAAACTCTCTCTCAGCTGGGTCCATCCTACTGTAAAACTCTCTCTCAGCTGGGTCCACCCTACTGTAAAACTCTCTCTCAGCTGGGTCCACCCTACTGTAAAACTCTCTCTCAGCTGGGTCCACCCTTCTGTAAAACTCTCTCTCAGCTGGGTCCACCCTTCTGTAAAACTCTCTCTCAGCTGGGTCCACCCTTCTGTAAAACTCTCTCTCAGCTGGGTCCACCCTACTGTAAAACTCTCTCAGCTGGGTCCATCCTTCTGTAAAACTCTCTCTCAACTGGGTCCACCCTACTGTAAAACTCTCTCTCAGCTGGGTCCATCCTTCTGTAAAACTCTCTCTCAGCTGGGTCCACCCTACTGTAAAACTCTCTCTCAGCTGGGTCCATCCTTCTGTAAAACTCTCTCTCAGCTGGGTCCACCCTACTGTAAAACTCTCTCTCAGCTGGGTCCATCCTTCTGTAAAACTCTCTCTCAGCTGGGTCCACCCTACTGTAAAACTCTCTCTCAGCTGGGTCCATCCTTCTGTAAAACTCCCTCTCAGCTGGGTCCATCCTTCTGTAAAACTCTCTCTCAGCTGGGTCCACCCTTCTGTAAAACTCTCTCTCAGCTGGGTCCATCCTTCTGTAAAACTCTCTCTCAGCTGGGTCCATCCTACTGTAAAACTCTCTCTCAGCTGGGTCCACCCTTCTGTAAAACTCTCTCTCAGCTGGGTCCATCCTTCTGTAAAACTCTCTCTCAGCTGGGTCCACCCTTCTGTAAAACTCTCTCTCAGCTGGGTCCACCCTTCTGTAAAACTCTCTCTCAGCTGGGTCCACCCTTCTGTAAAACTCTCTCTCAGCTGGGTCCACCCTTCTGTAAAACTCTCTCTCAGCTGGGTCCACCCTTCTGTAAAACTCTCTCTCAGCTGGGTCCACCCTTCTGTAAAACTCTCTCTCAGCTGGGTCCATCCTTCTGTAAAACTCTCTCTCAGTTGGGTCCACCCTTCTGTAAAACTCTCTCAGCTGGGTCCACCCTTCTGTAAAACTCTCTCTCAGCTGGGTCCACCCTTCTGTAAAACTCTCTCTCAGCTGGGTCCATCCTTCTGTAAAACTCTCTCTCAGCTGGGTCCATCCTTCTGTAAAACTCTCTCTCAGCTGGGTCCATCCTTCTGTAAAACTCTCTCTCAGCTGGGTCCACCCTTCTGTAAAACTCCCTCTCAGCTGGGTCCATCCTTCTGTAAAACTCTCTCTCAGCTGGGTCCATCCTTCTGTAAAACTCTCTCTCAGCTGGGTCCATCCTTCTGTAAAACTCCCTCTCAGCTGGGTCCATCCTTCTGTAAAACTCTCTCTCAGCTGGGTCCACCCTTCTGTAAAACTCTCTCTCAGCTGGGTCCATCCTTCTGTAAAACTCTCTCTCAGCTGGGTCCATCCTACTGTAAAACTCTCTCTCAGCTGGGTCCACCCTTCTGTAAAACTCTCTCTCAGCTGGGTCCATCCTTCTGTAAAACTCTCTCTCAGCTGGGTCCACCCTTCTGTAAAACTCTCTCTCAGCTGGGTCCACCCTTCTGTAAAACTCTCTCTCAGCTGGGTCCATCCTTCTGTAAAACTCTCTCTCAGCTGGGTCCACCCTTCTGTAAAACTCTCTCTCAGCTGGGTCCACTCTTCTGTAAAACTCTCTCTCAGCTGGGTCCACCCTTCTGTAAAACTCTCTCTCAGCTGGGTCCACCCTACTGTAAAACTCTCTCAGCTGGGTCCATCCTTCTGTAAAACTCTCTCTCAACTGGGTCCACCCTACTGTAAAACTCTCTCGCTGTGGACCATTTCAGTTTGTCCGTGATGTGTACACAGAGGAATTTATTACTTTCCACCTTCTCCACTGCTGTCCCGTCGATGTGGATAGGGTGGTGCTCTCTGCTGTTTCCTGAAGTCCACGATCATCTCCTTTGTTTTGTTGACGTTGAGTGAGAGGTTATTTTCCTGACACCACACTCCGAGTGCCCTCACCTCCCTATAGGCTGTCTCATCGTTGTTGGTAATCAAGCCTACTTCTGTTGTGTTGTCTGCAAACTTGATGATTGAGTTGGAGGCGTGCATGGCCACACAGTCGTGGGTGAACAGGGAGTACAGGAGGTGGATGAGCACCCACCCTTGTGGGGCCCCAGTGTTGAGGATCAGCATAGTGGAGGTGGTGTTTCCTACCTTCACCACCTGGGGGCGACCCATCAGGAAGTTCAGGACCCAATTGCACAGGGAGGTGTTGAGACCCAGGGCCTGAAGCTTATTGATGAGCTTGGAGGGTACTATGGTGAAGACTGAGCTGTAGTCAATGAACAGCATTCTCACATAGGTATTCCTCTTGTCCAGGTGGAATAGGGCAGTGTGCAGTGTGATGGCGATTGCATCGTCTGTGGACCTATTGGGGCGGTAAGCAAATTGAAGTGGGTCTAGGGTGACAGGTAAGGTGGAGGTGATATGATCCTTGACTAGTCTTCATGGGAGCTCATGTTACGCAACATTTCTATAGGCTATGCAATTGCGTGAGAAAACAGAGTCATGGCCTCTATTAAAAAGAGGAGGATCAGCTTTCTATAGGCTATGCAATTGCGTGAGAAAACAGAGTGATGGCCTCTATTAAAAATTGTTTTGATGCTAGTGGGTATATTAATTTGAGATCTATCGCATCCCACAACTGTCCAAGACAATGTTTGGAATATTTATTTATTGTACAGAATATAAACTTTTGTACTTTGGGGGATAGTAGATTGACATAAGCTAGTGTTTTTGCTGTTCGTTAGGCTTAATCATCTTGTTGGCTGACGAAAAGTACATGTGGACAGTTTCTTCCAATGTCTTCAATATGCACCTCTGAATTGGATCAGGACGCTTGCAGTTGCCTCCCTGATGTGTAATAATGTAACGGGGGAGGCTATATTACATGGATTTATTGTGAAGGTGGAGAATATATTACATGGATTTATTGTGAAGGTGGAGAATATATTACATGGATTTATTGTGAAGGTCGAGGCTATATTACATGGATTTATTGTGGAGGTCGAGGCTATATTACATGGATTTATTGTGGAGGTCGAGGCTATATTACATGGATTTATTGTGGAGGTCGAGGCTATTACATGGATTTATTGTGAAGGTGGAGAATATATTACATGTATTTATTGTGAAGGTGGAGGCTATTACATGGATTAATTGTGAAGGTGGAGGCTATTACATGGATTTATTGTGAAGGTGGAGGCTATTACATGGATTTATTGTGAAGGTGGAGGCTATTACATGGATTTATTGTGAAGGTGGAGGCTATATTACATGGATTTATTGTGAAGGTGGAGGCTATATTACATGTATTTATTGTGAAGGTGGAGGCTATTACATGTATTTATTGTGAAGGTGGAGGCTATATTACATGGATTTATTGTGAAGGTGGAGGCTATATTACATGGATTTATTGTGAAGGTGGAGGCTATTACATGGATTTATTGTGAAGGTGGAGGCTATTACATGTATTTATTGTGAAGGTGGAGGCTATATTACATGTATTTATTGTGAAGGTGGAGGCTATATTAAGGTCTATATGCTGTATGTGGAAGCCAAGAGATGCTAAATGTGTTTATATTAATTAGACCAACAGTTATTTGCTTGACAATCACTGGCAGACAAAAATGTTGTGACCTCCACAACACGAGTCCACCCTACTGTAAAACTCTCTCTCTGATGTTGGTTCTCTCGTCATTCTTTGACAACCAACTAAGACTCGAATTTTGTCAAACTGGGTAAAAATCTGCATTTTCAATATACCTCCATGGTGGCTTAATGAGAACTGCTGACCGAAGAGTAAAGGAACCCCAGCCCCAACAGTAAGGAGGATGTCTATAAACACTGTATAGACTGAAATGAGAGATATCTCTCTGAATACTGAAGAAGTAGTGTG
The DNA here is from genome assembly GCF_045679555.1 of Salvelinus alpinus. Taxonomy (NCBI): domain Eukaryota; kingdom Metazoa; phylum Chordata; class Actinopteri; order Salmoniformes; family Salmonidae; genus Salvelinus; species Salvelinus alpinus. The sequence continues at coordinate 116,568,519 of NC_092086.1, read as the reverse complement.
CTGATTGACATGTTACAGTAACGTCTTTATATTGAAAACTTACGACTAAGATGTTTCATGGAATCTGTGTTCAACTCGATGTCTGTCATCCTTACTTTCCCCAGTTTCCTCCTTGCTGATAACAGTGACAGTAAGCATCAGATCCATCTCTACATTATCTTCCTGACTATACGATAAAGCAATCAGCAGAGGATGAGGACAGCTTTATTGTCAGTAGCATAGTGACTCTGGTGCTCTGTCACACGCGCAGACACACATTGTTAGGCTAGGACTGGACTGTATAGCTACACCCACCCACACTGATCAGATCGACCCCCCCCCCCCCCCGATTCCTCCTCGTAACTTATCAAATATGCAGCTGGCTCAGAGCCAGGGGTTTCCTTCCTTTGTCTTCAGCCTCACAACGTAACGCTGTTCCCCCTAAATAATGTCTTATCAACATGACGCTGTTCCCTCTAAATAATGTCTTATCAACGTAACGCTGTTCCCCCTAAATAATGTCTTATCAACGTAACGCTGTTCCCTCTAATGTCTTATCAACATAACGCTGTTCCCCCTAAATAATGTCTTATCAACGTAATGCTGTTCCCTCTAAATAATGTCTTATCAATGTAAAGCTGTTCCCTCTAAATAATGTCTTATCAACGTAACGCTGTTCCCCCTAAATAATGTCTTATCAACGTAACGCTGTTCCCTCTAATGTCTTATCAACATAACGCTGTTCCCCCTAAATAATGTCTTATCAACGTAACGCTGTTCCCTCTAAATAATGTCTTATCAACATAACGCTGTTCCCTCTAAATAATGTCTTATCAACGTAACGCTGTTCCCTCTAAATAATGTCTTATCAACATAACGCTGTTCCCTCTAAATAATGTCTTATCAACGTAACGCTGTTCCCTCTAAATAATGTCTTATCAACGTAACGCTGTTCCCTCTAAATAATGTCTTATCAACGTAATGCTGTTCCCTCTAAATAATGTCTTATCAACGTAACGCTGTTCCCTCTAAATAATGTCTTATCAACGTAACGCTGTTCCCTCTAAATAATGTCTTATCAACATAACGCTGTTCCCTCTAATGTCTTATCAACATAACGCTGTTCCCTCTAAATAATGTCTTATCAACATAACGCTGTTCCCTCGAAATAATGTCTTATCAACATAACGCTGTTCCCTCGAAATAATGTCTTATCAACATAACGCTGTTCCCTCTAAATAATGTCTTATCAACATAACGCTGTTCCCTCTAAATAATGTCTAATCACTGAAAAGTCCCAAATGGAACCCTATTCCACAAATAGAGCACTGCTTTAGGGCTCTGGTTAAAGGTAGGGCATTGCTTTAGGGCTCTGGTTAAAGGTAGGGCACTGCTTTAGGGCTCTGGTTAAAGGTAGGGCACTGCTTTAGGGCTCTGGTTAAAGGTAGGGCACTGCTTTAGGGCTCTGGTTAAAGGTAGGGCACTGCTTTAGGGCTCTGGTTAAAGGTAGGGCACTGCTTTAGGGCTCTGGTTAAAGGTAGGGCACTGCTTTAGGGCTCTGGTTAAAGGTAGGGCACTACTTTAGGGCTCTGGTTAAAGGTAGGGCACTGCTTTAGGGCTCTGGTTAAAGGTAGGGCACTGCTTTAGGGCTCTGGTTAAAGGTAGGGCACTGCTTTAGGGCTCTGGTTAAATGTAGGGCACAAATTTGGGGCTCTGTTTAAAAGTAGTGCACTATGTAGGGAGTAGGGTGCCATTTGGAATGCAGACACTGCCAAAGCCACCGCCAAAGCCACCCGCTAGGCTGTTACATGTCCTTGATCCTGTTCTGTTCTGAGCCAGAGAAACATGGTTCCTTTCACTAGTCTGTCTTTCATCAGTGGGCTTTTCTTCACAGCTCAGTGAGAATAGCTCAAGGCAATCTTACAGAAGTGAAATAATGACACTTGCTTTGGAGGTAAATGATCAGCCCACGCTGGTGTTTTTGTAATATGTAACTTCATAACAATTATAATCCTACTCTCTACATCGTTAATAAACAGACGAATATCTGTGCTCTACCAGCAGCAATGTGTCTGTGTGTGTGAGGCGGGATTCCTGTGGGGGGAGAGAGAAAGGCTAGCCCCAGGAGGAAGCTGTAGAGAATGCACAGAAGTGCTGATGGGGCACTTTACTGCTCTGTACACAGCAGCAGCTCCCCCCTCCACTGGGTCTGGGGCGCAACGCTATCAGTAGGAACCCGACTGCTTCCCCTTCCTGCTCTCAGACCCTGCCTGCCCCAGCACAGCTCCCTGTCTTTGGTCCCTGCCCCCAGCCTCTGCCCTCTGCTCCAAATAATTCTCCCAGACCCTGCGGGCCCCTGTACTAGCCCCCAAGCCCAGACTTCCCCAGCCCATGCCTGTCTCAGCCTGCCTCTGTCCCAGCCTGCTTCTGTCCCTCCCTGTCCCAGCCTTCTCCTGTCCCAGCCTGCCTTTGTCCCTCCCTGTCCCAGCCTGCCTTTGTCCCTCCCTGTCCCAGCCTGCCTTTGTCCCTCCCTGTCCCAGCCTGCTCCTGTCCCAGCCTGCTCCTGTCCCAGCCTGCCTTTGTCCCTCCCTGTCCCAGCCTGCTCCTATCCCAGCCTGCCTTTGTCCCTCCCTGTCCCAGCCTGCCTTTGTCCCTCCCTGTCCCAGCCTGCCTTTGTCCCTCCCTGTCCCAGCCTGCTCCTGTCTCAGCCTGCTCCTGTCCCAGTCTGCCTTTGTCCCTCCCTGTCCCAGCCTGCTCCTATCCCAGCCTGCCTTTGTCCCTCCCTGTCCCAGCCTGCCTTTGTCCCTCCCTGTCCCAGCCTGCCCCAGTTCCAGCACGCCCCTGCCCGACTGCTTTCTCCTGCCTCTGTCCCAGCCCCCGCCCGACTGTCTTCCCCTTCCCCCAGACCCCGCCTTCCCCAGAGCCTGGGCCCTTAATCTCTATTGACCTCTAGCTCTGTCCAGTCATCAACATAAATCTTTCTGGTTTCATCCAAAGTGGGATGATAATGGGCTAGCTCTAAGGCTGTAGAAGGCTCTAGAAGGCTCTAAGGATCTACATGTTACATTACATGATTTACATTTACATGTTAGTCATTTAGCTCTTATCCAGAGTCAGCAATTTAGCAGACGCTCTTATCTAGAGTCAGAGAGTCATTTAGCAGACGCTCTTATCCAGAGTCAGCAATTTAGCAGACGCTCTTATCAAGAGTCAGAGAGTCATTTAGCAGACGCTCTTATCAAGAGTCAGAGAGTCATTTAGCAGACGCTCTTATCCAGAGTCAGAGAGTCATTTAGCAGACGCTCTTATCAAGAGTCAGAGAGTCATTTAGCAGACGCTCTTATCCAGAGTCAGAGAGTCATTTAGCAGACGCTCTTATCAAGAGTCAGAGAGTCATTTAGCAGACGCTCTTATCAAGAGTCAGAGAGTCATTTAGCAGACGCTCTTATCAAGAGTCAGAGAGTCATTTAGCAGACGCTCTTATCCAGAGTCAGAGAGTCATTTAGCAGACGCTCTTATCAAGAGTCAGAGAGTCATTTAGCAGACGCTCTTATCCAGAGTCAGAGAGTCATTTAGCAGACGCTCTTATCCAGAGTCAGAGAGTCATTTAGCAGACGCTCTTATCCAGAGTCAGAGAGTCATTTAGCAGACGCTCTTATCCAGAGTCAGAGAGTCATTTAGCAGACGCTCTCATCCAGAGCGACTTACAATTAGTGCATTCATCTTCAGATAGCTAGGTGGGACAACCACATATCACAGTAAGTACATTTTACTGTTAGTTCACGGGAGCTGCTCAGCCCATGCTCTTCTCTGTCCTGGCACAACCTTCACCCTGAACTAGGACAGAGACCCTGCTCATCTTCCCGAAAACATCTTAAATCATCAAGAGTATTTTAAATAACACTCACACTTGACTGACAACCCCCCCCCCTCCTCCTCCTCCTCCTTACTAGCTGTGAGGCCCAAGAGACCTGAGGTTTCAAAACGGAGAACACGGGTTGGGGTGTAGAGTTTGATCACAGCCTGAAGGTAAGGAGGAGCATGTCCTCTTTCTGTTCTGTAGGTAAGTACCATGGTCTTGTAGTGGATGTGAGTTTTGACTGGAAGCCAGTGGAGTGCGGAGGAGCGGGAAGGTTGAACACCAGGCGGGCTGCAGCGTTCTGGATAAGTTGCAGGGGTTTGATGGCACAAGCGGGGGGAGCCCAGCCAACAGAGAGTTGCAGTAGTCCAGACGGGAGATGACAAGTACCTGGATTAGGACCTGCGCCACTTCCTGTGTGAGGTAGGGTCGTACTCTACGGATGTTGTAGAGCATGAACCTGCAGGAACGGGTCACTGCTTTGATGTTTGCAGAGAACGACAGGGTGTTGTCCAGGGTCACGCCAACGTTCTTTGCACTCAGGGAGGGCGACACTGTGGAGTTGTCAAACATCATGGAGAGGTCTTTGAGCGGGCAGGCCTTCCCGTGAGGAAGAGCAGATCTGTCTTGTCGAGGTTGAGCTTGAGGTGGTGGGCCGACATCCCAGGCACGCAGAGATGCATGTTGCCACCTAGGTGTCAGAAAGGGGGAAGGAGAAAAGTAGTCATCCGCATAGCAATGACTGAGGCGAGTAACTTGGTGTATAGAGAGAAGAGAAGAGGGCCTAGAGTCAATCCCTGGGGGACACCAGTCATAAGAGTGCGTGGTGCAGACACAGATCCTCGCCACAACACCTGGTAGGAGTGGCCTACCAGGTAGGATGCAATCAAAGTGTGCAGAGCCAGAGACGCCCAGGCCTGAGAGGTTGGACAGGAAGATCTGATGGTTCACAGTATCGAAGCCAGCGGATAGATCTAGAAGGATGAGAACAGAGGAGAGAGAGTCAGCTTTGGCAGTGTGGAGAGCCTCCGTGACACAAGGAAGAAGAGCTGTCTCGGTTGAGTGACACATCTTGAAGCCTGACTTGTTAGGGTCAAGGAGATCATTCTGAGAGAGATAACGAGAGAGTTGGTCAGAGACACCACGCTCAAGTGTTTTGGAAAGAAAAGGGATACCGGTCTGTAGTTTTTGACGTCAGAGGCGTTGAGTGTTGGTTTCTTGAGGAGGGGAGTGACTCAGGCCATTTTGATGTCAGAGGGGACACAGCCAGTGGTCAGGGATGAGGGAAGTGAGGAAAGGGTCTGGAGAAGGGAGGAGGGGATGGGGTCGGCAGGCAGGTTGTCGGGCGGCCGGAACTCTCTAGTCACGTGATTTCATCTGGAGAGAGAGGGGAGAAAGAGGTCAAGGCGTAGGGTAGTTCTGTGTGAGTGGGACCAGTGGACTCAATAGGCTGAGTGAATGAGGAGCGGATGTTGTCAACCTTCTTTTTAAAGTGGTTGACAAAGTTGTCCTCCGAGAGGGAGGATATGGAGGATTAAGGAGGGAGGAGAAGGTGGAAAAGAGTTTCCTAGGGTGAGAGGCAGAAGCTTGAAATGTAGAGTGATAGAAAGTGGCTTTAGCAGCTGATAGCGAGGAAGAGAAGGTAGAGAGGAGGGAGTGAAAGGATGATAGGTCCTCAGGAAGTGTTTCTCAATTTTCGCTGAGCTGCCCGCAGCCCTGTTCTGTAAGCTCGCAATGAGTCACTCAGCCACGGAGCAGGAGGAGAGGGCCGAGCCGGCCAGGAGGAAAGGGGACAATGCGAGTCTTGGGATACGGAAAGGGAGGGTTGAAGAGGCAGAATGAGGAGACAGGAGGGAGAAGGATTTAGCAGAAGGGATAGGTTATAGGATAGGAGAGAGTAGTGGGAGAGACTGAGTGAAGATTGCGACGGCGCATGACCATCTGGGTAGAGGCTGAGTGGTTAGGGTTGGAGGAAAGGGAGACGTAAAAGGAAACAAAGTAGACCTGGAGGGGTGTTGCAGTCAGATCAGTAGGTGATCAGAGACCTGGAGGGGTTTGCAGTCAGATCAGTAGGTGATCAGAGACCTGGAGGGGTTTGCAGTCAGATCAGTAGGTGATCAGAGACCTGGAGGGATGTTGCAGTCAGATCAGTAGGTGATCAGAGACCTGGAGGGGTGGTGCAGTCATATCAGTAGGTGAACAGCCAATAGATGACAACAATGTTAAGCTTGAGTGGACAAGTGACAGTGACAGAATGGATTTCAAATGAGGACATGGACAGGTGAGAGAGAAAAGAGAACATCTCCACTTAGGAGAAATGAGTAGCCCTGTGTCACCACCCTGACGACCAGATGCTCTCTGACTATGAGAGAAAACAGATGAAAAGAGAACAGCTGGAGTCGCAGTGTTCTCTGGGGTGATCCATGCCTCTGTCAGGGCCAAACAGTCAAGGGACTGAAGGGCAGCCTAGGCTGAGATGAACTCAGTGTTCTCTGGGGTGATCCATGCCTCTGTCAGGGCCAAACAGTCAAGGGACTGAAGGGCAGCCTAGGCTGAGATGAACTCAGTGTTCTCTGGGGTGATCCATGTCTCTGTCAGGGCCAAACAGTCAAGGGACTGAAGGGCAGCCTAGGCTGAGATGAACTCAGTGTTCTCTGGGGTGATCCATGCCTCTGTCAGGGCCAAACAGTCAAGGGACTGAAGGGCAGCCTAGGCTGAGATGAACTCAGTGTTCTTGACAGCAGATCGGCAGTTCCAAACGCTGCCAGAGACACAGAATTCAACATGGGGTTGTGCACACAGGGTACACTACATTAGAAGAGTTGCAGCCAAAGGGGTGGGGAGCTTCTGTAAAGCCTACAGTGAGAGGAGAGGGCAGGTACAGAAAGCACACACATAGTTGACAAAGATACAAAAGAGCAAAATGAGACCTTCTGTAAATAACTAGGTAAGATACTGACAGAGAGTGTAAATAACTAGGTAAGATACTGACAGAGAGTACATAACTAGGTAAGATACTGACAGAGAGTGTAAATAACTAGGTAAGATACTGACAGAGAGTGTAAATAACTAGGTAAGATACTGACAGAGAGTGCAGACTAGGCAAGTGTAAATAACTAGGTAAGATACTGACAGAGAGTGTAAATAACTAGGTAAGATACTGACAGAGAGTGTAAATAACTAGGTAAGATACTGACAGAGAGTAAATAACTAGGTAAGATACTGACAGAGAGTGTAAATAACTAGGTAAGATACTGACAGAGAGTGTAAATAACTAGGTAAGATACTGACAGAGAGTGTAAATAACTAGGTAAGATACTGACGAGAAAGTGTAAATAACTAGGTAAGATACTGACAGTGTAATTAACTAGGTAAGATACTGACAGTGGAAATAACTAGGTAAGATACTGACAGTGTAAATAACTAGGTAAGATACTGACAGTGTAAATAACTAGGTAAGATACTGACAGTGTAAATAACTAGGTAAGATACTGACAGTGTAAATAACTAGGTAAGATACTGACAGTGTAAATAACTAGGTAAGATACTGACAGAGTGTAAATAACTAGGTAAGATACTGACGAGAAAGTGTAAATAACTAGGTAAGATACTGACGAGAAAGTGTAAATAACTAGGTAAGATACTGACAGAGAGTGTAAATAACTAGGTAAGATACTGACAGTGAGTGTAAATAACTAGGTAAGATACTGACAAGAAAGTGTAAATAACTAGGTAAGATACTGACAGAGAGTGTAAATAACTAGGTAAGATACTGACAGTGAGTGTAAATAACTAGGTAAGATACTGACGAGAAAGTGTAAATAACTAGGTAAGATACTGACAAGAACGTGTAAATAACTAGGTAAGATACTGACAAGAAAGTGTAAATAACTAGGTAAGATACTGACAGAGTGTAAATAACTAGGTAAGATACTGACGAGAAAGTGTAAATAACTAGGTAAGATACTGACGAGAAAGTGTAAATAACTAGGTAAGATACTGACAGAGACTGTAAATAACTAGGTAAGATACTGACAGAGACTGTAAATAACTAGGTAAGATACTGACGAGAAAGTGTAAATAACTAGGTAAGATACTGACAGAGAGTGTAAATAACTAGGTAAGATACTGACAGAGTGTAAATAACTAGGTAAGATACTGACAGAGACTGTAAATAACTAGGTAAGATACTGACAGAGAGTGTAAATAACTAGGTAAGAGACTGTAAATAACTAGGTAAGATACTGACAGTGTAAATAACTAGGTAAGATACTGACAGTGTAAATAACTAGGTAAGATACTGACAGTGTAAATAACTAGGTAAGATACTGCCAGAGAGTGTAAATAACTAGGTAAGATACTGCCAGAGAGTGTAAATAACTAGGTAAGATACTGACAGAGAGTGTAAATAACTAGGTAAGATACTGACAGAGAGTGTAAATAACTAGGTAAGATACTGACGAGAAAGTGTAAATAACTAGGTAAGATACTGACGAGAAAGTGTAAATAACTAGGTAAGATACTGACAGAGAGTGTAAATAACTAGGTAAGATACTGACAGTGAGTGTAAATAACTAGGTAAGATACTGACGAGAAAGTGTAAATAACTAGGTAAGATACTGACAAGAACGTGTAAATAACTAGGTAAGATACTGACAAGAAAGTGTAAATAACTAGGTAAGATACTGACAGAGAGTGTAAATAACTAGGTAAGATACTGACGAGAAAGTGTAAATAACTAGGTAAGATACTGACGAGAAAGTGTAAATAACTAGGTAAGATACTGACAGAGACTGTAAATAACTAGGTAAGATACTGACAGAGACTGTAAATAACTAGGTAAGATACTGACGAGAAAGTGTAAATAACTAGGTAAGATACTGACAGAGAGTGTAAATAACTAGGTAAGATACTGACAGAGTGTAAATAACTAGGTAAGATACTGACAGAGACTGTAAATAACTAGGTAAGATACTGACAGAGAGTGTAAATAACTAGGTAAGAGACTGTAAATAACTAGGTAAGATACTGACAGAGAGTGTAAATAACTAGGTAAGATACTGACAGTGTAAATAACTAGGTAAGATACTGACAGTGTAAATAACTAGGTAAGATACTGCCAGAGAGTGTAAATAACTAGGTAAGATACTGACAGAGAGTGTAAATAACTAGGTAAGATACTGACAGAGAGTGTAAATAACTAGGTAAGATACTGACAGAGAGTGTAAATAACTAGGTAAGATACTGACAGAGAGTGTAAATAACTAGGTAAGATACTGACAGAGAGTGTAAATAACTAGGTAAGATACTGACAGAGAGTGTAAATAACTAGGTAAGATACTGACGAGAAAGTGTAAATAACTAGGTAAGATACTGACAGTGTAATTAACTAGGTAAGATACTGACAGTGGAAATAACTAGGTAAGATACTGACAGTGTAAATAACTAGGTAAGATACTGACAGTGTAAATAACTAGGTAAGATACTGACAGTGTAAATAACTAGGTAAGATACTGACAGTGTAAATAACTAGGTAAGATACTGACAGTGTAAATAACTAGGTAAGATACTGACAGAGTGTAAATAACTAGGTAAGATACTGACAGAGAGTGTAAATAACTAGGTAAGATACTGACAGAGAGTGTAAATAACTAGGTAAGATACTGACGAGAGAGTGAAGCCTTTCTCTCTTTCCTTCCTTGATGAACTCCGTAGAACCGTCTTAGTTTTGCGACGCAACCGCCGCTGAGAAAACAGGGGTGACTGAAGTTACTAACATTGCTAATTGCCTAGCAAAGGTGGATACCACACCTCCCTGTACTCATTTCTGATTGCCCTAGGAGAGGTGAATCCACTCCTCTCTCCAAATACAGCCACTGATTACCAAAACAAGTCACAAATTGCCCTGCCCCTTGAGCCTGATTGATGTGTCAAAAACGATCTGCAAATGATGAGTAATCAGCAGTTCACACACTGGGAAGACAGGCAGCACTTAAAACGTTGATGGCCCTAGCTAGCAAAAAGACAGTACTAGACCACAACAGATTAAGACAACAAATGATACTTCTCACTCCTGGAGATATCAGGAGTCCTCTAGCTATAGAATGAAGCTATAGAAGGAAGGAAATGGATGAGAGTTGATTCACTAAGTAATCAGAGTATGGAATAGGATGCGAGATACAGTCTATGTGCAACGGTCTGGTTCAGGCTCCTGGCTCAGTAGCACTCTGTCAGCACAACAATGTTATTCTTCTAACAGGAAAAAAAGAAACACCCAAATTAACATTCTGTCCACTGTCAAGTGTTATCAGAGTTCAGATGTAAGCTGATGTGACAGTTTACTGTGAACTTGTTTTTATGCACTCCTGTTTAATGGAACTCTGTGTAACTCAGTGTAATGGAACTCTGTGTAACTCAGTGTAATGGAACTCTGTGTAACTCAGTGTAATGGAACTCTGTGTAACTCAGTGTAATGGAACTCTGTGTAGCTCAGTGTAATGGAACTCTGTGTAACTCAGTGTAATGGAACTCTGTGTAACTCAGTGTAATGGAACTCTGTGTAACTCAGTGTAATGGAACTCTGTGTAACTCAGTGTCATGGAACTCTGTGTAACTCAGTGTAATGGAACTCTGTGTAACTCAGTGTCATGGAACTCTGTGTAACTCAGTGTAATGGAACTCTGTGTAACTCAGTGTCATGGAACTCTGTGTAACTCAGTGTAATGGAACTCTGTGTAACAGTGTAGCTCAGTGTAATGGAACTCTGTGTAACTCAGTGTCATGGAACTCTGTGTAACTCAGTGTCATGGAACTCTGTGTAACTCAGTGTAATGGAACTCTGTGTAACTCAGTGTAATGGAACTCTGTGTAACAGTGTAGCTCAGTGTAATGGAACTCTGTGTAACTCAGTGTAATGGAACTCTGTGTAACTCAGTGTAATGGAACTCTGTGTAACTCAGTGTAATGGAACTCTGTGTAACTCAGTGTAATGGAACTCTGTGTAACAGTGTAGCTCAGTGTAATGGAACTCTGTGTAACTCAGTGTCATGGAACTCTGTGTAACTCAGTGTCATGGAACTCTGTGTAACTCAGTGTCATGGAACTCTGTGTAACTCAGTGTAATGGAACTCTGTGTAACTCAGTGTCATGGAACTCTGTGTAACTCAGTGTAATAGAACTCTGTGTAACTCAGTGTAATGGAACTCTGTGTAACTCAGTGTAATGGAACTCTGTGTAACTCAGTATAATGGAACTCTGTGTAATGGAACTCTGTGTAACTCAGTGTAATGTAGGCCTACTGTGACCAAAGGAAGTTTAAAATGATACAATGAATATGATGTTAAAGTTCAGACTGTCAGCTCTAATTTGAGGGTATTTTCAACCCCCCCCCCATTTTAGGGGAACAAAAGTATTGGGACAAATTCACTCATGCGTATTAAAGTAGTGAAAAGTTTAGTATTGGGTACCATATTCCTAGCACACAATGACTACATCAGGTTGTGACTCTACGAACTTGTTGTTTGTTTTGGTTGCATTTCAGACTATTTTGTTGTTTGTTTTGGTTGCATTTCAGACTATTTTGTTGTTTGTTTTGGTTGCATTTCAGACTATTTTGTTGTTTGTTTTGGTTGCATTTCAGACTATTTTGTGCCCAATAGAAATGAATGGTAAGTAATGTATTGTTATTTGTGCGTCTCACTTATCATTATTCACGTTTATTTCAGGATTATCCGTGATCATGGTAGCAACCACATTAATTAGAAACATATTCTATTCTTATTTAGAATTAAAGTGACTCCAAAATAACAATACATTATTTACCATTAATTTCTATTGGGCACAAAAGTGTCTGAAACACAATCAAAACAGATGACAAATGCATCCAACTAGTTTATAGATGCACACGCCTGCACTTTAGTCACTGTGCGCTAGGACCTCATGGCCTAACCTTTAACCTCCTACACCTCATGTCCTAACCTTTAACACGCCTAACCTCATGTCCGAACCTTTAACCTCCTAACCTCATGTCCTAACCTTTAACCTCCTAACCTCATGTCCTAACCTTTAACCTCCTAACCTCATGTCCTAACCTTTAACCTCCTAACCTCATGTCCTAACCTTTAACCTCCTAACCTCATGTCCTAACCTTTAACCTCCTAACCTCATGTCCTAACCTTTAACCTCAAATCCAAAGTGCCTGAGTACAGACGCCAACACAGCACACAATGTGTCACTGTCTCAATCCTGTTGAAGCTCACTGTATATATTAAATTGATAAAGTCTCGATGTCGCTTGCAATATGCCAATGATCTGTCTATGTGATCTTTTTTTGAATGTGCGTGTCTATGTACGTCTGTCTATGTGTCCGTCCGTCTCTGTGTGTCTCGTCCTCGCCCGTCCCCCAGAGAACCACCGTCTGACCCTTGACCTGCAGAAGGTAGAGCAGCTGGAGAGTAAGATCAACACGGAGCTGACCAGCCTGAAGGACAAGATAGAGACCATGACTCAGGAGCTGGAGACGTACAGCAACCTGGACAATCTGAAGGCTGCTGGAGAGGACAAGAAGAAGGTACTGCTACTGTGTGTGTCTCTGTGTGTGTCTCTGTGTGTGTGTGTGTGTGTCGGGGTGTGTCTCTGTGTCTGTGTGTCTCTGTGTGTGTCTCTGTGTATCTCTGTGTGTGTGTGTGTCTGTGTGTGTGTCTCTGTGTGTGTGTCTCTGTGTCTCTGTGTGTGTGTGTGTGTGTGTGTGTGTGTGTGTGTGTGTGTGTGTGTGTGTGTGTGTGTGTGTGTGTGTGTGTGTGTGTGTGTGTGTGTGTGTGTGTGTGTGTGTGTGTGTGTGTCTCTGTGTGTGTGTGTGTGTGTGTGTGTGTGTGTGTGTGTGTGTGTGTGTGTGTCGGGTGTGTCTCTGTGTGTGTGTGTGTGTGTGTGTGTGTGTGTTTGTGTGTGTGTGTGTCTGTGTGTGTGTGTTAGAGTTAGAGAGGTACAGACCTATGTTTGGAAAGGACCAGAAAGTACTGGTATACACCTGACCTCAGCTATGACCTCAGCTATGACCTCAGCTATGACCTCAGCTATGGGCTTACAGTGTCAGTAGCAGAGCTGATATAGGATCAGTTTTAGAGTGTAACGACTAAGATAATATGGCTGAGGGGACCTGATCCTAGATCAGCACTGCCACTCTGCTTAATGAATACGGGCTCTGAAGTGTCACTCGTTGCAGTGTGGGATTAGTGTGTGGTTCAGGCTTTGACAGGATGCACTCCAACCCCTCCCTCTGTGGAGGAGGATCCATGAGTCCTTTTACAAGTTAAAGTTCACTGCAGCCCATTAAACATATGGTTTAAAGCAGACATGTTTTAATTTTTATTTTTATTTGAATGATTATGTTCACAGATAATCATGAATACTCGCTCTCCATTTGGCAAATCTGACCATCATTTTATCCTACTGATTCCTGCTTACAAGCAAAAAATGAAAGCAGGAAGTACCAGTGACTCGCTCTATACGGAAGTGGTCAGATGACGCGGATGCTACGCTACAGGACTGTTTTGCTAGCACAGACTGGAATATGTTCCGGGATTCATACAATGGCATTGAGGAGTACACCACATCAGTCACTGGCTTCATCAATAAGTGCACCGACAATGTCGTCCCCACATTGACCGTACGTACTTATCCCGACCAGAAGCCATGGATTACAGGCAACATCCACACCGAGCTAAAGGCTAGAGCTGCCGCGTTCAAGGAGCGGGACACTAATCCAGACACTTATAAGAAATCCCACTACACCTTCAGATGAACCATCAAACAGGAAAAGCGTCAATACAGGACTAAGATTGAATCCTACTACACCGGCTCTGACGCTCATCAGATGTTGCGACGGTATCCTGCCTAAATGATTTCACTCACGTCGGTAGCCATGAAGTGCTTTGAAAGGCTGGTCATGGCTCACATCAACACAATTATCCCAGAAACCCTAGACCCACTCCAATTTGCAAACCGCCCTAACAGATCCACAGATGACTCAATCTCTATTACACTCCACACTGCCCTTTCCCACCTGGACAAAAGGAACACCTAACACGGCAGGACCTGGTCAATGACCTGAAGAGAGCTGGGACCACAGTCTCAAAGAAAACCATTAGTAACACACTACGCCGTCATGGATTAAAATCCTGCAGCGCACGCAAGGTCCCCCTGCTCAAGCCAGCGCATGTCCAGGCCTGTCTGAAGTTTGCCAATGACCATCTGGATGATCCAGAGGAGGAATGGGAGAAGGTCATGTGGTCTGATGAGACAAAAATAGAGCTTTTTGGTCTAAACTCCACTCGCCGTGTTTGGAGGAAGAAGAAGGATGAGTACAACCCCGAGAACACCATCCCAACCGTGAAGCATGGAGGTGGAAACATCATTCTTTGGGGATGCTTTTCTGCAAAGGGGACAGGACGACTGCACCGTATTGAGGGGAGGATGGATGGGGCCATGTATCGCGAGATCTTGGCCAACAACCTCCTTCCCTCAGTAAGAGCATTGAAGATGGGTCGTGGCTGGGTCTTCCAGCATGACAACGACCGGAAACACACTGTGAGAATGCTGTTCATTGACTACAGCTCAGTATTTAGCACCATAGTGCCCACAAAGCTCATCACTAAGCTAAGGACCCTGGGACTAAACACCTCCCTCTGCAACTGGATCCTGGACTTCCTGACGAGCCACCCCCAGGTGGTAAGGGTAGGTAACAACACATTTGACACGCTGATCCTCAACACTGGGGCCCCTCAGGGGTGGGTGCTAAGTCCCCTCCTGTACTCCCTGTTCACTCATGACTGCACGGCCAAACACGACTCCAACACTGTCATTAAGTTTGCTGACGACACAACAGTGGACTACAGGGAGGTCAGAGACCTGGCAGTGTGGTGCCAGGACAACAACCTCTCCCTCAATGTGAGCAAGACAAAGGAGCTGATCGTGGACTACAGAAAAAGGCGGGCTGAACAGGTCCCAGTTAACATCGACAGGGCTGTAGTGGAGCGGGTCGAGAATTTCAAGTTCCTTGGTGTCCACATCACCAACAAACTATCATGGTCCATACATACCAAGACAGTCGTGAAGAGGGCACGACAAAACCTTTTCCTCTTCAGGAGACTGAAAAGATTTGGCATGGGTCCTCAGATCCTCAAAAGGTTCTACAGCTGCACCATCGAGAGCATCCTGACCGGTTGCATCACCGCCTGGTACGGCAACTGCTCGGCATCTGACCGCAAGGCGCTACAGAGGGTAGTGTTTACGGCCCAGTATATCGCTGGGGCCAAGCTTCCTGACATCCAGGACCTATATACTAGGCCCCCAAAATGGTCAAATACTCCAGTCACCCAATTCATAGACTGTTCTACCCTCTGTAGCGGGTGGCCTTAATCAAATGGCCACCCGGACTATTTACATTGACCACCCCCCCTTTGTTTTTACACTGCTGCAACTCTCTGTTTATTATGTATACATAGTCACTTCATGTACAAAATAACTTGACTAACCTATACCTTCGCACGTTGACGCTGTACTTTTTATTTGACTCTTTTTACTTTAGTTTATTTAGTAAATATTTTCTTAACTCTTTATTAAAACTGCATTGTTGGGTTAAGGGCTTGTAAGGTAAGTATTTCACTGTAAGGTCTACCTACACCTGTTGTAATCGGAACATGTGACAAATTTAAAATGTGATTTGATTTGATTGTGTTACGTAGTTTATCATGAAAGCATTTTTAAGATAACGTTACAACAGTCCTCTTTCAATGCCTTTAGTATCTGCAGGAATCAGGATGTAATATTTTATTGAAAGACCTCCATCTGTGGCAGATGTCTCATGGCATAGTCCCTGTAAGATCATGTTGCTAATGTAAACAGCGACGGTGTTATCGTTGAGGGAGTTTTACCAATGGGAACAACTTGGTCGAGCTAGAAGGAAACGTAAAAGCATCCTCTACATGCATTACAAAGCAACTCTCCTTTAAACAGGAAACACATTCTCTGGAGAGATTTGACACCGGGAAGTCATGTTTCTTCCACTGACTCAGTCTGAGAAACACAAGTTTAGTTTCAACCAATGAAGAAAGGGGTGTAACCAATGGTCGGTTGACCCACTTCTTCCGCTTCAACATCCTTAAGACATTTTTTCAGTAAATCCTTGTTTTATTACCCCACCAGAGCTGTGTATCTGGAATATACGGCTATTCACTATCTGAGCTGATGATTTGCTGTGGTAGTCCTACTAGCACCATAACAAGTGTTGGATGAATGAATTAATGAATGAATGATTGGTAGTTAATCTAAGTTGTTGTCCATTGTCCTATAGAGGCTGCAGGAGGACAGAGTATCCCTGGCCCAGAGGAGAGACGGCTTTCACAAGGTCATGCAGAAGATGAATGAGGTGTATGAAGCTCTGAAAACACAGCTACAGGAGAATGAGACACATGCTCAGGTACAGGAGGGAATACTGACTCCAGACTAGTATGCAGGTTAGCCTGGTGTCTGATCTGTTCATGCTATTAACCGATAACCATAGTAGTTGCCAGGCTAACTTGATGTGGCCTGTCTATTGCCTTTCACGAACACTCATGATGTCATAATAACGTTGAAGCTCGAAGATTCTTTGAGCGTTTCTTGCCTGTTTTTCCTCTCAACCAACACCTGTTTTCTATTGGTTTTCAGCTGACCAATCTGGAGAGGAAGTGGCAACATCACGAGCAGAACAACTTCGTCATGAAAGAGTGTATCCTTGTTGCTTTTGACCAGAGTGGATCTCCTGTATCTATACATTACAGGGTTGAATCAGTAGGTTGGTGTCTGTCGTTCACACCACAGGCAGAGTGGATCTCCTGTATCTATACATTACAGGGTTGACAATGGTAGATGTAATATCCCCAATGGGGGACATGTTGTATAAAACCAAAGTTTCCTTGACTCCTACATCTCCAGTCATCGCCTCTAAGGGTATGGAGAGTGACTACCGTCCGGTGGTGAAGAGCGTCTCCAGGCAGCTGGCGGAGTACAACAAGATCCTCGTAGACACCCTGCAGGGAACCAAGAACTAGGAACTGACTGAGGGACAAGGACAGCTACAGCTTCCTCGCTCTGTCTCCATGTCCCACTTCCTGCATCAACCCTTCTATCTTAAACTTACACTACCGTTCAAAAGTTTGGGGTCACTTAGAAATGTCCTTGTTTTTGAAAGAAAAGCACACAAAAAGTCCATTAAAATAACATCAAATTGATCAGAAATACAGTGTAGACATTGTTAATGTTGTAAATGACTATTGTAGCTGGAAACGGCTGATTGTTTATGGAATATCTACATAGACGTACAGAGGCCCATTATCAGCAACCATCACTCCTGTGTTCCAATGGCACGTTGTGTTAGCTAATCCAAGTTGATCATTTTAAAAGGCTAATTGATCATTAGAAAACCCTTTTTTGCAATTATGTTAGCACAGCTGAAAACTGTCGTCCTGACTAAAGAAGCAATAAAACTGGCTTTCTTTAGATTAGCTGAGTATCTGGAGCATCAGCACTCGTCAGTCTATTCTTGTTCTGAGAAATGAAGGCTATTCCATGTGAGAAATTGCCAAAAACTGAAGCTGGCCTTCTAGGAAGAATTGCAAAGAAAAAGCCATATCTCAGACTGGCCAATAAAAAGAAAAGATTAAGATGGGCAAAAGAACACAGACACTGGACAGAGGAACTCTGCCTAGAAGGCCAGCATCCCAGAGTCGCCTCTTCACTGTTGACATTGAGACTGGTGTTTTGCGGGTACTATTTAATGAACCTGCCAGATGAGGACTTGTGAGGCATCTGTTTCTCAAACTAGACACTCTAATGTACTTGTCCTCTTGCTCAGTTGTGCACCGGGGCCTCCCACTCCTCTTTCTATTCTGGTTAGAGACAGTTTGCACTGTTCTGTGAAGGGAGTAGTACACAGCGCTGTACCAGATCTTCAGTTTCTGAAGGCTATTCCATGTGAGAAATTGCCAAGAAACTGAAGATCTGGTACAGCGCTGTGTACTACTCCCTTCACAGAACAGCGCAAACTGGCTCTAACCAGAATAGAAAGAGGAGTGGGAGGCCCCGGTGCACAACTGAGCTACAGGGACAAGTACATTAGAGTGTCTAGTTTGAGAAACAGATGCCTCACAAGTCCTCATCTGGCAGCTTCATTAAATAGTACCCGCAAAACACCAGTCTCAATGTCAACAGTGAAGAGGCGACTCTGGGATGCTGGCCTTCTAGGCAGAGTTTCTCTGTCCAGTGTCTGTGTTCTTTTGCCCATCTTAATCTTTTCTTTTTATTGGCCAGTCTGAGATATGGCTTTTTCTTTGCAATTCTTCCTAGAAGGCCAACTTCAGTTTTTGGCAATTTCTCACATGGAATAGCCTTCATTTCTCAGAACAAGAAAAGACTGACGAGTTTCAGAAGAAAGTTATTTGTTTCTGGGCATTTTGAGCCTGTAATCGAACCCACAAATGCTGATGCTCCAGATACTCATCTAGTCTAAAGAAAGCCAGTTTAATTGCTTCTTTAATCAGAACAACAGTTTTCAGCTGTGCTAACATAAATGCAAAAGGGTTTTCTAATGATCAATTAGCCTTTTAAAATGATGAACTTGGATTAGCTAACACAATGTGCCATTGGAACACAGGAGTGATGGTTGCTGATAATGAGCCTCTGTACACCTCTGTAGATATTCCATAAAAAAATCAGCCGTTTCCAGCTACAATAGTCATTTACAACATTAACAATGTCTACACTGTATTTCTGATCAATTTCCTGTTATTTTAAATGGACAAAAAATTTGCTTTCTTTTCAAAAACGAGGACATTTCTTAGTGACCCCAAACCTTTGAACGGTAGTGTATGTCTGGGTTGACAGATATATATATATACTGTACTATACTATAGTGTATACTCAACCAAATATGAGACCCTGCTTCACTTCCTGACTGGTACTCACTTCCCATTCTCAACATGCACACATACGTATGTGTTTGAGCAGAGATATACTGGACTCAAATGAGACATATGAGACCCAATTGTATGATGATAAAGTGTCTTGAATCATCCATTATGTAGTTACATTTGACATATTTCAACCTTTGTACATGACCATTTCTCTGTAGTTGTTTGTTGTTGCTTCCGTTACTGTCAATACAACATGTTCTGTAGCGTTGGTTTGCTTTCTTGATTAAAAACGGTTTGGCCAACGACGTTGTCACGTTTCTACATTTATGGATGTCTGTACTTAGAATTAGTCTCAGAAGCTCTCAGAAGTAGTTTAACAGGTACCTAACAGTACTTAACATGTCCCTTACAGTACTTAACATGTACCTAACAGTACTTAACATGTCCCTAAACAGTACTTAACATTTCCCTAACAGTACTTAACATGTCCCTAACAGTACTTAACATGTACCTAACAGTACTTAACATGTCCCTAACAGTACTTAACATGTACCTAACAGTACTTAACATGTCCCTAACAGTAGTTAACATGTCCCTAACAGTAGTTAACATGTCCCTAACAGTACTTAACATGTCCCTAAACAGTACTTAACATGTCCCTAAACAGTACTTAACATTTCCCTAACAGTACTTAACATGTCCCTAACAGTACTTAACATGTCCCTAACAGTACTTAATAGGTACCTAACAGTACTTAACATGTTTAAAGCTTTCACATGCTCTAACAGGCTGTGGCTGTCAACTCCCCCTGTTGTAACAGCTCAGTGTTGGGTCAGTAGGGGTTAACATGTCAGTACCCTGTTGTAACAGCTCAGTGTTGGGTCAGTAGGGGTTGTAACAGCTCAGTGTTGGGTCAGTAGGGGTTGTAACAGCTCAGTGTTGGGTCAGTAGGGGTTGTAACAGCTCAGTGTTGGGTCAGTAGGGGTTGTAACAGCTCAGTGTTGGGTCAGTAGGGGTTGTAACAGCTCAGTGTTGGGTCAGTAGGGGTTGTAACAGCTCAGTGTTGGGTCAGTAGGGGTTGTAACAGCTCAGTGTTGGGTCAGTAGGGGTTGTAACAGCTCCGTGTTGGGTCAGTAGGGGTTGTAACAGCTCAGTGTTGGGTCAGTAGGGGTTGTAACAGCTCAGTGTTGGGTCAGTAGTGGTTGTAACAGCTCAGTGTTGGGTCAGTAGGGGTTGTAACAGCTCAGTGTTGGGTCAGTAGGGGTTGTAACAGCTCAGTGTTGGGTCAGTAGGGGTTGTAACAGCTCAGTGTTGGGTCAGTAGAGGTTGTACCAGCTCAGTGTTGGGTCAGTAGTGGTTGTAACAGCTCAGTGTTGGGTCAGTAGTGGTTGTAACAGCTCAGTGTTGGGTCAGTAGGGGTTGTAACAGCTCAGTGTTGGGTCAGTAGGGGTTGTAACAGCTCAGTGTTGGGTCAGTAGGGGTTGTAACAGCTCAGTGTTGGGTCAATAGGGGTTGTAACAGCTCAGTGTTGGGTCAGTAGGGGTTGTAACAGCTCAGTGTTGGGTCAGTAGGGGTTGTAACAGCTCAGTGTTGGGTCAGTAGGGGTTGTAACAGCTCAGTGTTGGGTCAGTAGGGGTTGTAACAGCTCAGTGTTGGGTCAGTAGGGGTTGTAACAGCTCAGTGTTGGGTCAGTAGGGGTTGTAACAGCTCAGTGTTGGGTCAGTAAGGGTTGTAACAGCTCAGTGTTGGGTCAGTAGGGGTTGTAACAGCTCAGTGTTGGGTCAGTAGGGGTTGTAACAGCTCAGTGTTGGGTCAGTAGGGGTTGTAACAGCTCAGTGTTGGGTCAGTAAGGGTTGTAACAGCTCAGTGTTGGGTCAGTAGGGGTTGTAACAGCTCAGTGTTGGGTCAGTAGGGGTTGTAACAGCTCAGTGTTGGGTCAGTAGGGGTTGTAACAGCTCAGTGTTGGATCAGTAGGGGTTGTAACAGCTCAGTGTTGGGTCAGTAGGGGTTGTAACAGCTCAGTGTTGGGTCAGTAAGGGTTGTAACAGCTCAGTGTTGGGTCAGTAAGGGTTGTAACAGCTCAGTGTTGGGTCAGTAAGGGTTGTAACAGCTCAGTGTTGGGTCAGTATGGGTTGTAACAGCTCAGTGTTGGGTCAGTAGGGGTTGTAACAGCTCAGTGTTGGGTCAGTAGGGGTTGTAACAGCTCAGTGTTGGGTCAGTAGGGGTTAACGTTGGACAGGAACTCCACAGCCTGCTGATAACACTATTGTTTTAAGGCTATTGGTTTCCTCCCCGCTTTATCAGCCAGAGGGCCAGGATGGTGTGCTGCCCAGTGTTCCTCAGCTCAGCCCAGTTTCTCCACCCCACCACTCTTTGTGTGTGTTTGTCTTTGTCTCTCTCTGTGTGTGTGTGTGTGTGTGTGTGTGTGTGTGTGTGTGTGTGTGTGTGTGTGTGTGTGTGTGTGTGTGTGTGTGTGTGTGTGTGTGTGTGTGTGTGTGTGTGTGTGTGTGTGTGTGTGTGTGTGTGTGTGTGTGTGTGGGTGCACGTGTCTGGGGGCCAAGGGAAAGAGAGCCTCCTTAGCCTGTCTGGAGCAGGACAGGAGCCAGGACACACACACACACACACACACACACACACACACACACACACACACACACACACACACACACACACACACACACACCATTCCTCAGTTGGGTTTGGGTGAGCAGCAGATGCCTCAGGGGATTTCCAGCTTCAGGGAGCTGAACTCTGGCTGGATAGAGTGGCGAGGGGAGATCAGGGCGGAGCTCTTACTCAATACACATGTCTGGTGAGGGATCTGCTACAGCTGGGTGAATAATGGTGAGGGTCTATATGCTACAGCTGGGTGAATAATGGTGAGGGACTAACCTTGGGAAAATCCTCTGCATTATCATTAACAGCAGACCTGTACATTTCCTAGTGAAACCAATGTACTGAGCAAATGTCAAATTGTCTTTTTACCAAATTATCGTACGACAGACCACGTATTCACCCTGCACATCCTAATTGACAAACAAACAAAGGCAAAGTCTTCTCATGCTTTGTTGATTTCAAAAAAGCCTGTGACTCAATTTGGCATGAAGGTCTGCTATACAAAGTGGTGTTGGGGGAAAAACATACAACATTATAAAATCCATGTACACAAAGAACAAGTGTGCGGTTAAAATAGGCAAAAAACACACAGACATTTCTTCCCACAGGGCTGTGGGGTGAGACAGGGATGCATCTTAATCCCCACCCTCTTCAACATATATATCAACGAATTGGCGAGGGCACTAGAACAGTCTGCAGCACCCGGCCTCACCATACTAGAATCTGAAGTCAAATGTCTACTGTTTGCTGATGATCTGGTGCTTCTGTCACCAACCAAGGAGGGCCTACAGCAGCACCTAGATCTTCTGCGCAGATTCTGCCAGACCTGGGCCCTGACAGAAAATCTTAGTAAGACAAAAAATAATAGTGTTCCAAAAAAGGTCCAGTCGCCAGGACCACAAATACAAATTCCATCTAGACACCGTTGCCCTAGAGCACACAAAAAACTATACATACCTTGGCCTAAACATCAGCGCTACAGGTCACTTCCACAAAGCTGTGAGCGATCTGAGAGACAAGGCAAGAAGGGAATTCTATGCCATCAAAAGGAACATACAATTTGACATACCAATTAGGATCTGGCTAAAAATACTTGAATCAGTTATAGAACCCATTGCCCTTTATGGTTGTGAGGTCTGGGGTCTACTCACCAACCAATAATTCACAAAATGGGATAAAAACCAATTTGAGACTGCATGTAGAATTCTGCAAAAATATCTTCCGTGTACAACGTAGAACACCAAATAATGCATGCAGAGCAGAATTAGGCAGACACCCGCTAATTATCAAAATTCAGAAAAGAGACGTTAAATTCTACAACCACCTAAAAGGAAGCAATTCCCAAACATTCCATAACAAAGCCGTCACCTACAGAGAGACGAACCTGGAGAAGAGTCCCCTAAGCAAGCTGGTCCTGGGGCTCTGTTCACAAACACAAATAGACCCCACAGAGCCCCAGGACAGCAACACAATTAGACCCAACCAAATCATGAGGAAACAAAAAGATAATTACTTGACACATTGGAAAGAATTTACCAAAACACTGAGCAAACTAGAATGCTATTTGTCCCTAAACAGAGAGTACACAGTGGCAGAATACCTGACCACTGTGACTGAACCAAATTTAAGGAAATCTTTGACTATGTACAGACTCAGTGAGCATAGCCTTGCTATTGAGAAAGGCCACCATAGGCAGACCTGGCTCTCAAGAGAAGACAGGCTATGTGCACACTGCCCACAAAATGAGGTGGAAACTGAGCTGCACTTCCTAACCTGTCAAATGTATGACCATATTAGAGACACATATTTCCCTCAGATTACACAGACCCACAAAGAAATAAAAAACAAACCGAATTTTGATAAAATCCCATATCTACTGGGTGAAATACCACAGTGTGCCATTCAGCAGCAAGATGTGTGACCCGTTGCCACAAGAAAAGGGCAAAAAGTGAAGAACAAACACCATTGTAAATACAAACAATATATATGTTTATTTATTTTCCCTTTTATACTTTAACTATTTGCACGTCATTACAACACTTTATATAGACATACTACGACATTTGAAATGTATTTATTCTTTTGGAACTTTTTTGTAAGTGTAATGTTTACAGTTTATTTTTTATTGTTAATTATCTACTAAACTTGCTTTAACATTGTTAACATATGTTTCCCATGCCAATAAATCTTTTAAATAGAAATTATATTGAATTTACAGGTTGCTACCTTGGTGTCAGAACTGGGTATCGCCACACAACTCCTCTTCGTTCCCATGGACGCCAGAGCAACCTGCGAGTGTCAGGAAACCACAGTGAGTCAGTGGGGTTCCTGCTTATATATAAACTATTGACTTACTCCTGAGGGAACATAGGCCACCGTATATAAATAAATATATATAAACTATTGACTTACTCCTGAGGGAACATAGGCCACCGTATATAAATAAATATATATATAAACTATTGACTTACTCCTGAGGGAACATAGGCCACCGTATATAAATAAATATATATATAAACTATTGACTTACTCCTGAGGGAACATAGGCCACCGTATATAAATAAATATATATAAACTATTGACTTACTCCTGAGGGAACATAGGCCACCGTATATAAATAAATATATATAAACTATTGACTTACTCCTGAGGGAACATAGGCCACCGTATATAAATAAATATATATAAACTATTGACTTACTCCTGAGGGAACATAGGCCACCGTATATAAATAAATATAGTTGAAGTCGGAAGTTTACATACACTTAGGGTGGAGTCATTAAAACTCGTCTTTCAACCACTCCACAAATTTCTTGTTAACAAACTATAGTTTCGGCAAGTCAATTAGGACATCTACTTTGTGCATGACACAAGTTATTTTTGCAACAATTGTTTACAGACAGATTATTTCACTTATAATTCACTGTATCACAATTCCAGTGGGTCAGAAGTTTACATACACTAAGTTGACTGTGCCTTTAGACAGCTGGGAAAATTCCAGAAAATTATGTTATGGCTTTAGAAGTTTCTGATAGGCTGATTGACATAATTTGAGTCAATTGGAGGTGTACCTGTGGATGTATTTCAAGGCCTACATTCAAACTCAGTGCCTCTTTGCTTGTCATCATGGGAAAATCAAAAGAAATCCGCCAAGACCTCAGAAAAATAATTGTAGACCTCCACAAGTCTGGTTCATCCTTGGGAGCAATTTCCAAACGCCTGAAGATACCACGTTCATCTGTACAAACAATAGTACGCAAGTATAAACACCATGGGACCAAGCAGCCGTCATACCGCTCAGGAAGGAGACACGTTCTGTCTCCTAGAGATGAACGTACTTTGGTGAAAAAAGTGCAAATCAATCCCAGAACAGTAAAAGACCTTGTGAAGATGCTGGAGGAAACAGGTACAAAAGTATCTATATCCACAGTAAAACGAGTCCTATATCAACATAACCTGGGAACAGCAGACCTTGTGTATGGCGTCGTATGGGCAAGCGGTTATGGTATGGGCAGACATAAACTACAGACAATGAACACAATTGCGTTTTATCGATGGCAATTTGAATGCACAGAGATACCGTGATGAGATCCTGAGGCCCCATTGTCCTGCCATTCATCCACCGCCATCACCTCATGTTTCAGCATGATAATGCACAGCTACACAAGGATCTGTACACAAATCCTGGAAGCTGAACATGTCCCAGTTCTTCCTGCATGTTTGGGATGCTCTAGATCGATGTGTTCGTCAGCGTGTTCCAGTTCCCGCCAATTTCCAGCAACTTAGCACAGGCATTAGAGGAGTGGGACAACATTCCACAGGCCACAATCAACAGCAGAGATCACCCTACTTTTTTTTCAAGGTATCTGTGACCAACAGATGCATATCTGTATTCCCAGTCATGTGAAATCACTAGATTAGGGGCCTAATGAATTTATTTAAATTGACTAATTTCCTTATATGAACTGTAACTCAGTAAAATGTTTGAAATTGTTGCATGTTGCGTTTATATTTTTGTTCAGTATCTGAACTTCTGTATCCAAGGATGTTTCTGGTCTCTAATGGACACTCCCTAACAGATTATTATTCTGTAGGACTGTTCTAAGGACCCTCCCCAAGTGGCCTTTAGGGAAACATCCCAAATGGAACCCTATTCCCTATGTAGTGCACTACTTTACATCAGAGTCCTATGGTCCAACATAGTGCACTAAATAGGGGATAGGGTGCTGTTTGGGATGTAGCCTAGGAATGGTAATTAAAATTATGACATTGTTCTGTTCAGACTGGGAGGCTTTTCTTTTCCTCCCATCCTGACATGAAGAGGAAACAGGAAAAGGAACTGTAACTCCCAATGCCTGGAGAGAGAGGCAGAGAGAGAGAGAGACACGAGAGACGAGAGAGAGAGAGAGAGAGCGAGAGAGAGAGAGAGAGACACGAGAGACGAGAGAGAGAGAGAGAGCAGAGAGAGGGAGAAAGAAGGAGAGTGAGAGTGAGCAGAGAGAGAGAGGAAGAAAGAAGGAGAGTGAGTAAGAATGAGAGAGTGAGCAGAGAGAGAGGGGGAGAAAGAAGGAGAGAGAGTAAGAATGAGAGAGAGAGAGTAAGCAGAGAGAGAGAGAGAGAGAGAGAGAGAGAGAAGGAGAGGGAGTAAGAATGAGAGAGAGAGAGAGAGAGAGAGCAGAGAGGAAAAAGAAAGAGATGTAGGGGTCTGGGGCGAGCAAGAAAGGGGAGGGAAAAGCAGGGAGGGAAAGGGAGGATGCGTTAGAGACTTTTCAGAGCCAGCCAGACTGTGAAGAGATGTGTACTGATGGGTCTCTCTGACACCCTCAGGGGTTTGGTCTTCTCTGTATTCCCAGTCTGAGCACCTCGAACCAGCAGTGCTGAGTGGATGTACACCCTGGAAGCCCTGGAGCCTTTACCAGCCTACTGCTGGAGGATCATGTGTTATCATCTCTACTCTACTGTGTGTCTGGTCTACTGGTTCTCTCTGGGTATGTATCTCTACTGTGTTTCTGGTCTACTGGTTCTCTCTGGGTATGTATCTCTACTGTGTTTCTGGTCTACTGGTTCTCTCTGGGTATGTATCTCTACTGTGTGTCTGGTCTACTGGTTCTCTCTGGGTATGTATCTCTACTGTGTTTCTGGTCTACTGGTTCTCTCTGGGTATGTATCTCTACTGTGTTTCTGGTCTACTGGTTTCTGGTCTACTGGTTCTCTCTGGGTATGTATCTCTACTGTGTGTCTGGTCTACTGGTTCTCTCTGGGTATATATCTCTACTCTACTGTGTGTCTGGTCTGCTGGTTCTCTCTGGGTATGTATCTCTACTGTGTGTCTGGTCTGCTGGTTCTCTCTGGGTATGTATCTCTACTGTGTGTCTGGTCTGCTGGTTCTCTCTGGGTATGTATCTCTACTGTGTGTCTGGTCTACTGGTTCTCTCTGGGTATATATCTCTACTCTACTGTGTGTCTGGTCTACTGGTTCTCTCTGGGTATGTATCTCTACTCTACTGAGTCCCTTTTGGGTTATCTAGCACGTTCTATTGGCCCTTTATTTAAATTGAGGTCATTAGACCCCTTTAACAAGGGAGATCTTAGAGACACGTGCCTTCAGGAAGTATTCACACTCCCTTGACTTTTTCCACATTTTGTTGTTAACAGCCTGAAGTTAAAATGGTTTAAATTGAGATTTATTTTCACTGGCCTACGCACAATACCACATAATGTCAAAGTAGAATTATTTATACTTTAAAGTATTTTTTTTAATTTTTTAATTTTTACAAATGAATTAAAAATGAAAAGCTGAAATGTTGAGTGAATAAGAATTCAACTCCTTTGTTATGACAAGTTCAGGAGTAAACATTAATTTAACAAGTCACACAATAATTTTTGAATGACTACCTCATCTCTGTAGCCCAACACATACAATTATCTGTAAGGTCCCTCAGTCGAGGAGTGAATTTTAAATACAGAATAAACCACAAAGACCAGGTAGGTTTTCCAATGCCTCGCAAAGAAGGGCACCTATTGGTAGATTTAAAAAAAAAGTACTATTCCACGATATCTCATTCACTTAATAATGCGTACAAATCTTGCATTACTCATCTCATATGTATATACCGTATTCTATTTTACTGTATCTTAGTCCGTTCCTCTCTGACATCGCTCGTCCATATGTATATAGTCTTAATTCATTCCTACTTAGATTTGTGTTTATTGGGTATATGTTGTGTAATTTGTTAGATATTACTGCACTGTCGGAGCTACAAGAACAAGCATTTCGCTACACTTGCAATAACATCTGCTAATCACGTGTTTGTGACCAATACCATTTGATTTGATTTGATTTGGTAGATGGGTAAAAAAACAAAACAGATATTGAATATCCCTTTGAGCATGTTGAAGTTATTAATTACATGTTGGATGGTGTATCAATACACCCAGTCACTACAAAGATACAGGCGTCCTTCCTAGCCCCCCCTGGGTTTCCCAAACTCGGCACACCCAGAGGTGCATTGTTTTAGGTTTTGCCCTAACACTACACAACTGATTCAAATGATCAAAGCGTGATGATTTGGTTGATTATTTGAATCAGCTGTGTAGTGCTAGGGCAAAACCTAAAACGTGCACCTCTTGGGTGTGCCGAGTTTGGGAAACCCTGCCGTAGAGGAGGGAAAGCACTCAGAGAGATTTCACCATGAGGCCAACAATGACTTTAAAACAGTTACAGAGGTTAATGGCTGTGATAGGAGAACACTGAGGATGGATCAACAACATTGTAGTTACTCCACAATACTAACCTAAATGACAGGGTGAAAAGAAGGAAGCCTGTACAGAATACATATATTCTAAAACATGCATCCTGTTTGCAACAAGGCACTAAAGTAATACTGCAAAAAAACGAGGGACAGCAATTAACTTTTTGTCCTGAATACTAATTGTTATGGTTGGGGCAAATTCAATTCAACACATTACTGAGTACCACTCTCCATATTTTCAAACATAGTGGTGGCTGCATCATGTTATGGGTATGCTTGTAATCATTAATGACTGGGGAGTTTTTCAGGATAAAAAAATAAACAGAATGGAGCTAAGCACAGGCAAAATCCTAGAGGAAAACCTGATTCAGTCTGCTTTCCACCAGACACTGGGAGATTCATTCACCTTTCAGCAGGACATTAACCTAAAACACAAGGCCAAATCTACACTGGAGTTGCTTACCAAGAAGACAGTGAATGTTCCTGAGTCGAGATACAGTTTTGAATTAAATTTACGTGAAAATCTATGGCAAGATCTGAAAATGGTTGTCTAGCAATGATCAACAACCATTTCGAGTTTGAAGAAGTTTGAAAAGAATAATGGTCAAATGTTGCACAATCCAGGTGTGGAAAGCTCTTAGAGACTTACCCAGAAACACTCACAGCTGTAATCACTCTTAGAGACTTACCCAGAAACACTCACAGCTGTAATCGTTGCCAAAGGTGATTCTAACGTGTATTAACTCAGGGGTGTGAATACTTATATAAATTAGTTATTTCTGTATTTAATTTTCAATACATTTGCAAATATTTCTATAAACATATTTTTACTTTGTCATTATGGGGTATTGTGTGTGTAGATGGGTGAGGGGGAAAAAATGTATTTAATCCATTTTAAATTCAGGCTGTAACACAACGAAAATGTGGAAAAGTCAAGGAGTATGAATACTTTCTGAAGGCACTGTAGAGATAGATAGATAGATAGATAGATAGATAGATAGATAGATAGATAGATAGATAGATAGATAGATAGATACAGTGGGGAGAACAAGTATTTGATACACTGCCGATTTTGCAGGTTTTCCTACTTACAAAGCATGTAGAGCAGTGGTTCTTAACCTTGTTGGAGGTACTGAACCCCACCAGTCTCATATGCGCATTCACCGAACCCTTCTTAAAACTTCTTGAGAATACAGGGGGTGCTATTTTCCCATTAGCATAATTTGCTCTACAGATTAAACTGCCTCTTATTCAATTATTGCTCTTACTATATGCATATAAATAATACCATTGGAAAGAAAACAATCTCTAGTTTCTAAAACCGTTTCAATTTTGTCTCTGAGTGATACAGAAGTCATTTGACAGCACTTTCCATGACCAAGAAGAAAAAAGCAAGATGTGTATGCCAGCTTCAACGCTCTGCCTATATATGGTCGTGCCCCCTATGACCCGAAACACACCTCATTGGCCTTCCTCTGGGTGTCAAGAGGACGTCAGAGGAAAAATATCTTGTTTATCTGGGACTGACGTGAAATGAGAGCTAATTCTTTGGCGTGACCGACAACTTCCGGTTGTCTAAATCGTGCGACTTATAGCTGCGATTGTCTTCTGTTGTGCGGCCATTATGGATGAAAACTATCTCCGTCTCGAAGTTTGTTTGATACATGTGACCAGATCATCGTAATGTATGTTTTTTCAATATAGTTTAATCAGATTATTTGAATTTTTTCGGGAGTTTTGTGGTGTTCCGTTGTCTGAATTTATTTACGTTTGAGATCCGTGCCACTCGACCGGTACCTGTGCTAAATGGAGTGGGCAAGGAACAATTCTGAACGGAACCAACGACTCATCTTGACAAAGGACACTTTGATCAACATTCTGATGAAAGATCAGCCATAGTAAGACCCAATTTACGATGTTATATCATATCTGTTGTGCATGTGAACTGGCCGTGGGCGCCTAGCCGAATCTGCCTGGTATAGCTATGCTAATTTAGCGCTACATTTTGTTTTCGTTATAAAACATTTCATAAATCTGAAATATTGTTTGGATTCACCAGATGTTGGGCTTTCAATATCTGTACGCTGTGTATTTTTCTGAAATGTTTTAAGATGAGTAATTCGTTATATGACGTTGGTCTCTGTAATTGTTCTGGCTGGGTCAGCACTATTTCAGATTGCAGCTGCAATGTAGAACTGTGATTTATACCTGAAAAATGCACATTTTTCAAAAAGAAAACTATGCTATACCATAAATATGTTATCAGACTGTCATCTTATGAAGTTGTTTCTTGGTTAGTGGCTATATATATTTTTATTTAGTCGAATTAGTGATAGCTACTGACGCAGGAAAAAGCTGTTGGGAGTAAAAATATCGTGTCCTTTGCTAACGTGGTTAGCTAATAGATTTACATATTGTGTCTTCCCTGTAAAACATTTTAAAAATCTGAAATGGTGGCTTTATTCACAAGACCTGTATCTTTCATCTGGTGTCTTAGACTTGTGATTTAATGATATTTAGATGCTACAAGTTACTTGTGACGCTATGCTAGCTATGCTACTCAGTGGGGTGGGGGGTGGGGGGTGCTACCGGATCAGGGTTGGTGACTCGTGAGAAGTTTTAATTAATTGGAAAAATAAAATATGATTTTTTCAAATTCAAAACATAGGTATATATTTTACTGGTGCACAAAATGAACCGTGCATCAACATCAACACCGTGTGTTCAAAGAACAAAATCATCAAAACATGATTTTCCCACAAAAACAAAAACATAATAATGAATATTTACTGCAAATCAGTGTGACTTCTGCTGTTGCCTTTCAGAGACCAGTTCAGAAATGCGCGGCTTCACCTTGGCAAGTGCCACTCTCATGTCATTTTCGCAACAAAGTCTGTTCCTTTTCTTCGTTTTTATGTCCAGCATCCTCGAAAAGGATTGCTCGCAAAGATATGTTGTAACAAACGGTATGAAAATCTCCAGAGCTTTCTTAGCAATAACAGGGTACGTTACCATTTGTTGACACCAAAACGTTGAAAGTGTTGTTGTTCTGAAGAGTTGCTGTTGAACCTGGCTCTGCTGAATTTCAATGATTTCATCGAGGTATTCATCATTGACATCTGTTGTCTGAACACTAAACGTGAACGGCTGTCTCACCCATGCTGGATATGACTCTCTTGTAGGGAAGTATCCGTCGAGAGACTTTGCAAGCTCATCTAAGTGCGTGGCAATTGCTTGCTTCAGTTCCGCGGGTAAAGAAATGTCTCCGATTCCAGATACATCTTCGATCTTACTTACACAGTCGTCCAGCAGGGGAAAGTTTGCGAAGTTATCGTTCTCTGTTCGTCGTTTCCATAACGGTAGCTTTTTTTGAAAAGCCTTCAGGTTTTCCTCTGCTTCGATGATGTTGACTCCACCGCCCTGCATCTTTTGATTGAGAGCTGCGAAGATATCAGCCATGTACGCTAAAATGAGAATGAACTGAGAATTTTTGAAGCAATCTGCATGACAATGTTGGTGCTCTTGCAAAAACAGGGCTAATTCCACACGCACGGCAAAAACACGATTCAGCACCTGTCCCGGGGATAACCACAGAACGTTAGAATGGTACAGAAGTACCTCGAATTCAGAGCCCATTTCTTTACACAGCTCACTGAAGATGCGGTGCCTCAGAGCACTAGTTCGCACATAGTTCACGCATTCCACTACAATTTTTAATACTTCTGCCAGTTTTGGAGGCAAGGTTTTTGTTTCCAACGCATGCCTGTGCAGAATACAATGCGTAACAATGATGTGTGGTGCATCGGCTTTCACTAGCGGACCAAAACCAGACTTTCTTCCCAGCATGACTGGAGCTCCGTGCGAACAAACTGGAGAAACCATATCCCACGAAAGATTGTTGTCTTTGAAGAAGTCATCCACAAGTTTCTTCACATCGGCTGCCTTAGTTGTTGTTGTAAGAGGCTTACAAAATAAAAAATCTTCCTTTATCACGTCGTCTTTCACATAGCGCACGAATACAGCAAGCTGGCTTAGATTGGAAACGTCTGTGGTCTCGTCGAGTTGAAGGCTGAATTTTGCCAGGCTTGAAATCAGATCTGCAACTACATGAGCCAAGATGTCTTTGCTCATGTCCTCTATTCTGTCGCTGATGGTGTCATTTGAAAGAGGAATTTGTGATAACTTAACTTCAGCCTCTTTTCCCAGCATGATATTCGCCATCTTCAACACAGCTGGTTTTATGAGTGTTTCACCAATGGTGTGTGGTTTGCCCTGCTTTGCGATCAGGTAAGCAACTTCGTACGATGCTGTGAGGATCGGTTTGTTAATGGGTACAAAGCCGAGAACAGGCAGAGTAGCCTTTTCATCGAATCTGGCTCTCTTCACCTTGAATTCAGCGAGCGTTGTGTTCTTGTATTTTCCATCTCCATGCAGCTTAAGGAAGTGGTCTCTTAGTTTTACCGGTGCTAGACTAGAATTGCTCAACTTGGCATTGCAAATCATGCAGTTAGGACGCTGACTCCCATCACGTTCCGTTATACATGTGAATCCATATTGTACATATTCGTCCGACCACTTTCTTTTTTTGCTCGACATAGTAAGTATGAAGGGATTAAATTATTAAGAAAGAAATCACAAGACGTACCATCACGACAGTCACAAGTCGACTACTGAGCGCACCAAATTCCCTGCAGCACAGATAGGCCAAGCGATGTAGCGTGATCACCTGCAGCCAATGATGGCCAAGCGGGGCGTGTCATCACGAATCATACGAGTCGGATGTGTGTCTTGACCTCTGCCGAACCCCTGAGACTGACTCACCGAACCCCTGGGGTTCGATCGAACCCAGGTTAAGAACCACTGATGTAGAGGTCTGTCATTTTTTATCATAGGTACACTTCAACTGTGAGAGACGGAATCTAAAACAAAAATCCAGAAAATCACATTGTATGATTTTTAAGTAATGAATTTGCATTAGAAAACACAAAAGCCTTTTTACAACATATGTGTTGTGATAAGTGTGTTTGCTCTGTAACCTGTTAGTTTATACGCCTTGACACCGTGATATATAGGCCTAAAAGCCGAGACAATAAGAAGACACAGTGTTAGAATAAATTCAACCACACCTTTGTTTCATCACAAAACCGGAGAGCAACATCTGGCTGATGAAGTCCACAAAGCAAATATTGCATGTAACAAACAGTTACATGACCTACTGCAGGGGTCAAGCAAGTTCATGTTTCCAACATTTTCGCATCACCAAACAACTATTGATTTAGAACCACAGAGTTTTACCGCAAGTCACACAGAAAACAGGAGCTGCCTCCACTATTCCAGCACCATTTCAACATCCTCAAATCACCTCTGTTTACTCTAATACAGTGACAACTTAAAGATACCAAAAACAATTTAGTCCAATCAACGTGGATGTCCATGGTTCTGATTTCTGTGTGAGTGCGTGTATGTGCGTTTGTGCAAGCAGAAAAACATGTTGACTCACCCTAGAGAAACGTCAATGCCTTCCTCCTCTCTTTCATGTTGACTAAACGGTCTATCACTCTGTCATACAGTACCCACTTTTAGTTTTTGATGTCCCAGGCTACCTGGCTAAAATGCTTGCTTGCTAGCCTCACTTCCATTCATGGACAACGTTAGCTAGTTATCATTAGCCTTCTACATCTAGCTACACATTGAACTTCCATCCTCTCAGGCCAGGGGCACAACAATGTATGAATTAATGGTTGGATCAGAATTGCCATTATAATCATTGGCCAGTACAGAGAATTAAGATAAACCACAAGTCCAAATCCCTATCTTCATCCATGGCTAATTTAGGAAAGGGCCAGTTTTAGTTAGCTAGCTAGCCACGGGAGGACAACAACACAACGAGATGCAACAATTCAAGTTGTTTCTATCGATGACGTATTGCTCTATGATTGGACTGAAGCCAAATCCAAACTGGCTTCCCTTGACACTTCTTTTTGTTGGTGTGCCAGGACCATTCACAGTTGAGCTCACTCCGTTTAGCTCAACGCTGATTGGCTATTATTTAAAACTTTTTTTTTTATCAAGGGAGGCCAAGTGCTCGCTGGCTTCCCTTGCATTAAATGCTACAATGTCTTACTCTTTTTGACCAGACAGCATCAGATAGATGGGCTACACATAGAGAGACAGAGGGGCGCTGTTTTGCTCTCTTGTGAATTGAAGGAAAATGTATGAAAACACAAAGAGATTAAAGATTTTATGTTTCTTAATTTTTTTCTTGGTTAATTTTAGGGGGAAGCCTGGCCTTCCCTTGGCAACCATGAATACACACCACTGATACCTACCTCAGCTACCCTGAAAATGTGGCAGTTTTACTGAAGCAATATAAATTACTGTGAATGTAAAAACCACTTCAACATAAATCATAGACGACAAGGCAACACTATTGTATCAACCTATAGATGCTATATCGGCAGTATCATTTCGCCCATAGGGCTCTGGTCAAAAGTAGTGCAGAATATAGGGACAGGGTCCCTCTGGGATATAGGGACAGGGTCCCACTGGGGTATAGGGACAAGGTCCCACTGAGATATAGGGACAGGGTCCCACTGGGGTATAGGGACAGGGTCCCAAAGGGATATAGGGACAGGGTCCCACTGGGGTATAGGGACAGGGTCCCTCTGGAATATAGGGACAGGGTCCCACTGGGATATAGGGACAGGGTCCCTCTGGAATATAGGGACAGGGTCCCTCTGGAATATAGGGACAGGGTCCCACTGGGATATAGGGACAGGGTCCCTCTGGGGTATAGGGACAGGGTCCCACTGGAATATAGGGACAGGGTCCCTATGGAATATAGGGACAGGGTCCCACTGGGATATAGGGACAGGGTCCCACTGGAATATAGGGACAGGGTCCCACTGGGATATAGGGACAGGGTCCCTCTGGGGTATAGGGACAGGGTCCCTCTGGGGTATAGGGACAGGGTCCCACTGGAATATAGGGTCAGGGTCCCACTAGGATATAGGGACAGGGTCCCACTGGAATATAGGGTCAGGGTCCCTCTGGGATATAGGGACAGGGTCCCACTGAGATATAGGGACAGGGTCCCTTTGGGGTATAGGGACAGGGTTTCACTGGGATATAGGGACAGGGTCCCTCTGGGATATAGGGACAGGGTCCCTCTGGGATATAGGGACAGGGTCCCACTGGGGTATAGGGACAGGGTCCCTCTGGGGTATAGGGACAGGGTCCCACTGGGGTATAGGGACAGGGTCCCTCTGGGATATAGGGACAGGGTCCCTCTGGGATATAGGGACAGGGTCCCTCTGGGATATAGGGACAGGGTCCCTCTGGGATATAGGGACAGGGTCCCACTAGGATATAGGGACAGGGTCCCACTGGGGTATAGGGACAGGGTCCCACTGGGGTATAGGGACAGGGTCCCACTGGAATATAGGGACAGGGTCCTCCTGGAATTAAGGGACAAGGTCCCACTGGGATATAGGGACAGGGTCCCTCTGGAATATAGGGACAGGGTCCCTCTGGGATATAGGGACAGGGTCCCACTAGGATATAGGGACAGGGTCCCACTGGGGTATAGGGACAGGGTCCCACTGAGATATAGGGACAGGGACCCTTTGGGGTATAGGGACAGGGTCCCACTGAGATATAGGGACAGGGTCCCTTTGGGATATAGGGACAGGGTCCCACTGGGGTATAGAGACAGGGTTCCATTGGGAGGCTATGCTTGGTTTTTAATACAATTTAAAAAAAGTCTATGTTAAAAACTACATCTCGCTTGTTCCATGTGCATACTTATGGGCACTGTGCGTCACGGATGGATAGGCAGTGCTTCATTTGTCAACATCAATGCCATAACCAACTGTATTACTGCTTAAAATGTCTTTGGGAGTGGTGTCCCTTCCACGGGACAGTTGAGCTAACGTAGGCTAATGCGATTAGCATGAGGTTGTAAGTAACTAGAACATTTCCCAGACATAGACATGCCTGATATTTGCAGAAAGCTTAAATTCTTGTTAATCTAACTGCACTGTCTAATTTACAGTAGCTATTACAGTGAAATAATACCATGCTATTGTTTTTTTTATTTATTATAATTTTTTTTTATTTATCCGTTATTTTACCAGGTAAGTTGACTGAGAACACATTCTCATTTGCAGCAACGACCTGGGGAATAGTTACAGGGGAGAGGAGGGGGATGAATGAGCCAATTGTAAACTGAGCACTCTCCTTCGTTTGAGGAGAGTGCCCAATTTTGAACATGAAAAGTTATTAATAAACAAATTAGGCACATTTGGGCAGTCTTGATAAAAAGAATTGAACAGAAATGCAATGGTTCATTGCATCAGTCAAACTGTGCACATACACTGCTGCCATCTAGTGGCCAAAATCGAAATTGCACCTGGGCTGTAATAATACATTATGGCCTTTTGCATTTCAAAGATGATGGTACAAAAAAAACATATATATATTTTTTCTTCTCTGTATGATCTTTTACCAGATCTATTGTGTTATATTCTCCTACATTCCTTTCACATTTCCACAAACTTAAAAGTGTTTCCTTTCAAATAGTACCAAGAATATTCATATCCTTGCTTCAGGTCCTGAGCTACAGGCAGTTAGATTTGGGTACGTCATTTTAGGCGAAAATTGAAAAAAAAGGGGCGGATCATCTTTTGATTGGTCTTAAATATCCCCACCAGTGAATACTGAAATTGGCACTTTGGCACACCTTTTTAAGGACACACCTCAGATATCGACACCGCTCCCATCTCAGTGAAAACTCATTTAACGCAGGTAAATTATCAATCCCGGCGCTAGTGTTTGAAAAACAGAAGAGCACTGGCTTTTAACAGGTCGAAATTGCAAATGAACGTGTGTTTGACAATTGTCTGAAAATAGAGTCCTTTCATTTTTGTTCAGATAAGTTTTGACCTTTTCTCAGTGACTTGAGGGTGTGTCGTCTGTCCAAACAACATGCTGTGTCCCACATAGTGCACTATTTCTGATAGTGCACTACTTTGGACCACCAGAGCCCTGGGCATAGGATGCCATTTAGGACAGACAGTGTGGTGCAAGGTGGTGGGGGGGGGGGGGGGATCTCTCTACAGAGAGATATGGGGAGACCACCTGTGGATGAAAAAACATGAGATTTTCCTTGAACAGTAATTAAACAAACACAACAGAGGTCTGAGAATAGATTTCTGGTCTTATGAAACAGAAGTGAGAAAGGAAACAATGTCATGTTTATGCTCAGTGAACATCCAGCCATGTTGATGAAATGAAATAGCTGTACTATTCTCCTTCAGGTGTCATGTTCTTTAAATAGCACCGTGTATTTATGTCTGAGACGTGTAGTACATGACCGTACGACATTTAAACATAAAAGTAGTGGACTAGTAGAAAGAGGAGGAAGGGAAGCGCTACTAAGGGACACAATAGTACATGTTGGTAGATAGAAGGTGCTCTTTGGTAAAAAGGGTGAATTGGTCATCAAAAAGAAAGGAGGACCAAGGCACTCTTTATATAATTAATTAAAATGCCTTTATTAGTATGGAATGTTCAATAGAAACAAAGTTTTCGGCCATGCTGCCGAAACGCGTCGGATTTAAAACTGTTTCTATTGAACATTCCGTACTAATAAAGGCATTTTAATTATATGAAGAGTGCCTTGGTCCTCCTTTCTTTTTGATAAAAGTTGTGGACATTGAGATGATAGTATATAATGTAGGGTTATAGGGTAGACATTTGTGGCAAACCATGTCATGTCATGTCTGTCTGTCTGTCTGTCTGTCTGTCTGTCTGTCTGTCTGTCTGTCTGTCTGTCTGTCTGTCTGTCTGTCTGTCTGTCTGTCTGTCTGCCTGCCTGCCTGCCTGTCTGTCTGTCTGTCTGTCTGTCTGTCTGTCTGTCTGTCTGTCTGTCTGCCTGCCTGCCTGTCTGTCTCACACACAACTTTAACTCCAGCTGGAAGGCAGCCATGACAGCATCCCTCCAAACCCCTAAACTTCACCCTGCTTGAACACAACAACAGAAACGCCCGTAATCATCTGTGTGTGTAAACTGAGGTCCAAATGGAACCCTATTCCCTTTATAGTACACTACTTCAGACACATGTAGTACAGAGGGAATAGGGACCATTTGGGATTTCATACTGAGTAATTCCCTAAACACAACATCAGCTACAGTTGAAGTCAGAAGTTTACATACATCTTAGCCAAATACATTTAAACTCCGTTTTTCCACAATTCCTGACATTTAATCCTAGTAACAATCCCCTGTCTTAGGTCAGTTAGAATCACCACTTTATTTTAAGAATGTGAAATGTCAGAATAATAGTAGAGAGAATGATTTATTTCAGCTTTTATTTCTTTCATCACATTCTCAGTGGGTCAGAAGTTTACATACACTCAATTAGTATTTGGTAGCATTGCCTTTACAGTGTTTAACTTGGGTCAAACGTTTCGGGTAGCCTTCCATAAGCTTCCCACAATAAGTTGGGTGAATTTTGGCCCATTCCTCCTGACAAACCTGGTGTAAGTGAGTCAGGTTTGTAGGCCTCCTTGCTCGCACACGCTTTTTCAGTTCTGCCCACAAATTTTCTATAGGATTGAGGTCAGGTGCTTTGTGATGGCCACTCCAATATCTTGACTTTGTTGTCCTTCAGCCATTTTGCCACAACTTTGGAAAGTATGCTTGGGGTCATTGTCCATTTGGAAGACCCATTTGCGACCAAACTTTAACTTCCTGACTGATGTCTTGAGACGTTGCTTCAATATATCCACATAATTTTCCTACCTCATGATGCCATCTATTTGTGAAGTGCACCAGTCCCTCCTGCAGCAAAGCACCCCCACAACATGATGCTGCCATCCCCGTGCTTCACGGTTGGGATGGTGTTCTTCGGCTTGCAAGCCTCCCCTTGTCCCTCCAAACATAACGATGGTCATTATGGCCAAACAGTTCTATTTTAGTTTCATCATACCAAAAGAGATTCCTCCAAAAAGTACGATCTTTGTCCCCATGTGCAGTTGCAAACCGTAGTCTGGCTTTTTTTAATGGCGGTTTTGGAGCAGTGGCTTCTTCCTTGCTGAGCGGCCTTTCAGGTTATGTTGATATAGGACTCGTTTTACTGTGGATATAGATACTTTTGTACCTGTTTCCTCCAGCATCTTCACAAGGTCTTTTGCTGTTCTGGGATTGATTTGCACTTTTTTGCACCAAAGTACGTTCATCTCTAGGAGACAGAACGCATCTCCTTCCTGAGCGGTATGATGGCTGCGTGGTCCCATGGTGTTTATACTTGCGTACTATTGTTTGTACAGATAAACGTGGTACCTTCAGGCGTTTGAAAATTGCTCCCAAGGATGAACCAGACTTGTGGAGGTGTACAATTGTTTTTCTGAGGTCTTGGCTGATTTCTTTTGATTTTCCCATGATGTCAAGCGAAGAGGCACTGAGTTTGAAGGTAGGCCTTGAAATACATCCACAGGTACACCTCCAATTGACTCAAATTATGTCAATTAGCCTATCAGAAGCTTCTAAAGGCATGACATCATTTTCTGTAATTTTACAAGCAGTTTGAAGGCACAGTCAACTTAGTGTATGTAAACTTCTGACCCACTGGAATTGTGATACAGTGAATTATAAGTGAAATAATCTGTCTGTAAACAATTGTTGGAAAAATTACTTGTGTCATGCACAAAGTAGATGTCCTAACCGACTTGCCAAAACTATAGTTTGTTAACAAGAAATTTGTGGAGTGGTTGAAAAATGAGTTTTAATGACTCCAACCTAAGTGTATGTAAACTTCCGACATCAACTGTACGTACATCAAGAGATTAAGCTGTTCATATTAAAATGTGGCTCCTTGGCCTTTTAATCAATTGGATTTAATGTGACACTTTAATATTAGATTTATTTAAAAAAATAAATGCTGTAAGAGCAAAACTTAGCACTTCCCCCTATAAACCTCCACCCTGGTTGTCAGTAGTCCTCAGGACTATTCTTCCCCCTATAAACCTACACCCTGATTGTCAGTAGTCCTCAGGACTATTCTTCCCCCACCGTGGTTGTCAGTAGTCCTCAGGACTATTCTTCCCCCTATAAACCTACACCCTGATTGTCAGTAGTCCTCAGGACTATTCTTCCCCCTATAAACCTACACCCTGATTGTCAGTAGTCCTCAGGACTATTCTTCCCCCACCGTGGTTGTCAGTAGTCCTCAGGACTATTCTTCCCCCTATAAACCTACCCCTGATTGTCAGTCGTCCTCTAGACTATTCTTCCCCCTATTAACCTACACCCTGATTGTCAGTAGTCCTCAGGACTATTCTTCCCCCTATAAACCTACACCCTGATTGTCAGTAGTCCTCAGGACTATTCTTCCCCCACCGTGGTTGTCAGTAGTCATCAGGACTATTCTTCCCCCTATAAACCTACACCCTGGTTGTCAGTAGTCCTCAGGACTATTCTTCCCCCTATTAACCTCCACCGTGGTTGTCAGTAGTCATCAGGACTATTCTTCCCCCTATTAACCTCCACCGTGGTTGTCAGTAGTCCTCAGGACTATTCTTCCCCCTATAAACCTACACCCTGGTTGTCAGTAGTCCTCAGGACTATTCTTCCCCCTATAAACCTACACCCTGGTTGTCAGTAGTCATCAGGACTATTCTTCCCCCTATAAACCTACACCCTGGTTGTCAGTAGTCCTCAGGACTATTCTTCCCCCACCGTGGTTGTCAGTAGTCATCAGGACTATTCTTCCCCCTATAAACCTCCACCCTGGTTGTCAGTAGTCCTCAGGACTATTCTTCCCCCTATAAACCTACACCCTGGTTGTCAGTAGTCCTCAGGACTATTCTTCCCCCTATTAACCTACACCCTGGTTGTCAGTAGTCCTCAGGACTATTCTTCCCCCTATTAACCTACACCCTGATTGTCAGTAGTCCTCAGGACTATTCTTCCCCCTATAAACCTACACCCTGGTTGTCAGTAGTCCTCAGGACTATTCTTCCCCCTATAAACCTACACCCTGATTGTCAGTAGTCCTCAGGACTATTCTTCCCCCTATAAACCTCCACCCTGGTTGTCAGTAGTCCTCAGGACTATTCTTCCCCCTATAAACCTACACCCTGGTTGTCAGTAGTCCTCAGGACTATTCTTCCCCCTATAAACCTACACCCTGGTTGTCAGTAGTCCTCAGGACTATTCTTCCCCCACCGTGGTTGTCAGTAGTCCTCAGGACTATGCTTCCCCCTATAAACCTACACCCTGGTTGTCAAGGGTCCTCAGGACTATTCTTCCCCCTATAAACCTCCACCCTGGTTGTCAGTAGTCCTCAGGACTATTCTTCCCACTATAAACCTACACCCTGGTTGTCAGTAGTCCTCAGGACTATTCTTCCCCCACCGTGGTTGTCAGTAGTCCTCAGGACTATTCTTACTTCAACAACAATAGCAGGGCGAGGTTTCCTGAACATTAACACACAGGCAGAACACAATCAGCTGGCTGCTTGTGTGGAAGGAATGGTTTACAACAGTAGCTACAGGGGAAATGACATGTCAGGAACATTATATTCACTTGATCTGAATGTTCCTGCTTTACTCAGAACATGTCAGCAAAGGTGAAGATATTATTTTTTATTTTATTTAACTAGGCAAGTCAGTTAAGAACAAATTCTTATTTTCAATGACGGCCTAGGAACAGTGGGTTTAACTGCCTTGTTCAGGGGCAGAACGACAGATTTTTTTTTACCTTGTCAGCTCGGGGGATTCAATCTAGCAACCTTTGGACTAGGTTGCAACCGCTCTAACCACTAGGCTACCTGCCGCCCCGAACAAATGACAGAGTTAAGAAGTGAAGTCTTCTTGGTACTAAACTGCACTGTACTGAACTGTATTGCACATCACTGAAACAGTATTCTAGGATCAACAAGAGGTCATACAGTATTCTAGGATCAACAGAGGTCAAGCAGTATTCTAGGATCAACAGAGGTCATACAGTATTCTAGGATCAACAGAGGTCATACAGTATTTTAGGGTCAACAGAGGTCATACAGTATTCTAGGATCAACAGAGGTCATACAGTATTCTAGGATCAACAGAGGTCAAACAGTATTTTAGGGTCAACAGAGGTCATACAGTATTCTAGGATCAACAAGAGGTCAAACAGTATTCTAGGATCAACAAGAGGTCAAACAGTATTCTAGGATCAACAGAGGTCAAACAGTATTTTAGGGTCAACAGAGGTCATACAGTATTCTAGGATCAACAGAGGTCATACAGTATTCTAGGATCAACAGAGGTCAAACAGGATTCTAGGATCAACAGAGGTCTAACAGTATTCTAGGATCAACAGAAAGGCCCAAGATGTTTCATATGAAGGATGGTTTGATACGGTTGTTGCAGACTGAAAGGTGATGGGGTAATATGAGAGTTGTGACTATTCTTCCTGAGTAAATCATGTGTTTGTCAGGATCATGCAGTGGATGCACAGCATGTGAGAAACTTCACACATCTTTCTCTGTCCAGGGGGTTGACTGTGTGTGTGTGTGTGTGTGTGTGTGTGTGTGTGTGTGTGTGTGTGTGTGTGTGTGTGTGTGTGTGTGTGTGTGTGTGTGTGTGTGTGTGTGTGTGTGTGTGTGTGTGTGTGTGTGTGTGTGTGTGTGTGTGTGTGTGTGTGTGTGTATCAAGAGGTCAGACCATCAGAGGGCTAGCTGCGTAACAGTACCATGATCTCTTCCATATGCGCTCTCTCTCTCTCTGTCTGTCTCTCTGTCTGTCTCTCTCTGTCTCTCTGTCTGTCTCTCTCTCTGTCTGTCTCTCTGTCTGTCTCTCTCTGTCTCTCTGTCTGTCTCTCTCTCTGTCTGTCTCTCTCTGTCTCTCTCTCTCTCTGTCTGTCTGTCTGTCTGTCTGTCTGTCTGTCTGTCTGTCTCTCTGTCTCTCTCTCTCTCTCTCTCTCTCTCTCTCTCTCTCTCTCTCTCTCTCTCTCTCTCTCTCTCTCTCTCTCTCTCTCTCTCTCTCTCCTCTGTCTCTGCCCCCCCCCCCCCCCCCCTCTCTCTCTCTCTCTCTCTCTCTCTCTCTCTCTCTCTCTCTCTCTCTCTCTCTCTCTCCTCTGTCTCCTCTG
Source organism: Salvelinus alpinus (assembly GCF_045679555.1). NCBI lineage: Eukaryota > Metazoa > Chordata > Actinopteri > Salmoniformes > Salmonidae > Salvelinus > Salvelinus alpinus. The sequence goes on along the minus strand of NC_092086.1, from coordinate 116,525,232 downwards.
TCTCTGCCCCCCCCCTCCCTCCTCTCTCTCTCTCTCTCTCTCTCAATTTAAGAGCTTTATTGGCATGGGAAACATATGTTAACATCGCCAAAGCAAGTGAAATAGATAATAAACAAAAGTGAAAAAAATGTAACAGTTAACATTACACTGTCAAAATTCCTAAGGAATAGAGACGTAAATATGAGTTGTATTTACAATGGTGTTTGTTGTTCACTGGTTGACCTTTTCTTGTGGCAACAGGTCACAAATCTTGCTGCTGTGATGGCACACTGGTATTTCACCCAGTAGATATGGGATTTCATCAAAATTGGGTTTGTTTTTCTAATTCTGTAATCTGAGGGAAATATGTGTCTCTAATATGGTCATTTTGTGGGCAGTGGGCACATAGCCTGTCTTCTCTTGAGAGCCATGTCTGCCTACGGCGGCCTTTCTCAATAGCAAGGCTATGCTCACTGAGTCTGTACATAGTCAAAGATTTCCTTAAGTTGGGGTCCGTCACAGTGGTCAGGTATTCTGCCACTGTGTACTCTCTGTTCAGGGCCAAATAGCATTCTAGTTTGCTCAGTTTTTTTGTTGATTCTTTCCAATGTGTCAAGTAATTATCTTTTTGTTTCCTCATGATTTGGTTGGGTCTAATTGTGTTGCTGTCCTGGGGCTCTTTGGGGTCTCTTTGTGTTTGTGAACAGAGCCCCAGGACCAGCTTGCTTAGGGGACTCTTCTCCAGGTTCATCTCTCTGTAGGTGATGGCTTTGTTATGGAAGGTTTGGGAATCACTTGCTTTTAGGTGGTTGTAGAATTTAACAGCTCTTTCTGGATTTTGATCATTAGCGGGTATCGGCCTAATTCTGCTCTAAATGCATTATTTGGTGTCTTACGTTGTAAACTGAGGATATTTTTGCAGAGGCCTCAATTTTGTGTTTGTCCCATTTAGTGAATTCTTGATTGGTGAGCGGACCCCAGACCTCACAACCCCAAACGGCAATGGGTTCTATAACCGATTCAAGAATTTTTTGCCAGATCCTAATTGGTACGTCAAATTTTATGTTCCTTTTGATGGCGTAGAAGGCCCTTGTCTCTCAGATCGTTCACAGCTTTTTTGTGGAAGTTACCAGTGGTGCTGATGTTTAGGCCGAGGTAGGTATAGTTTTTTGTGTTTCTAGGGCAACGGTGTCTAGACGGAATTAGCATTTATGGTTCTGTTAACCATTATGATCTGGTGCTTCTCTCCCCAACCAAGGAGGGCCCAGGTCTGACAGAATCTGTGCAGAAGATCTAGGTGCTGCTGTAGGCCCTCCTCGGTTGGGGACAGAAGCACCAGATCATCAGTAGACACTTGACTTCAGATTCTAGTAGGGTGAGGCCGGGTGCTGCAGACTGTTCTAGTGCCCTCGCCAAGTCATTGATATACACTATATATACAAAAGTATGTGGACACCCCTTCAAATTAGTGGATTTGGCTATTTCAGCCACACCCGTTGCTGACAGGTGTATACAATCAAGCACACAGCCATGCAATTTCCATAGACAAACATTGGCAGTAGAATGGCCTGACTGAAGAGCTCAGTGACCTTTAACATTGCACCGTCATAGGATGCCACCTTTCAAACAAGTCAGTTCATCAAATTTATGCCCTGCTAGAGCTGCCCCGGTCATCTGTAACTGCTGTTATTGTGAAGTGAATATGTCTTGGAGCAACAACAGCTCAGCTGCGAAGTGGTAGGCCACACACAACAAGAACTGTTCGTCGGGAGCTTCATGTAATGGGTTTCCATGGCCGAGCAGCCATGGAAGTGTCGGCTGGAGTGGTGTAAAGCTCGCTGTCATTGGACTTTGGAGCAGTGGAAACGCGTTCTCTGAAGTGATGAATCACGCTTCACCATCTGGGTTTGGCGGATGACAGGAGAACGCTACCTGCCCAAATGCATAGTGTAAAGTTTGGTGGAGCAGGAATAATGGTCTGGGGCGGTTTTTCATGGTTCGGGCTAGGCCCCTTAGTTCCAGTGAAGGGAAATCTTAACGCTACAGCATACAATGACATTCTAGACAATTCTGTGCTTTCCAACTTTGTGGCAACAGTTTGGGGAAAGCCCTTTCCTCTTTCAGCATGACAATGGTCCCATGCACAAAGCGTGGTCTCAGTCATGGCTGGTTGTGACAAAGCCTGGGTTTGAACCTGGGTCTGTAGTGACGCCTCAAGCAATCCAGTGCCTTAGACCGCTGCGCCACTCGGGAGGCCCCACGTATGCTGAAGTGTGGGGTTCAAGCTGCATCCCTGTCTCACCCCCCGGCCCTGAGGAAAGAAACCAGTGTGTTTTTTTTTGCCAATTTTAACTGCACACTTATTGTGTACATGGATTTCTTTCTCTCTCCCTCTCGCTCTCACTCTCAATCGCTCTCTTTCTCCCTCTGTGCTGTACTCTCTTAGCCTCCACCTCTGCTCTCCACCAGTTGTAAATCACAGCTAGCTCAGAAACAGATAACAGTCAAAGCCAGAACGGCTTTGAAACACTGACCCGTCATTCCTGCCTGACCAACTGGTCAGTGTACTTTAGGTGGATGGATATCCCACACTAGTCACTTGAAAGGAGAGAAGAGCTGTTGCTGATTTACAGCGAGAGGAACGGTTCTGGTCACGAGAGCTATTTTGTTTTGAACAATGTAGATTAATCTCAGATGCTTCCATCTTTATACGTGAGCCAAAAGTAAATTGGTGCTCTTAGTAACAATGGCTGCCGCAGGGAAAACTGGCAACAAGTCAATTGAATTCAGATGGGTATGGTCTCACCGCGGTCTTCGTGAAATTATACATACAGAAACATTCCATTGATTCCATACATTAGGGTTAAACACAGGGGGAAGGAAGGGAATCAACACAGACTGTATGTATTAGCTGATTGTACTACAACTAATGATGATGGATGTGATCGGGCTGATAACCTGTCAGGGTAGCTACATCCAACCTGGACTCAGAGGTAGGCGTAAAATAGTAAACGGAAATCTGAGACACTCACATGAGTATGATATGTTATGTTTGGTATGGTATGTATTAATTTGTGCATGTCCATTATGCAATTCCTACAATATGTTATGAATTTGCAATATGTATGATATGTTGGGAATTCCAATTCGTTGTGGCTAAGGTTAGCTAGGTTTCTAGGTAGCTTACGCTAATGTTCGCTAGGTTTCTAACGCTAAGGTTAGCTAGGTTTCTAGGTAGCTTACACTAATGTTCGCTAGGTTTCTAACGCTAAGGTTAGCTAGGTTTCTAGGTAGCTTACGCTAATGTTAGCTAGGTTTCTAACGCTAAGGTTAGCTAGGTTTCTAGGTAGCTTACGCTAATGTTCGCTAGGTTTCTAACGCTAAGGTTAGCTAGGTTTCTAGGTAGCTTACGCTAATGTTCGCTAGGTTTCTAACGCTAAGGTTAGCTAGGTTTCTAGGTAGCTTACGCTAATGTTCGCTAGGTTTCTAACGCTAAGGTTAGCTAGGTTTCTAGGTAGCTTACGCTAATGTTCGCTAGGTGCAGAGCTGCCAGAAAGGCGAGACGGCATTTCCCCCAGTACTTTTCAATCTGGTGTGGCGCCGCTAATTTGTTTCCCAGGTCAACATTTACATGCTCTGTTGCAGTCTACCATTGAAGACCCAGAAAAGTCATGCTATTTGTATTTGAGCAATATGATTGGTTATTCATTCAAGTACCACTACGCTCCCACGAGTCACAACTTTCGAGCACTCGAGCAATACAGAAGTTGATAGCTACGTTCACACAGCACACGTTAGCTGTTCTGAGCTAATTGCCCATCAATCTATTCACTGGGCGTGTTTATTTTAGGGGAAAGTGATTTACAAGTAAACTGTTCAAACAGTGAACATACTATCAATATGCTGGCTACTGTTGATAGTGTGCAAAAAGAAAGCTAAAAAAATACACTTTAGCTAGCCTACTGTAGCCATGGCGATCTCTCTTATGGAACACAGTTGTCTTAAAGGGGCAGTGTTTTATTTTGTCCAAAAAAATGAACGTGATTAATACAATGCAATTCTAAAGAATAGAGTCATGACTCACATTTCTAAATTATATTACACAGCTTTTTATACATATCATAGCAACCAAATGTAGCCTGTTAATATCTGAATATAGAGAGTAAGCATGCCAATCTATAGGCCCTGCATGACCCCGTATGCATTTCAAAACTACACCATGTCCGGACCAGTTGAAAATATTTTCACCCTGGAGATTTTTTGGCCAACTGGCCCGGGTTTGACCAGTGAGGAAATAAAGTTACCGTTGGACCCTGTCATACAGTAGCTTACGATTACGAACCAGATTTTTACCTGACCAGGTCATGAGAAAAAGACACACATTCATTTTGGGGAGGGTTTGGCCGGTAGGGATATCCTTGTCTCATCGCGCACCAGCGACTCCTGTGGCGGGCCGGGCGCAGTGCGCGCTAACCAAGGTAGTCAGGTGCACGGTGTTTCCTCCGACACATTGGTGCGGCTGGCTTCCGGGTTGGAGGCGCGCTTTGTTAAGAAGCAGTGCGGCTTGGTTGGGTTGTGGCTTTCGACCTTCGTCTCTCCCGAGCCCGTACGGGAGTTGTAGCGATGAGACAAGATAGTAATTACTAACAATTGGATACCACGAAATTGGGGACAAAAGGGTGAAAATTAAAAATTAAAATAAATAAATAAATAAAGCCCTTCTTACATCAGCTGATGTCACAAAGTGCTGTACAGAAACCCAGCCTAAAACCCCAAACAGCAAGCAATGCAGGTGTAGAAGCACGGTGGCTAGGTAAAACTCCCTATAAATGCTCCTATCAGGGGGCTCTGGCTATGTAGGACCAACCCTGCAGGCCGGCTCAGAATGTTGATGGGACTGTGCTGCTCTAGTAGGTCTCTGACCACATTCCTCTTTCTGTTTTGTCTGCATATAGGCAACTTACAGTACAGAAGGCCCGTTAAACAGATACAGACTTCTCTATAGTGTATGGGTCGCTCAGGTGTAGGGTATAGGGTTGGGGACCGTTCCGTCATGATAGGAGAATGTAGATGTATAATTCATTTTAAAATGTATATTCCCTCATCTGCACAACATTGAAAGGTCTCTCGCACAACCCCTGCTCACAGACACACATTGGTTCTGGGGATATGAAACCATTTCCTATCTCACTCACTTATTAACGCCACACTTTTCCAAATACCAAAAACACTCACCACACCTTCCATCACAATACATTCACACATACCCATATACTGTGCCTTCTATGTCTTCGTTTGGCTATGTTTTTATCCTCAACATGTTGATTGAGTGCTTTTGTGTTCCAATTTGTTATTTACATTTAACATTACATTTAAGTCATTTAGCAGACGCTCTTATCCAGAGCGACTTACAAATTGGTGCATTCACCTTATGATATCCAGTGGAACAACCACTTTACAATAGTGCATCTAACTCTTTTAAGGGGGGGGGGGGGGTTAGAAGGATTACTTTATCCTATCCTAGGTATTCCTTAAAGAGGTGGGGTTTCAGGTGTCTCCGGAAGGTGGTGATTGACTCCGCTGACCTGGCGTCGTGAGGGAGATGGTTCCACCATTGGGGTGCCAGAGCAGCGAACAGTTTTGACTGGGCTGAGCGGGAACTGTACTTCCTCAGAGGTAGGGAAGCGAGCAGGCCAGAGGTGGATGAACGCAGTGCCCTTGTTTGGGTGTAGGGCCTGATCAGAGCCTGAAGGTACGGAGGTGCCGTTCCCCTCACAGCTCCGTAGGCAAGCACCATGGTCTTGTAGCGGATGCGAGCTTCAACTAGAAGCCAGTGGAGAGAGCGGAGAAGCGGGGTGACGTGAGAGAACTTGGGAAGGTTGAACACCAGACGGGCTGCGGCGTTCTGGATGAGTTGTAGGGGTTTAATGGCACAGGCAGGGAGCCCAGCCAACAGCGAGTTGCAGTAATCCAGACGGGAGATGACAAGTGCCTGGATTAGGACCTGCGCCGCTTCCTGTGTGAGGCAGGGTCGTACTCTGCGAATGTTGTAGAGCATGAACCTACAGGAACGGGTCACCGCCTTGATGTTAGTTGAGAACGACAGGGTGTTGTCCAGGATCACGCCAAGGTTCTTAGCACTCTGGGAGGAGGACACAATGGAGTTGTCAACCGTGATGGCGAGATCATGGAACGGGCAGTCCTTCCCCGGGAGGAAGAGCAGCTCCGTCTTGCCGAGGTTCAGCTTGAGGTGGTGATCCGTCATCCACACTGATATGTCTGCCAGACATGCAGAGATGCGATTCGCCACCTGGTTATCAGAAGGGGGAAAGGAGAAGATTAATTGTGTGTCGTCTGCATAGCAATGATAGGAGAGACCATGTGAGGATATGACAGAGCCAAGTGACTTGGTGTATAGCGAGAATAGGAGAGGGCCTAGAACAGAGCCCTGGGGGACACCAGTGGTGAGAGCACGTGGTGCGGAGACAGATTCTCGCCACGCCACCTGGTAGGAGCGACCTGTCAGGTAGGACGCAATCCAAGCGTGGGCCGCGCCGGAGATGCACAACTCGGAGAGGGTGGAGAGGAGGATCTGATGGTTCACAGAATCAAAGGCAGCCGTGACACAGAGAAGAGCAGTCTCAGTTGAATGACTAGTCTTGAAACCTGACTGATTTGGATCAAGAAGGTCATTCTGAGAGAGATAGCAGGAGAGCTGGCCAAGGACGGCACGTTCAAGAGTTTTGGAGAGAAAAGAAAGAAGGGATACTGGTCTGTAGTTGTTGACATCGGAGGGATCGAGTGTAGGTTTTTTCAGAAGGGGTGCAACTCTCGCTCTCTTGAAGACGGAAGGGACGTAGCCAGCGGTCAAGGATGAGTTGATGAGCGAGGTGAGGTAAGGGAGAAGGTCTCCGGAAATGGTCTGGAGAAGAGAGGAGGGGATAGGGTCAAGCGGGCAGGTTGTTGGGCGGCCGGCCGTCACAAGACGCGAGATTTCATCTGGAGAGAGAGGGGAGAAAGAGGTCAAAGCACAGGGTAGGGAAGTGTGAGCAGAACCAGCGGTGTCGTTTGACTTAGCAAACGAGGATCGGATGTCGTCGACCTTCTTTTCAAAATGGTTGACGAAGTCATCCGCAGAGAGGGAGGAGGGGGGGGGGGGGGGATTCAGGAGGGAGGAGAAGGTGGCAAAGAGCTTCCTAGGGTTAGAGGCAGATGCTTGGAATTTAGAGTGGTAGAAAGTGGCTTTAGCAGCAGAGACAGAAGAGGAGAATGTAGAGAGGAGGGAGTGAAAGGATGCCAGGTCCGCAGGGAGGCGAGTTTTCCTCCATTTCCGCTTGGCTGCCCGGAGCCCTGTTCTGTGAGCTCGCAATGAGTCGTCGAGCCATGGAGCAGGAGGGGAGGACCGAGCCTGCCTGGAGGATAGGGGACATAGAGAGTCAAAGGATGCAGAAAGGGAGGAGAGGAGGGTTGAGGAGGCAGAATCAGGAGATAGGTTGGAGAAGGTTTGAGCAGAGGGAAGAGATGATAGGATGGAAGAGGAGAGAGTAGCGGGGGAGAGAGAGCGAAGGTTGGGACGGCGCGATACCATCCGAGTAGGGGCAGTGTGGGAAGTGTTGGATGAGAGCGAGAGGGAAAAGGATACAAGGTAGTGGTCGGAGACTTGGAGGGGAGTTGCAATGAGATTAGTGGAAGAACAGCATCTAGTAAAGATGAGGTCAAGCGTATTGCCTGCCTTGTGAGTAGGGGGGGAAGGTGAGAGGGTGAGGTCAAAAGAGGAGAGGAGTGGAAAGAAGGAGGCAGAGAGGAATGAGTCAAAGGTAGACGTGGGGAGGTTAAAGTCACCCAGAACTGTGAGAGGTGAGCCATCCTCAGGAAAGGAACTTATCAAGGCGTCAAGCTCATTGATGAACTCTCCAAGGGAACCTGGAGGGCGATAAGGATCCCAGAGATGATGATCCCAGTGCCACCACCCCGCTGACCAGAAGCTCTCGGGGTGTGCGAGAACACGTGGGCAGACGAGGAGAGAGCAGTAGGAGTAGCAGTGTTATCTGTGGTAATCCATGTTTCCGTCAGTGCCAAGAAGTCGAGGGACTGGAGGGAAGCATAGGCTGAGATGAACTCTGCCTTGTTGGCCGCAGATCGGCAGTTCCAGAGGCTGCCGGAGACCTGGAACTCCACGTGGGTCGTGCGCGCTGGGACCACCAGGTTAGAGTGGCAGCGACCACGCGGTGTGAAGCGTTTGTATGGTCTGTGCAGAGAGGAGAGAAGAGGGATAGACAGACACATAGTTGACAGGCTACAGGAGAGGCTACGCTAATGCAAAGGAGATTGGAATGACAAGTGGACTACACGTCTCGAATGTTCAGAAAGTTAAGCTTACGTTGCAAAAAATCTTATTGACTAAAATGATACAGTACTGCTGGCTGGTGAAGTAGGCTAGCTAGCAGTGGCTGCGTTGTTGACTTTGTTTGAAAGTGTAGCTGGCTAGGTAACCTCGATAACTGGCTAGGTAACCTCGATAATTACTCTAAACTACACGATTATCTTGGATACAAAGACAGCAAAGACAACTATGTAGCTAGCTAACACTACACTAATCAGGTCGTTCCGTTGTAATGTAATAGTTTCTACAGTGCTGCTATTCGGTAGGAGTTGGCTAGCTGGCTAGCTAGCAGTGTTGACTAGGTAGGAGAACGGCGGCGCGGCAGACGAAAATAGCTGGCTAGCTAACCTCGATAATTACTCTAAACTACACAATTATCTTAGATACAAAGACAGCAAAGACAACTATGTAGCTAGCTAACACTACACTAATCAAGTCGTTCCGTTGTAATGTAATAGTTTCTACAGTGCTGCTATTCGGTAGGAGTTGGCTAGCTGGCTAGCTAGCAGTGTTGACTACGTTAGAAGGACGAAAATAGCTGGCTAGCTAACCTCGATAATTACTCTAAACTACACAATTATCTTTGATACAAAGACGGCTATGTAGCTGGCTAAGAAGAAATTGCTAAGATCAAACAAATCAAACCGTTGTACTGTAATGAAATGAAATGAAATGTAATACTACCTGTGGAGCGAAATGCGACTACTCGCTCCAACCCGGAATTATGAGTGTTATATTTGAAGAAGTGTTATTTTACTAGTTATCCTTTCTACTATTGCCATCTGATCCATTTATAAAATACTATAAATGGAAAGTTAAATAATTATGTTACAACATTCTCAGATCTGTTTGTGCTGTCTTGAATGATACCAGAAAGTACAAAGCCTGGTCTCAGATCTGTTTGTGTTGTCTTGAATGATACCAGAAAGTACAAAGCCTGGTCTCAGATCTGTTTGTGCTGTCTTGAATGATACCAGAAAGTACAAAGCCTGGTCTCAGATCTGTATGTGCTGTCTTGAATGATACCAGAAAGTACAAAGCCTGGTCTCAGATCTGTTTGTGCTGCCTTGAAAAGCGGTAGTAGTATCTAACTAAATGCTTGTGTTCCTAGCTCCAACAGTGCAGTAGTATCTAACTAAATGGTTGTGTTCCTAGCTCCAACAGTGCAGTAGTATCTAACTAAATGGTTGTGTTCCTAGCTCCAACAGTGCAGTAATATCTAACTAAATGCTTGTGTTCCTAGCTCCAACAGTGCAGTAGTATCTAACTAAATGCTTGTGTTCCTAGCTCCAACAGTGCAGTAATATCTAACTAAATGCTTGTGTTCCCAGCTCCAACAGTGCAGTAGTATCTAACTAAATGCTTGTGTTCCCAGCTCCAACAGTGCAGTAGTATCTAACTAAATGCTTGTGTTCCCAGCTCCAACAGTGCAGTAATATCTAACTAAATGCTTGTGTTCCTAGCTCCAACAGTGCAGTAATATCTAACTAAATGCTTGTGTTCCCAGCTCCAACAGTGCAGTAGTATCTAACTAAATGCTTGTGTTCCCAGCTCCAACAGTGCAGTAGTATCTAACTAAATGCTTGTGTTCCCAGCTCCAACAGTGCAGTAGTATCTAACTAAATGCTTGTGTTCCTAGCTCCAACAGTGCAGTAGTATCTAACTAAATGGTTGTGTTCCTAGCTCCAACAGTGCAGTAGTATCTAACTAAATGCTTGTGTTCCTAGCTCCAACAGTGCAGTAGTATCTAACTAAATGCTTGTGTTCCTAGCTCCAACAGTGCAGTAGTATCTAACTAAATGGTTGTGTTCCCAGCTCCAACAGTGCAGTAGTATCTAACTAAATGCTTGTGTTCCTAGCTCCAACAGTGCAGTAGTATCTAACTAAATGCTTGTGTTCCTAGCTCCAACAGTGCAGTAGTATCTAACTAAATGCTTGTGTTCCTAGCTCCAACAGTGCAGTAGTATCTAACTAAATGCTTGTGTTCCTAGCTCCAACAGTGCAGTAATATCTAACAATTCAATCAGACACGATGTTTGTAAACGTCACATGATTCTTTCACCGTGGATTAATAACACACACTAGCATCAACATCGCTGGTGATACCAATGTCCCCAATATCATGTAGAGGTCAATGTGTTACTGATACCAATGTCCCCAATATCATGTAGAGGTCAATGATGAGAAACTATACACCTTTGTTGACTCATGATGTCATATCCCAACCAAATGAACCATTTCTTTTCACTTTGTCTTGTGTCTACTATCTCTGATACGTATCTCCTTTTGTAAATTGTGTGTCTCCGTCTGTCTGTCCCAGGTGATGCCCTCGACATAGCGGACCTGACCTTGGTGAACCCTGACCCCATGGTGACATCATCAGACTCCTCCCTCCATTGTGTCAGCAGTGACTGGACCTCCCGGCAGGACGTTGTTACATCCAGCTCCAGCAGTACCCTGGGTAATGGGGATGGGACTTTCACACAAGATGAACACATTCCCTTTGCAAATTCTAACATGGTTCCGTCTGTTGGCGTGTCAAATAACATGTTTCCAATACAGTTGAAATTTGTAGAATTGTTTTTTGTTTGTTTGTATTTTACCATACACTTTCTTGTTACATTAAAATGTGTTATTGTGTAGTTATTGTATTTCCAACACATTTTTAACATGTGTGTTAGGTATGGGCCGTGACTTCCCCCTGACCCACCCCCAGAGCCTGCCCGTCAGCCCTGATACAGCCTACCACCATGCCTCTAAGATTGAATGGAAAACTCGAAGTGATATCTTTGGGGAGTTCTACTGCAGGGCCAGAAAGAGTGACAAAAATCAGATATATACTTATAAGATGCTGAATGAAGGTAATAACGCATTGATATTGTGTTCTAGATTGTACAGTTCTGTATTTTCCATTGCAAAAAATATGTTAGGTTTTGAGGTTTTCGGTGGCTCCTAAATTAAACAAGTTCTAAATTTAAAGAAGTTCACCATTGACACATTTTCTGCCACATTCCATTGTGGGCATGATACACTGTTATTTAGACTCTCTAATGAAACCCAAACAATGTCAAGTCTACAGACAGACAGCGGGGTTGATTTCTGGTACGTGAACATTTTCTTCCTGTCAAAGTGTTTGTTTGCCTGATGCCTTCCTTTCTGGACCCTAAGTCACACGGCAAAGTCACAGCAAAACTGTGCCACCATTAATCCCCTTTCTGTCTGTTTGGCTTTGATTGTTTTCATTAGGGACTTACAATAACATTATTTCTGTTCGTTGTTTATTTAATATTTGTGGACTACGTGACAGAATTACACAACAATTACTTAAATCTAGCCGAAAACTAAGCACTATTGAGAACTCTTCCAGACTGATGTGCTTTCTGGTTTCTGCTGTCTGTTACTTATTCTACCATTGTGTTTATATTTCCCTCTAGCTGCATTCCTGCCAGAGTCCCTGACCATCACAGTCAGCATAGGAGAAGATGTCAACATCTCTTTCACACGCAGGAAAGTGTTTGCAGAGGACGCAGTCATCTATAAGAATGGTAAATCTTTCAGTATGTAGCCTAACTAGTTATATTTGTTTGTTTGTCCCTAACCTTAAACCTAATAATACGTTTTAAGTGAGAATAGGCATTGAAGCCTAAAAATAAAGAAATTCACATGAGCACCACAATGCCTACTCCACCCATGCTCTACCAAGGTTTTACAGCACACAGCTTTGACCTGCTACTGTAGCTATGTTGGTATTGTAATTCAAACTATGTGTAGGCAGGTTGCTTAGGATTCAAACCTTCTCAAACAGCCTGATTCTTTCTCGTAGAGAAGGTGCTTCCACAGTAATGTAATTTGTACCATATACAGGGTAAAGTATTGGTTTCTTCATACACCACAGTAAGATATTATCCCATCACCCTACCTTTTCATGCTTTAAAAAAAATTAAATGAAAGAAAGCTTTGCTTTTATACTTACAAGAACCTCAGAAAAAAAAGATTTAATCAACTTTAGAATAAGGCTGTAACGTAATAAAATGTGGGGAAAAGTATAGGGGTCTGAATACTTTCCGAATGCACTGTACATGCAGTTCATAACTAGCTTACTATTTCTTAACAAAGCAATTTGATTTCTCGGCTATGGTTTGTGTTGTGTCTTGGTTGTTCTTAGTTGAATAAATGTAGCATAGCTAACTGCAGTGTTTTTCCTGTCTGAATTCTGGCTACCTCGTCTTACCATAGCTTGGTCTGTGCAATGCAAAATGAACTCGAGCACCGTGTCAGTTTCCCAAAGTTTGGTGGTTTTAAATATAACGTAACTAATGTTAACGAGCTATGTTTTGTGTAAGAAAGTATGATGTATTGTGGTGCATGAACTGGCCATACACGGTAGCTAAAGTTATAGTTTTACGTTGGCTAACGTTACCTAGCTAGCTAGTTAACGTTAACTGGCCATCACAGCAGCCGGTGATGTTTGCTTGACTGTTTGTGCTCCGATTACACACAAGTGTCTCGATCAGCAGTTTACACATGATGACTTCAGCCTTTTTTGAAAAATCTTACTTCGCAAAATATAGCTAGCTAGCTTTCTTTGTTTGTTGGTTAGCTACCTAGCCAACGTTAGCTCTCATCTGACTGGTATAACTTTACGTTAGCTGACTAGTTAGCTAGCTACCTAACTAATAAAAAACAAATGCACATTTATTGCCTAGCTACCTTTATTTTCTAGCATTCAGCTGACTGGTGTTAGCTAGCGACAGAGGCTGGCTGCTGGGCTTTGTACAATCATGCTAACGTTAGCTAGTAACGTTAGCTAGTTAACTACCAAGCTAATCAAAATATCTGCTTGTGTTTATTGATTAACCTCAAGTTGAATATCACCATATAGCTAGCAATATACAGTATGCTAGGTAACGTTAGCTAGTTAACTACCAAGCTAATCAAAATATCTGCTTGTGTTTATTGATTAACCTCAGGTTGAATACCACCATATAGCTAGCAATATACAGTAGCCTAGGTTTGTTCCATACACTTCTTATGACTGGCAGCATGGTGCAAGCAGCTGGGTTGTTGCCGAGCAACCAACCCAGTGTTAGAACTCTGAGATTTGTCTGAAAAAATGTTAGCATTGTTAGAAATGCTACAAAAAGGTAGCACATCATTGTTTCTTATTAACGGACAAAAATTAGCATGTGAGGGCGAAAAATTATAAATGTAATCAGAACTATTGTTCCTACAAACTTACTGAGTCTAAAAGAAAGCAAGTCTAATGGTCACATTATGGACTCTAGTCTCATTTTTATCCGACGCCTAGATATTGAGCTAGTTCTGGGATAATTTTTTTTTGTCTGACGGAACTAATGCTAACAGCCCTGATAAAAAATTCGGTATGTGGTTCTCGGTAACGGACGGACGGCTCATGACGAGAGGCGTGGAGTGTGTTGTGTACCTCCAATCAAGTTGATTTGTGAATTGTCATTGAGATTGGTGTCATATTGGCTTAGATATGATGGTTGGGAGATTTGAATTTAACACTAGACGCGATTAGGGTCACGTCTATCAACCCCTCATGTTAATACGGATCACCGGACTCCTCCTCAGTAAAACGTTTTGTCTCTTCCAGGCTCCTTCATCCACTCAGTGCCTAAGAATGAGATCCCAGACATCCTGGTGTACCCTGTCCTTGGAGTGAAGTCCTCAGACGCAGGTCTCTACACAGCCAGGTCCATCGCTGGAGCCAAGTCCACATCAGCCATCACCAGGCTCATTGTCAGAAGTTAGTACTGCACAATACTACCCAATACTACTGTAGTACTACCCAATACTACTGTAGTACTACCCAATACTGCTGTAGTACTACTTAATACTACTGTAGTACTACCCAATACTACTGTAGTACTACCCGATACTACCCAATACGACTGTAGTACTACCCAATACTACTGTAGTATTACTCAATACTACTGTAAATTCTACTTCTACACAATACTATTGTAGTACTACCCGATACTACCCAATACTACTGTAGTACTAGCCAATACTAGCCAATACTACTGTAAGTTCTACTTCTACCCAATAGTACTGTAGTACTACCCAATGTTGCTTAATTCTACCAAAACAACCTGTTTTTTATATGTCAGTTTTTTGTGAAAACTTCATCTGATAACTAGATTGGAAATTCATTTAGAATTGACTCAACCCAAGTAAAGTGTATCCATTGCAGACCAAAACATTTTTTCCCTCAGCCTAGAGAATTTCTTCCTAACGAGGTGTTTTATGATTGAATCCTAGAATGTAAGCCTGGCCTGTGGGGTCCTAGCTGTGAACACAGCTGTCCTCGGTGCTCCAACGGAGGGGTCTGTCATGACGAGACAGGAGAGTGTATCTGTCCACCCGGTTTCAAGGGACACACCTGTGAAACTGGTAAAAACAGCCCATCCTCTATTAGGGTATCCCTGTATGTGTACTGGCTATACATGTAACTGTACCGGGGAGTTCTGCATGTGTGTCACTATGTTTTTCCAGTTGGTAAAAAGCACATCATTTAATTGTATTTATTCTATTTATTTGACAGTGACATTCAACATTCAACATTTCTGTGAATACTCAATGCTATTACAGTACATCTCTTATCTGTGAATGTACAGAGTTTTCAGAAAGTATTACAGTACATCTCTTATCTGTGAATGTACAGAGCTTTCAGAAAGTATTCGGACCCCTTGACTCTTTCCACATTTTGTTGTGTTACAAAGTGGGATTAAATTGTATTTAATTGTCATTTTTGGTCAACGATCTATACAAAATACTCTGTAATGTCAAAGTGGAAGAAAAATTCTACCATTTAGAATTAATAAATGAATAATAAAACACGAATATATCTTGATTAGATAAGTATTCACCCCCTTGAGACGCCAAATGTTAGAAACATATTTGGCAGTGATTATGGCTGTGAGTTTCTAAGAGCTCTGCACACCTGGATTGTACAATATTTGCACAATATTCTTTTTTTTAAACATTTTTCAAGCTCTGTCAAGTTGGTTGTTGATCTTTGCTAGAAATCAATTTTCAACTCTTGCCATAGATTTTCTATAAATAAAGAATATTTATTCTATAAATAACCTTATTGAAGTATTCAGACCCTTTGCTATGAGATTCGAAATTAAGCTCAGGTGCATCCTGTTTCCATTGATCATCCTTGAGATGTTTCTACAACTTGATTGGAGTCCACCTGTGTTAAATTTATTTGAATGGACAGGATTTGGAAAGGCACACTCCTGTCTTTATAAGATCTCACAGTTGACAATGCATGTCAGAGCAAAAAACCAAGCCATGAGGTCGAAGAAATTGTCCGTAGAGCTCTGAGACAGGATTGTGTCGAGGCACAGATCTGGGGAAGGGTACCAAAACATTTATGTAACACAGTGGGCTTCATCATACTTAAATGGAAGAAGTTTGGAACCACCAAGACTCCCTGGTCAGGGAGGTGACCAAGAACCCGATGGTCACTCTGACAGAGCTCTAGAGTTCCTCTGTGGAGATGGGAGAACCTTCCAGAACGACAACCATCTCTGCAGCACTCCACCAATCAGGCCTTTATGTTAGAGTGGCCAGACGGAAGCCACTCCTCAGTAAAAGGCACATGACAGCCTGCTTGGAGTTTGCCAAAAGGCACCTAAAGACTCTCAGACCATGAGAAACAAGATTATCTGGTCTGATGAAACCAATTTTGAAATCTTTGGCCTGAATGCCAAGCGTCACATCCGGAGGAAACATGGAACCATCCCTATGGTGAAGCATGGTGGTGGCAGCATCATGTTGTGGGGATCTTTTTCAGCAGAGGGGACTGGGAGACTAGTCAGGATCGAGGGAAAGATGAACGGAGCAAAGTACAGAGAGATCCTTGATGAAAACCTGCTCCAGAGCGCTCAGGACCTTAGACTGGTTCACCTTCCAATAGGACAACGACCCTAAGCACACAGCCAAGACAACGCAGGAGTGGCTTCGGGACAAGTTTCTGAATGTCCTTGAGTGGCCCAGCCAGAGCCCGGACTTGAACCCGATCAAACATGTCTGGAGGTTCTAAAGATGGCGCCGACAGACATGCTCTGCCTCTAGCTCCTAAGCAACTTTGCAGTATTTTTTTGTTGTTGTGTTTTTTCTTCCATTTATTTATAAACATTTGGCTACACCTGCAATAACATCTGCTAAATATGTGTTTGTGACCAATATAATTTGATATGATTTTGAGAGACCTGAAAGCAACGCTCCACATCCAACGTGACAGAGCTTGAGAGGATCTGCAGAGAAGAATGGGAGAAACTCCCCAAATATAGGTGTGCCAAGCTTGTAGCATCATACCCAAGAAGACTTGAGGCTGTAATCACTGCCAAAGGTGCTTCAACAAAGTACTGAGTAAAGGGTCTGAATACTTATGTAAATCTGATATTTCCATTTTTTTATATTTTTATATACATTTGCTAAAAATTTATAAAAAACAGTTTTTGCTTTGTAATTATGGGGTATTGTGTGTAGATTGATGAGAGAAAAAAACAAACAATTTAATACATTTTAGAATAAGGCTGTAACCAAACAAAATGTGGGAAAAATCAAGGGGTCTGAATCACGTGTGTGATTGTTGGGGTTATGGCGGTTAAATATATGTCCTATTTTTCTTGTACCTGTTATTTCTCATTTATTTTATTTTTATTTTTATTTAACCTGTATTTAACTAGGCAAGTCAGTTAAGAACAATTTTTTATTTTCAATGACGGCCTAGGAACAGTGGGTTAACTGCCTTGTTCAGGAGCAGAACTACAGATTTTTACCTTGTCAGCTTGGAGGATTCAATCTAGCAACCAATCTAGCAACCAACGCTCTAACCACTAGGCTACGCTGCCACCTCTACACTCTAACCACTAGACTACGCTGCCACCCTGCCCCATTACAGGCATTCATTTTGATAGAAAACTTTATTGTCCCGAAGGGAATGTGGTTTATTGTCTACTAAATGTATCCTGGCTGATTATGCGCCATGTGATTTAGTGCTTTGGTCTCTTATCTCGCTCTTTGGAATGTTTCCAAATCTCCATGGAATGTTGGTCGGGATTTTAGAGTGCTGGAATGCCATTTTGTTTTACAGTGTGTGGTGTGGTCATGGCACTAGGTAGTAAACGGGATCTGCCAAGCTAAGCAAATGACCCTCTATAAATCACTAAATACATTTACAGTAGTATATGTATTTAGTGATTGTTAGTGCCTTAATGATGATGCACGGTCCATATATTTAGAATGATCTCTTTTTAAGTATTTGTTAACATATTGAATGACGTTACATTTGATCTATATTTCTGCATATGTCCAAATTAACCCTAAACCTGATCAAAGTGTCATTTATTTTCCAGTGTGTGGCGAGGGTAAGTTTGGGAGGACGTGTAAAGAGTGGTGTAGAGATGGATACTGCAGGGCCATGGTGTTCTGTCAGAGAGACCCATACGGCTGCTCCTGTGGTACTGGCTGGAGAGGATTCAACTGTAGTGAAGGTGAGGGGATAGGACTTGTTTGAGTTTGAAAGTTTATTTAATTTTTTACAGGGACAGTGCACATTAATCAACGTTTCAGTAAAAGTGACGGTTTTAGCCAGCCTGGCTTATTTTCAACCACAGTCCCTGGGCAAGTTATTGTTTCTACACTGATATACTGTACATTGATATGTTTATAAAAAATGGACAATGAAGTTGTGATCTGGTGGTTCCAGATCAGTTCATTCTCATTATGTTCCTATGGTTGTCATTATCATCAATGACGGTAAGAGATCTGGTACCAGGCTACCATGAAGTATAAGTTAGCAAAATCAGATCTGGGACCAGGCTACCATAAAGTATAAGTTGGCAAAATCAGATCTGGGACCAGGCTACCATAATGTATAAGTTGGCAAAATCAGATCTGGGACCAGGCTACCATAATGTATAAGTTGGCAAAATCAGATCTGGGACCATGCTACCATAAAGTATAAGTTGGCAAAATCAGATCTGGGACCAGGCTACCATAATGTATAAGTTGGCTAAATCAGATCTGGGACCAGGCTACCATGAAGTAAAAGTTGGCAAAATCAGATATGGGACCAGGCTACCATAATGTATAAGTTTGCAAAATCAGATCTGGGACCAGGCTACCATGAAGTATAAATTGGCAAAATCAGATCTGGGACCAGGCTACCATGAAGTATAAGTTGGCAAATCAGATCTGGGACCAGGCCAGCATAAAGTATAAGTTGGCAAAATCAGGTCTGGGACCAGGCTACCATAATGTATACGTTGGCAAAATCAGATCTGGGACCAGGCTACCATAAAGTATAAGTTGGCAAAATCAGATCTGGGACCAGGCTACCATAAAGTATAAGTTGGCAAAATCAGATCTGGGACCAGGCTACCATGAAGTATAAGTTGGCAAAATCAGATCTGGGACCAGGCTACCATAAAGTATAAGTTGGCAAAATCAGATCTGGGACCAGGCTACCATAAAGTATAAGTTGGCAAAATCAGATCTGGGACCAGGCTACCATAAAGTATAAGTTGGCAAAATCAGATCTGGGACCAGGCTACCATAAAGAATAAGTTGGCAAGACGACACAATCAGATCTGGGACCAGGCTACCTATAAAGTATCCAACCATCTGGTTGGGGTTATAATAGTCGATCACCTTTCTTATTGCTAAACTACAGTGGTTTGTTTATTCATAGATAGTACTGTCATGTATTCCTGTGTTTGTCCCTGTGTCTCCCAGCTTGTTCTCCGGGGTTCTACGGAGCTGACTGCAGGCTGACGTGTGAATGTGGAGACAAGGGACACTGCGACCGGTTCCGTGGCTGTGTCTGTGTGGGACGACACGGTTCCCGCTGTGAGAAAGAAGGTTAAAACTTCAGCTCCACAAACTCTCCACTATCATATTAAAGCTAAATGGATGTTGTTACTGTTCCCCTGAAATTGAAGAATTCACTACATTGTTGTTGTTGATGATGATGTTTCCTTTTAGACAGGGCACCTGTCGTAGTCAGTAACCTCATGGATACAGAATTGAATGCTGGGGTTCAGTACATTGTCAACTGTAGCGCCACGGGTCAACCAGCTCCTCTACACAGTGAGATCATCCTACTCAAACCAGGAAAAACCAGAATATATGTAAGTGTTAATCTGGTCCCCACATCTGTTTGTGCTGTCTTGTCAACTCTTGGTCATAGACACACCTGGGTTAAGACAGCACAAATGGATTTGGGACCAAGCTATGTAAGTAGCAGAGAAATGATCAAATTGGATATTTTAAGAATGTGTTTCTTTATGTAGATGGAAGTTTATTTGATCATTCAAAAATAATTAGCATTAGCAATGATTAGCAATTACCACGATTAGCAATCACCCCATTAGCCATTTCTTCTTATCACATGCTTAATTCACAGCACTAATATGTGATTCTATTTGTATGGTTGGATTGATGTTTTCCCTAGGCATTTGACACTGATATGGTGAATGACCAGACCACGTCTAAGTTCAGGGTGGATAAGATCACTGAGAGAGATACTGGTTGTTGGATCTGTCAGGTGAAAACTACAGCTGGACAGGCAGAGAGAGAGTTCATGGTCAACGTCAAAGGTAGGAGAAAACCTGCTTCGTCTTCGCCTCCTGCTTCGTCTTCGCCTCCTGCTTCGTCTTCGTCTCCTCCTTCGTCTTCGCCTCCTGCTTCGTCTTCGCCTCCTCCTTCGTCTTCGTCTCCTGCTTCGTCTCCGTCTTTGTCTCCTCCTTCCTCTTCGTTTCCTCCTTCATCTTTGCCTCCTTCGTCTTCGCCTCCTCCTTCCTCTCCATCTCCTTCGTCTTCATCTCCTCCGTCTTCATCTCCTCCGTCTTCATCTCCTCCGTCTTCACCTCCTCCTTCGACTCCTCCTTCGACTCCTCCTTCCTCTTCGTCTCCTCCTTCGTCTCATCCTTCCTCTTCATCTCATCCTTCCTCTTCGACCCCTCCTTCCTCTTCATCTCCTCCTTTGTCTCATCCTTCCTCTTCATCTCCTTCGTCTTCGTCTCCTCCTTTGTCGTCTTTTTCTTGAAAATGTCTTCCATTTTGTGAATGTGGATTTGAACACTTCTCTTCTCTCTTCCTCTCTTTCTCTCAGTCCCTCCGATGCCCCAGTATCCTCCCATGTTGAATGGTAGTGGTCCGTATCACCTGGTTGTGCTGGTCAACAAGGAGCCGTACACAGGAGACGGACCGGTGACCTCTGTCAAGGTCATCTACAAGCAGGTCAATACCTCTGTATGGAAGACCATTGAAGGTAGTGTACACCATAGACATGAACTCTTACCTGTACTGTACACCACAGACATGAACTCTTACCTGTACTGTACACCACAGACATGAACTCTTACCTGTACTGTACACCACAGACATGAACTCTTACCTGTACTGTACACCACAGACATGAACTCTTACCTGTACTGTACACCACAGACATGAACTCTTACCTGTACTGTACACCACAGACATGAACTCTTACCTGTACTGTACACCACAGACATGAACTCTTACCTGTACTGTACACCACAGACATGAACTCTTACCTGTACTGTACACCACAGACATGAACTCTTACCTGTACTGTACACCACAGACATAAACTCTTACCTGTACTGTCTACCACAGACATGAACTCTTACCTCTACTGTACACCACAGACATGAACTCTTACCTGTACTGTACACCACAGACATGAACTCTTACCTGTACTGTACACCACAGACATGAACTCTTACCTGTACTGTACACCACAGACATGAACTCTTACCTGTACTGTACACCAGGAGTTCCCAAACAGTTTTACTCCAGCATTGGGGAACATCCCGCGCCCCCCCTGCGTGTGTATTTGTATGGGCACAAGCACTGTGCATGACACAAATTGTTCACACCACTCTTTGCAGGTTTATTAAAGCTCATTTTCTTGCAATTCTATAAATTTTGCCATGTCTAATGTGCATTCATGTGATACCTTGAATCTGTTCTACCACGCCCAGAAATCTGCTCCTTTTATTCTCTGTCCCCAACGCACTAGACGACCAGTTCTTGTAGCCTTTAGCCGTACCCTTCACCTACTCCTCCTCTGTTCCTCTGGTGATGTAGAGGTTAACCCAGGCCCTGTAGCCCCCAGTTCCACTCCTATTCCCCAGGCCCTGTAGCCCCCAGTTCCATTCCTATTCTCCAGGCCCTGTAGCCCCCAGTTCCACTCCTATTCCCCAGGCCCTGTAGCCCCCAGTTCCACTCCTATTCTCCAGGCCCTGTAGCCCCCAGTTCCACTCCTATTCCCCAGGCCCTGTAGCCCCCAGTTCCACTCCTATTCTCCAGGCCCTGTAGCCCCCAGTTCCATTCCTATTCTCCAGGCCCTGTAGCCCCCAGTTCCACTCCTATTCTCCAGGCCCTGTAGCCCCCAGTTCCATTCATATTCCCCAGGCCCTGTAGCCCCCAGTTCCACTCCTATTCCCCAGGCCCTGTAGCCTCCAGTTCCACTCCTATTCCCCAGGCCCTGTAGCCTCCAGTTCCACTCCTATTCCCCAGGCCCTGTAGCCCCCAGTTCCACTCCTATTCCCCAGGCCCTGTAGCCCCCAGTTCCACTCCTATTCCCCAGGCCCTGTAGCCCCCAGTTCCACTCCTATTCCCCAGGCCCTGTAGCCCCCAGTTCCACTCCTATTCTCCAGGCCCTGTAGCCCCCAGTTCCAGTCCTATTCTCCAGGCCCTGTAGCCCCCAGTTCCACTCCTATTCTCCAGGCCCTGTAGCCCCCAGTTCCACTCCTATTCTCCAGGCCCTGTAGCCCCCAGTTCCACTCCTATTCCCCAGGCCCTGTAGCCCCCAGTTCCAGTCCTATTCTCCAGGCCCTGTAGCCCCCAGTTCCACTCCTATTCCCCAGGCGCTATCATTTGTTGACTTCTGTAACCGTAAAAGCCTTGGTTTCATGCATGTTAACATCAGAAGCCTCCTCCCTAAGTTCGTTTTTTTCACTGCTTTAGTACACTCTGCCAACCCTGATGTCTTAGCCATGTCTGAATCCTGGCTTAGGAAGGTCACCAAAAATTCAGAAATTTCCATCCCCAACTATAACATTTTCCGCCAAGATAGAACTGCCAAAGGGGGTGGAGTTGCAATCTACTGCAGAGACGGCCTGCAGAGTTCTGTATTACTATCCAGGTCTGTGTCCAAACAGTTCGAGCTTCTACTTTTAAAAATCCACCTTTCCAGAAATAAGTCTCTCACCGTTTCCGCTTGTTACAGACCCCCCTCAGCCCCCAGCTGTGCCCTGGACACCATATGTGAATGAATTGCCCCCCCATTTATCTTCAGAGTTTGTACTGTTAGGTGACCTAAACTGGGATATGCTTAACACCCCGGAACCCTCATAGATATCATCCTGACCAACTTGCCCTCTAAATACACCTCTGCTGTCTTCAACCAGGATCTCAGCGATCACTGCCTCATTGCCTACGTCCGTAATGGGTCCGCGGTCAAACGACCACCTCTTATCATAGTCAAAAGCTCTCTAAAACACTTCAGCGAGCAGGCCTTTCTAATCAACCTGGCCCGGGTATCCTGGAAAGATATTGACCTCACTCCGTCAGTAGAGGATGCCTGCTTATTCTTTAAAAGTGCTTTCCTCACCATCTTAAATAAGCATGCCCAATTCAAAAAATGTAAAACCAGGAACAGATATAGCCCTTAGTTTACTCCAGACCTAACTGCCCTTGACCAGCACAAAAACATCCTGTGGTGTGCTGCATTAGCATCGAATAGCCCCCGCGATATGCAACTTTTCAGGGAAGTTAGGAACCAATATACACAGGCAGTTAGGAAAGCAAAGCCTAGCGTTTTCAAACATAAATGTGCATCCTGTAGCACAAACTCCAAAAAGTTCTGGGAAGTGCATGAAGACTAAGAGCACCTCCTCCCAGCTGCTCACAGGCTAGGAAACACTGTCACCACCGATAAATCTACGATAATCGCGAATTTCAATAAGCATTTTTCTACGGCTGGCCATGCTTTCCACCTGGCTACCTCTAACCCTGTCAACAGCTCTCAACACCCCACAGCAACTCGCCCAAGCCTCCACCTTTCTCCTTCACCCAAAAGAGCTGCAACATTTTTTTTTTTTTGAAAGAGCTGCAAAATCTGGACCCCTACAAATCAGCTGGGCTAGACAATCTGGACCCTCTCTTTCTAAAATTATCACCGCAATTGTTGCAACCCCTATTACTAGCCTGTTCAACCTCTCTTTCGTATCGTCTGAGATCCCCAAAGTTTGGAAAGCCGCCGCGGTCATCCCCCTCTTCAAAGGGGGAGACACTCTAGACCCAAACTGTTATAGACCTATATCTGTCCTACCCTGCCTTTCTAAGGTTTTCGAATGCCAAGTTAACAAACAGATCACCGACCATTTCGAATCCCACCGTACATTCTCCGGTATGCAATCTGGTTTCCGAGCTGGTCATGGGTGCACCTCAGCCACGCTCAAAGTCCTAAATGATATCATAACCACCATCGACAAAAGACAATACTGTGCAGCCATATTCATCGACCTGGCCAGGGCCTTCGACTCTATCAATCACCACATTCTTATCGGCAGACTCAACAGCCTTGGTTTCTCAAATGACTGCCTTGCCTGGTTCACCAACTACTTCTCAGACAGAGTTCATTGTGTCAAATCGGAGGGCCTGTTGTCTGGACCTCTGGCGGTCTCTATGGGGGTTCCACAGGGTTCAATTCTTGGACCGACTCTCTTCTCTGTATACATCAATGATATCGCTCTTGCTGCTGGTGATTCTCTGATCCACTTCTACGCAGACGACACCATTCTGTATACTTCTGGCCCTTCTTTGGACACTGTGTTAACTAACCTCCAGACGAGCTTCAATGCCATACAACTCTCCTTCCGTGGCCTCCAACTGCTCTTAAATGCAAGTAAAACTAAATGCATGCTCTTCAACCGATCGCTGGCCGCACCCGCCCGCCTAGCATCACTACTCTACAACTACAAATACCTAGGTGTCTGGTTAGACTGTAAACTCTCCTTCCAGACTCATATTAAGCATCTCCAATCCAAAATTAAATCTAGACTCGGCTTCCTATTTCGCAACAAAGCTTCCTTCACTCATGCTGCCCAACATACCCTCGTAAAACTGACTATCCTACCGATCCTTGACTTCGGCGATGTCATTTATAAAATAGCCTCCAACACTCTACTCAGCAAATTGGATGCAGTCTATCACAGTGCCATCCGTTTTGTCACCAAAGCCCCATACACTACCCACCACTGCGACCTGTATGCTCTCGTTGGCTGGCCCTCGCTTCATATTCGTCGCCAAACCCACTGGCTCCAGGTCATCTATAAGTCTTTGCTAGGTAAAGCCCCGCCTTATCTCAGCTCACTGGTCACCATAGCAGCACCCACCGTTAGCACGCGCTCCAGCAGGTATATTTCACTGGTCACCCCCAAAGCCAAATTATCCTTTGGCCGCCTTTCCTTCCAGTTCTCTGCTGCCAATGACTGGAATGAACTGCAAAAATCACTGAAGCTCGAGACATATCTCCCTCACTAACTTTAAACATCAGCTGTCAGAGCAGCTCACAGATCACTGCACCTGTACACAGCCCATCTGTAAATAGCCCATCCAACTACCTCATCCCCATATTGTTATTTATTTTTTTGCTCCTTTGCACCCCAGTATCTCTACTTGCACATTCATCTTCTGCACATCTATCATTCCAGTGTTTTAAATGCTAAATTGTAATTATTTCGCCACTACGGCCTATTTATTGCCTTACCTCCCTAATCTTACTTAATTTGCACACACTGTATATAGACTTTTCTATTGTGTTATTGACTGTACGTTTGTTTATTCCATGCGTAACTCTGTGTTGTTGTTTGTGTCGCACTGCTTTGCTTTATCTTAGCCTGGTCACAGTTGTAAATGTGAACTTGTCCTCAGCTGGCCTACCTGGTTAAATAAAAGTTAAATAAATAAAAATATAACGTTTGAATGACTGAAAAATGACAACAATATCTATGGGCTAAAAACATGTTAGCTGACATGGGCTAGTTGATCTGGACATTTCTGACAAGTTATAAATATCTCTAAGGTATGAAATGTCTGACATGACAAAAGGAACTGATGATGCACTACGGCTATGAAAAGCCAACTGGCTATGAAAAGCCAACTGGCTATGAAAAGGCAACTGGCTATGAAAAGGCAACTGGCTATGAAAAGGCAACTGGCTATGAAAAGGCAACTGGCTATGAAAAGGCTATGAAAAGCCAACTGGCTATGAAAAGGCTATGAAAGCTAACTGACATTTACTCCTGATGTGCTGACCTGTTGCACCCTCTACAACCACTGGGATTATTATTATTTTACCCTGCTGGTCATCTATGAACATTTGAACATCTTGGCCATGTTCTGTTATAATCTCCACCCGGCACAGCCAGAAGAGGACTGGCCACCCCTCATAGCCTGGTTCCTCTCTAGGTTTCTTCCTAGGTTTTGGCCTTTCTAGGGAGTTTTTCCTAGCCACCGTGCTTCTACACCTGCATTGCTTGCTGTTTGGGGTTTTAGGCTGGGTTTCTGTACAGCACTTTGTGACACCAGCTGATGTAAGAAGGGCTTTATAAATACATTTGATTGATTGATACCCAATATAGAAATTGCACCTTGTGCATTCTACTATTACAACTATCAACAGTAAGTTGAAAGCCGGACTGAGTTCCATAAAAAATGAAGAAAAGGTTTGGGAACTGCTATACACTACAGACATGAACCCTTTATTGATGTTCAGTACTCCCATGGCTCCGTTCCTCAGATTAGGAGAGCAAATACATGAACAGGCCTTTATAATGAATAGGATTATATGGACAGGGGGGTGGGGTCCTAGATTGCTCTTCTTCTCTGATGGTCTCTGGTCTCAAAGGAAGGATAATGATTTGCTAAATGTTATCCATGAAGTGTGACAGAGATATCACATTCCTGTGAGCTTCAGTAAATGTTTCCTGAAATTAATCCCACTTGTCGTCATGACTGTACTGAACAATTAGAATGATGTCATCTGTGTGCTATTGTGATTTGGAAACTACCATCGTTGGTTCCAGAATGTTCCCTTCCACGTATGTTTTCTTTGTATGTAAAAACTATTGGCAACAGCATCATATGGAGTCATTGAGGGATGTAAGTGATGACTCTCTCTTCCCCTCTCTCTCTCCCTCCCTCTATTTCTCTCTCCCCCTCTCTCTCCCTCCCTCTATTTCTCTCTCCCCCTCTCTCTCCCTCCCTCTATTTCTCTCTCCCTCTCTCTCTCTCCCTCCCTCTATTTCTCTCTCCCTCTCTCTCCCTCCCTCTATTTCTCTCTCCCCCCTCTCTCTCCCTCCCTCTATTTCTCTCTCCCCCCTCTATTTCTCTCTCTCCCTCTCTCTCTCCCTCCCTCTATTTCTCTCTCCCCCCTCTCTCTCCCTCCCTCTATTTCTCTCTCCCCCTCCCTCTCTCTCCCTCCCTCTATTTCTCTCTCTCCCTCTCTCTCTCTCTCTCTCCCTCCCTGTCTCTCTCTCAGTGGTTGGTCCAGTAGTGAAGCTAGAGAACCTGTCTCCGATGACCCACTACACCACCTTCATCCAGTTGAGTCGCCATGGCGCCGGTGGGGCGGGGTTTCCAGGTCCAGAGGCCAGCTTCTCCACACAGATGCTTGGTGAGAACCATAGAACCATACGATCCATAGAATTAGAATGTCTTTGTAAGAACCATACGATCCATAGAATTAGAATTCACTAACATTCTAGTTCTGTGGTAATAACCACCCCAGTAACCTTATTCAGATGCTGGGTAGTAGGTAAGAACCACCCCAGTAACCTTATTCAGATGCTGGGTAGTAGGTAAGAACCACCCCAGTAACCTTATTCAGATGCTGGGTAGTAGGTAATAACCACCCCAGTAACCTTATTCAGATGCTGGGTAGTAGGTAAGAACCACCCCAGTAACCTTATTCAGATGCTGGGTAGTAGGTAAGAACCACCCCAGTAACCTTATTTGTTCTCTTTATTCTTAACCTCAGGTCATATATATTACATGACCAACAGTATGTGGACACCTGCTGGTCCAACATCTCATCCCAAAATCATGCTTGTTCATTAATATGGAGTTGGTCCCTCCCTTTTGCTGCTATAACAGCCTCCACTCTTTCTGGGAAGGCTTTCCACTAGATGTTGGAACATTGCTGCTGTAACAGCCTCCACTCTTCCTGGAAGGCTTTCCACTAGATGTTGGAACATTGCTGCGGGGACTTGCTTCCATTCAGCCACAAGAGCATTAGTGATGTCGGGCACTGATGTTGGGCGATTAGGCCTGGCTCGCAGTCGCCGTTCCAATTCATCCCTAAGGTGTTCGATGGGGTTGAGGTCAGGGCTATGTGCAGGCCAGTCAAGTTTTTTCACACCAATCTCGACAAAACATTTCTGTATGGACCTCGCTTTGTGCACGTGGGCACATTCCCCAAATTGTTACCACAAAGTTGGAAGCACAGAATAGTCTAGAATGTCATTGTATGCTGTAGCGTTAAGATTTCCCTTCACTGGAACTAATGGGTCTAGCCCGAACCATAAAAAACAACCCCAGACCATTACTCCTCCTCCACCAAACTTTACAGTTGGCACTATGCATCCGGGCAGGTAGTGTTCTCCTGCATCCGCCAAACCCAGATTCGTCTGTCGGACTGCCAAATGGTGAAGCGTGATTCATCACTCCAGAGAACGTGTTTCCACTGCTCCAGAGTCCAATAGCGGTGAGCTTTACACCACTACGGCCGACGCTTGGCATTGCGCATTGTGATCTTATGCTTGTGTGAGGCTGCTCAGCCATGGAAACCCATTTCATGAAGCTCCCAATGAACAGTTCTTGTGCTGACGTTGCTTCCAGAGGCAGTTTGGAACTCGGTAGTTAGTGTTGCAACTGAGGAGAGACAATTGTTTTGCGCGTTAAACACATTTCAGCACTCGGCGGTCACGTTCCTGTGTGGCCTACCACTTCACGGCTGAGCCGTTGTTGCTCCTAGACGTTTCCACTTCACAATAACAGCAGTTACAGTTAACCGAGGCAGCTCTAACAGGGCAGGAATTTGACCAACTGACTTGTTGGAAAGGTGGAATCCTATGACGGTGCCACGTTGAATGTCACTGAGCTCTTCAGTAAGGCCATTCTACTTCCAATGTTTGTCTATGGAGATTGCATGGCTGCGTGCTCAATTTCATCGATTTCATGTGGCTGAAATAGCTGAATCAGTCATTTGAAGGTGTCCACATAATTTTGTATATATAGTGTAAGCATTGAGCTACTACATCAAGATGTATCTCTATGGAGACAAGGAATTTTCCTCTGATCTTGACCTAACAAATGAGACATGGAGGCCTTACAGGAACCTGATTTACCGCTAGCCTCTGAGTTACATAGCTAACCCCATAAACAATGAGATTTTAGACTGTTTGCCCAAGGAATTTCACTACTAAATCAACTGACCTATGGCGGGGATCCCAGTCTCCCAATGACCTCTAACCCTGAGACATGATGGTAGACTCCTATGACCGTTAGACAGCCATGTATCAGGGTTAAATTACCTCAACTACTCCCTCTTCCCTTCCCCCCCCTCCAGACCTCCCGCTCCCCTCGGGGGTGAAGCTGGTCCCTGAATCCCAGACCTCCCTCGGTCTGTCCTGGGACCGTGTGATGGGGCCTGGGTCGGCTACGGAGGACTGGACCTACCAGGTAAGTTTCTCTGTGTGGCTCAGTTGGTAAGAGTGTAGTGTTAGCAATGCCAGAGTTAAGGGTTCAACTCCCACCTGGGTTACATACATTCAAATGTATGCGCTCACTGTACTGTAAGTTGCATCTGGTTAAAAGCATCTGTTACAGTATGTACATTGTAGTGTTTATTATTTTGTCTGTTGTAAAACCTACGTCAGCAGCGATTCACCAGGTCCGAATAACGGATGATTCTATGATATTATTCTATTACCAGGTGGAGTGTGTTCAGAGCTCGGACCCCGGGACCATTAAGACCTACCAGCTCCCATTCAACTCCACTGGTCTCAAGTTGCCAGACTTGAAGCCCAGACACAAGTATGAGTGTAGAGTGAGGATAATGACGGTGTCAATGGGACAACACAGCCAGCCTGTCTCTGCATGGACACTCAGTAATGGTAATGACAACAACAACAAAAAACACACTTGATCAGGTTTAACAACTTAGGACCGGTGGAAGATGATCTGCCAAACGAAAAAGAAAAATGAGCACCAGAGATTCTGATCTTATTGACTCCAGTGATTTAGTTTACTTGTTTTTTTAAAATAAAAATAGCAATGTATTGTTTTGTCCCTGTGTCTCCAGTTTGCCACAGGGCTACTATGGTGCTACAGATGTCTTCTACATAAAAAAAATCCTACTGTATATACACAGCTAGAACAGGTTTCATTTCTTCCAATTCCCTCAAAGTGACCTACTCTTACACCTGTCCTATCCCGTCTGTTCTGTCAGAGTTGCCCCCGGCTCCGTCCGCCATCAGGAGCTGCAACATAACAGACACCTCAGCCATCATTACCTGGTCTCTGGCCGAGGGTCACTCCATCTCCAAGGTCATTCATTGATTGATTATTTGAATTGATTTAAAATTACATATAAAGCAGCTCCAACCAGAGAACACTTTCTAAACAATTCACAAGGAATTAGCACAAAAACAAAAACAGAAACAAACAAACAAAAACAAACCTGCGGTCTTCTTTCCATTGTGCTCCTTAGGTGATGCTGCGTTTCCAAGACAACACCCTGGCCGACTACAGCCAGCTGGCAGAGATCAACATTCCTCAGCAGGCGGAGGGGCTACAGGGTCAGGTAGCCAATCAGATGCAGTTCCAGCTGCGTGGTCTGAAACCTGACACTCCGTACCTGGTGGAGATCTGGTCCAAGAACAACATGGGAGAGAGTCTAGAGAAACCTCAGATCCCCCTCCGGACCATGACGCTGCAGGAGAGCTCTCGTAAGTTAGTTACCCACAAAACATCACAGGAAATATACTGTAAGTTAGTTACCCACAATACATCACACCAGTAAGTTAGTTACCCACAAAACATCACAGGAAATATTCTGTAAGTTAGTTACCCACAAAACATCAGAGGAAATATCCTGTAAGTTAGTTACCCACAATGCATCACACCATTAAGATAGTTACCCACAAAACATCACAGGAAATATCCTGTAAGTTAGTTACCCACAAAACATCAGAGGAAATATCCTGTAAGTTAGTTACCCACAATACATCACACCTGTAAGTTAGTTACCCACAAAACATCACAGGAAATATTCTGTAAGTTAGTTACCCACAAAACATCACAGGAAATATTCTGTAAGTTAGTTACCCACAATACATCACACCTGTAAGTTAGTTACCCACAAAACATCACAGGAAATATTCTGTAAGTTAGTTACCCACAAAACATCACAGGAAATATTCTGTAAGTTAGTTACCCACAAAACATCACAGGAAATATCCTGTAAGTTAGTTACCCACAAAACATCACAGGAAATATCCTGTAAATTAGTTACCCACAATACATCACACCATTAAGTTAGTTACCCACAATCAATCAATAAAATATATTTATAAAGCCCTTCTTAAATCAGCTGATGTCACAAAGTGCTGTACAGAAACCCAGCCTAAAACCCCAAACAGCAAGCAATGCACATGTAGAAGCACGGTGGCTAGGAAAAACTCCCTAGAAAGGCCAGAACCTAGGAAGAAACCTAGAGAGGAACCAGGCTATGAGGGGTGGCCAGTCCTCTGCTGGCTGTGCTGGGTGGAGATTATAACAGAACATGGCCAAGATGTTCAAATGTTCATAGATGACCAGCAGGGTAAAATAATAATAATCACAGTGGTTGTCGAGGGTGCAACATGTCAGCACCTCAGGAGTAAATGTCAGTTGGCTTTTCGTAGCCAGTCATTCAGAGTATCTCTACCGCTCCTGCCGTCTCTAGAGAGTTGAAAACATCTCTACCGCTCCTGCTGCTCCAATTGAAACTGGAGCAGCAGCACGACCAGGTGGACTGGGGACAGCAAGGAGTCATCAGGCCAGGTAGTCCTGAGGCATGGTCCTAGGGCTCAGGTCCTCCGAGAGAGAGAGAAAGAAAGAAAGAAAGAAAGAGAGAGCATACTAAAATTCACACAGGACACCGGATAAGACAGGAGAAATACTTCAGATATAACAGACTGACCCTAGCCCCCCGACACAAACTATTGCAGCATAAATACTAGAGGCTGAGACAGGAGGGGGCAGGAGACACTGTGGGCCCATCCGATGATACCCCCGGACAGGGCCAAACAGGCAGGATATAACCCCACCCACTTTGCCAAAGCACATCCCCCACACCACTAGAGGGATATCTTCAACCACCAACTTACCATCCTGAGACAAGGCCGAGTATAGCCCACAAAGATCTCCCCCACGGCACAACCCAAATTCTAGGGACAATAAGGAGGCCTGCGTCTTGTGACCGTAGCGTACGTGTAGGTATGTACGGTAGGACCAAATCGGAAAGATAGGTAGGGGCAAGCCCATAGAATGCTTTGTAGGTTAGCAGTAAAACCTTGAAATCAGCCCTTGCCTAAACAGGAAGCCAGTGCAGAGAGGCTAATAGTAACAGTAATATGATCACATTTTTGGTTCTAGTCAAGATTCTAGCAGCCGTATTTAGCACTAACTGAAGTTTATTTAGTGCTTTATCCGGGTAGCCGGAAAGTAGAGCATTGCAGTAGTCTAACCTAGAAGTGACAAAAGCATGGATACATTTTTCTGTGTCATTTTTGGACAGAAAGTTTCTGATTTTTGCAATGTTACGTAGATGGAAAAAAGCTGTCCTTGAAACAGTTTTGATATGTTCGTCAAAAGAGAGATCAGGGTCCAGAGTAACGCCGAGGTCCTTCACAGTTTTATTTGAGACGACTTTACAACCATCAAGACTAATTGTCAGATTTAACAGAAGATCTCTTTGTTTCTTGGGACCGAGAACAACCATCTCTGTTTTGTCCGAGTTTAAACGTAGAACATTTGCCACCATCCACTTCCTTATGTCTGAAACACAGGCTTCCAGGTAGGGCCATTTTGGGGCTTCACGATGTTTCACCGAAATGTACAGCTGTGTGGCGTCCGCATAGCAGTGAAAGTTAACATTATGTTTCCGAATGACATCACCAAGATGTAAAATATATAGTGAAAACAATAATGGTCCTTCGGCGCCTTGAGGAACACCGAAATGTACAGTTGATTTGTCAGAGGACAAACCATCCACAGAGACAAACTGATATCTTTCCGACAGATAAGATCTAAACCAGGCCAGAACTTGTCCGTGTAGACCAATTTGGGTTTCCAATCTCTACAAAAGAATGTGGTGATTGATGGTGTCAAAAGCAGCACTAAGGTCTAGGAGCACGAGGACAGATGCAGAGCCTCGGTCTGACGCCATTAAAAGGTAATTTACCACCTTCACGAGTGCAGTCTCAGTGCTATGATGGAGTCTAAAACCAGACTGAAGCGTTTCATATACAGTGGGGAGAACAAGTATTTGATACACTGCCGATTTTGCAGGTTTTCCTACTTACAAAGCATGTAGAGGTCTGTAATTTTTATCATAGGTACACTTCAACTGTGGGAGACGGAATCTAAAACAAAAATCCAGAAAATCACATTGTATGATTTTTAAGTAATTAATTTGCATTTTATTGCGTGACATAAGTATTTGATACATCAGAAAAGCAGAACTTAATATTTGGTACAGAAACCTTTGTTTGCAATTACAAAGATCATACGTTTCCTGTAGTTATTGACCAGGTTTGCACACACTGCAGCAGGGATTTTGGCCTACTCCTCCATACAGACCTTCTCCAGATCCTTCATGTTTCGGGGCTGTCGCTGGGCAATACGGACTTTCAGCTCCCTCCAAAGATTTTCTATTGGGTTCAGGTCTGGAGACTGGCTAGGCCACTCCAGGACCTTGAGATGCTTCTTACGGAGCCACTCCTTAGTTTCCCTGGCTGTGTGTTTCGGGTCGTTGTCATGCTGGAAGATCCAGCCACGACCCATCTTCAATGCTCTTACTGAGGGAAGGAGGTTTTTGGCCAAGATCTCGCGATACATGGCCCCATCCATCCTCCCCTCAATACGGTGCAGTCGTCCTGTCCCCTTTGCAGAAAAGCATCCCCAAAGAATTATGTTTCCACCTCCATGCTTCACGGTTGGGAGGGTGTTCTTGGGGTTGTACTCAACCTTCTTCTTCCTCCAAACACGGCGAGTGGAGTTTAGACCAAAAAGCTCTATTTTTGTCTCATCAGACCACATGACCTTCTCCCATTCCTCCTCTGGATCATCCAGATGGTCATTGGCAAACTTCAGACGGGCCTGGACATGCGCTGGCTTGAGCAGGGGGACCTTGCGTGCGCTGCAGGATTTCAATCCATGACAGCGTAGTGTGTTACTAATGGTTTTCTTTGAGACTGTGGTCCCAGCTCTCTTCATGTCATTGACCAGGTCCTGCCGTGTAGTTCTGGGCTGATCCCTCACCTTCCTTATGATCATTGATGCCCCACGAGGTGAGATCTTGCATGGAGCCCCAGACCGAGGGTGATTGACCGTCATCTTGAACATCTTCCATTTTCGAATAATTGCGCCAACAGTTGTTGCCTTCTCACCAAGCTGCTTGCCTATTGTCCTGTAGCCCATCCCAGCCTTGTGCAGGTCTACAATTTTATCCCTGATGTCCTTACACAGCTCTCTGGTCTTGGCCATTGTGGAGAGATTGGAGTCTGTTTGATTGAGTGTGTGTACAGGTGTCTTTTATACAGGTAACAAGTTCAAACAGGTGCAGTTAATACAGGTAATGAGTGGAGAACAGGAGGGCTTCTAAAAGAAAAACTAACAGGTCTGTGAGAGCCGGAATTCTTACTGGTTGGTAGGTGATCAAATACTTATGTCACGCAATAAAATGCAAATTAATTACTTAAAAATCATACAATGTGATTTTCTGGATTTTTGTTTTAGATTCCGTCTCTCACAGTTGAAGTGTACCTATGATAAAAATTACAGACCTCTACATGCTTTGTAAGTAGGAAAACCTTCAAAATCGGCAGTGTATCAAATACTTGTTCTCCCCACTGTACATTGATTGTCTTCAAGAAGGCAGTGAGTTACAACAGCTTTTTCTAACATTTTTGTGAGGAATGGGAGATTCGATATAGGCCGATAGTTTTTAATATTTTCTGGGTCAAGGTTTGGCTTTTTCAAGAGAGGCTTTATTACTGCCACTTTTAGTGAGTTTGGTACACATCCGTTGGATAGAGAGCCATTTATTATGTTAAACATAGGAGGGCCAACCACAGGAAGCAGCTCTTTCAGTAGTTTAGTTGGAATAGGGTCCAGTATGCAGCTTGAAGGTTTAGAGGCCATGATTATTTTCATCAATGTGTCAAGCGATATAGTATTAAAAAACTTGAGTGTCTCCCTTGATCCTAGGTCCTGGCAGAGTTATGCAGACTCAGGACAACTGAGCTTTGAAGGAATACGCAGATTTAAAGAGGAGTCCGTAATTTGCTTTCTAATGATCATGATCTTTTCCTCAAAGAAGTTCATGAATTTATCACTGCTGAAGTGAAAGCCATGCTCTCTTGGGGAATGCTGCTTTTTAGTTAGCTTTGCGACAGTATCAAACATTTTTTGGGGGGGATTGTTCTTATTTTCCTCAATTAAGTTGGAAAAGTAGGATGATCGAGCAGCAGTGAGGGCTCTTCGATACTGCACGGTACTGTCTTTCCAAGCTAGTCGGAAGACTTCCAGTTTGGTGTGGCGCCATTTCCGTTCCAATTTTCTGGAAGTTTGCTTCAGAGTTCGGGTATTTTCTGTATACCAGGGAGCTAGTTTCTTATGACAAATGTTTTTTATTTTTGGCTAACAGCCTGCTGCCTGGCCTGCACCCTATCTCATTGTGGAGCTAGGGGAGTTAGAGCCCTGTCTATGTTCATAGATAAGATGAGAGCACCCCTCCAGCTAGGATGGAGTCCGTCACTTCTCAACAGGCCAGGCTTGGTCCTGTTTGTGGTTGAGTCCCAGAAAGAAGGCCAATTATCTACAAATTATATCTTTTGGGAGGGGCAGAAAACAGTTTTCAACCAGTGATTTGAGTTGTGAGACTATATTGTAGAGCTCATCACTCCCCCTAACTGGGAGGGGGCCCACAATACATCACACCATTAAGTTAGTTACCCACAATACATCCCACCATTATGTTAGTTACCCACAATACATCACACCAGTAAGTTAGTTACCCACAATACATCACACCAGTAAGTTAGTTACTCACAGTACATCACAGTAGTAATTTAATTACCCACCATACATCACACCATTAAGTTAGTTACCCACAATACATCACACCAGTAAGTTTGTTATCCACAATACATCACACCAGTAAGTTTGTTATCCACAATACATCACACCAGTAAGTTAGTTACCCACAATACATCACACCAGTAAGTTTGTTATCCACAATACATCACACCAGTAAGTTAGTTACCCACAATACATCACACCAGTAAGTTTGTTATCCACAATACATCACACCAGTAAGTTAGTTACCCACAATACATCACACCAGTAAGTTAGTTACCCACAATACATCAAACCATTAAGTTAGTTACCCACAATACATCACACCAGTAAGTTAGTTACCCACAATACATCACACAAAACCTCATATCCCCATCTGTACCATGACACCACAGGAGTCACGACGACCATGACCCAAACTCTCACTCTATCCCCCATGACCCCCTGCAAGAGTGCGCCCATAAATTACCCTACAAACCCTCGCTCCACCATCCACCCCCTGCTTAGTTCAGATGACCAACCAGCAACCCCAATAAGTGTCTTGTGACAGACAACATGCAATTAATCAAGTAGCTGGCAAATGTGAGGTTTGGTTTACAACCCACTCAATGTGACATAACTACTGTGGACTAAGACTACAACCCACTCAATGTGACATAACTACTG